>NW_026705085.1:0-666197 GCF_029867415.1 Vicia villosa
CCATAACCCTTTCTATCATGGCAGTTAAGTTATTTTCTGTAGCCAGATTTTCTCTTCTGACTCTTTGGACAATCTCATCTGGATGCTCGTCCCTACCCACGATCCTTAATCTGAGTCTCTCTTCTTCCGTTTCCTGTCGAACGGGAACGGTTCTTTGATTTGAAGCCTCTAAGTTAATTACTGGAGTTCCTTCGGCCATCTCTGTTCTTCGTAAGGGGCCTATATCTCTAGTGGCCGTCCTAGATGGTGGAACCACATCTTGTATACGTTCCAAAATGGGTCTCTCTTCTTGATTCGAAGGCTGTTTGTCTTTCCTTCTTGGTTGTGGCACTCCCATGAAATCTGCCATTCGATTCATTTGGGATGATATCTTTTGGAAAGTCTCCACATTATCCCGATTTGTATTAGCAATATTTGTCGTTAGTGGGTTCAAAATTGAAGCCAATTCTTTGGCCAAGACCCCTAACATATCATGGTTGCTTGCATCCATTTCTTGCCGAAATGCTGCTTGGTGATTTGTGGTAAAATAGGGCATCTGGGTAGAAAAACTAGTGTTGTGTGCACTTCGACCCACTGAACCAACATTCGGTGAAAACGTCGCATTGTTAGTTGTGGCATATGTGGGCCCTGCCCCTCGTACGCCTGTTCCAAATGGATATGGCATTCCATATGGATTATTTGGCCTCCACTCGAAAGTAGAATTCGTGCCTTGACCAAACAAGTTATTTGCAGCATTTGTCGAGGAAAACGGTATTTCCTCTGCGCTTGTGGATGAAGGTGCGGTTGTCGATACTGAAACTGGAATAGTCCCTGAAGGTCCTGTATTATTTTCAGGCATAGCGTGGGAATTATCTGCAGGTCTCGATCCATTTGGACCCAGTGTATCCCGTGTTCCCTGACTAGAAGTCGAATTTGCCGCTCCTGATCCTGAACCTTGTGGGGGACCTTGGTCACCCCCTGCACTGGCCGTAACGACCATTTTCTTGTTGTACCTTCGTTTGGGAATCGGTTGTGCACTGTTCGTTAACTTACCGTTCCTAAGGTTCATACAAGGTCTTGATATTGTCTAGACAAAAACAAAACAATTGATTAAAACAACCTGTTTGACACAGTCCCACCGGGTGTGCCAATTTGTTTACGGTGATTTCCGGTAAACAACCGCTAGTCTTCCAAACTATAATAAATATGATTTGGTTACTCGCAGGATCGACTAGATTGATCCTAGGACACATAGTCAAAAAGATTGTTATCAATGGTCATTCGAACCATAGTCATGATTCGTCTTCGTTAATAAGAATTGTTTCAAATAAAACGAGTAATCTTGACAATCACTTGGTTATACGTAAGTATAATTTCAGTGAAAGGATAAGTAAAATAACATATGAAACGAAAGTATTGTTAAAGCGTAAAGAATCTTAAAATGCAGGAATATTAAATACTTCAAAAGTAAATGACATGAAAGTAAAAATACAGAAATGTAAATGGCAAGAAGTAAATAAAATGCAATAATACTGAAAGATATTTGAAAACGAAAGAGAATACACATGTATTAAAATGGTGGTGTCATACGTACATTTTCTCAGCGAACTCTTTCTCTTAACACTTGATACTTGAGTAATATGTGAGTGATTTGTACAAAATGAACACACAGAATCCTAACATTAAGACTCCTATTTATACTAATTTCGACCTTAACGGCCCTACGCTAATCTAATGCCACGTTTCTTATAAGAACTCCAGGGACGCCATCTGTTATTTAGACAGTTACGAAACCGTCTTCGAATTTCAAATCTTCCCGCCTGAGTCCATCTTCAACGCGTGGCAGTGTATTTTAAAACACTACGAAAACACGCTAAGTAGTAATACTTGAACATATTTCATAAATTTTGTCTAAGTCCTCGAAGACATACACTTCTACTAGCTTCAGTGTTCATTATCTTCATAACGAACTTAGAAGTCTTCATTCTCGAAGCATGGCCATCAGGAGCCATTCTTTTATTTTTAAGGGATGGTCATCAGTAACCATCTTTCCTTCGAATTTTTACTTCTTCGAAGAACCAAATTTGTAAAACGAAATCTTCAGCTAACATATGGTTACTTACAAAAATAAGGAGAAAATTTTAATTTTTTTATAGAAATGAGTCTGTTTAGGGCCGAAGCCCATTTAGGGCCGGGTAGCCCGCAGCCCAGACAAGGCCGGGCCTGGGTAGTAAAATTAGAGCCCATTTAAAAATGGGTTTTTTGGGTCCGGCCCTAAAAAGCCCGAAGCCCATATGGGCCGGCCCATATAGGCTGGGTAGCCCATATTGACAGCTCTAGATATGACACTCACATTAACAAATAAGTTTTTTAGAGGGTGACATCATTGTTATTCATTTTTAGGCATGAGATAAATAGGCTCCAAGGGGTTTCAAATAATGGATGGTATTTTTAAGGTTGGTTATTTTGGCTAAGTGCCTAAAAAATAAAATAGAAACAAGTTGCCTTCTTTAATATATGAGTGGGCACAAGTAATTAAACAGTTTCAAAAAATTTTAGATCAAATTTCAGAGACTAACAAACATGAGTGAAATTGCACAAGAAAGAAAGAAAGAAAGAGATGAATTTTTGAATTTTATCCATTAAAAGGCTCAGAATCTCACAAAAGTTAATGATCTATCACAAATTATGCACATTTCAGAATTTAGTCCTACTTAACATACTAAGAATGTATAGCGAATCACTCACAACACACCACGAGTCTTTAGTCAAGAGAACTTAGATGATACTCACAATTGTAACCCAAAAATCAAAGAAAAAACATACATTTTAAAACTTTTTTTAAATAAGAAAACAAGTAAGTAAATGGAAAACAAGAAAACACACAAATAAATGATTCTCTCTCTCTATCTCTCTCTCTCTCACACACACACACACACACTTATGACACATTATCCTCAATGAAATAACATAAGTATAAAATAAGGACGAGAGAAAGGAAAAAGGACTCCCTGATCAAAATGTAGTGTATGTGGGCTTTTTCAAAGAAAGCTATTCGATGGTTTCATCTTCAAGCACAAAGCTTTCTTGGAATAGTTTCAAGTGTTGCTTGTTGACTTTGAAAACTTTGTCAGTGTTTACAGTGTGTAGCAACCTGCCCTAAAATTAACTTTTTAGAGTCGCCACCTATTCTACCAGGGCGAATAGGAAACCCTACGTAGTTTAAAGATTCAGGGTAAGATTATTATAATCAGGTTAAGGGAAGGTGTTAGGCACCCTTAACCCTTTCCTAAGGTTTTAAATTGAGGTAAAGGCTTATGGCTAAAATATTCAGGTTAATAGCTAAAGAGGTGAAAAGGGTGAACGGTAAGATTTGAACCTAATTAGGATTTTGGGGAAGGGGACTCGCCTTGTTGCCAAGTGCCTACGTATCTCCTTAGGGAGAATCAGAGTCAACGTAGTTCGGGGTCAGGGTTGTACGCCTTTGAATTTGATATGATATGGTGGGAAGGCTTTTTGAATGGCCGATTGTAGTTTTGAAATTTGTGGTTTCCAAGGCATTTTGAGTTGCCTTGTCGAAAAGGATGAAAATCCGTAGATTGATTTGAAGTGTTTTGAATGTTTTAGATTAGGGCGTACAACCCTAGTTTGATGTGTTTTCGTTAGGTGTGATGATCAATAGATTTGATCATTATAATTAACGAATTATCTGTGGTATTGCTGGTTACTCTGACCAATAGATTTGATCGTCGCGAACAGCAAATGAAATGTATTTTAATAGACTTCATATTTTTTACCATCAACTCTCATAACCAATAAATTCAGTTATTACACGATGATGAATTCCTTTACTTTTTATTATTTTTACCTCTTGTCTAATGCGACCGATAAATTAATTCGGGTCGAGAAGAGAATTTAAACAAGGATTAATTCAATTAATAAATTAAATCAGTTCAATTAAATTAATTAAATTCATCTCTTGTCAATGCGACTAATAATTATAGTCGGATCGAGGAGAAAATAATATAAACAAACACTTAACAATTATTATTAATTCTTTTTATTATTTTTTATTTGACAAGGGGGGTATAAATTGCTTTTAATAGACAAATCAGGGGGTGTACATAGTATTGGGCTAGGCCCAACTATTCTAAAGGTCCGTTTAGCTACGTGGGTGTGCGTGTACCATGTTATGTTGCGCGCTCAACGCTGCGACCGTTCGATCTGGATCTAGATGAAGCAGACGATCTGAATGTGTTTGGTTTGGAGGGTACATGGTAAATGACGAGCACTGAATCAAGGTCCATGTGCCATACATGTGGCTATCAAGAAGCCATATGTCATCAATCTGACGGCGGAGGGGGAAGGTTAACCAAAACAAAAAACAAATTTCATTCTCATTTCGTTTCTCATCCTCTCTCTTCTCTCTCGCTCTAAGCCTTCTCTCTTTCTGAACCCAAGCCCAGAACACCACCATGGAAACCCAGAAAACGACCATCACCACCGGCCGGAAATCGCAACCGGCGGTGGCACCACCCTTAAACCACCGTCCAACCCAGATTTCCGGTTGAATGTCAACCGGAATCTTCAAACATTCAAACATCCAAACCCAGAATCCTTAATTCTTCATCCCTAACCTATGAACCCTAACCCCAACCTTCATCCAAACCCTTAGAACCCTAATCCTAACCCTTCGTACAAGAACACTAGCCCTAAACCGTACCCAGATTCAAGCGTACAAGCCAAAAAAAAAAAAGCTAAGTGATGTTCATGTTTACCTCAATGGCTACAATCTCGTTCTGTTTCTCCGATCCTCTCCCTCTAATCCTCTTTCTATTTCTTTTCTGGATGCAGGTTCGTCGGAAGGTGGCAGAAGCGGCGGTGCCCAGAAAGCTTGAAGGCTATGCGCTTCAAGATCAACTTCTCCTCTCTCCGTTTCCGTTTTTTTTCTTCTTTCTTATGATTCTTTTTCTTTTATAATTAGGGTTAGGATTTATTTTAGGTTAGATTTGATTTGATTCAATTAGTATTTTAGGATTAGATTGAGATTGTTATAATCTGTTGATTGATTTGTAATTTGATTGAATACAAATATTCTCCTTCCAATTCAGATTTGATTGCATTTTCCTTTGCCATTTGATTTTGTTTTTCACTGGATTTGGGCTTGCAATTGGATTAGGGTTGATGCTTGAACTAGGGTTTGGATGTGCAGCGGCGCAAGGAAGGTTTGGAGGAGGACGAAGGTGAACAGGACTCGGGTTCAACCCGGTCCAAACCTTAACCCACTTGCCTGGCCCACTGCCCACTTGACCCAATTAGCTCCAAAATCGGTCCATTCCACTCAGCCCAATAATTAACCGGTCCTGTTAATTGGTTTATCATTAATATGACAACTGATTATAATTCTAATCAAAATAATCCTAATAATTAACCTAAAATATGATAATATCGGTCCTGATTAATCACTCAATTATTACTAATATCACCAATAATAATAATTAATAATAATATTAAAAATAATGATAATAAAACTCCTAATGATAATAATAACCAATAATAAGAAAATTCTAATAATAACTAATACTAATTAATAATAATAGACTGACCATAATATATTATATATAAAAAATGATTAAATCATGAATTTTGCAAATAATATAAAAGGATAATAATGATATTCAATTAACCAACCAATTAGAAATACATGATTAAATGATTAAAACCTTAAAATAAAACAAATGGGCCAAGAACAAATTGGATTCAACATGATTTCTGTTCACACTTTTATTTTATTTTAACCAATTTATAAGAGGATTTTATAAGAGATCAGGTTTAACAATAGATATGTTAACCCCATAGCTCTTAATTTTAACATCCCTTAGTAAAAAGATGTGAATCGTGTCGGGTAAATTTTGGGGTATGACACAGTGATTTCAAGTAAACAACCGCTAGTCCTCCAAATTCTATATGTTTGGTAACTTACAGGATTGACTAGATTGATCCTATGACATGTGTCTAAGTGATGTTATCTTTATGATTGAATTCATATTTTGTATCTACTTCTTTTGACAAAGGTATTCAAGGCTTTTATAAAGGTTGTGATATGGGTAAATAAAAATGACTTCGACTATGAATTCTAAGTAACCAGAATAAAAAGTTTCAAGTTTAAAGTTGGCAGGAAAGTAAAAGAACATGTGAAAAAGAAATAACTTAAAGACTTTTAACTGAAATATAAAGGAAATCGACAGAGATGTATAAATGACTTGTATTGATAAAGTGAAAATAACTTTGAAAGTAATACTGGTGTTACATGTACATTCTCAACGAACTTTTTCTCTTACGCTTGGTACTTGAGTATTTTTTAGTGATTTTGTACAAATTGAACACCCCTGAACCCTAACACTACGATCCCTATTTATACTAATTCGACCCTAACGGTCTCCTAATAAGAATATGCCACGTTCGACATTTCAAATGCTTCGATCTTTTAAAGCTTCCACGTGTCCTTCTAGCCAAAACGTACTTGTTTGAATTTCAAACTTTCCCGCTCGAAGTTTCAAAATGCAACCAACGTGACCGTTGAAGTGTTTCCTCCAAAATTTCTGAAAATATTCTAAGTCATTTTTATTCCTTCAAACTCAGAGTAACTTAGCTTGGACTCCACTTCAACATCATATTAAGTTCTTCATAAGAATGAACTCACAAATGGCCTTATGAAGCCATACCTCATGCTTATTCTTCGAAACATGGTATCCTTAAATCGACATTAATTGCATGTCGAAATCTCCAGCTAACTGTTAATACTTGCACTTTTTATTTCAACTGCACCATGAGGGAAAATATTAATAACAACAAAAAGGGCAACCCACTTGGATCGAAGTTTCTCAGCCATAAATTTTAGGCGGGAGTTAAACAATAAAACTTTCTGGCCAACAAAGAATTCCTTCCTAGAAATCATCTTATCATGGAAGTGTTTAGTTTTCTCTATATAAATTCTACAATTTTCATATGCTTCTAGCCTAAGCTCTCCAAGATGTTGTAATTGGAGTTTTCTTTCCATGCCTTCTTTCTGCATTTCCAAATTATAACTTTGGACCGCCCAATAGGCACGGTGCTCAATTTCTACAGGGAGGTGAAATGCCTTAACAAATACAAGTCGATAGGGAGACATCCCTATTGGAGTTTTGAAAACCGTTCTTTGAGTCCAAAGCGCGTATTCTAGACGGTGGCTCCAGTTCTTTCTATTTTGCATCACCATTTTTTATAGAAACTGTTTAATTTCCCTATTTGAGATCTCAGCTTGCCCATTAGTTTAGGGGTGATATGCAGTAGAGATCTGATGCACAACACCGTACTTTTGTAGCAAAGCTTCCATGGTGCGATTACAAAAATGATTTCCTTGGTCACTTATGACAGCTCAGGGTATTCAAACCTGCAAAACATATTTGAACAGACAAAATCTGCAACAACTCTAGAATCATTAGTCCTAGTGGGGATAGCTTACACCCACTTTGAAACATAATCAACATTAAGTAAAATATAAACAAAACCAAAAGATATAGGGAAGAGACCCATAAAATAAATTCCTCATACATCAAACACCTCACATAAAAGCATTGGTTGCTGAGGCATTTCACTCTTACAAGTGATGGTTGTACCTGCTATCTGACATTGTTTACAAGTGCGGTAAGTCTCCTAAGCATCCTTAAAAACAATAGGCCAAAAGAAACCCGAGTCTAGGACTTTTTCTTGCTTTTATTTGAGTATCGAAATGTCCTCCAACTATAGAAGTAAGAGAAAACTATAAAATAAATTCAATCTCATAGTCGGGGATACATCTCCTAATTACCTGATCACTACCAAAATTTCATAAATATGGATCATTCCACACATAATATTTTGCATCACTTTTGAGTTTGTGAGTTTGTTCCTAGATGCAACTGCAAGTAAAACTCCAACAACCAGATAATTAACTAAACCAGCATACTAAGGAGTTACCTCACGCAACTGTAGAAGCTGCTCATTAGGAAAGTCATCCTGAATTGGAAAAGGATCTTCATGTCGCTCTATTCTGCTCAAGTGGTCAACCACTAAATTCTCAACTCCATTTTTATATTTAATATCCACATTGAACTCTTGGAGCAACAACATCCACCAAATCAATATCGATTTCGCTTCTAGTTTCTTCAACAGGTGCTTCAAAGATGCATGGTCAGTAAAAACAAACTACCTTGGAACCTAGCAAATATGATATAAATTTATCAAGAGCAAAAACAATAGGTAAAAGTTCTTTTTCAATAGTGGTGTAATTAGCCTGTGCAGAATCTAAAGTCCTAGAAGCATAATAAATATCATGGGAAGCCTTGTCAACTCTTTGTGCTAGGACCGCCCCTACTGCATAGTTAGATTCGTCGCACATGATTTCAAAAGGGAGGTTCCAGTTAGATGGCTAGATGATGGGAGTAGAGGTCAGTGCTTTCTTCAAGAAATCAAACGCCTTTTTTGCATTTATCATCAAAGTTGAAAGTGACATCATTTTTTAACAAATTTGACAATGGAAGAGCTATCTTGCTGAAATCCTTTATTAAGCGCCTATAAAAACCTGCGTGACAAGAAAAGAACGGATCTCCCGAATGCAAGATGGTTAAGGAAGACTAGAAATCACATCAATCTTAGCATGATCCACTGAAATTCCTTTTATGGAGATTATGTACCCTAAAACAATTCCTTGTTCGACCATAAAATGACATTTTTCATAATTCAAAACAAGGTCAATTTCAATGCATATTTCTAAAATGATATCTAAACTCTTCAAGCATGCATAAAATTAAGAACCATAAAGGGAAAAATCATCCATAAACATTTCCAAGCATTTTTCAATAAATTCAACAAAAATACTAATCATGCGTCAGTGGAACGTGCTAGGATCATTGCACAGAACAAAGGGCATCCTCCTGTAAGCAAATGTACCAAATGGGTACGTAAAATTTGTCTTTTATTGATCCTCAGGTGCAATATGGATTTGAAAGTAACTTGACAAATCATCAAGAAAATAATAATGTGATTTACCAGCCAACCAATCAAGCATTTGATCAATGAACGGTAAATGAAAGTGATGCTTTCTAGTTGTTTGGTTCAATTGCCTGTAATCAATACGAAATCTCTAACTGTTCTGAACTCTATTGGGAACAAGATCATTTTTTTCATTTCCTACCACTGGGAGACCATATTTCTTAGGTACCACCTATACTGGAGTTACGCAATTACTGTTAGAGATAGGATATATGATACTTGCTTGCAACAACTTGGTTTCCTCATTATTCACAACATTAAGAATCAAAGGGGTAATTCTTCTTTGGGGATGCCTCACTGCCTTAGCTTCGTCCTCAAGTAAAATCTTATGCATACACATGGAGGGGCTAATACCATGTATGTCAGCCAAGGTCCACCCAATCGCCTTCTTATTCTTCTTCAAAACGTGCAAAAGCTTATCTTCTTGATCAAAATCTAGATTAGAGGAAATAATAACAGATAGCATTTCACTCCTCTCCAAAAATTCATATTTCAGATTGTGAGGAAATGGTTTGAGCTCTAAGGAAGGTGGTTGCTCAATTGACAATGTGGTTGGGGTAGCCGGGATGTCGAGAGCTTCAACTACATAAACAACTTCATCAAAACCTTTATCTGTAGGAAAAATGTTAACTTGTAAGGCAGCATCAATCTTAGCACAAACAAAACAAAGGTTAGTGGTAGTACATAAATCACAACAACAAGTATCATAAAAGTCAAACAATAATATAAAATCAACTGAAAATAAGTCAGAATAAGTATCATCAACTAACTCATAAAGCAATTCAATGTGAAAAATATAATGTTCCTTCATGGTATGTTTCATAGCATAAAAAATGTTAAATTTAACAATGATATCACCAAACTCCACGAACATAAATTTTTGTTTTTGCTATTTTCATGAATGGCCTGTCTAAAATGACAGGTGCCCTACTTGACTTAGTTTCTCCTTCCATGTCCAGAGTGTAAAAATAGGCAGGAAAAATCAACTCATTAACTTGAACAAGGGCATCTTTTACCACTCTAACAGGGACGACATTATTTATGTTCGCTAGTTGAATGGTTAAACTTGAATTTTGCAAAGGACCAAGATCAAGATTGTTATAAACATAAGTTGGCATAACATTAATAGATGATCCTAGATCCAACATGAAATTTTCGAGTTTATAATCCCCAATGGTATATGGAAAAGCAAAAGTTCCTGGATCTTTGCACTTTTGGGGCATGGCCTGAGAGAGAGCTGAAACATTTTTCTCAGTTGTAGCTTTTTCAGGTACTATAGGCTGAATGAAGGAAGAAACATTCCTTCTCATATTAACTCCCTTATTCTCCTTCAATCTCCTCTTACGAGTGCATATGTCTTTCATAAATTTGGCATATTTGAGAATTTGCTTAATCACATCAAGAAGTAGAATGTTTACCACTACCTTCACGAATATGTCCAAAATATCGTTATCCTTATCTTCCTCATCCATCTTCATAACTTTCAGTAATCTCTGTGGGAATGGAATGGGTGGTACGTAACATATGAATCAAGCTTAGGTGTAGGCTTAAGTATGGGCTTAACATCTTTGTTATTTTTCCTCGTGTAGGGGTGCTGAAGCGGTAAAGCGGCAAGCAACAAAAGTTTTGGAAGTATTTATCCGGGAAATTATCGTCTCCACATGGACTAGTGCATTGAACTGCCGTTCAACAGTTTCCACAGTTATGAGTTTGGTTTTGAATGAATTTAAATATGAAAACGCAAAAGTAAATATTAACACAAAAGAATTCATTCTTCGGAAAGAAGAGACTTATCAAGCCTGGTATATAATCTACTTCTCACTAACTTAAACTTATCGACCAGTTACACTCAACCTACAATACTCATCAATCTCATCCGGCATCGCTCACACTCTAAGTAATTTCTAACCCAAAATAGAGAGAACTACTATGTCATCTCGGCGACGATCTCTCAACACACCTCAACAACACAGCAGACATCCATATCAATCGTATCGACGATCTCTCAACCGACACAACTAACACGAAAGCATTAAGCTTCGACACCCATAAATATTGTTAGCTCTAAATCTATCTCTAAAACCCAGAAACTAACAGATAATCATCCTAGATAAGGATTCAAGAAGTCTATCTCTAAAACAACCCAAATCCCTAGCATAGAGCAAAAGTCTAAGACAACAATCAACAAAGATTTGTAAAGCAAACTTTATATAACACCATGATCAACAAATATACATGAGTTCAAAGTAACATCATTTACAAAACCCCACCAAAGAGAAATACACAAAGAAGAAGAGAAATGAAGCAAAAATCTCTCGGTTTGTCAGCTCCGATTGATGACCAATCCACCTCTGATCATCCAAATGCAAGCTCCATAGTTGTTTTCTAAGCTAATCTACCTAAAAAATGTTTGGTGATGGAGTGGGAGAAAAAAATACCCAACCCATAACCTAAAAAAATGTGTTTTTGGCCCTTAAAACATGTTTCTGTCAGCACCGCTTCGCGCGGCGGCTCAATGATCAGTGCATTTTGATGCATGTTCCTTTATGTTTGTACTTAGGCATTTCTATGGTTTGGTTTGTTTATTTTTCTATTTTATTATGTTTTTATATTTGAGTTTATTTTTATTGTTATTTCATTTTCGTACTTATTTTTCAGCTTTGGAAGTCTCCACTAAAACGATCATAACTGGAGCTCTGGGAATCAGATCGATGCGTTCTAATAATTTCCGGAAAGATAATAGAAAGAGCTGCAACTTTTATGTTGGAGTCAAAGTCAGATTCGGAGGGCATATTTTCCATAATTTCGTTTGAAGCTGCAGCATTAGTTTTATTTAGTTTTGGGTCATTTGTTATGGGCCTGGGTTATGTTTCCGACCCAGTTTGAGTTAGGTGTGGAAACCCTTATTTTGTTTTATAAGGGTTGGCAGCCGCTAGAATACTTTAGACCGTTTTTTTTACCACAAATTTTACTTTGGCTTTCATGATTAGAATGAAGAACTAATTCCCGAAGGCAAATCTTGCTGCTTATGGGTTCCATTGCTTTGAGGTTATTCTAATACTAATTTAAATTCGATTTCTATTCAATTCTTTTCTATGAAATCATTTGCTTAATTTGATTACAATTGTTTGCTTAATTCGATTGTTGTTCATAGGATAGAATTGATTAAATTCGATTGTATGCATGTTCCTAAATTTAATTGCGTGTTATCGTTTGCTTAATTCGTTAACTCGTCATATTCTTAACCGTTTGCTTAATTCGGTAAATAGGAACGTAACTCGTATGATTTTGATAAGCGCTTGTCTGATTAATCTCATAATCGAATAGGATCGAAGACGTTTAAGGATTGGTGTTATTATAACCGATGATAAGTCGGAACCCGAATCAGTAGGATTAGTCGTTTAGCTTATTTTGATAATCACTTAATTTACTCTGTTTTATAAATTGATTCTAAAACCATAAACCTCCAATTCGATTTTTAATTAGTTAATAATAATACAAGAATCCTTGCGATACGATACTCGAGTCATTGTCGCTAAACTACAGTTTTAAAAATACTCATTTTTTTGATCCGTGCGCGACAGCGGATCACTCAACACAGCAACTTTTCACGTTTTTTGGTCAGTCAGGCTCGCCCGATGAGCCCAAAATTCGCCCGGCGAAACACACCAGAACCAAAATTAATGATTTTTAACATCCTTATTTTGAGCCTTATTCTTTGATGAATTGGTTTCGTTGCTCAAAATCGCGCGTTTGAAGTCATGTCTTCGACACTTTATTGCTCATGCTCCAAATACGCCTCAATACCTACAAAATGAATGGAAAACTATCAAAAGGTATATAAATGAATAAAAAAATACAAGTATACATAAAATTAACGTATTTACACAAAAGTTGGGTTTATTCAACCGAAATTAACAACAAAGAGTCAATAAGTGCACTAAAAAGTATATGCAAAAATAGCTATAATTTGCACTTATCAAACTCACCCAAACTTGAACTTGTTTTTCCCTAAACAAGAATAAACTAACTCAGGGAAACAAAAGCAATATCCAAGAAATTATGCAACAAAAAATTTTGAAAAACGAAAACAAATGCATGGCTCAAATGAACAACAATACACACAAAGAAACATACTTACCACTAACTACGATGATAACATAAACATGTTACAAATGCTAAATACAAAGAATATGATAAACATTCTAAAACAATAGTAGTTCAAAAATGAATCACACCTAGCACACAATCATCGGTAAATGAAAAACACAAAAGTGGGGTATTTTCACTCATCCAACAATCTTGCAAACAAAAGACCAAATTATGCAACCATCCAAAAATCATGTTGAAAACACAAAGGCAAGAATCACAAGGACTTTTCAAGGTTGTAATGTGGCTTGGTTAACAATTAAGGGATAATTCCTAAGGCTAATCGAAACAAAAACTTGCCCAAACCTAAGGGAGTGATCAACTCGTAAAAGTTCAAACACAAAATTTCAATCAAACTTCTTCATAATCCCAAATTTATCAAACCAATCACATACTTATTAACACAACATTATTCCACACTCTTTTGTTTTTCTTTTTCAAAACTTTTTCTCTTTTTTCTTTCTTTTTCTTTTCACTTCTTTTTCACATTTTTTCTTTTCTTTTCACAACCTCATAATCAATCAACTAAAAAGCAAGTAAACATTCTCTCCCCAACTTGAATTCAACCATATTATCAAAGTGTGAATACTCCCTACTTTCTAAGGCAAGGTAAAAATTCAAACCAAAAATCATGGTTGAGGGTTCAAGAAAACAAAGAATCAACATCCATACAAAAATGAGAACCAAACACTCATAGACAAGCATTTAGCAAAAACAACATGGGCATTAACAAAAAGGCTCAAAAGGGATACTAATGATCACACACTCACAAGGTGAATTGAATATATGGCCAAGGTAGTTGCTCAAAATGGAACAAAAATGCCTTGATCACTTTCAAGCATCATATAATCAACACAAATAAAAGATTAAGCATAATAAAATCCAGTTAGAACAAGAATTATGGTCTCCAGCATATGTCAACAATGGAAAGCTACCTCACAAAAAGGGTAGGAACTAAAGTGATTCACAAACGAACAAGTATACAAAAGAATGAATGGCATAAAAATTGTAAAAAGCCTAAGTATCATGAATATGCTATAGTCTAGAAAGCGATAAACACATACCTTGGACATGTACAAAACTTTAACAAAATCATTACCATACACTCGCAAGTCGAAACGATCAAACTTGGAAAATCACCTCAAATTCCTCAAGCTACTCAAAACAAGCTCAAAGACAAACACACAACTATTAATATACACAAACTAAAAGACCAAATGAAATTGTCTAAACAAATTTAAAAGTGAAGATTTAAAATTTAAGAACTGGTCCGATCTAAATTTGTTGAGACAATTGCATTACACTACCTAAACAAAACAAATATTAAAAAGAATAAACATGCTTGTTTTACGTCGTAAGCTCGACGCCTGTTATTTAAGAACGTTTCTCCAAGTTACTTCCGCCCGACTATTCCTAACCACACACAAGCAAACATGAAAAGAACAAACAATGATATAACAAATTCACAAATATAAGTATAAATATAAACAAATAAGAATATACCATATGTGCGATATATACAAAACTCAAAACGTTAGAAACTAATGCGATGCAAATTCAATAAAACATCAATCCCCGACAACAGCGCCATTTTGCTGAAGCAGTAAAGCGGCAAGTAACAAAAGTTTTGGAAGTACTTATCCGAGAAATTATCGTCTCCACAGGAACTAGTGCGTTGAACTGCCGTTTTACAGTTTCCACAGTTATGAGTTTGGTTTTAAATGAATTTAAATATGAAAACGCAAAAGTAAATATTAACACAAAAGAATTCATTCTTCGGAAAGAAGAGACTTATCAAGCCTGGTATATAATCTACTTCTCACAAACTTAAACTTATCGACTAGTTACATTCAGCCTACAATACTCGCCAATGTCATCCGGCATCGCTCACACTCTAAGTAATTTCTAACCCAAAGTAGAGAGAACTACTATATCATCTCGGCAACGATCTCTCAGCACACCTCAACAACACAGCACACATCCATATCAATCGTATCAACAATCTCTCAACTGACACAACTAACACGAAAGCATTAAGCTTCGACACCCATAAAGATTGTTAGCTCTAAATCTATCTCTAAAATCCAGAAACTAACAGATAATCATCCTAGATAAGGATTCAAGAAGTCTATCTCTAAAACAATCCAAATCCCTTGCACAGAGAAAAAATCTAAGACAACAATCAACAAAGATTTGTAAAGCAAACTTTAAATAACACCATGATCAACAAACATATATGAGTTCAAAGTAAAATCATATACAAAACCCAACCAAAGAGAAATACACAAAGAAGAAGAGAAATGAACCGAAAATCTCCCAGTTTGTCAACTCCGATTGATGACCAATCCACTTCCGATCATCCAAATACAAGCTCCATAGTTGTTTTCTAAGCTAATCTACCTAAAAAATGTTTGGTGATGGAGTGGGAGCAAAAAATACCCAACCCATAACCTAAAAAAAATGTGTTTTTGTCCCTTAAAACGTGTTTCTGTCAGCACCGCTTCGCCCGACGGCTCAACACAACAACTTTCCACGTTTTTTGGTCAGTCAGGCTCGCCCGGCGAGCCCAAAATTCGTCCGGCGAAATACACCAGAAACAACAAAAAACTTTGCGTCCGGTTCGAAGCGTTGGAAAGCTTATTTAATGCTCTATGTAGCAATGACAAAATGGCAACCAAATTGATGATTTTTATCATCCTTATTTTGAGCCTTATTCTTTGATGAATTTGTTTCATTGCTAAAAATCGTGCGTTTGAAGTCGTGTCTTCGACACTTTATTGCTCATGCTCCAAATACGCCTCAATATCTACAAATGAATGGAAAACTATCAAAAGTTATATAAATGAATCAAAAATACAAGTATACACAAACTAAACGTATTTACACAAAAGTTGGGTTTATTCAACCGAAATTAACAACAAAGAGTCAATAAGTGCACTAAAAAGTATTTTCCAAAATAGCTATAATTTGCACTTATCAAGGGGCTGATTCAATAATCTTTCTGGATATCAAAGAAATTACACTCACTTTAGAGCCTTTTGGATTCACTAGTGTTTGGGGGAGGTAGTTGGGTTGATCCTTTAGCTTGCTGCATGGCATTCATTGAAGTGGCAAGTTGTCCAATCTATGTCTGAAAATTCTAAATATTGTAATTAGTTATTTGTTAAAATTGGATATTGTGTACAACCATTTGCTTGACAAGGTCCTCTAGTGAAGTTCTGGAAGGTGCGGAGGTGGTTACATGGGAAGGGTTTTGTGGTGGTGACAGTGGTGTCTTCAATGGTATTTGGGTGGGTTGCTATTGTATTGATGGATTACCATACTAGAGGTTTGGATGGTTTCTCCAGTTGGGATAGTACTACCTTTGTTCCTTTTTATAAGAGACAAGTCACTTTTTAGGTTCATTGAATAACCAATGTATTTGGTCTATTTATAGACTAGATACATTGATTATTCAATGAACCTAAAAAGTGAGTTGTCTCTTATAAAAAGGAACAAAGGTAGTACTTATTAGTGGAAAGATCACGGGTGGGATACATGTACTCGTTATTATTCTGAGAGTTGTAAATGTTTTAATAAGGAGACTCGTATTTAATGCACCTTTCCCTAGGTTATTCAAGATGACTTCCAAACCTTTTTCATATTTCCAAGCTACGATCCCGATACATGGAATGCGGCCCAGTTCTCTGAAAGGCTTCTCGCTACTATGCCATGAGAAACCTTAGGTGGCAACTGTTTTGCGTCGGTCAAAGGTCCAATAAGGAAAAACCTCACATTTGATCCAGGTCTTGAACACCTCAACCAACTCTCATATATAAAGTATCCCATGTTAAGGAAAAAGTATGACTCGAATCCATTAACTCACACATTACTTCTTATTCTTTAACGGACTCGGATGTTGAAGTGCTAACCTTGCAGGTTAGCTCCTTCTCCACTGCACTAGAATCATAAATCTACCGCAACAAGACATTACTTTATCATTCACCAATCATTTCTAGTTTTGAACTGAACAATATACCAATTAGGAAAGATGTGGAAGATCTTTAAGCTCACACACAAAGATTGTGTGGATAAATTGGTTATGCTAAAAGTATCATTTGTTTGGCGGTTGTTTAAAAACACTCTCTACAAAAGATAAATTGGTCGTTCCATGAGACATTGGACCCGTTTGTTTTGACTTCTTTTTTTTAAAAATAATTTTATAGTGTTACATAATTTTGTGTAAAAAAAATTTACAAAGAAACTTTTCATAAAAGCTTCAAATGAAAATCTGGTTTTAATAGTTATTATTAAAATGTTATTTTAGGTATTTCATCATTTTATTGAAATTTTTTTGGACATCAAAATTATAAAAAAATACTTATTTTTAAAGCTATTTCAAATAGATTTTTATGAAAATCATTTTTAAAATATAACTTTTAAAAAAAAATTGTTATTTTGAATAATTTTGGTCTTCAATAATGTATGTTTATATTATAGAATGCTAAAATTAGTATTTCATTTTATAAAAAACGAATATTAAAAAATTTATAATATTTTAAAAAACAGTTTTTGTAATTTTTTTCTTCTAAAATGCAAAATAAAAATTCATTTTTTTAAAGCTGTTTTCACTTCAAAATATCTATTATGTTTAGAAGGGTGCATGAAAAATGAAAGCTTTCCTCAACACTTAATTTTTCATTGTGCTTCGGTTGGTTATGTGTGGTATGATCTCTTGAATTAGTTGGACATTTCAAGTGTTCTTCCAAATATCTTCTTTATTTACAAACTATTCGGTGGCGAATGTTTGTGCTTTGCAAAAACAGCGCATCAATAATCATCTCTTATTTTTCTTAAAAAACATCAATATATCACTATCATATTTGATTTTTTTTTTTTGAGTAAATGAAGAATTTTATTCCAAAAACATGGTGAGCACATCAGCCGATTATACATCCAGGCTTCTACATAACAAAGTCAAAACAGAACCTAAAACATAAGATAATTATAACTTATTGCAATAGGTTAACAGTTTATAGTCTAATTCCGCCCGATAGATGATGGTTTCCATGATATCCTTGCTCTTAAGGTCTTCCTTTCTTCCAGCCTTGAATATGATCTTGTTACGGTTTTGCCAAGTAGCATAAATCATCTCTGTAGCTGCCAGCTTCAAGAGACGAGCACGCCCACTTTTCCCTTTTGTCTGCTCACAAATCCACTTGAGTTCCTCATGCCAAACCCTCGGAGTATGTCCCACCTTCATCCAGGTTAGGAGCTGAATCCAAACATTTTTTGTCCACTGACATTCAAAGAACAAATGCCCTATGTTTTCCAGCTGGTCACAGTACACACATTTCCCATCATTTGGTGTCCCAAACCGAATCAATCTATCCTTTGTAGGTAAGCGATTTTGACAAGCCATCCACAAAGTAAAAGCAGCCCTCGGTCTTGCCCTGTTTGAATACATAAGTTGACTCCATGGCACGCTGGGTCTATCTCCTCGAAACATTTGAAACACTTTGTTAGTTAGATAGTTCCCAGTTAAATGAAATGTCTGCCATGTACCAGACTGCATCAAAACCTCTATGTATTTGAAAATTGCTTTCAAAATCCAAGAGCTAGCAGCATTCGGGGTGTATGCAGTCACAGGATTCCTCTTGATATAGTATAGGTGTATCCATTTAATCCACAACTTATCCTTCTTCGCACAGACATTCCACAGCATTTTACCAATTGTGGCACGGTTCCACTCTGCCAGTGATATAATGTTCATGCCACCAGCAGCAATAGAGTCACAAGTATGATCCCAAGATATGGGAGCTTTCCTAGATGCAGCATCTTTACCAGTCCATAGAAATCTTCGACAGAGACCTTCAATGTATGTAATCACTTTTTTGGGAAGGGGGAATATTTGCATCCAGAAATTAGCTATTGAGAACACTACACTTCTTATTAATTGTAAGCGGCCAGCATATGATAGAAGTCTAGTACTCCAATGGTTGATTCTATTCAGCATCTTGTCGATAAGGGGTTGGCACATGTTTATACTTAGTTTCCTACTCGCTAAAGGTACTCCCAGATATTTAAATGGTAAAGTACCTCTACTGTAGTTAGTTTCCTGTTGAATCTTCTCATGATCCTCCTCCTTCCCTCCACCAAAGTACACTTTGCATTTGTGTGGGCTAGCATGAAGACCCGTCACAGCAGAGAATTCTTTAAACTTGTTCATCATCAAATGTACAGAAGCCACATCACCCCTGCTAAATAATAATAAGTCATCAGCAAAACAGAGGTTAGTAATCTTAAGTTTCTGGCATTTAGGATGGTATTTAAAATGAGGCTCAGTATTAAGAGTTTGTAGCACCCTATGGAGATACTCCATGATCATGACAAAGAGAAGGGGTGACATAGGATCCCCTTGTCTTAGTCCTCTCTTGGCTGGCAGGATTCTAGAATGAGCACCATTAACCACATATCTATAAGAAACAGTTGTCACACAGCACATAATCCAGTCTATAAACTTATGAGGGAATCCAAGCTCCTTGAGAATCTGATGTAGGGCAGGCCATTCCACAGTATCGTAGGCTTTTTGAATGTCCATTTGTATCATGCATCGAGGGGATATGTGCTTTCTATCATACCCTCTTACCAATTCCTGAGCAAGCATTATGTTATCATGAATGACTTTTCCTGGAACAATGCGGATTGGCTGTCATCTATAACATCTGAGATCACTCTGCCCAATCTTGTGGTGATGATTTTTGAAATGATCTTGTATAGGTCGCATATCCCTAACAGTCTTTGCCTCTGAAGATTTAGGGATAAGAGTCACCAAAGAACAATTGGCAGCTCTGTATAACTTGTTCTCATTGAAAAATTCCTGAATTGCCTCTTTCACATCTTTCCCAATAGTATTCCAAGAGGTTTTGAAGAAGTAAGCATTAAAGCCATCCACTCCTGGTGCCTTATTATTGCCAATACTCATCAATGCCTCCCAAATTTCCTTGTCCTCAATAGGGGCAATGAGCTTCTGAGCCTGGTCTCTAGATAGAATTTTTCCTTTCTAATAGCATTAAGGTCAATACTCTTTAAATTCTCAGAATTTGTGCCAACCAATTGCTTATAAAACTCCAGAATTTCATCTTCAATTTGATCCTGAGCAGTGAGAATCCTCCCATCCAAAGCATGTAAAGTATAGATTCCCTTCTGCTTGTTCTTTTCCTTGACTGCTGCATGAAAATATGAGTTATTACTGTCTCCAAGTTTCAGCCATGTGACTTTAGATTTCTGCATCAGCATCTCTTCCTCAACCTGATTTAAATGAAGCACCTTCTCATAACAACTCTTAACCTGGCCTCTTAGAGTTTCATCAAACAAATTTTGGTTCAGCTGCTCTTGTGCTTGTGTGAGGTCATGCCTTTCTTGCTGAATTTGCATTTGAATGTCAGTGGTTTTTCTAGTAAGAGGCTTAAGAGTATGCTGCAAATATTTCAGTTTACTCCACAACCTGTACATTGCAGTGCCTCTAACAGAGTACTGCCATCCATCCTGAATCACCTGCGCATAAGATGGGTCCCTAGTAATACAGTTAAGGAATTTGAAATGATATTTCCTCTGAGGTATATGCTGCTCTAGCCTAATCCTTAAAGGAGCATGGTCAGATATGTGAGGAAGGAGGACCTCCACCAAGGTTTCATTAAACTGTAGGAACCATTCCGCATTGCCAATCAAATGGTCAATTCTAGAGTAAATCAAACCAATGCTATGCTTATTTGACCAAGTGTAGTGATTGCCCCTAGTTTTTGTTTCAAACAGTCCAACCCTTTGCATCATGTCAGTCAAATCCTTATATTCTGCAGTTGTAATCAGGTTGCCTCCAATTCTACCTTGGCTATTGATGACATTATTGAAGTCCCCCATGACAATCCAAGGGGTGTGCAGGTTGGTGCCCAAATTCTCAATAGTGTTCCACAGGATTTTCCTCTTTTCAAGCTGGTTAAAGGCATACACAATAGTAGTAGTGTATTTAGTTTTCTGATCTAAACTACTTACCTCGGCATGAATGTATTGATCACCCATCTGAAGGACATTCACACTGACCAAATTATCCATCCACATGAGCCAAATTCTTCCATTATCATGATGGGCATAATTATCCACGAATTGCCATTTAGCTCCCAACTGCTTTCTTATTCCCTCTGCATTATGCTTCTTGACCCTCGTCTCAAGCAATGCAATTATAGGCACTTTAAACTCAGAGAGGTAGGAGCTGACCTCCCTATGTCGAGCTTTTTTATTAATGCCCCTAACATTCCATGTGACTAACATCCTCCACTATGCTCCCCTGCAGGATTTTCTCCAGTCCTTAAGGGAGTAAAGGGATTTTGGAATTCCCATATCTGTAGCTGTGTAGGAGTGCTGTTTATTGGTCTTTTTCCTCTGTCCCCCTTAGAAGTCACCAACTTCCAGTCAGTCTTTTCTGTAGGGTTTGGTTCTTTTTCAGGAATAATAGGCATTGGCACATCTTCCTCCTTCTTTTCTTGCACAGGTGGTTTCGGTTGCCACACTTTTTTCTGCTTCCCAGTTTTTTGTGTTGCACAGTCATGCCCTATCTTAAGGCAGGAGTGACAATAACTCGGCTTCCATTCGTACACAATCTGTTGTTCAATCATCTTACCAGTATGGTCCTTAATGGTTATAGAATCTCTCAATTTCTGTGTAATATCAACTTCTACTAACACCCTAGCATACGAAATACGTAGCTTCTTAGCGGTGCATTCATCAGTGGTAATTGGCTTGCCTATAGCACTAGTAATTTTGGAGATACTACGTTTCCCCCAAAGGTATAGTGGAAGGTTGGGCAGAGTAATCCATAATGGCAGAATGCGAAGTAAATCCTCTTTAATCTCAAAATTTTCAGACCAATGTTTAAGGAAAAGAGGTTTACCGTAGATAAAGTAAGGTCCCTGAGCCATGACTTTCTCCATATCTTCATAATTCCTAAATCGAACAATGAAGTAGCCAGCATCGTTGTAGTACAACTCGGGTAGGCCAACAAAATTCCAAGTCTTCTCCATAAACTTCTTCACGGCGTGCATCGAAAGTATTTCACCCAGCGCAAAAAGGATTATTGCATTTTCCCAATATTCAATTTCCTGAGCAACATCATCTTCCTCAATTGCAATTTCAATTTCTCCATTGACAATGTTAGGTGCTATGAAATCCACAGCCATTCCCCTGGACACATCTCGATTACCTTGGATGATCTCCACCCAAGGTTTAGGGTTCGTTGGAATCGTCTCCGTTGAAGGAGGGTCATCTTCTTTTGGAGAGGGTTCTTCAGTCTTCTCTGGTATCTTCAAAGAGGTCTCTGAGCTCGCGGGAGCTAGTTCTATGGTTGCTTGAGTCACGATGGTTCTTTCTGCCGTGCGTTGGAGCGCCACCGCCAATTTTTTCGGCCGGCCGACACCCCTTCGTGGTTTGGTCATCAAACCCTAGCAGAGCAAAAATTTATATTACGAACAGAGGCCGCCACTTTCATATTTTTAACTCCTTCAATTTAAATTTAATACCAAATTTATATATTGGAAGAAAATAGGGTTTCCTTACATTTTTAACTTTCAATTGTTCCTCCTAAAAAATATGTTGAAGTTAGAAAACAGTCTAATCGAATAGAGTCAGCTATACTTCCATTTTTTCCTTTACTGGTCGTATGCAGTAAGTATTTTTGGAAACAGAGCCTAGAATCAATCTTATTTGAATTCTCTAAAGCAACTTGCAACATACCCTCAGAAGTTGTTGATTAATTGAATCTTCATTCATTTTCATTTCTCTTCTAGTTAAAACCTCTTCACATATTCACTAATGTATCATGAATAAGATAATATTAGCAATATGTTCTTTCTCTACTCCATTCACAAGAATGTTGTCTCTAAGTTTTTCATATAATTGAGATATCGGCAAAATTACCATATATAACATAAAACTTCTCCCCCGATTCTTTCTAATCGAGCCTCTCGATCCGTCATTATACCCCTAGAAGTAGAAAGAATTACAATCCCCATCCCTCCTAAAACTTTCGGAATTTTTTGATAGTGAGAATAGATTCGTAGACCAGGTGTACTTATCCTTTTTAAATTTAAAAAAGTTTTATATGATCCTTTCCTATTTCTTCTATAGCGTAGAGTTAAAACTAAAAAGTATTTGTTGCTTTCTCGATGTTTTCTGACGTTTTCAACAAAACCCTCTCGTAAAAGAATTTTTACAATGTTTTCGGTGGTATTAGTAAGTGGTATTTTAACAGTTCTTTTTCTATTCATGTCAGCATTGCGTATCAAGGTTAGTATATCAGCGATAGTATCTTTACCCACAATCGATTTTTTCTCCTTACTTTCGATATAATCAACGTGCTCCCGTTTTTTGATTTTTTGATTCAATAAAATCTCTATCTATATTGAATAGAAAATATGAGAATAGAAGACTACTCTATATGTATAGAAAATTTGATTGTAATTAGGAGAATCTAAATATAGAATATTCTAAAACTAAAAAAAAGATAGAAAGAAAATGAACGAATGACCTATTCGAAACTATAGAAAGAATCTTATATGGAATTCGAATTCTATGTTTTTATACAAATAGAATTCGAAATTTTATTTTGAAGATATTGAATTGAATATCGAATATAGATTTTATTCGTCTTCTAATATATTTCCTTCCTATTCATTCAAGTCATAAATAATATAGTTCTATCATGATCTCTTATTATTATAATACCTCGGGTGCTAATGAAACTATTTTAGTGAAATTGAACTGTCTCAATTCTCGGGCTATTGCGGAAAAAATTCGAGTTCCTTTTGGATTTCCTTCTTTATCAATGAGAACCGCCGCATTATCATCATACTTTATTATTATACCATTACGACGTTTTAGTTCTTTACAAGTACGTACAATTACAGCTCTGATGACTTGAGATCTTTCTACAGATGAATTTGGCACTGCTTTTTTGATTACAGCAACAACAATGTCACCAATATAACCATACCGTCGATTACTAGCTCCTATGATTCGAATACACATCAATTCGCGCGCTCCGCTATTATCGGCTACATTTAAATAGGTTTGAGGTTGAATCATATCCTTTTTTCTTATCTTTCAGTCAAAAAGTTGAAGTAAAAAAAATATTCTGTGTTCAAAAGAAAAAAAAGAAACGGAGAATTGCCTTTTTTCATACTAAAGACCTCTTTCGTTCTAATGATTATTTGGAAAGAATGAATTGAGTTCGTATAGGCATTTTGGATGCCGCTATTGAAATTGCCTTTCTAGCGATCTTTTCTGGGACCCCTCCCATTTCATAAAGTATTTTGCCGGGTTTAACGACAGCTACCCAATATTCGGGCGATCCTTTTCCCGAACCCATACGCGTTTCGGTAGGTCTTACTGTAACAGGTTTGTCTGGAAATATGCGTACCCATATTTGTCCACCCCGGCGAACATTTCATGACATTGCCCGTCGACCCGCTTCTAGTTGTCTAGATGTGATCCAAGCGGGCTCAAGTGCCTGAAGAGCATATTTTCCGAAGCAAATTTTATTACCGCGAGAGGCTTTTCCTTTCATTCTTCCTCTATGATGTTTACGGAATCTCGTTCTTTTTGGGTTATAGTTGATGGTTATTTCTCAATTCCATCTCTATTACAGAACCGTACATGAGAGTTTCACCTCATACGGCTCCTCGCGAATAAATAGATTGAAAACTATTGAACCGATAAAATAATAATAATGAATACAATAAGATACATATGTTTAATAAAATGAAATAGAATATAATCGCGGGATTTTTTGACATTAAATAGAATCTATCGATCTATTATAATTTTTTTAATCTTGCTTTGATATATAAGGAAATATGTATTTTTATAGACCATTTTTGCTATCCGGATCTAACTAGCTAATATTTTTGAATATAAGGTTCTAACGAATCCGTATTTGTCTTTTTTTATTATTATCATATTGGATTGGGAAAATTTTCTAAATTCAAAAAAAAAAATACACATTTTCGCGGGCGAATATTTTCTCTCTCATTATAAATTCAAGATGTAATGTTGGGTTAGTCCACAACTCCTGAAAAAACAATGAATTCTTAGTTCCTTCCGCCATCCCATCTAATGAATCAGTAAGATTTCTAATTTTCATATAATCTTTTGTATTCACAGGTTCCGTCGTTCCCATCGCTTTTCAATTTATGGTTAGGTCTAAATTCTACAATGGAGCCTCTTTTAATAATATTCATTTTTTTTTTGAAATTTGAATCTTATTTTATTCTTTTTTGTTGAATCAACCTTCTCAGTTTTCTTGATTCGTGGCTCTTGATTCATTTATTCTATCAATTTTGAATATTGATGCTTTATTACACTACTTTTTATGAGATGACCCATAGACCTTTACATAGTAGAATTCTATATCATTGATATCCTTTTTCTATCTTTCTTTCACCCCTTCATTTATCTGTATATTCTTATTGCTTTACAACTAATAATCTGATTTTTTTTATTTCAGTTGCTATAATTAAAGCACCGCATCGATCCTTATTTTGATTTTCGATTTTTGGCGGTTCCTTATATCTAGATAATGGGAAGCGATGAGTAGGTTATTTATTCTTTAGTAATGAATTCTACGAATTTTTGTAGAAATTTAACTACTCTAAAAAAAACCAACGAGTCACACACTAAGCATAGCAACTCCTTATTTATAAAATGATTTATTAATTTTTTTTTTGATTCAATCTTATAAAATGTTTCATTTATTCTTTCAGAATCAGAATGTAGTAAGAATTCGTCATTTTTTGTTTTATCAAAAGATGGAACGTTATAAAGAAAAGTTTATTAGTCGTTGTTTAGAAATATCCAAACTTTGATTCCTAATACCCCATAAATAGTTCGAACTGGATAGGAACAATAATCAATTTTAGCTCGAATGGTTTATAGAGGAACCCTACCTTCTCTGATCCATTCGACACGTGCAATTTCTTTTCCGTCGATACGTCCCGCAATTTGTATTTGAACTCCTTTTGTATCTGCCTCTTCAGCTAATTCAATAGCTTGTTTCATTGCTTTACGAAACGAAATTCTATTCTTTAATTGTCCGGCTATAAATTCTGCAAGAATATTAGGGTCTCTATAAACATTTGGAATTCTTGTAATTCCTATTTTGATTTCTCGGTTCACACAATTAATTTTTTTTTGCACATTTGTTTTTAATTCTTCAATTTTATCCTCTATTAAAGACTTCTCCTCTATTCCTAAGTTTGGAAGTCCGATATAGATTATTACGTGAATCCAATCGATTGTTTTTTTAATCTTTATTCGTCCAATTCCCTCGAAATCAACACCGGGGGATAGTCTTATCGTTTTTTGTATATAATTCTTGATACAATCTCGTATTATTTTATCTTCTTTTAGATTCTCGGAATAAATTCTTGGTTGTGCAAACCAAATAGAATCATGACTTTGAGTTGTACCAAGTCTGAAACCAAGCGGATGTATTTTTTGTCCCATAATCCCTCACTACTCTATATAAAATGATACGTCTTATTTGTCTACTTTTTTATCTATATCTTTTCTTTTTTTATATTCAAATATCTTTATATATCTTTTTCTGCTCCAGACTAAAGCAATTCAAAAAAAAAATGGAATAAGATGCCCAACTCCATAAAGCATAAGTTCTATTATCAAAACCCTTTCAATTTTGGACTATTATTAATTACCATTCACGCGCTTTGTGTTGTGAATAGACACAAATATTTTTTGAACAAAGGGTTATATTTCTCTGTATTGCTTCTATTTTCACGAAAAAATGAAATGCGTTTTTTTGATTGCAGAATAATACAATTCTTTTTGAGTAATTTATAATATTTGAATATTTAATTCATATTTAATTTATTAATGACTATTACTAAATTTACGTTCAAATGAATGTTAACGACGAGATCTATTATCATTTTTCCCAAAGCCTCGGAAGTTTAGAGTAGGTGCAAATTCGCCCAATTTATGGCCTATCATACGATCTGTTATATAAATAGGTATATGCTCTTTTCCATTATGGAGAGCAATGGTATGCCCAATCATTATAGGTATAATGGTAGATGTTCTGGACCAAGTTTTTATTATTTCTTTTTCTCCTTTTGTGTTAAGCTGATCTATTTTTCTTACTAAATGGTACGCTACATAAGGATTTTTTTTTCGTGAACGTGGCATAGTTTATAATTCCTCCAATTTCTAAAAAAGATAATTTTTTCTCTTCTATTTTATATTTTAATTTTTTCTCTTCTCTTCTATTTTATATTTTAAAATCTAGAATCTCTAAAAAAAGAAAATCATATAATGTCATAGTAAATCGGTCTTTTCTTTTGTAAAGACGAAGAAACAAATTCTATTTTATCTACTCTCCACTATTTACTACGGCGACGAAGAATCAAATTATCACTATATTTATTCCTTTTTCTAGTTCTTCTTCCAAGTGCAGGATAACCCCAAGGAGTTGAGGGTTTTTTTCTACCAATTGGGGCCCTCCCTTCACCACCCCCATGTGGATGATCTACAGGGTTCATAACTACCCCTCTTACTACAGGCCGCCTGCCTCGCCAACGTTTAGCTCCGGCTCTGCCCAAACTTTTCTGGTTTACCCCAACATTCCCCACTTGTCCGACTGTTGCTGAGCAGTTTTTTGATATCAAACGGACCTCTCCAGAAGGTAATTTTAATGTTGCTGATTTACCCTCTTTTGCAATAAGTTTCGCTACAGCACCCGCTGCTCTAGCTAATTGTCCACCCTTTCCAAGTGTTATTTCTATGTTATGTATGGCCGTGCCTAAGGGCATATCGGTTGAAGTAGATTCTTCTTTTTGATCAATCAAAACCCCTTCCCAAACTGTACAAGCTTCTTCCAAAGCATACGGCTTTCTGGATGTAGATTATAATATCTATACAGATGCATCTTATATATCGTTTATTTCGTATATTCTATATGACATAACGAAGTACCATACCACATGAGTGGATATAGAATATACGAATCCAAATCTTCTACATCCTAGGTCTTTCTGTTCCTTCATCTGGCTTATGTTCTTCATGTAGCATTCAGACCGAATGACTCTATGAAATTACGTTGCTACTTACACATAGTACGGGTAACGTAGGAGACATTTCTATTTTTTTTTCCGGGGGAATCCTTAGAATTACCACTGCTTAGCTTTCAATTTGCCTTTGACCATCAAATGAAATCTGAATAATCCGTGTCTTCCCATTATTTGAAACAAGGAGCGCTTCGTGTTCTGTCGGTGCTTTAAACAATTTTGTCTTCTCCATATTACTATATCTCTAGGGTCAATAATTTTCTATTAGGAACTACCGAACTCAATCACTTGCTGCTGTTACTCTTCAGTTTTCTGTTGAAGTCTATCCTGTAGAGGTACTCAAATTGGAATTGGATCAGTGATCGATTTATAGGTTTCGCCATAAACCTAATTGGTTACTTCCAATTACGTAAATCAATAGTTCAAACCGCACTCAAAGGTAGGGCATTTCCCATTTTTATAGGAACTTCTGTACCATAAACAACGGTATCTCCAATTCTAGCCCCTCTGGGGTGTAAAATATATCTTTTCTCACCATCCCCATAGTGTATGAGACAAATGTGTGCTTTTCGATTAGGGTCGTATTCTATAGTTACGATTCTACCATAGATGTCTTTTTCATTGCGTCGAAAATCAATTTTACGGTATAGACGCTTATGACCTCCCCCTCTATGCCCTGCGGTAATTATTCCTCTGGCATTACGCCCTTTACCACAATGATGCTGTCCAGAAATCAAACAGTTTCGTGAATTGGATTTCACTTGACTGTTTACGGCTCCATTGCGTGTGCTCGGGCTAGTAGCAGTTTTGGATAAATGGATCGCCATGTTATTAAGTGTATTTTTATTTAAGTTTTTTTCGTTCTAAGAGGTGGAATAGAATAACCCGGTTGAAGCGTAATGATCATATGTTTGTACTGCATTGTATGTCCCATAATAGGTCGCATTCTTCTACCCTTTATTTGGAGTCGATGACTATTCATAGCTATTACCTTGACACCAAAGAAGAGTTCGACCCAATTTTTTATTTCTGTCCTAGTTGATCCTGATTCGACTTTCAAAGTATATTTATTTTTTCCAAATAACGAAATTCCTTTGTTTGTAAATACTGCATTTTTTATTCCATTCATAAATCTATTTTCTTCTTTCTTCCCTATGAGTTCTAGTCTCAATAAGAATACTAGTTTTTTTACTGTTCATATATTCAAATTTGAATATACCACATCAATTTGTTATGTATGGATGATGAGATTCCATTGATACGGATCCAATCGATCTTTTTTCTCGGACACATGGTCAGAACTTCGTCTCGATTCAAATACTACTAAGCTAAGAGGTCTACTACAGATCGGAAATTCTTTAAATAAAGAAATTCTTTATTTAGAAATGATGAATTCTTAATTATTGAAGTTGATATTATTTAGAAATTATTTGAAAAAGAAGAAGAGAAAGATGTTTCTTTGTTTTGTTCTTTCGCGGCAATCGGAAAAGAAAGAATATAGTCAAGATAGTAAAGATAATCATGTATTTACACATGCTTAACACATGTATTTACAAAGGAATGTCTCAATTCATCTATTTCATCCGATGGAGGATGTGATAGGGCTGCAAAGGATAAACTTTTGACAGTTCAAAATAATATTTCATTCTTGAACAAAAATCGAGTTTATTGGGGGGGGAGATTTCTATTGGCATGCATCCAGTAGGAATTGAACCTACGACTTCGCCAATTATGAGTTGGGCGCTTTAACCATTCAGCCATGGATGCTTCGAGGGAACCCTCCGACTTCATGAATAACCAAATTTCAATTGAAGTGGAATCTTTTGGATAGATCAATGTAATAATGAAGAAATAGATCAATGTAATAATGAAGAAATAGATCAATGAAATAAGGATAAACTTAGGAATTGGACTTGAATGGAGAAACTTAGTAATTTCAATTGAAATACATAGAAATGAAATCAATATATAAAATATAAATGAAGGAATTGGACTTGAATGGAGAAACGAAGGAATTCGATTTGAATGGAGAAACTTAGTAATTTCAATTGAAATACATAGAAATGAAATCAATATATAAAATATAAATGAAGGAATTGGACTTGAATGGAGAAACGAAGGAATTCGATTTGAATGGAGAAACTTAGTAATTTCAATTGAAATACATAGAAATGAAATCAATATATAAAATATAAATGAAGGAATTGGACATGAATGGAGAAACGAAGGAATTCGATTTGAATGGAGAAACTTAGTAATTTCAATTGAAATACATAGAAATGAAATCAATATATAAAATATAAATGAAGGAATTGGACTTGAATGGAGAAACGAAGGAATTTCAATTGAAATACATAGAAATGAAATCAATATATAAAATATAAATGAAGGAATTTGACTTGAATGGAGAAATTTAGTAATTTCAATTGAAATACATAGAAATGAAATCAATATATAAAATATAAATGAAATAAAAACATATAAATCAAATGAATATAAAAAAAAATATTTGAATTTTGTTATTTTAAGGGGGTTGTATGAATAATAATAAAATAGACTATTGGGTTTTAGAATTGAGAGAAATTTATAGAGAGAGCAAGAATTGTGCCTATTTGTTAGATTCCTGGACGCAATTCAATTCAGCAATATCTGTCATTCACATTTTTTTCCATCAAGAGAGTTTGATAAAAGTCTTAGACTCCAGAATTTGGAGTATCCTAGTTTCACGCTATTTAAAGGGTTTAACAAGAAATGGATCTTTCACGATTAAGAATTTAGTACTTTTTGTAGTAGCGATCCTTCTATATCGTATGAACAATCAAAGGATGATCGAAAAAAAATATTTATTTGACAGGGCTTCTTCCTATGCAAATGAATTCCATTGGATCCACATTGGAAGACTCAAAAGATTCGTTCAATATCCATAGGTTTATTGTTCCGCTCCTGTATGGTCCAAAAGAAAAAAAAAATCTATGATCGCCCTTTTTTCTCGCGCAGATGGTCAAAAGTTCCTTTCGATTTGAATCCTACTGAGAAGTCCGCTCGAGATCTTCAATTATTTAAGAAAGAAGAAGATATTTCTTTTGTTCTTTCGAGGCAATCGGAAAAGAAAGAAATAGCCAATATCGTCAGGATAATAATGTATTTACAAAGGAATGTCTCAATTCATCCTTTTGGAGGATGTGATGGGGTTGCAGAGGATAAACTTTTCACAGTTCAAAATAATATTTCATTCTTGAACAAAAATCGAGTTTTTGGTTTATTTCATCTATTCCATGACCGGAATAGGGGGGTAATAAAGTATAATAAGAAATAGAAATAAAAGAATGAAAGGCCTGATTATATCTTAACGACCAATCGACTATAAAAGAGAACGTTCCATCGGAACAATTATTTCTTGCTATTTCAGGATACTGGGTCTCTCTTTTTTTTTTCAAGTGTGGGGATAAATGACAAAAAGATATTGGAACATAACTTTTGAAGAGATGATGAAAGCTGGGGTTCATTTCGGCCATGATACTAGGAAATGGAATCCTCGAATGGCACCTTTTATATCGGCAAAACGTAAAGGTATTCATATTACAAATCTTACTAAAACTGCTCGTTTTTTATCAGAAGCTTGTGATTTGTCTTTTTATGCAGCAAGCAAAGGAAAACAATTTTTAATTGTTGGTACCAAAAAAAAAGCAGCCGATTCAGTAACACGGGCTGCAATAAGAGCTCGATGTCATTATGTTAATAAAAAATGGCTCGGAGGTATGTTAACGAATTGGTATACTACAGAAACGAGACTTCTTAAGTTCAGGGACTTGAGAACGCAGCAAAAGACGGGGAAACTTAACTCTCTTCCAAAAAGAGATGCCGCTATGTTGAAGAGACAATTATCTCATTTGGAAACATATCTAGGCGGTATAAAATATATGACAGGATTACCTGATATTGTAATAATCGTTGATCAGCAAGAAGAATATACGGCTCTTCAAGAATGTATCACTTTGGGAATTCCAACGATTTGTTTAATTGATACAAATTGTGACCCAGATCTTGCAGATCTTTCGATTCCGTCTAATGATGATGCTATAGCTTCCATCCGATTCATTCTTAACAAATTAGTTTTTGCAATTTGTGAGGGTCGTTCTAGCTATATACGAAATTTTTGATTAATAATAAGATAAATCAATTTTTTGATTTGGTTAGGTGGGCGGTCATAGATTTTTGGAATTGGTTATTCTAGCATTACAAAATTGTGTAAAAAGAAATATTTTGTGATTAGTAGGTATTCAAAATAGAAAATCAAAGTAAAATAAGGAAATGGTTGAATCAAAATAATTCCCTTTTAAGTTAGATTTTTTTATTTTAGAGGGCAGGGCAATATGAATGTTCTATTATGTTACATCAACACATTAAACAGATTCTATAATATATCTGTTGTGGAAGTAGGTCAACATTTCTATTGGGAAATAGGGGATTTTCAAGTGCATGCTCAAGTACTTATTACCTCTTGGGTTGTAATTGCTATCTTATTAATTTCAACCATTCTCGTTGTTAGAAATCCGCAAACTATTCCCACGTCTGGTCAGAATTTCTTTGAATATGTCCTTGAATTCATTCGAGACGTGAGCAAAACTCAGATTGGAGAAGAATATGGTCCATGGGTTCCGTTTATTGGAACTCTGTTTCTATTTATTTTTGTTTCGAATTGGTCAGGGGCCCTTTTGCCTTGGAAAATTATAAAGTTACCTCATGGAGAGTTAGCTGCACCCACAAATGATATAAATACTACTGTTGCATTAGCTTTACTTACGTCAGTAGCCTATTTCTATGCGGGTATTTCAAAAAAAGGATTGGCCTATTTTGGTAAATACATCCAACCAACGCCAATCCTTTTACCAATTAACATCTTAGAAGATTTCACAAAACCCTTATCGCTTAGTTTTCGACTTTTCGGAAATATATTAGCCGATGAATTAGTAGTTGTTATTCTTGTTTCGTTAGTACCTTTAGTAGTTCCTATACCTGTTATGTTCCTTGGATTATTTACAAGCGGTATTCAAGCTCTTATTTTCGCTACTTTAGCTGCGGCGTATATAGGTGAATCCATGGAAGGGCATCATTGACTAGTTATCAAAATAGTATTTTAGCCCGCGACAAAGTATGTGTGGCTCGCGATAATCTACTTAAGGAACATAAATCAAAAAATCCAAATAAATTTTCAAAAGTTTTAATAACAATTAAAAAGTAGAAATAAAATGAAAACGATTACCAGGGAATTGTAAAAAAAAAAATCGAGATTAAATTCAAAAGGTTAAGGGGGTCAAACTAGGTGTATATAGAATCTAATCGTTATAAGACAGCTGGGGGATTTCCAAGAATGATTCTCGAATACGATTGAATCTAAGATACAACTAATTGGTTTACGGTATGGAACAAACACATGTATATGTCATAGTAGATATTCATTAGTTATCTATGACTATCTATCTAAATTTGTCCTGCTACTACTCTAAATTTAGGTAGGGATTCAAAAAAAGAGCCGTTCCATCTCTTGTAATTGTGAATTGAATATAAAAAATGACTAAAAAAATGAAATCAAAGAAAAAGAAAGGTAAGATAAGACCAAAAATTGTATGTATTCACAAAAAACTACAAGGGTAGAAACGAAAAAAGTAAATATCGAAATAATTGGGATAATTCAAGAAAAATTATTCAGTTTGAAATTTTGAATTACACTTCGACTAGATAAAGATAAATATGAAGAATGAAATAATTAAGTCATAAATTTTTTGTTGATTATATTATTCACTATTTCTTTATTTTCTTTGGAATAGGAGAAACTTATCATGAATCCACTGATTGCTGCTGCTTCTGTTATCGCTGCTGGGTTGGCCGTCGGGCTTGCTTCTATTGGACCTGGAGTTGGTCAAGGCACAGCTGCAGGGCAAGCTGTAGAAGGGATTGCGAGACAACCGGAAGCAGAGGACAAAATACGGGGTACTTTATTACTTAGTCTGGCTTTTATGGAAGCTTTAACTATTTATGGGCTGGTTGTAGCATTAGCCCTTTTATTTGCCAATCCTTTTGTTTAATATTTATTTTATAAAAAATAAAAAAAAATACATATTGTTTTTTCCATGGACTTTCGTTGCTCCTCTTGCTTTTTTTTTTTTATTATATTTGGATTCTACTCATACAATTTTTTATTCATTCGGATTCACATACTGATTTGCCTTCTTCCGTCCCTTTATTTAGTATTTAGTCCAACGACCACCCCTTTAGTGTTGAAAACAACTAAGTAGTTTGCAATTTACATAATACCTAGTATTGACTTCTAAGAAGTATCATTCTTCTAGGGAATCTTTCAATTTACTAACCAATTCTAAATATAGAATAGTATTCTTAGTATATTTTTATTCTTACTAATATTCTTACTAATATATATATTCATTATTAGTAAGAATAAAAATAGAATAATTCGATATATTCATATTCAATAATTAGATTCTAGAATAAACTATCATATACAAAAACGAATAAAAAGAACTTGGAATCGTAGAAAGAAAATTAGTCTATCCATAAGAGGAGATGCGATCATATGAAAAATATAACCGATTCTTTTCTTTGCTTCATTTACTGGCCATCCGCCGGAAGTTTCGGGTTTGATACCGATATTTTAGCAACAAATCTAATAAATCTAAGTGCAGTGTTAGGTGTATTGATTTTTTTTGGAAAGGGAGTGTGTGCGAGTTGTTTATTTCAAAGAATACATTGGATCCAACCAACTGCACTTTTTTTGTTATAACTAGGAAAATGTGCATGATCCGGCGAATGACTTCTTACTAAATAACGAAAAAAATAGTTAAGAACCATAGCATTTCGCGATTCATTGGTAAATCTACTTTGATTCTCTATCAACCATGAATTTTGGAACATTACCATGGTTAAAGCTAACCAGTTTGAAGTTTCGACGCAGTCTAGTATTCTTTCTACCACTATGTTAATAGGGAAATTCGAATTTTTTTGATATAGAACACTCATGTCGATAAAATGACTTGAATTCTCTTTATGATGAAAAATAGGAAAAAAGGTGTTTTGTTTAACCCCTTCGTTTCTACTTTTCTACAATGCGGAATTGATGACCTACGTATAAATTAATCAGAATTCTTTGGATTTAAAGAAAAAAAAAAACAACTTTGCTGACAATTATTTGTTTGGTTAGTCAGAAGAGTCCTCCAAATATTAGGGTCTTGTATTGATAATCATTTTCAAGATTTTTAGAAATAGAGAAAAGAGGGTAGGCTCATTTCATAATAACTATCAGGAAATTTCCTATAAGGAATTGAGTGTGAGAGCCAAATGAATTGAAAGACTCATGTTTGGTTCGGGAAGAGATCATAGACATTTCATTTTGAAATGAATGGAAAGAGAATCTACTTTCATTAATTGATTTATTAGATAATCGAAAACAGAGAATCTTGAGAACTATTCGAAATTCAGAAGAACTGCGGGAAACAGCCATTGAACAGCTGGAAAAAGCCCGGGCCCGTTTAAGGAAAGTAGAAATGGAAGCAGATCGGTTTCGAATGAATGGTTTTTCCGAGATAGAACGAGAAAAATTGAATTTAATTAATTCAATTTATACAACTTTGGAACAATTCGAAAATTACAAAAATGAAACCATTCATTTTGAACAACAAAGGGCGATTAATCAAGTGCAACAAAGGGTTTTACAACAAGCATTAGAAGGAGCTCTGGGAACTCTGAATAGTTGTTTAAACAATGAGTTACATTTACGTACGATCGGTGCTAATATTGGTATGTTTGGGGCGATAAAACAAAAAAAGAACTGATTAGATTAGTTGTTCTACGATTAGATTAGTTGTTCTACTAGAATAGAGAGTATAGGCAGGCGGCCTTATTTTTGTTTTTTCTTCGAAAAACAATCTAATTCACAAATATTCATGGTAATTTTTCGTGCAGATGAAATTAGTAAAATTATCCGTGAACGTATTGAGCAATATAATATCGAAGTAAAAATTGACAATACAGGTATCGTACTTCAAGTAGGCGATGGCATTGCTCGTATTTTTGGTCTTAATGAAGTAATGGCAGGTGAATTAGTAGAATTTAAAGAGGGTACAGTAGGCATTGCTTTGAATTTGGAATCAAAAAATGTTGGTGTTGTATTAATGGGTGATGGTTTCATGATACAAGAGGGAAGTTCCGTAAAAGCAACAGGAATAATTGCTCAGATACCAGTAAGTGAGGGTTATTTGGGTCGTGTTGTAAATGCCCTAGCTAAACCTATTGACGGTCGAGGAGAAATTTCAGCTTCGGAATCTCGGTTAATCGAATCTCCCGCTCCCGGTATTATTTCCAGACGTTCCGTGTATGAGCCTCTTCAAACGGGACTTATTGCTATAGATTCTATGATCCCTATAGGGCGTGGCCAGCGAGAATTGATTATTGGGGACAGACAAACAGGTAAAACAGCAGTAGCTACAGATACGATTCTCAATCAACAGGGACAAAATGTAGTATGTGTTTATGTAGCTATTGGTCAAAAAGCATCTTCTGTGGCTCAAGTAGTAAATACTTTACAAGACAGAGGAGCAATGGAATACACTATTATAGTGGCTGAAACAGCAAATTCCCCAGCTACATTACAATACCTCGCGCCTTATACCGGAGCAGCTCTGGCTGAATATTTTATGTATCGTGAACGTCACACTTTAATCATTTATGATGATCCCTCCAAACAAGCACAGGCTTATCGCCAAATGTCTCTTCTATTACGAAGACCACCAGGTCGCGAAGCTTATCCCGGAGATGTTTTTTATTTACATTCGCGTCTTTTGGAAAGAGCCGCTAAATTAAGTTCTCAGTTAGGTGAAGGAAGTATGACTGCTTTACCAATAGTTGAGACCCAATCAGGAGATGTTTCAGCTTATATTCCTACTAATGTAATTTCCATTACAGATGGCCAAATATTATTATCTGCTGATTTATTCAATGCTGGGATCAGACCTGCAATTAATGTGGGTATTTCCGTTTCCAGAGTTGGATCGGCGGCTCAAATAAAAGCCATGAAACAAGTAGCTGGTAAATTAAAATTGGAATTGGCACAATTCGCAGAATTAGAAGCTTTTGCACAATTCTCTTCAGATCTCGATAAAGCTACGCAAAATCAATTGGCAAGAGGTCGACGATTGCACGAGTTGCTTAAACAATCCCAATCAGCTCCTCTTACTGTGGAAGAATAGATAATAACTATTTATACTGGAACGAATGGTTATCTTGATTCATTAGAAATTGAACACGTAAGGAAATTTATCGTTGAGTTACGGGCTTATTTAAAAACGAATAAACCTAAATTCAACGAACTCATATCTTCTACCAAGACATTCACTGGCGAAGCAGAAGCCATTTTGAAGGAAGCTATTCAGGAACAGATGGAACTCTTTTTACTTCAGGAACAAGTAGAAAAAAATTGATTCCAATTTTCATACATTTATAATTTCTATAATTACTCTCTTGAAATATTTACAAAAGAATAATAAAGATAAGAAATTCACAATATATTTTTAGAAATATACGAATTCAATCAATATATATGCAATTGCAATAAAGAATTCAATTAATATATATGCAATTGCAATAAAGAATTCAATATGTAAGAAATTTGCGTCCAATAGGATTTGAACCTATACCAAAGGTTTAGAAGACCTCTGTCCTATCCATTAGACAATGGACGCTTTTCTTTTTTTCTTTCACTTTTCACGAAATTGTCGTGAAAAGTGAAAGAAAAAAGAATTCTATAAAATCTCGATCGATCTATCAAATCTGTATCTATCAGAATATAGAAATAATAAATATTATAAATAGACTAAGACTGAATCATTCAAATTGTTGACTATTTACTATTCTATTCATAACTCAAACTAAAGAAATCAATTTATTAAATAAAAAAGAGAATATATTGAGAAATAGAATATAAGCGGGTAGCGGGAATCGAACCCGCATCGTTAGCTTGGAAGGCTAAGGGTTATAGTCGACGTTTATGAATGAACGTCTCTAATTCAAAACCGAACGTGAAACTTTTGTTTCATTCAGCTCCTTTACAGAATAATTTAAGAGAGAGATGGAATACATTAAAAAAAATGACCCATAACATCTATGTCAGCCTTTCGGTATGAATACAATTAACGTTGCTTTTTAGATGATCCCTATAGAAAAGGAGTATTCGAACAATCTCTTTTTTCTAGTTACTTCGTTCTCTATTTCTATTTCATAGAATCTTTAGGAAAAGAATTAAATTTCCGTCGAGGTAAAAAAATCTGTTGATGTTTCTAGTAAACTAAAATAATCGTTTCAAAGCTATTTTGCTTCAATCTCTCCTATACAAAAAAAATAATAAAAAAATTGGAAGATTTAGTTACGATTGGAAACAAATTTTATCTATCTTTTTCCCTGGATCCTTTAACTTATATTGAAAAATTGGGATTCTTGATCCAATTGCAAAAACTTATGTTTCATAATTTTAGAATTGATTCTAAAATGTATACAAATTACGATAATGTATATTATTCCTCGAATTGTTTGTTAAGAGGTATAAAGGATTAAATCCCGTTAAGTAAGAAATAAAGTTTTTGATCGTGATATGAATCACGCAAGCGACCCCTTAACTATTAAGGGATCGATAGAACGAATCGCACTTTTACCACTAAACTATACCCGCTACAATACCATTATTGTATATAAAAGGATCTTTTGTCGAACAAGGGAATCAGTCATAATTCTGAAATAGGTGTAGAATTTCCTGATAAATAGAGTGTTCACATGTTTCGTAAAGGGCCCCCTAATGAAATTTAGAAAAGGGGGCGAATCTCATTTTTAGATTTTGTTGAAGGTATTTTGACAGATAGATCTCGACAAAATTACTAAACTCAATTCATAACACAAAAATGAATTGTGCAAGACGCCAAAGTTCTATTTCTTTTTTAGATACGTTACCTGATGAATTCGTATGATATACGATCAAAAAGTAATTTGTTCTTTTTTTTTCTCCGAGGTATCATAAGCATAATCATTCCATTTTTTCAATTGGGGAGAGATGGCTGAGTGGACTAAAGCGTCGGATTGCTAATCCGTTGTATGAATTTTTGTACCGAGGGTTCGAATCCCTCTCTTTCCGTTTATTGATGATTTTACATTTTTGAACTTATGGAATTTTTTTTATTCCCTGTTTGTTTCATTTTTTACTAGTTCAAGATCTAAAATAGATATACAAATGAAAAATATTTCAAAATCCAGCACAAGTAAGGCAAAGACAAAAGATTTTCTTATTCTTCACGTCCAGGATTACGTCCTGGATCATTAGATAGGAATCTGAAGATGAAAAGAGAAACAAAGAATATCACTATCGTGTAAACAAATAGTTTTAGAGTAAGCATTACAAAATCTCCAAGATAATAAAAAAAACGACAGAGAAAGAGAATAGATTCTCTTCTATTTCATATTCTGTTTCCTTTGATACTCAGTTTATAAGATGATACTCAGTTTAGAAGAAATAAACTGATTTCAAAAAAACTTAAGAAATTAATTTGTAGTAAGAGTAAGAGTTGAGCCTTTTTTTACCATTACCAAAAATTTTCTTTCATATCCACAATAAAGATCCACGTATTGGTGGTAGACTCAAATCGAATAATATAATTTCTATAATGGAAAAAAGGAAATGATGAGATAATCCATATTTTTATAATCACAGATTCACACTGTAAGACTTATCTGATCTTTCAAAATGTTCAATTTTGAGTTTTCTAATAAATTCTATGACTTTTTTTAGGACATTATTCAAATTCAAGATCTTAGCGAAAACTTACAGCAGCTTGCCAAACAAAAGCTAATAGAAAAAAAAGTAAGGGTATTACTGGCATAAAATCTACAATTGGATTCAAAAAAGCGTAAGCTTCAGGTAATTTCCCCAAGAAGAAACTACTTGAATAAAGGACAGAATTAATACAAATACAGACCAAGCTAAAGATATTAAGCATAACAAAAATGTTGTTCTTTAAGAAAATGAATTGTATTTTTTCTTTTTCTTTTTTTGAATTCTAATTTTTATTGTATTTTTTTTATCGTATTATTATATATATGATTTATTATATATATATTATTCTTATTATTCTCTATTTTTTTCACAATTTAGACTCAGAATTAAAATAAAAAATTTTTTTTGACTTCAGGTAATTTCCCCAATAAGAAAGGTAATTTCCGCAATAAGAAACAAAGGACCGAATGGATTCTTCCCAATTTAGACTCAGAATTAAAAGAAAAAAATAAATTCTGACTTCAGGGCATTTCCCCAATATGAACCTACCTTCGTAAAGGATCGAATGAATACGAAAACCGAGCGAGCTAAAAAAGTTATGCATAACAAAAATGTTGTTGTTTAAGAAAATGAATTGTATTTTTTATTTTTTTTTTGAATTCTAATTTTTATTGTATTTTTTTTATCGTATTATTATATATATTTATTATATATATATTTATTATATATATATTTATTATATATATATATTATTCTTATTATTCTCTATTTTAATTTTTGTATTATCCTTTTATTCACAATTTAGACTCACAATTAAAAGAAAAAAATAAATTTTGATTTCATTTATATAAAAATAGATATCTATAGAGAAAAATAGATATCTATAGAGATAGAATAGAAAATGAAGAATTAGAAAATCGAAAAGAAAGAAAATGAATAATTTGAAAATAAAAAAGGATAAAAATAGAATATAATTCAAATATTGAATTAATATTAATATCTATAAATATTACTAAATCAGTAATAAAACGAAAAAAAAAGATGAATCAACTAAGATCAGACCCCCAATCCCTTTTTGATTTGAACTGAATAAGTTCAAAATAGTTTCATTCTTAAATCAAAAAGAGAATAAATTCAATATTCATACAATATCTTAATTGAATTCTATGGAATGATCAATCAATTTAGTTTAATTCGATATCGATGCATATCAAAATTCTAGCAACAATTTATTCTATCGAATCAATAGAGAAGTGGAATTGACGAACAACCCATAATACTATTTATTATTTATTAGTATTGACTTAAAAATGGGGCGTGGCCAAGCGGTAAGGCGGCGGGTTTTGGTCCCGTTATTCGGAGGTTCGAATCCTTCCGTCCCAGATCATATATTTTAGAAAATAGAATAATAGAAAATCCAATTTTCTAACTATTGTAATTTTTCTATTACAAATAGTTATCCATTTTCTATTCAAATAGAAATGAGAATTTTTTTCAATACTTACTCGTTCATTATTATTACTGATTTATTAATCCTAGCGATTCTATTTCTATACTTCTTCGATAAAAAAATTATCATCAAATGACTATTCATCTATTGTATTTTCATGTAACTAGAGGAAAAAAGATCTATGGAAACAAAGTGGTTCAATTCAATGCTGTTTAATAGGGGTTTAGAATACAGGTGTGGTTTAAGTAAATCAATAGATAGTTTTGGTCCTATTGAAAATAACGGTGCAAATGAAGACCCATCTATTTTAACTGATATGGATAATAAGATTGATAGTTGGAAGAACAATAGTGAAAATTCGAGTTCCAGTCATGCTGATTATTTAGTAGATGTCAGCAACATACAGAATTCCCTATCTCAGAAAACTTTTTTAGTTAGCGATAGTAATAGGAATAATTATTCCATATCTTTTTCTATTAAAAATCAAATTTTGGAGATTGACAATAATCATTCTTTTTTAAATGAACCAAAAAGTTTCGCTAGTTATCAAAATTCTAGCTATTTGACGAATGTCTCTAAGAGTAATGATCCTAATGATACTAAATCGAATTGGAATCATCACATTAATAGTTGGATGGAGAGTTATCTTCGTTCTCAAATCTGTATTGATAGTTCCATTTTAGATGATAGTGATTTTACTCAACAAATAGAAAATGATAGTGATTTTCCTGAAATAGAAGATTATGATTATGATAATGGTAATGAGTTTCCTGAAATAGAAGATTATGATTATGATTTTCCTGAAATAGAAGATTATGATTATGATAATGGTAATGAGTTTCCTGAAATAGAAGATTATGATTATGATTTTCCTGAAATAGAAGATTATGATTATGATAATGGTAATGAGTTTCCTGAAGTAGAATCTGAGAGTGATTTGACTCAAATCGAAAATGATAATGATAGTGATTTTATTCAAATAAAAAAGGAGTTTCTTCCAATAGTATATGATGATAATACTAGTCCTTTTGCACAATTTGATCATTTATGGGATGTATGCGATACTTGCTATGCACCAAATTATAAGGAATTTTTGAAATCCAATTTGCATATTTGCGAATGTTGTGGAGATTATTTGAAAATGAGCAGTTCAGATAGAATTGAACTTTTGATTGATCCTGGTACTTGGAATCCGATGGATGAAGACATGGTTTCTCTGGATCCCATTGAATTTGATTCGGAAGAGGAATTTCATTCGGAAGAGGAAATTGGATTTTATATTGAATCTGATTTGAAATTGGAACCGCTAAGGCCTATGACTCGGCAAGAGGTAAAGGAATTCAATGCGTTATTTAATATGAATTTAAAATATAAAGGTTCGGACGAGGAAGAGGAAGAGGAAGAGGAAGAGGAAGAGGAAGATAAAGAGAAAGAGGAATGGGAAGAGGAAGATGAACCTTATCAAAATCGTCTTGATTCTCTTCAAGAAGAGACAGGATTACCGGACGCGGTTGAAACAGGCACATGTCAACTAAATGGTATTCCTGTAGCAATAGGTATTATGGATTTTCGGTTTCTGGGGGGTAGTATGGGATCCGTAGTGGGTGAGAAAATCACTCGGTTGATCGAATATGCTACCAATCAACTTTTACCTCTTATTATAGTATGTGCGTCTGGAGGAGCGCGTATGCAAGAAGGAAGTATCAGCTTAATGCAAATGGCTAAAATTTCTTCTGCTTTATATAATTATCATATTTGATTTTTCTTAATTAAAAAAAATCATATTTAAGACTGCTCAAACCTTGCCATATGTTCTACAAGAAAGTTTCAAAAGAAATTAAGGAATTGCTGAATGAATTACATATGTTGCAAACAAAATTCTTTAGAAGAGTCCAAGACAACGAAGACAACACATAGCTAGCGATGGGTTCTACGAGGAAGTTTCAAAAATAAATTAAACAAATCATAGTTAGAAGAGTCCAACAAAGATGAAGAAGAGTATTTTTGAAACACAAATAATCGTGGGTGGGTCCTTATGGTAGTTGAATTCTTCAAATAAAAAACAATTAAGAAAGCATTTTACCTAACTCATCATTCTAATTGGCTGTATAATGAACTTTAACAGCACACAAACGTACAGAGCAGAAACATCCTACGACGGACTCATTCATATGATATGATTCGGGACAACGTCGGCATAACTGTTTCTCAAGCTCCACGTGTTCACGTTTTTTGTGGAGCCCACGCGCTTCCATAACCTTATAAATACTCCGCACCGTTCCACCATCAATCCAACAACATACACAGTTTGTATAATATAACTTCTTCATTCACAAATTTTCACTGTTTTTTTCATCCTCGGATTTCTCTATAAAATTTCATAGCTTCACCATGGCATCATCATCTTCTGCAATGAAGTTCTTCTCCTTCCTTTTTGTATATGTATTTGCAGCCGCCGTAGCCTCAGCCCAAGACCTCAGTCCCTCGTTGTCTCCAGCTGCAGGTCCTGACGCCGGAGCTGCCGGATCAGTTACAAATTCAGTTGCTATCATCGGAGCTTCAATTGTGTTGTCAATGTTCGCCATTTTCAAGCACTGAGAGTGAGAACAAGGTGGTTCCACTATTTTTATTGTGGATTCAGTGGAAACACAACACAACTCACATATAGTCGTTGTTATTTATTATTTGTACGTTGATCTATGTATACATGAGAACGTGAGAAATTTTACTGTATTTATCAGGCATGGCAACGGGGCGGGTCGGAGACGGTTTTTACCTCCCCAAACCCAAACCCGAATTCCCAATCAATCCCCGTTATCCGCCCCAAACCCAAATGGGGATGGAGAATTAAAACCCAAAACCGTCCTTAACGGGTTCGGGTTGGGTTCGGGTATCCCCGCCCCGCCACCATGTATTTCGTAAAATTAATTTTTTTAATGAAAATATTTACTTTTTCAAAAATCAAATTACATTATAAATAATAAAATAAAACAATCTCAAAAAATTTCATACATATATTTCAAATATTTAAAATAATAAATACAAATTAAATTATTAAAACATTAGCCACATATTTAATAATATAAATTATAAAAATATAAATAATAATGTACATATTGAAATAAACGGGGCGGGTTCGGGGTGGGTACTAGTGTCCCCATTACCCGACCCATCCCCATGTTTTCTAATCGGGGAAAACCCAAATCCGAACCCAAACCCAATCAAAGCGGGTTTTCCCCGTCAACTTCGGAGCGGGTTCGGGTGGGTATCCGTGGGTCTGGGTTTTATTGCCATGTCTAGTATTTATTTTATATTTCATTATTTATTGTAATTAATGAAGAAAAATAAAACGATTTTATCATTTTAATATTCTTGTTCAGTTTTCTTTCATTTTTAATTATTTATATAGTTATGATTTTACTATATTCAATTTTGTGTTTAATATAATCCATGATTTTTGGATGTTTTAAAAACTGATTTCAACAGGTGGGTAGTGGATTTGCGGTAAATATTGAATCAGTTGTAATCATAATGGTAGAAATCGACACAAACTGGCCATAATAATATTTATTTATAAAAAAACGAAAAAAAAATTAATAATTTTTTTTATTGGATTTCAGTATCTTTAATGGAAATTAATTTAATATTTTAATTTTATTATTAAATAAAATAATTTTAAAAATTAAAATATTATTGAATAATATTATTTTGTTAGATGAGTGTATCTCTATTCATTTAAATTTAAAAGTATCATAGTGTTTATTTATAAAAATTCCCGTAAATTGGAGACGATATCGGTCTTCATTCTTGTTTTCCTACCTTTTTATTCTTTTTTCAAAAGGTCTATCGGTCCTCATTAAGGACTCGGTGAAAAGAGGCGATATCCACGGTGTTAAGATGTGCAGAGGGGCATCCAGTGTGTCCCATCTGCTTTTTGCTGACGACTGTTTTCTATTTTGCAGTGCCAATTTATCGGAGGTACATAATCTTATGAATTCGCTAAAAATTTACGCGGAAGCGTCAGGTCAAGAGCTTAATATGACAAAGTCTGAAGTTTTCTTCAGTAATAACTTGAGCAATCCGGCCAAAGAGGATCTAGCTGGTATGATGGAAGTTCGTCACGTCCTAGGGACAGGTAACTATTTGGGGCTGCCTTCCATGATTGGTCGCAGTAAAAATGCTATGTTCTCTTATATTAAAGATCACATTTGGAAACAGATTAATTCAGAGGTCGTCCACTATCAAAGCGGGTAAAGAAGTTATGGTTAAATAAGTGTTACAGGCTATCCCGACATATATAATGAGCATTTATATCATTCCAGATTCAGTGGTAAACGAGATTGAAAAGATGCTTAACTCTTTTTGGTGGGGTGGAGGAAATAATAACAAAGAAATCAGATGGATGGAATGGGTGAAGCTTACTTATTAAAAGAAGGAAGGCGGTTTGGGTTTTCGTAACTTTAGAGCATTTAATATGGCGATGGTTGCGAAACAAGGTTGGTACATATTGTATAATACCCACGCCCTAGTCTCCCGGATCTTCTCGTCAAGGTATTTCCCTAGAATTTCTTTCCTTGATGCTAAACTTGGATATAATCCTAACTTTGTTTGGCGAAGTATTTGGAAAGCTAGAGAAATTCTAACGCTTGGCTGCAGGTGGTGCATTGGTCATGGTAGTAATATGTCGGTGATGAATGAACCTTGGATTTGAGGGTATCGTGAGGGGTGTGTGAGTGGCCCTCAGAAACAAGGTGCGTACACTATTACCGTTAATAATATTATGTTGACCCATGTTAAACAATAGGATGTAGAGCTTTACGTGAGTTGTTTGATCGTGTAGTGGTGGAGGAAATTATTCAAGTCTCGTTAGTAGAGGAGGTTATTGAAGACAAATTAATTTGGAAGGAAGAGAAAAGTGGTTGTTATAGTGTGAGGTCAGGGTATAGGCTATGGAGGAATGCAATCAAAAGAGGTCACGAGATGCCCAATATACATAATTGGAATAGTCTTTTGAGTATTAAAGTGCCGGCTAGAGCTAAGCATTTTCTTTGGAGAATTTGTCATGATTGTCTACCCTCTCGAGTGAGACTTCGTCAACATCATGTTCTATACCCGGTTGAATATCCTTTTTGCAATAATAGTTTGGAGGATGCATGGCATATTTTCTTTGGAAGTGCGGAAACAAATAAAGGTTGGCAGGCAGCAGGTTTGAGTAATATTATTGATCACCGTGTTCTTGCTTTTGATGATGTAAAGTTACTAATCTTTGATAAATGAACAAAGGAAGATAGAAATACAGCTGGTAGAGTTGCAGTTATGTTAGAAGGTTTGTGGAAGAATCGGAACGACTTCATATGGCATAATGAGAGGGAGGAAGCAACAAAGGTTGCGTGGTTGGTGTACCATAGTTGGCAGGAGTGGTTTACGGTTTAGAATAAATCAGAGGATGACCATATTCCTCAACATAGGCATATATGGGAACCTCCACCTCCTGGTTGGCTCAAATGTAATGTGGACGCCGGATTTAACAAGAATTGTAGCACTTCTAACAGAGGGTGATGCATCCGTGACAGTTCGGGTAATTTCCATACGACAGGTACAACATGGGATGTTGGTGAGGTTTCGGTCCTTGAAGGGGAAGCATTAGCCCTCAAGGACACCATTCATATAGCTATCTCTATGTGTATAGACCGCATCATCTTCGAAAGTGATTCCCTTCGGGTAGTTCAGGCTCTAAGAAATAAAATCATTCGTAATTCGGAATTCTTTACTACTTTGAGAGTCATTCAATCTACTCTTTGTAATTTTCCCAACTTTGAGGTAAAGTTTATCAAACGTCAAGCGAATATGGTTGCTCATTCGTTAGCAAAGACGACAAATTCTTGGGCTAGACGTAGTATTACTCATGATATTCCTCCTTGTATTGATCTCTTGATTTATAATGAAAGAAGTTAGTTTTGTTTTGCTAAAAAAATGTTAACGCTTTTTTTATTAAAAATTTATTCCGTGATGTTTTTCATAATTATTAATTTTTATTTTAAATAAGTTTAATAGTTTATTTAACTTGTATATAAATTTCTATTAAATAATTAACAAGATATTTTTTTTAAACTAAAATATCGTAATGAATCTTATTAATTTTAAGATTAATTATGATATTTTAATTTAAAAGAATATCTTATTAAGTATTCCCTGGTACTATTTATAGAAAGAAAATTGCTTTTAGATTTATTAATAAAGTAATGTATTTAGTCAACATATCGTCCAGATACATTAGTTATATAATATATCTAAAAAGTTAATTTTTTTTAATAAATAGAACCAGAGAGAATATTTAATAGTTCAAAATGTTAACTTTAGTTATTTCCATTCATTATTTATGTATTTAGCGATTAATTTTCAAATTTTTTTCGTTGTTTTGAAATGTTAAGTACGAATTTTCAGTTAAGAGACAAAATTAATAATACTTCACAACTAAAATTAAATTTTATTAATTCAACATTCGTTTTTATTTACGAAAAAATTGGAAAACTATATCAATTGTTTGCGATATTTTTCACAATTTTCAAGTGTCATGTTTTTTAAACGTTTTTTAGGTTAAGTCATTTGATGAATTTGATTTAACATTTATACAATTTTGTTTTTGAGACCGAGTTATATGATCGAGTCATTCGATTTTCTTTGAATTAGTCGTCTGATTTAACCATTAACTTTTTGGTTCGACCCTTTGACCATGTCACCTTGTAATTAGAAGGTAGAACCAAATTTTAGAACATTAATTTTGGCAATATATCATTTTTTCTTATTTATTAAATTATTTTTCAATTTTTTTATTAATTTACTTTATTAAGAAATTTATATTATTATTATTATTATTATTATTATTATTATTATTATTATTATTATTATTATTATTATTATTATTATTATTTGTATTTAATAATTTTAATCTTCTATTTCAGTTCATTCAGATAATGGATACTCTTATTTTAAATCTAAACAACTTTGACCTATTTTAATATTTTTTCATTCAAAATAGATGGTATTTTTATTTTTAATAGTGTGTCATGTTATACGGAACATAAAAGATATTCCAACTAATACACCAAAATCAATCTATGATTAGCATTAAAGTGGGAAGCATCTCCCCACCTTCTAAGAATGACTCTAGACCTCTCACTAAATCAAATGCTTCAATCCAAAGCCAAATAAAAATAGATGAACACTGACATCTTACTAAGATCAATTTTTAAAAACTGAACTGAATAGTCTGATTTAACTGGTTGAATTGAAAATCGAGGTAATTTCGGTTAGGTCAGTCATGTAAAATTATAGGTGGGTCAAAATCAAAAAATCAAAAAAATTAGATTGAACTGCTCAAAACTATTCGAATCGGAGCCGGTTTTGTAAAACCACCCGGTTCAAAGAAATGTCTGTCATTCGCCAATTTTAATATTTTTAATTAAAAAATTAAAAATAATTATTATGTTAACATCAATACTTAAATCATTTCTCTTTTACAAAAAAAGAAACTCTTCTTTAACACAAATTTCTAAGTTATAACACTATGTTATAGTTTTTTTTTATAACTATGAGGGCCAACGCCCAAAAAAAGAAAACAACTACACAAGGGCTACATTATAGTCCAAAATTCCAGAATTATATATCATTATCGAAAAGTTCTTTAAGAACCCCTGGAGCTTGATTATAAAAAGTGATGTTATTCTCCCTACTACCAATCTTTGCTAAAGCATCAGCACAACCATTTGCGCTCCTATAAACATGCGAAATAATCACCACTTCCATCGTGTTCATCTCCGTCAGTATCTGTCGAAGAATAGCAATATATTCCATTTGCCCAACTTTTCCTTTATTAATAGCTTCAACTACTTGTGAAGAATCCACATTGATTTCCACCCTACTATAGTTTTTTCTTTAAGCATACCATTATATTGTATAATTATTATATTGTATAATTATGACTATCATTGATGTCATAGAATTAAGTTTGTAATAGAATTTTAACTTTATTTTATTATTTTGTGACTTATCCATAAAATTTAGCTTTATATTTTTTTATTTATTTACCAAATGGTTTGACCATAAGTTTAACCGGTTGAATCAAATGAATCTTAAATCAAAAGTCTTGCTAGTTTGACCTCCAGTCCGATTTTAAAAACATTGCATATGACAAAACTAAGGGCATTATTTTATCCGTTCTATGGGGTGAGAGTGAATAAACCGGAAATTCAAATTTATTCTTTTATATTTTGGAGATGCATCTTTAGATGCACTTAATACACATAAAAAGGGTGTGGTAAGTGAGGAACACCCCATTTATGCCAATTTTTTTTCAGAACTGCATCGTTGGAATCATCATTATATGGTACTTTCAATACATACATAAAGGATGTGGCAAGTGAGTCACCCTTAATTAAATCAGGGACATTCCAGAGATACATCTTTAGAAATATGTTTTTGGATATTGTCAAGGTCGAGTTTCAATTTTTAGTTTATTATTCTATTATTGCATGTAGTTATGAGGCACCCTAATACTTTTTTTAAAGTTACTGTCTATGAGGATGTTAAATCGGGTGAAATGAATGATGATGTTAAATTGGGTGATGTCTAAGACGATGTTAAACCGATTGATATTGAGGTGGATGTTAAACTGGTTATTTTTGTTGAGGTAGAAGTTTGTGAACACTTTACAACTAAACAAGAGTTTGTTGAACGTGAACATATGCTTCAATGGATCCGCACGCATGCTGCCAAACTTCGATTCAGTGTTGTAATTTGGAGGTTTGATAATGGCTCTACTAAAAGACAGACATTTGTAACAATGAGATGGGAAAGAAGTGGCACGTACCAACAACCTATCCAGAAATTGACACGGGATGACACCGGATCGTGAAATTGTGATTGTCCTTTTATGGTTCATGGAAATCATAAGGCGAATAATTCATGGAAATTTAATGCGGTTTCTAGTATGCATAATCATTACTTGTATCACAAGTTTGTTGGTCATCCCATTGTATATCTCCTTAATATTGAGGAGAACGTACTTGTTGTTGATATAACACTGAATATATGTTCCTCCAAAAACATACTTAAAACGTTGAAATGAAAAAGACCTCAAAATGTCTCAAATACCAAGAAAACATAAAATGTTTGTGTTGTAAACAACAAGGAGATATGAGGACCAAGAACTGAAATGCAACATTTGTTGAAGCTTCTCGATGATGATCATTATGTTTCTAGGTACAGAGTGTGTGAGGATAGAATCACAGCTCGAGATGTATTTTATACTCATCCTAATTCCATCAAGTTGTACAACACATTCACTGTGCTTATAATTGATTCAACATACAAAACAAACAAGTATAGGCTTCTACTTTTAGAAATTGTTGGTGCTACTTCGACGAAGATGAGTTTTTCAATGGGTTTTGCACTTTAGGAAAGTGAAAAAGATGAAAATGTTACATGGGCTTTTCTAATAGTGCAAGACTACTTTGAAGGACCGGGAAAATATGCCAAAGGTCAATGTAATCGATCGCGATACCACACTAATGAATTCAATAGCAAAGATGTTTCCTACATCCTATGCATTACTTTGTAGGTATCGCATAACCAAAAATGTGAGAAACATACTTAAACCGGCATTAGGGACTAAACAAATCAAAGGTTAAGATATAAAAACGATCAAAGCTAGTGTGGTAGTGGAAAGAAAAATGGATATTTGGAAAGGTGTTATAAATTCTTCCACGTAAGAGTTATATGCAGAATATGTCATACAGTTCAAGATAGTGTGTGTGAGACATCCAAATTTCCTAAAATGAGTTGAGAGTACAATTCTAGACTAGGTGAAGAATAATATTATATGTGTTTAGATCGATCAAGTTAGACATTTTGGAAATACAACAACTAACAAAATTGAATCTACACATGTTATACTGAAGAATTGGTTGGGAAATATAAAAGTGATTTTTGTAGAGGTTGGAACTCTGTGAACCAAATTATTTGAAATTAACATAATAAGATACAAACTTCTTTTGGTCAGAGCATATTTGTAGTAGAACACTAATTCAAAGATAACATCCTTTATTCATGGTTGGTTGACAACATCTCTCAGGAGGGATTGAATTTTATTTTTCACGAAGCCAAGCGAGCATAGAAAATAGGACTAAATTGTTCAAAATATGGTTGTACACTTAGGTAGATGTACAGTCTTCCATTTGTTTGTTTAATTTCAAAGAAAATAAGGTTGCTACACTAATACATATGAATGAGATTTACACACAATAGAAAAGGCTATAGTTTGGTGATGATGGTGTGATGAAGGATGATAAATCAAACATATCTATCATGACCAAGTGGAAAGTGATCCAAGAGAGATTCATGATAGCTGATGACAACATGAAATTCCACATCAAAGAGAAATTAAGGAAGATTTTCTATCCTGAAACCACATATTTGAAACCACCCTCGAAGCCGGTTAAAACAAAGGGTTCCTCTAAAAATGTCAAATCGACCGAGAGTGAAATTTCTACAAAACGGTCTCCTTTTTACTTTGAATATGTTGACTAACATTTTCCAAATTTTCCAACTCAAAAATCTAAAAAATTATTTTCAAGGATGATCACATTAGCAAACCATCTTCTTCACCAGTATTACCAAAAATCATTCACATTAAAAGATGTCACTTTTTAAGCATAAATACATTGAGTGGATTGTAGATGTTAAATGAGATTGAAACTTTTATTTTTGAGCTGTTCTGAGTTAGCTCGATAAATGAGAGGAGAATCACACATTTGCCTGCCACCAGCTTATATAAGAGTTGACGACACATACGGAATCATACACATTGCTATACAGGAAAAAAGAACATTGCGATTCAATTATTAATGATCTTGTTCCTTATATTTATGGTAAGATGCCGTTTGAAAAATGAATGCACTTCCCTGAAATGGGGTATCTTAAAGCAATTGTTTATGATAGGATATATGACGCCTGATGTTCATTTTTATTGACTTGTTTTCTCAGTTTGTTTTTTTGGCTCTATCATTGTGCACAAAGATTTATAAGCCTATATCTACATAATTTCCACCTTCTTTGGTTAATGACGCTAGTACCACTTAACTTGGCCATAAAGCCCAATTATTTAAGTCCTACTATGGTTTTACTAAGTCTAAAGTCTTGGTGACCACGATAAATCTCAGTAGACTTGATAAAGAATCAGTTAATTATTGCTAGACTATGTTTGCACTCTCTTCATTTAGCTTCTCCTCAAGGTTCTCTCCAAGTTACAGCTGGATTGGTACCATTTTGAGGTCTGCTCACTTATCTGTTGGTATGAATGGCAAGAAAATTGGTTTTTTCAACTGTCTCAATGGTGTGAGACAAAGAGATCCATTATCTCCTCTTATTTTCTACTTAGCCGAAGAAGTTTTAAGCAGATGAATTTCTAACTTGGGAACAAATGGGGATGTCAAGCTCATTGGTGGTATTAGAAATTGTAATGTACATTCTCATTCCTTATTTGTTGATGACATAATGAATTTCTATAAAGGGGATATCAAATCTATAAGATCCATTACTCATCTGCTCAATAGGTATGCATGATTACTCAAGCAAAGTATGTAACACACAAATCCTTAATCTATGTTGGGGCTATGAATCATGACAGAGACAAATATCTGGCTTCTATTCTTGGGTTTGCAATGGCTCAACCTCCATTCATATACCTTGGTGTTCCAGTCTTTAGGGGTAAGCCTAAAGCTAAATATTTTAACTTCCTTGCTGATAGGATCAAGCTCAAAATCTCTAGATGGAAGGAACCTCTCCTCTCCATGAAAGAAAGACTCCAACTAGTCAAATATGTGGCCCAGAGTATAATCCTCCACTCCATGAAAACTTATGGATGGCCTGTGAAACTTCTTCAAGATATTAAAAGGTGAATTAGAAATTTCTTATGGAAGGGTGATGTAGAGAAAAGAAAGCTTATTACCGTGGATTGCCATAGATGATGAAAACCATTTAAAGAAGGGGGTTGGTTTGAGCTCCCTCTTATCACTAAACTAGGCTACTAACTTGAAACTTTGTTGAGATTTCCTTAATGAGGAGATTATTTGGTGCACTCTATTAAAATTTTTAGTGTTAAGGAATAAGAAACCAATCAAAAACAACATCATTTCATCAATCTGGTTTGAGAAGAAACTTCAATTCATAACAATTATTGATAATTCTTCTTGGCTTTTAGGCAATAGAATGGAAGCAAATTTTTGGCTTGACAACTGGTGTGGCACCCCTTAGGTAGGTAGATTTAACATACCAAACATGTACCACAAGCATCTATTAAAAATTGTTGGTTAAGTTGCCATCATAGAATGAAACATTTAAATTTTATGATCACTCATATCTATCGGGAAGGAAATATGTATGCGGGTGGTCTTGCTAGCGTTGGCTTGAAGAATAGAAGTTCATCTTTGTATGATAATATTTAAGAGGCTTTCTTGCATAAAGTTTTGATTCCCCAAACTTAGATGAGTATCCCATCAAGGGTTTAGTATTTGTTTCCACAAAAAAAAAAAATTCTCTACAAACAATGAATGATAACAAACAAAACCCTTCTTTAATCAAGAATAATAATTTCTCCTTCTTCCCAATATCTATTAAGAAACTTCTCCTCATCCAAATCTGTCACTCCCATAAACTCATCTTTTAACACTAACCCCGCAAATTTCTTCAATGGACTTATCTTGTTGCAATCTCGCAATGAATGACCACACAATCTTTCCAACTCCTTAAAATAGAACAAATCTTCATCAATAAAAACCGTTCTCTTCATATTTTGTATCATCACTTGAGCATCTTTCTTTTGTTTCTTCCTTTCCATGCTAACATTATTGTAACCAAACAAGTCTCTTTGTGAAGCCAATATTTTATCCACCACAAGTTCCTTCTTAACCTTTTTATTTGATAAATTTGAACACTGGTTCTCTTTATCATATTCAAATTTTCTTTTATTTCTTTCTCCATATTCCGATCGACGTGACTTTGTAACATTTTTCTTCAATTCTTCCTTTAGTTTTTCTTCAATTTTCATTTGTTTCTCAGCTTCCCATTTTTCCTCCAAGGACTTCCACTTCATCTCAAAAAGATGACTTAGCTTCATTGCTATTCTTTGAGTTTTCTGATTCACTTGATGTAATACAATGGTATTGTAAAATAGGTTCCTTACATCACTTGCAAATTGATCTATTGTAAGATATAAACCCTTCTCTAACTTCAACTTCACAGTCTCAAAGTTCATCAAGGGTTCACCTGTTTGTAGATTATTTTCAAAATTACAGTATGAGTTAGAACTTATTCCATGCAAATCACATACATTATATGTTTTTATTAATCAATTATAGAATAGGTAGAATTTCATTTCTAAAGTATTCTTGGATAGGAAAATTAAATTTGTGATGGAAATTTAACATACTAAAATGTATAATATTGTTGTGTAAATAAATTTAAATTTTGAAAAGATAAATTTTTTTTAAGTCAATACATCTTTTTTGTACTTAGACATAGATAAAAAATATATATTTAAAATATATTAAATTATATCTATAAAAATAAGGTAATAATTTATAAACTTATTTTATATTGTTTGTTTATAATTAAATTCAAATTTAAGAAAAAATAAATTAAAATAACAATATAATCAATTTTACAATTAATTTATAATGTCATGTTGTTTCAATAAACACTCAGTTGATAAAAAAAAATTATAATTATAAACTTTTATCATGTTAATCAAACAACCTTTAAATAATCTAAAGTGTATATAAGATATTGAACGATGATTATTTGTATCAGTTCTTACATTATTATTTTTATTTTACAAAGTTATAAAGAATGTATAAAAAAAAGAGAAAATGGGTCATGCACTGACAGTGTAAAAAAGTTTTACACTGTCAACCAATCACGACCATGTATCCTACCAAGTCATACTGTTATTTTTAAATTACTGAGATGACATGGCAGAATGATATATTCTCATTGGATGACAGTGTAAAACTTTTTTACACTGTCAGTGCATCACCATTAAACCCTAAAATAAAAGGATATTCTTTTAAAATAAATTATTTCGGTTAAATATTTGTACATCAATTCATACTTTAAAAATTATTTCAATTAAAAAAAAAACATCAATGGAAACACATTTAGAACATTAAAGATACCTTTAGAATCATGATTAGTGGATGCCTTTGAATCCATTGCATTCTTAAAATCTTTTCCATCTGGATTTATCATTAACCTCTTCAAAGTCACAAAACATTGTTGTTTCTTGAAAGAATTCATTTTGTTCACGTCCAATATTTTTCTTGAATGTATTACAGGAACATCTGAAATCAATTATTTTGGTTGAAATGGCAAAATAAACTTCTAAAATAAATTCTTTCAATTTATAAAATAAATATTAATTAAAATGGATTTATAGCAAAGATACCTGAGATTAATGTATGTTTTCCTGAATTTGCCATTAGAACATATATAAGTGATATTGTTAATAGTACTATGGTTGTGTGGAAAAATTTTAGGTTACCGTTCTAAATAAATAAAAAAAAAACAAAACAAACCAACACAAACTTAGGGATCCAAATTTTGAGAGAAATATCTGCAATAAAAATTGGGCATTGGATAACAACTTCAATTTCTTTAATATCTCGATGGATTAAATATTTTATCATAATTTCAATAATTTTATTTATTCTTACAAAAAAAGTGTTGCTTTTATTAAATAATTTTGTATAAAATAATAAAAGAATGTTATCATTATTATATTTTTAATTTTTAAAATATTATAACATAAAAGATGTTTGGAAAATCTATGTAAACCTCCAAAATCCAACTTTAATACAAATTTTGAGTTCTCTCAAATTAGGGGATTTTTGGTGTTATATATTATGTATAAAAACTAACCCTCATAAACGGGTGCAGTTACCGTGCATAGATAAAAACATATGCACCATGCATAGATTATTATGGACCCTTGGATCATTGGATCAAATTCTAGACATCAATTGTTAATACTCAATACTCACCACTCAATACTCAATACTCAATACTGGATTAAAAACATGATCCAATGACTTATGTAGGCTTATGCATGGTGCATAAGTAAAATCCTTATGCATATTAGCCAAAGCCCTCCTAAACCCTTCCAACCAAAATCCTTCAATTATTTTCATTCAATCATTCTCTTTTTTCAAAGCACTCCACTTCATTCCCCTCCAAACTTCCAAACAAACCCTAAAGGCACGAGAATTACTCAGATTATCTTGCACGCAAGTGACCCATGATGAGACAGGATGTCTCACAGAATTAAGGATATCATGCTTAGCATGTTTCTATTTTATTGAAGCGCCTGGATCACATATAAACAATATGCTTCACATCTTGGTAGAACATCTTGCCTCACATTTTTCTTATAAAATATTGTCATTCATATCTAATAAAAACATGCCCTTTAGCGCCAATTTTTAGGAAAATACAACATGCAAGATGCGAGGCACAATCTAAGTGACATTCTTTAGGACATTCTTACAAATCTTTAGAGTACGACGAAACAAAATAAGTAGCATGTTAACTAACTAAAACCATCTTCATATGATTGATAGAAAAATAGAAGATCTCAAAACATCATATAAGCACAACATTAGAGAAACCAGACTTGCATATCAACTTGCATATCAACTCCCCCTATTTGCCGCAAAATGGACAAGGGGTTTTAAAGTAATATCCATCCCAGATCAGGAAAAAGTGCCAAAAAAACCAAAAGAAATAATCCTATACATGATAAAGGAACCATTATCCAGCCAACGAATGGCAATCATATTATTAGAACCAAAAGACCCACACAAGGGCAGAGAAAAGAACTTAGAATCCTACCAAATAATTGGATTATACAACAATTAATCAATTGTCAATAAAAACTTCATCATTCAATAATTTGTCACTGCAAGTCACCATCGAAGATAAATTCGTACTCTACTTCTTCACGACTTCGTTCGCCATCTTCACTACTAACTTGTTCTTCATCTTTACCTAATGTCTCAGCAACCTTCTCAGCATCCGGGCGTACAGTTTGAGAGGTGGAAGTTGTTCCATTCAGGAACCATAAATGGACGTGGCCAGAAAATTGATGATCTTGAACGGTGGTGTTGATCTCTATTATGGCGGAGCAGGATGGACCTGCATGGTTAGTACTCAAACGTCTAAGTCAATTCAAGATTCAAGTTCAGTGTATTGAAAATTGGAGATCAAATAGAATGGATTTAAGGAGAATTGGGCCTTGGTCATTTTGGGCCTTTAGCTGATCCAGAGCAGAAGCCTAAAAAAACTTTTGGATTGATTATTTAAATATGATTACCAACCTTACTCTTCCTTGTTGTTGAGGTAGCAATTATTTCTTGAAGAATCTTGGAGACATGTATAAGCTCATTTATAATATCCCTTTTTGTAGCTCCTGACATGGGAGGGACCTCCGACAGGTTGATACATGTTGAAAAATATGCTTCATCAAAGTTTGGAAGGTTGCAGAGCACTATGTTTGGGACATGTTTCATAACAAACAACTTATAACTAAAATTTAGGGGGCTAGGAGGATCTCCAACAACGTCTTCGTCAATCAAAATATATGGTTGTTGTTTCCCAAGAATACCAGTAATCGGAGAAGGAAAGGAAATTGGTAGCTTTATATTAAACAATTTAGCTTATTTTAAAATTTGCTTAAAAAAATACTTACTAAAATCAAACGCGTCTCTTTTACTTACCTACTATAGTAAACTAGCAAGAGATGGGGTGATACCCGAACCATGGTTATTAGGCGTCCAATTTTCCATTCCTATTTTGTTGAGGAAATCATACTTCACACTTAAACTTGATGCAAATAGGAGACTTATAGCAGGCCACTCATCAAGAGCATTTCAGATTATTTCTTGTGTTATAATCTTCAAGGATGGAAATACGATCAACTGTTATGAGTTTACCTCTTCCCAGATAATCATTGATGATGGCTAGGGAGAATTCATAGTATTGGCCTCTCACATGAACCTTCCTGAACTCACTACTTCCTGCATCGTTGAATGCTCTTTGGAAGATCCATTATGAATTCGTTAATCAGCTTGTGATAGAAAGGACCAATGTCTGAAACAGTCTTCTTGACCTGTGTATCCTCTAATATCATAAAATCTTAATGCTTACTCTGATATATATATTTCTCTCTCTCAAGGGAAATTCTTTTGTGGTACACATATTTCCATATCAACACACTCTCATCAGAATGAAATGAGACAGTGTTATTGGGTACAACTGGAATTGTCAGGAAACTTTTTGCCTCCCACGATCTTCTTACTTTTCTTGTTCAAAGGAACCAACATGTCATACGAGTTGTTATTGACATCTACCTCTAGAATCTTCTTTCTTTTTAGTACAAAATTTTTTTGCTAGTAGATTTTTCTATAACAATCTTCTTTCTTCCAGACTTTTTTTCTTTGTAAAATCCTCCTTCTTAGGATTTTCATCTTCTTGTTTTGTGTGGTTGATTTTTTGGTAGGGTTCTTCTTGGGTTTAAATATCGATTTCTTTTTCTCAACTCTTTTCTTGGATACTTTTGCATATTTGGCTGTGGTTTCACGATCATTAACAGTCGAAGCAGCAACATCAATATTGTAAATACTCTTGTTATTGACATCATTCGGGACTTCATCAACTTTCGGATTTTTTGAGATAACTTCATCAACATCTTTCTTGGTTAGAGGGTCAGTATCCAACATATCCTCCATATTGTCAATGACATCTGTAGAAGCATCCCTATAGGTAATATTAGTTTCCTTGTCTATATCATTGTCTTTATCTTCTTCCCTTACATCTTGACTAAGAACTTTGCTAGTTCCATGGTTTTGGGGTTGGCAAAAATTTTGCTAAAACATGGTTCTAGACAGATGCTGAGCAAGATGTCGCAACATCTTGACAATACTGATATAGCAGAGTTTGAGCTTATATTGAAGACAAATGTTCTAACAGATGCCATGACATTCGAAACCAGAACATCAGTACAGGCTATTTTAAATCTTAACATATTTGATTTGATTTTGTGATTTAACTTTCAGATATATATCAATAATATTCGCAGGCCAAGAAGATTCAATCTGGAACTATAGAATCAATTCAAGTCAGAATTAAAGTTTCTAAAATTGGTTGATTAGACAATTTAGGAAATTTGAAGATTTGTTCCAAGATTAGAAGAGATTTCTCTACAGACTTTGTTTTTGAAAGAGGTGTAAAAAACAAATTCTTTGTTTTGAGCAAGCAAACTAGGATCACTACCCTATACTTTGTCTTTTCTATGCTTTTTAAATTTCCTAGGACTAACCATACCATTTATGGGTAGGTAGTTCCTTTTTATTGGAAGTGCGGGACAATTGAAGGGTCATCGGAGGTCGTTGAAGGCAACAAGTAGAGGTACCTTTAGCAAATTTGAAAGAACAAATCATCTCAATCGAGGGACTAGATCATGCATTTGTAGGCAGCAATTCGAGGGTCATCAAGGGACCATGATCTTTGATGATTTTTTTTGGTTATCGAGGGACGTTTGCTTTAGATACCTCTATATTCGAGGGACACGACCTTTATTCGTAAGGCAACCAAGAGGGGCGTACCCTAGAGGTGTGTGAGTGCGAGTGTGTTAGATTCGGATATTTTATCTTTTAGTTAGTGATATACGATTGCGATTTATGTCTTTTCACACCCTAATTTACTATCACACGCAGATAAGTATTGCAAGAAAATAAAAGCGGAAACATAAAAATCCCAGCTATTATAGGGATTCGGGGAGGGGGATTTCAATAAAATAAAATCGGGGATGTGCGGAAAATAAATCCTAATTTAATCTATTACATAAAAAACTTGCAACCTATACAGGATCTCTAGAAATTTTAAATAAGAATAATAATAAATAAATGAATACGCGATTAACATCGAGGCCTCGAGAAAGTGGATGAAGATTTGAAGGGCGAGATTAGGGTTAGTAAAACAATTATGTTAATGGTTAATTAAAAACCTAAACTAAATTATTTATTGAAATATTCTAAGTTAACTACTAAATTAAAAAAAATTCTAATTAACTATATAATTCTCGTTATTAATTAAAATTAGTCCAAATCCTAATCTATTAGAAAAACTAGTTTAAATGATTAATCAACTTAAAAGGAAAACAAATATTATTATTATTATTATTATTTTATGAAGGAAAGTAAAATTCTAATTATGAGTCAAATTAAAAAAATTAGTAAGAATACAATTTGCAAAATGTGGAATGATTTTTTAAATTAATTCTAATGGTTGTTCCTAATTAATGGTTAATTGTATTTAGTTGGTTAATTATAAAAAATAATTTAGAAAGAAATAGAAACAAAAGAAAGTTTGAAAAACAAGAAAGGGATGGTGTGAGGATCGAACCGACCTCTTAATGGTTACTAGTAGTCTTTGCTGCCAGTTGAGCCATTATTGATTGGTGCTAGTAAAACGATATAAGCAAAATAAGTAAGAAGACAAATGTGAATGGTGGAAAGTTTGAGGGGTCCCGCGCCTTGTTGACTGGCCAATCACATGCAGAGAGAGGGAGAGAATTTTCGCCTAGCCACTCAAGCAGCGCCACGCGTGTTCCAAGGAGTCAACGTTCCACATCATCATCTTCTTCCTCCAGCCCTGCGGATTTTGCTGCGGATTTAGCCACGGAAATACCTGCGGATTTTTCTTCGAATTTCGTGCAATTTCAAAACTAACATGATACGATCCAAACAAAGTTAGAGGGGACCCAGATACACTAAATGGGTGGTTGCGAGTTCAATGGTGCCGTTATTTTTGTCTAATACAGCCTGTAGCATATAGAACGAAGGCTTCACACGTTTATGCCCTAATCATGGAGTTTCTATATTCAAGGCCCTAGACTCCTGTATCAAGCATGAAACCTGTTCTAAAACTCACCACAAGCATGTTAAAAGCATCAAATTAGATTAAAATGCATGGAATGAATAAAAACGAAAACCAAATTTTTTTGAATGAATGTGAACAACGTGATATGGTATTTAAAATAGAATGGGGACCATGTATTAGTTCATGCTCACCCTAAATCACCTCAGGAAGAGAAATATGACGTTATTTGGGTGTGAAGGATGCTGCAATTGGTGATACGATTCTTACACCTTTTTGGGATTTTCTGCAAGTGTGGAAGAATTGTTGGAGGCTAGGGTTTCGTCCTCTTAAGGGCTACAGATGCTAGGTATATAATAGGGAGCAAATCAGGCCATGTAAATGAGGGAGTAAGTGACACTTGAATGCAAAATATTTTCTTGAAGCTTTTTGTCAAAACCTGCCATATATGCTCTTTTCTTCCCTTTTGAAGCTTGTTCACGAATTTGGAAGTTTATGTGGGCTTCCTTGGTTCTTAAGATGGGTAGAAATCAGGCCCAATTCAACTTGTCCCTTACTTTTATATTTTATTCAATTAAATTTGAATTTTAATGAAAATAATTCAAAAATAAATGAAATAAATGACAAAAAGACATGCTCTTGGACTTGGAGATCGTGGATGGGCTTATAAATAAGTTTAGATCAAAATAACTTGGGCCAATTTGGGAGAAAATTCAATTTGACAAGTATTTCTCTTCATGCACCTCTTTAAAAATGCTTAACTTGTGAAATTTGTATCTTGCTCAATTTTTATCATTTTGAGGTGTTCTTGGACTTTTTGGAAAGCTCAAAAAAGCCCTCTAAACACTCCTTTTGGTTTCATCTCCATTGAGGTTTCCATGCTCATGTTATGGACTTTTGAAAAAGATGACCTTTTAATGACTTTTTGGAGGAACTGTAATGTTTTTGGGTCATATCTCTCAATTGGTGCATTTCTTGACTTTGGACCTAACATCAAAGTTGTAGAGAATTGAATTTAATTGAGAATGAGCTTTGGTTGGACAATTTAGGATAAAGTATGAGAGAGTTATGCCCAGTCAAAGTTGAGTTGACTTTTCACCTAGAAACCCTAATTTAGCAACTTTGGAGATTTGCTGATTTTGGATCTTTCCTTGATGAATCATGATAAACCCTTTATCAAATGATGAATAATATTTCAAGAGGTTGATGTTGACAAAAAATCAGGAGTTTTGACGGTGGTTTGATCCTAGTTGACTTTTAGGTCAAATTGGTCGATTGTTGATCATTTGAGCAATTGAATGAGCAATCCTGTGAATCAGGGCTTGAAACTTGGCATGAGGGTCCTTTGAGGCATATGAGAGGCCATGGAGCCCATTTGAGGTCTTAGAATTTTATTTGACCTTGAGAGAATCCAAACCCTAGTTTTGGTCTTTATTGCTTAGGAGGAGAGTGATCATGCTTTCAGTTAGAGATTGCATGGGCCTGTGGAGACTATCTGAGCCCAACTATATTGAAATATAGTGGGAAAATTTTGAGGTATGACAGGTGCCCCTGTTCAATTTTCTTAAACCTGAGGATGTAGATTGGCTCGGGTGCCAGTCGGAATCTGAAGGTTGAAGGAGATTGAACACTAGAATATTGAGAAATTTGCCCTTGATGATGTAGGGACTTTTCAGAGATGGGCTTAAAGATGCCATCCAGCTATTAATAATATGAAAGTCAGAATGAGTTGTACATTAGACTATATCCGAGCTTGAAGCATTGATAAGTGTTTGTTGGAATCTGAAGGAAGTGTCGGAAAGAGCCATACATTAGACTACATCTGAAAGAGTCAGCCGTACATTAGACTTCATTTGAAGAGTAAACCATACAATATACTTCATTTGAGAGAGTGAGTCATTCATTAGACTCTGTCAGAAGGAGAATATCAGAACGAGACATACATTAGACTATATCCGGTAGAGAGTGCCAGAACGAGTCATTCATTAGACCATATTTGAAGAGGAATACCAGAACGAATCGTACATTAGACCATATCTGGAAGTATGACGTTAGAACGAGTTATTCATTAAACCATATCTGAAGAGGAATACCAGAACGAGTCGTACATTAGACCATATCTGGAAGTAGGACATCAGAATGAGTTATTCATTAAACCATATCTGAAGGAGAATATCAAAATGAGCCATACATTAGACTATATCCAGTAGAGAGTGCCGGAACGAGTCATTCATTAGACCATATCTGAAGAGGAATACCAGAATGAGTCGTACATTAGACCATATCTGGAAGTAGGACATCAGAACGAGTTATTCATTAAACCATATCTGAAGGAGAATATCAGAACGAGCCATACATTAGACCATATATGATGAAGGATGTCAGAACGAGTCGTACATTAGACCATATCTGATGAAGGATTTCAGAACGAGTCATTCATTAGACCATATCTGAAAGAGCCATACTTTAGGCTGCATTTAATTTTGTTGACGATAGTTGCCTGACCGATTGGTCGACTTGAAAGGTGAGATTAGTTTTTATGCAATGTCATGATGCATGTGTGATGAGGTTATCGAAATAAACGAGGATGATGCACGTTATGTATGTGTTAGAACAAGAAATGTTCTGATCAATATTCTTAGTTTTGATGATAACATTATGTATGAATTTTGTATAAGACAATGTGGTACTCTAATTCTTTACAATTTCCATTTCAGGAAATATATAAAGAGTATGCACAAATCAGCGCTCAGAAGCAACTGACTCAGAAAGTTCTGGATGGCTTCATCAGAACATGCTCTGGCAAGACATCAGAAGATGGTCATGCAGAATCAGAACATGAACTAGAAAGCATCAGAAGAATAGAAGTCAGAAGAACAAGCTCTGAAGTTCTGATGGTATCACGCTCAAAGCTCTTCAAAGTCAGAAGACAGAAGATGCTCTGCACCAAAGCTGATGGCTCTGATATTCAAACGTTGTTATCTACAAATATGAGTCCAAAAGAAAGTACAATATGAAAGGCTTTAACGTCAAATCTCTTACTGACAAAAGGAACGTTAGAAGCTACAAAAGGCAAAGTCAGTAAAAGCAGCAAAAGCAAGGCTCGAGGTAGTTGACAAAAGTGTGAAACATTAAATGCAGCGTTATACTATTCACGCAAAGCATTAAATGCACCCCAACGATCATTTCCTCTCAAGCGCCCATAAATAGAAGTTCTCATCAGAAGCTGAATAAAACACTTACGCAAAATATACTGAAACACTGTCAAATTCAAAAGCTTATGAACTTCATCTTCAACCTCACAAACTCTTTGTAATATTTAGTGAGTGTTAAGTTTAGAACTTAAGAGAAATATCACAGTTGTGATTACAGCTTTATTAGAAGCATTCAAACTCTTGTAAACTTTATTTTACGTTGATTGTAAAAGGATTCCTAGAGTGATCAAGTTGTGATCTGTAGACTCTAGAAGACTTAGAGGTTATCTAAGTGGAAAACCATTGTAATCAGTTGGATTAGTGGATTAAATCCTCAGTTGAGGTAAATCACCTTGTCAGGGGTGGACTGGAGTAGTTTGGTTAACAACGAACCAAGAAAAAAATATTGTGTTGATTGTTTTTATCTTCCAAGTTTTTTGAGATACACTTATTCAATCCCCCCTTTCTAAGTGTTTTTCTATCTAGAGGTAAACATAGCACTGATGGCCACTGTTAATGAAGAATCAGAATCTACATCAGACTCAGATTCAGAAGAGGTATTTTCTGAACTTTCTAGATATGAGTTAGTTTCCAGCTTAACTGAATGATCGGTAAATTAGCAAGTGTACTAATCTGCCAATGTAGTAATAATAGGAAATCCCAAAGTATCGATCTCAAGGACTGGTACCAATACAGAGTTATGTTTTAATTCAATTAAACAAAAGGCCTTAGGGGTTTTTGATTTAGAAATTATGAATTCAATTGCAAATAAAAGTAAAAGACGTATTTAGCCAAATATGAGTAACATGCCAGGGTAGGTGTGTGCATTAACATGTAACAATTCTGAACCCTTGTTTCATAATAAAATCCAACTTATCAATTACCGGTTCTTAAGGGTGTTTGCTCATAAGTCCTAAGTGGGCAAACCTTTGAATATTCATCCTAAAGCCTAATTCCTTAGCGAATTATGATGAAATCAAGCCTTTGAATTATCAAGAATATTCCGGTTACTATAGGGTATCCCTAGTCCTAGGTGATATATACTATAGTATAATGGTACAAAACCCCTAACAATGGAGGTCCATCCTAATTGTTAGTCATATATCAATCCTGTTGGTCCGACGAGGAAAGCGTTAAAAACCTTATACCATTAAATTGAACGTGAAAGATAAATATATTATTGAAATTCGGAATTCAAAATCATCACAAATGTTAATCAGGGACACCCCCTAGCATTGGGGGGTTTAGCTACTCACAGTATTCAAAGAAAACATAATAATGAATAAAGACATTACAAGAAATTGGAGGGGATTGAATCTTCAATTGCTTCCATTCATGAAGATCTTTTTCTCTCCCAAACCCTTGCTTTCTCCAATCCTCTATTGTATTCTTTTCTCCCCTATGTCAAAAGTCCCGTTTTCCTTACATAAACTTCGTTTAAGTAGCTTTAGTATCAGTCTCAGTGTCAGCAAAAAGTCCAAAGTACCCTTAATACAAGACAGAGTAAAATAGATCAAAAAGTGAAGTTTCTGTCCGCACCCAAAAGCATGGGCCGTGTTTTTTCACACGGGTGCCCGTGTTTATTTTCTGATTCACGTGGTTTGGAATTTTGCATCAGGCCCAAAAGCACGGGAAGTGTTTTTTCACACGGGTGCCCGTGCTTTTCCACTGTCTTGATGCCTTTTTGTGCTTTCCCTTGGCTTTTCCACATGGGCAGTGTTTTTTCACACGGGTGCCTGTGTTTTTCCTCCTGATTCCTCATAAACTTCCATCTCTCCGCCTTCCAAAGTCCTCTAATTGCGTCCATTGTTTCCTTTGATCAAACACATCAACCTGAAACACTAACGCTACCAAACAAAGGCATAAAGATGCTCTTTTGACATAAACTTTAAACAAAATGATATGCAATACTATAAATTAATAAACATGATAAACTTGACATAAAAGCAATAAAACAACCGAATGTGTTACCGAAATGATGAATTTTTGCCGGATAAACGACGGGAACTTAATAGAAATGGTGACCGATCACAACCCCAAACTTATCTCATTGCTTGTCCTCAAGTGATGTATTGAGACCAAACAGAGGTCACCCACAGATTTCTCTTTTCCACAACACAGCCTGTGTCTTTCTCAATTCGCTTCCTTCCTTCCCGCTTAAGCGTCTGGCTTTCCGAATCGAACTATATACCACACTTTCACATTAGAGGACTTCTTTACCTGCAAACTTTTTCACACTCTCACCAGATCTCTCGGGGTTAAAGTGTTTGCACTCACAGTACCAAAGTATGCAATATCAACTCTTAATTTTGAATGTATTCTATTTTCACTACACACACAAATTCCACACACTTTATGAGGTCTTTTGGGTTGTAAAGGGGCTTAGGTACGGTAGGATAGACAAATAAATGGATAACAAAGGGGTTTGGATTCGGCATTTATGATGTTTTTCTCACTTTTGTGCCTAACTAATAGCTCGGGGTTTTATTCAACTTTGACTTTTCTTCACTCAATTTTTCAATGAGCATGTTGGGGTCTTTAGTCACGGCAAGTGCTTTTCTCTTTTTTTTTTTTTTAATTTTTTTTAAGCACTTACCCTTTCTCTACGTATTACCACCCCAAACATATCTTTTCGCACACTTTATAATTTACAACAATCATGCCGAATAGGGTAGGAAGTGTATAGTTACGGATGAACAGGGGTTTAATTCAAACAAAAAGGCTAAGGCTCAACGGGGTTCACAAAGGATAAACATAAAGTAAAGGATGGATAGAAAGGCTAAGGGTTAAACAAACAACATGCCTCAGTGTGTGTCCTCATGTTGTGTTGTGTAAAAAGAACATACGCAAAATCAGAGTGATAAGGTCTTACCTGACTGAACTCTCATGATGATATTTTAGTGTTTGGCTTTTGTACTCTCACCATGTTGGTTATGCTTACAAGCTCTGAAGCCTCCTCGTGTCATGTGGTTTCTTTTTCGACTCGGGTACCAAATCGCGTCTTGGTCCGGTGTTACCAAATCGCGTCCAACCTTTAATTTTATCATTTCATGGCTGGATCAACTTCCGGGGTGCCTCGGGAGATCAAGTATGGGGAGTATCTTTCATCCACTAGCTATCAATCTCGGGTTCATCCAACAACTATCTGTCACTCTGTAACACAATGGTACACCAAAGACGAATAGAAATGCTAAAAACAAAATTAAAAACAGAAACAAAAGAAAATGCAAGAAAACCCCCCCACACCTGAACTAAACATTGACCTCAATGTTTTAGCCCAACTGTGGAAAGGACTCACATAGGGTACATCAACTCCAGCTGTCTCTTTCAAGATTTCACCAGAGAAATCCCCTTTTTATTACCTGAAATAAAACAAACAAAAAGGCAAATTATTTATTAAAAGTGTGGGTTGCCTCCCACAAAGTGCGTCGTTTAACGTCGCATGGCTCGACGGTCCATCACCCTTTATTATGGAGGGTATTTCCTCTTCCAAACCTGGTTGCTTTTCACTTCTGAAACCATGAACTCATGAAGATGAAAAGCATGGACAACTTTTCTCTTCAATTCACTTCCCACATTCTTCTTTTCATCTTTCTTTTTCTTAGAACATTTGATGGCTATATGCGTTGGTTCCACCTGAGAGGCTATGCTCGACACTTTTTCTTGGAGCTGTTTAGACCTTTTGTTCTTTTCCTCACTTTCTGTCACACCATCAGAAGTTTGATCATTTACAACCGCCTTGTGTTTCTTCACTCCTAACATCTTCAAGGCTACTTCTTTATCAAATGATTTCAGCGTTAGTGTCCCTTTTTCAATGTCGAAATTGCAGCGGCCTGTCAACAAAAATGGTCTCCCAAGAAGGATAGGAGTCTCTTCATCTTCCGGAATGTCCATGATGTGGAAGTCAACCGGGAATACAAACTTATCAACCTCCACTAGTACATCTTTAGCTACCCCATATGATTTCTTAACGGTGTGATCAGCGAACCTTAACTTTGTTTTACTTTCACTAATCTGTCCCAATTCAAGCTTTTTGAAAATAGATAGTGGCATTAAACTCACACTAGAACCAGAATCGATGAGTACCTTTTTAAATATTATATTCTTGATTGTGCACGGTATCGCCACTGCTCCAGGGTCTTTCCTCTTGATTGGGATCTTTCTTGCTGACGAGACTATACCACACTCCTCAATTTCAACTTTTGGTTCTCCTCCCAGTGATCTCTTTTTCGCCATCACCTCCTTCATAAATTTCTTATACAAGGGCATGTGCTCAAGTGCTTCGAAGAAGGGTAGATTTACCTCTAAATTTTTGAACAAGGCAGTAAACTTCTCAAAGTCTTTCTCTTTTGAATCCTTCTTTGTCACTCTGGAAGGGAAAGGTAGTTTGATCACCGGTTCAACAGCTTTCTTATTTTTTTTCTTCAAATGGTTTACCCGGCGGTACCACAACTTCTGGCTCTTTTGGATTTTCTCTTATTTCCAAATCCACCTCTATTACCATGGGGTCATCTATTTCCTTTTTTTCTTTTTCAGATTCTGCCACTTTCTTACTTCTTGTAGTAACAGCATTAATCTTTTCTGGGTCTTTCGGATTTTTCACAGTTGAGCTCGGAAAGGTACCTTGTGCCTGTAGAGTGAGATGCTGTGCTATTTGTCCCACTTGAACTTCCAGATTTTTAATTGAGGCAGAGGTGTTTCTGTGGTTGTTTCTTGTTTCTTCTTGAAACTGAGAGCATTGTCCAGCCAATCTCTCAATAGCTACTTCCCACTATGCCTTCTGAGGATTTTGTTATTGATCTTTCCAAGCGAAGTTGGGATGATTCTTCCACCCTGGATTATAGGTGTTAGAATACGGATTGTTTTGCCTCAAGAATTTGATTTCTTCAATTTGCTTGGGAGTAGCAACACAACACACGGTTTGGTGAGGGCCATTACAAATTTCACAGATTACAGGTTGAGCTTGTTGGACTTGAGCAACCTGTTGAGTACCTATATTCATAGCCAATAATCTCTTTTCTACCTCTGCAGCTATAGCATCTTCAACCCGAATTTTTGATGTTTCCAGCTTAAGATCAATGATTCCTTCCGGTTTGCAAGCACACTTGTCATACAGCTCCAAATGCTCATTTGCAGCTATTGCTTCAATGATTTTTATGATGCCGGAGGCTGTTGTGAAATTTGTTGAGCCTCCAGCTGCTGTATCAATCAACTGTTTTGTTTTCATTCTGAGCCCATTGACAAATACTTGCATCTGTTCAGTCTTGTCCATAATATGAGTGGGACATGCTACTAGAACTCTTTTAAATCTTTTGTAAGCATCTCCTAAGGGTTCACCCTCCTTCTGCTTGAAGTTTAGGATGTCGTACCTCTTCCTTATAAATACAGATGCAGGAAAATACTCATTTAAGAAAGCTTTTTCCATCTCTTCCCATGATGTAATGCTTCCCGCTGGAAGGGAATAGAACCACTCTTCTGCTTCTTCTGCCAAGGTTTATGGGAACATTCTCAGCTTCTTTGCCTCTTCTGTATGACCTTCTATTTTTAAAGTTGTACTCATGGTTAGAAACCTTTGTAGGTGCTTGTTTGCATCTTCATTAACCTTTCCGGTGAAAGGTTTTCTTTCAAGCTGATTTATCGTGCTCGGATGCAGTTGAAAGTTAGCAGCGTTCACCGGTTGGTTGACAATAGTTAATCTCCCTCCCGGTGTGTTTCTAGCACCATAGTCTCCGAGAAGCCTCTCAGGAGGAGGAGGATTTTCACCCATAATATCTGGTTCACTTTCAGATTTCGAACTTGAATGAACTGTAATCACTTCTTCCTCGGATTCCAGTTTAGCTTGACGAACTTGTCTGCGCCTTGCGTACAAAGTCCTTTCAATTTCTGCGTCAAAAAGAAATTCTGCTGAGGCCTTACCTCGCATAAACAGATTAGACAATTATTAGAATGAGGAACAAAAATAAAATAAAATTTTTTTTCGCAGAAAATAAAATTTTAGTCGCAGAGCAACAAAATTCTAATTGAATTAAATCTAAAAAATCTGTAATCTTCGGCAGTCCCTGGCAATGGCGCCAAAAACTTGATCGGTAAATTAGCAAGTGTACTAATCTGCCAATGTAGTAATAATAGGAAATCCCAAAGTATCGATCTCAAGGACTGGTACCAATACAGAGTTATGTTTTAATTCAATTAAACAAAAGGCCTTAGGGGTTTTTGATTTAGAAATTATGAATTCAATTGCAAATAAAAGTAAAAGATGTATTTAGCCAAATATGAGTAACATGCCAAGGTAGGTGTGTGCATTAACATGTAACAATTCTGAACCCTTGTTTCATAACAAAATCCAACTTATCAATTACCGGATCTTAAGGGTGTTTGCTCCTAAGTCCATAGTGGGCAAACCTTTGAACATTCATCCTAAAGCCTAATTCCTTAGCGAATTATGATGAAATCAAGCCTTTGAATTATCAAGAATATTTCGGTTACTATAGGGTATCCCTAGTCCTAGGTGATATCTACTATAGTATAATGGTACAAAAACCCTAACAATGGAGGTCCATCCTAATTGTTGGTCATATATCAATCCTGTTGGTCCGACGAGGAAAGCGTTAAAAACCTTATACCATTAAATTGAACGTGAAAGATAAATATATTATTGAAATTCGGAATTCAAAATCATCACAAATGTTAATCAGGGACACCCCTAGCATTGGGGGGTTTAGCTACTCATAGTATTCAAAGAAAACATAATAATGAACAAAGACATTACAAGAAATTGGAGGGGATTGAATCTTCAATTGCTTCCGTTCATGAAGATCTTCTTCTCTCCCAAACCCTTGCTTTCTCCAATCCTCTATTGTATTCTTTTCTCCCGTATGTCAAAAGTCCCGTTTTCCTTACATAAACTTCGTTTAAGTAGCTTCAGTATCAGTCTCAGTGTCAGCAAAAAGTCCAAAGTACCCTTAATACAAGACAGAGTAAAATAGATCAAAAAGTGAAGTTTTTGTCCGCACCCAAAAGCACGGGCCGTGTTTTTTCACACGGGTGCCCGTGTTTTTTCACACGGGTACCCGTGTTTATTTTCTGATTCACGTGGTTTGGAATTTTGCATCAGGCCTAAAAGCACGAGCAGTGTTTTTTCACACGGGTGCCCGTGCTTTTCCACTATCTTGATGTCTTTTTGTGCTTTCCCTTGGCTTTTTCACACGGGCAGTGTTTTTTCACACGGGTGTCTGTGTTTTTCCTCCTGATTCCTCATAAGCTTCCATCTCTTCGCCTTCCAAAGTCCCCTAATTGTGTCCATTGTTTCCTCTGATCAAACACATTAACCTGAAACACTAACATTACCAAACAAAGGCATAAAGATGCTCTTTTGACATAAACTTTAAACAAAATGCTATGCAATACTATAAACTAATAAACATGATAAACTTAACATAAAAGCAATAAAACAACCGAATGTGTTACCGAAATGATGAATTTTTGCCGGATAAATGACAGATACTTAATAGAAATGGTGACCGATCACTGAACTTCTGGAAATCAAGGCTAAACTTAGTGTCAAATACAAAAAGCTGAGAAAGCTCTTTGCATCTGAAACTAAGAGACTTGAAGTAGAAAATTCTGAACTGAAGAAAAAAGTTTTAAAACAATCTAAAGATGTTGAATCATCTTCAAGTTCTGAAAAGTCTATTCCAAGTGTGAATAATATTCTTAAGGAATATGACTTGAGTTTCAGGAAGTTTCTATCTTGAGGTATTGGCAGAAGTCAACTAGCCTCTATGATATATGGTGTAAGTGGAAACAAGAGAATATGCATAGGATATGAGGGTGAAACCCCATATAAACTTGAACCTGTTGATGAGATGATTATCACATACAAACCTCTGTATGATCAGTTCAAGTTTGGCCATTCTCATGATATAAAGCCACATCTAATTCTAAGAGTTTCCACATAACACACACCAAGAAATATGTTGCACACACCAGAAAATCTTATGATTAATATTTTGCTAAACCTCAGTTCAATCAGAACTTGAGGAGAACTAACCCCAAAGGACCCAAAAGAATGTGGGTACCTAAGGAAAAGATTATCCATGTTGCAGATATCCTTTAAGGCTCAAAAGACAAAGGCAAACATGTCATGGTACCTGGACTCTGGGTGCTCACGACACATGACGGGAAAAAGGTCTATGTTCCAAGACCTGGAGCTTAAATCTGCTGGAGAAGTAAAGTTTAGAGGGAACCAGAAGGGCAAGATCATTGGCTCTGAAACCATATGCATTGGTAACTCTCCCTCTATAACTAATGTACTTTTATTAGATGGATTAGCTCATAACTTATTATCCATAAGTCAATTAAGTGACAATGGTTATGACATAATCTTCAATTAAAAGTCCTGCAAAGCTATCAGTCAGAAGGATGGCTCAATCCTATTTACAGGCAAGAGAAAGAACAATATTTACAAGATTGATCTTCTAGAACTTAAGAATCAAAAGGTAACTTGCCTTATGTCTGTTAGTGAAGAGCAGTGGGTCTAGCAAATAAGATTAGGTCATGCTAGTTTGAGAAAGATTTCTCAGATTAACAAACTTAATCTAGTCAGAGGACTCCCTAATCTGAAATATAAATCAGATGCTCTTTGCGAAGCATGTCACAAAGGGAAGTTTTCAAAACCTACATTCAAGTCTAAAAATGTTGTCTCTTCCTCTAGGCCGCTAGAACTTCTGCACATTGATCTTTTTGGTCTAGTATCTCTGATCGAGCCAACTTCTGTTAATCAATCTCTAGAAGATGCTGACTGGATAATTGCCATGCAAGATGAACTAAATCAGTTTACAAGGAATGATGTTTGGGATCTGGTTCCTAGACCAAAAGGATTTAACATCATTGGAACTAAGTGGGTCTTCAGAAATAAGCTAAGTGAGAAAGGTGAAGTCGTCAAAAACAAATCCAGACTGGTTGCTCAGGGCTATAGTCAGCAAGAAGGTATTGACTATACAGAAACCTTTGCACTAGTGGCCAGGTTAGAATCTATTCGTCTATTAATTTCATTTGCCACTCAGAACAACATCACTCTGTATCAGATGGATGTTAAGAGTGCCTTCTTAAATGGTTATATAGATGAAGAAGTATATGTCCACCAACCTCTTGGTTTTGAAGACTCTAAGTCTCCAGAACATGTTTTCAAATTAAAGAAATCATTATATGGCCTGAAGCAAGCTCCTAGAGCTTGGTATGAAAGATTAAGTTCTTTCCTTCTGGATAATGGTTTCACTATAGGACAAGTGGATACAACTCTCTTCTGTAAAACCTTTAAAAAGGATATTCTAATTTGTCAAATATATGTTGATGATATTATATTTGGAACATCTAATGCTACACTTGGAAAGGATTTTGCTAAGTCTATGCAGGCAGAGTTTGAAATGAGCATGATGGGAGAACTCAAGTATTTCCTTGGGATCCAGATCAATCAAACTTCTGAAGGAACTTATGTTCATCAGACCAAGTATGTGAAAGAGCTTTTGAAGAAGTTTAATCTTTCAGAAAGCAAAGAAGCAAAGACTCCTATGCATCCAACGTGTGTATTAGGTAAGGATGAGGTAAGTAAGAAGGTAGATCAGAAGCTCTGCAGAGGTATGATTGGATCTCTTTTATATCTTACTGCTTCTAGACCTGATATTTTTTTCAGTGTATGCCTGTGTGCTAGATTCCAATCAGCTCCTAGAGAATCTCACTTAACTGCTATTAAGAGAATTTTGAGGTATCTAAAAGGTACTACTAATGTTGGTTTAGTCTATAGAAGATCTGAAGATTACAACTTAGTAGGATATTGTGATGCTGATTACGCTGGAGATAGAGTTGAAAGGAAAAGTACTTCTGGAAGCTGTCAGTTTTTGGGAAGTCATCTGATCTCTTGGTACATCAAGAAACAAGCCACAATTTCCCTCTCTACAATGGAAGCATAATATGTTGCTGCTGCTGGATGTAGTACACAGATGCTCTGGATGAAGAGTCAGCTAGAAGATTATCAGATATATGAGAGTAACATTCCTATAATCTGTTATAATACTTCTGCTATTTGTTTATCTAAGAATTCAATTTTACATTCCAAAGCTAAACATATTGATATTAAACATCACTTTATTAGGGACTGTGATCAGAAGGGTGTTCTTTCTTTAAACTTTGTGGATACAGAATATCAATAGGCTGATATCTTCACAAAACCCCTTGTTGAAGATAGGTTTAAGTTCATTCTGAAGAATATCAGTATGGGTTTATGCCCAGAATGAAAGGATGAGAAGATCTCATATATTGATTAGATTTGAAATGCTTATTTATTTTCTTATCAGATGTTCTAGATATGTTGTTCATTTAGATATTCTGATTCTGTTATTGCTAACGTTTCATATGTCTAAGTTGACTCAGAATTTTTGTTAAATCAAAACAACTGTCACCAGCTATTCCAGATGATGAACACATGTTCATTCTGAAGGGACAAGCATGCACGCAGTTGATGAGACGCCGCCCTAGGTAACTGTGCAAATCATTTCAAATTTCACATTATCTCTCCTAACGTCATTCAACATTAAATGCAAATTGATTCAATTTCTGTAATATCTCTCATTCAGAATTTCATTGCATATTATTTCAAATTTGTGCCTATATAAACGCATCTCTCTATCATTTCATCTCTTTCCATTCATCTTCACTGTTCATTGTGTCTGTATTTTTTGCCTCTTTTTCTCTCTTTTCACAAACCCTAAAGTTACGTAACCCAGTAATCTCAGTTGTGATTCAATGGCTTCTTCATCAAATGTTCAACGCAAGGTTTCGTCTTTAAAACAAGAACAACAAAAGAAATCTGCAACTACTCCATTGAAGACGTGTTTGATTCCTTACGACGAACTAGAAGTTCTCTGTGAAACTATGGTGGATTTTGAAAATCTTCTAGCCCATGATTTCAAAATAAAAACTGGAATGTTGGTACAAGGATGGGCAAACTTCTTTGAACGTTTAATTGGACCAGTTTACCCTCTCTTTGTCAAGGAATTCTGGACTCATGCCACTGTTACTCCAACTGCTATCATCTCCTTCGTGCTAGGTCATGAAGTGGTTGTCTCTGAGAAACTGATAAGGAAACTAAACAGTCTTGAAGGTATGGGTGGTGTCATACCCCAAAATTTTCCCATCTCATTTCACCTTTCAAACTCATACCAAGGTTCAAGACTCAAGGACATACTCTCCTAAACAATGACCTCCTGAACTAGGGTTTTGATTTCTTTGAAGGAAATGAATGAATCAAGATCTCCATTGGATTTCATATGGCTTATGATGTTTTCAAATTATCCCTATGACAAAATTCAGGCTTCAATTCCAAGGATTGCTCAATCAATTGTCCAGAAAGTCAACAGTCGACGAGTTTGACCTAAAAGTCAATTGTGGTCAAAGTACAGTCAAAATTCCTGATTTTTGGTCAACATCTTTATTTTTAAGTATTATTCATCATTTGGTCAAGGATTGGTCATGATTCATCAAGGAAAGTTCAAGAATCAACAAAACTCAAAGTTTCTAAATTAGGGTTTTTTGACCTAAAGTCAACTAAACTTTGACCAGCCATAACTTTCACATGGAACATCAGAAATTTTCCATACAAAGCTCAATTTGAAGGAAATTGAATTCTATACAACTTTGTCTCTCACATGCCTAGTCTAAAAATGCTTCATTTGAGAGGTATGGATCAAAAGATTATAGGTCCTTTTTGAAAGTCAACCAAAAGCAGTTTTTTTGTCAAAGCCTATATCATCAAGATAAAATCTTTAAATGAAAAACAGCTTCCAAAGTGGCTTGTAGAGGACATTTTTAGGTTTCCAAAAAGTCCTAGAAATCCTCAATATCTTAAAAATTGAGGGAGATATGCCTTGTCAAAGTTGGACAATTTTTAAGGAGAAAAATGTGAAAGAAAAGGCCTCAAAATGAATTTATTTGCAAATAGGCACATATTCTTAGGATCCAATCTCCATCCTCATGATATGTAGAGCCCAAAATCCAATTGCCATGAATTTATTTGATTTATTATGGATTTTTATTCATTTAAAAAGTGATTAAATTCAAATAAATCAAGGAAAAAAACAAAGATTTAATTTGGCTCATAATTCTAATCAAATCCAATCAACATTAACTCCAAAAATCAATCAAATTTCGTGCACCAAATCATTGGAAGAAGATTGGATCTATTTGGCCAAATTTAGAAGCTTTTAAAATCATATTTTCAATCAAAATTTTCAAATTGGCAATCATGGATTCAAAGGGATTTGCTTGAGTTGTATTGACCTAAATCCTTCACCTATATGAGGGCAATTATTCTAGACCCCTAATTCACGAAATTATGGCCATAAGAACCCTAACCGAATTGCTCAAAATCAAGAAAAAAGCCAATTGCAATTTTTGTGCTAGAGGCCTATTCAAAGAGTTAAAAGATTCAATCACATTCCCTAGTGTTTCTGGAAGCTATTGGGATCGTTACTCAAGACCAACACCCCCAGAATCACCTCCTGTTAGCCAAGGTAAGTCACTATCTTTTTGAATTCGATTGCGCCCATTCATGCATCATTCGATTACGCCCAAGCTAAGTTTTTTTTTATTTTTTTTATTTTTAATTACATAAATCCCTTTTATTTATTTTCCTTTTTCTTTTATTATAATTCTTTTTTTTTTACTTATTTATTTTTACTTATTTAAAAAATTAGTTTTTTTATATAATAATTTTATACTTATTTATTTTTTATCGAAAACTCGATTTTTTTCCATAATTCTATTAATAATTGTTTATATATTTAAAACTCAATTTTATTTTCATACATACTTTAATTAATTAAATAATTAGGATTTAATCTAATAATTATTTTAATTGTTTATATTTAATCGAACTTTCGATTTTCTTAAATGTCTATTTAAAATATTAATTTAGTTACTTAAGCAATTTGTTTTAACCCTGATGTATCCTGATAAATTAGGGTTGACGATCTTTAATGCACTAACCTTTTCTCTTTTTCATTCATAATTTTCAGGATTGATCAGGGATGCGATGAAGGCTCGAGACACATAAATTAATCATTTTTCTTTTTGCCTTTATTATTTTTTGCCTTTTATTTTCCCTTCCCCGCAGGTGTTTATTGTAATAGCGTAGGATTTTATTTTTTCTGCCTTTTATTTTGCCTTAATATTAATTGATGTGGTTAGTAACCCTAGGGAGTGCAACCCTGAATTGAACCTAGAATCGTTAATTTTATAAGATTAAATATCTGAATTGAACCACCTGATTGTGCCACACACACACACTTTTGGGTAACCCCTCTTGTTGCCTGTTGCCTTATGATTTGCTGCCTTGTTGCCTTATTATTTTGTTGCCTCTTATTATTACAAAATAGTCAAATCCCTCGATTCTGAGGATACCTAAAGCAAATGTTGCCCTCAGTTCATTCATCATCAATTTTGTCCCTCGATGTTGCCTCGGTAAATGATGATTTGTCCCTATTGCTAAGGTATCCTCGCCTGCTGCCTAAAAGATCAAATAACTATTATATCCTTCCCTTAGACTACCTGCCCTCTTTATGGCAGGGTCAGTCTTATGGCGAACGATAGCTCCGATGACCCTTTAAATCCAATAAAAGGACTTCCTACCCTCCTATGGTATGGATAGCCATGAAAAGCTAAAAGAACATTTTTTTCAAACTTAGGGTAGTTGCTTTTAATTGCTTGCTGTGGTTTAAATTCTAACTTTCCTTTTTTTCAAAAACCTTCAAAAAAGGCTACGCTTATTTTACAGGCTAAAGTCCTTAAACAAAATCCTTTTTCACATTACAAACATTTTTGAAAACAAAGTGAGCTAAGCAATTAAGAGCCCATGGATAACCATGGATACAAAGGGTGCTTTAAACCTTCCCTTTGTATAATTTACCCCCCGAACTCAAAATCTTTTTTTTAAAGGTCTTTTTTGTTCTTTTAGCCTTTCTCTAATTTGGATAAAATAAAAGTCGGTGGCGACTCTTGCTTACCGCAACATTTCTTTAAAGTCAGTTCACCGTATTACAGAACTGGCGACTCTGCTGGGGATTTTTCGAATAAAAGAGGGGTTACCTTAAAGTTTAGGATTCACTTTAAATGTTTTCAATTGTTTGTATTGTTTGCTTTATATTTGTGGGCCCATTTGGGTTTACTTGTGTGAAAGATCCTAACCCAGATCTGAGTACCTTAGGTAAATGGCATGAGACCAAGGAGACTACACAGCGTATACTGATGTGGTTGGTATGGTGGCCATCGTTAGTGTGACACGTTGGTGTGTCCTGGTGTTCCTTGGGATCCGGCTTGAGGAAACACTTGGCTGCTGCGTGGTGTCATTAAGCACTAATTTGCCCTTAGAACCCTAGTTGAACTTGACTTTGGCCTATTAGAAAGTAGCGAGATGGCTGGCTTTGGTTCCGACTGAAGCTGGTTGGTACTCGAAGATACACTCATATGGACTAGACTTTCAAGACATTTTTGGTCAGTGATTCGATTGCTGAACTGAGATAAGTGCCTTCGAGAAAGGTCAATGATATGAGCTCCCTGGAACCCGATCTTTATATAGGACAGGTTGAACCAACTAAACTTCAGTGGGAGGGTATACACCTTTGGACTATATACAAGCCTAATCCTAAGGCAATTGTGTGACTTGTTTGTGTTTGTTATCTACCTGACATCATAATATCATAAGCATCATCATGACATATCATTTTACTAACCGTTTCGAAGACCAAGGAATTCATCTTTGTTCTATTTTGTAGGTCATGAAGACTAGAAACACCATTCGAGTTAACTTTGTGAAGGTACCTTCTGAGATGAAAGAGTTGGTATTAGAGATTCCTGGAGGTTCCCGCTTCACTGAAAGACATGGTATCTTGCCCAATTTGGTTACATCAGGTTTCGAAGAAGAGATGATGAGTGTATTGTTTCAGTTCTTTGACCCCGAGCACCATTGTTTTACTTTCCCGAATTATCAGCTAGTACCTACTATGGAAGAGTTTTTTGACATACTTGGCCTCCCTATCCGAGATCAGATTCCGTTCACTGGTTTGGAAGAGACTCCGAAACTGGAAGTCATTGCCGCTGCTTTGCATCTTAAGAAATCTGAAATTGAAGTTCATTGGGAAACGAGAAGTGGAGTCAAGGGTTTCCTCGCTAAGTTCTTATTCGAAAAAGCTCGTATGTTTTTGAAAACCATGAGTTATCAAGCCTTCGAAGACATATTAGCTCTACTTATTTATGGTTTGGTGCTATTTCCTAGTCCTGATCAGTTTATAGATGTGCATGCCATAAAGATATTTCTGACACGCAACCCGGTGCCTACTTTGCTTGGAGACATCTTACACTCTCTTCACACTCGTACTATGAAGAAACGAGGGACTCTTATGTGTTGTATACCTTTTCTATCTAAGTGGTTTATTTCGCACTTTCCTCGCTCAATAATGAGGAATGACCAAGGGCTGAAATGGCATAAGAGAGTAATGTCACTTTCTCATTCTAATATCCGTTGGCTTTCCTTATCCAAGGATAATGTTACTATCATCGATCTTTGTGGACAATATCCTAATGTGCCTTTGCTTGGCATAAGAGGGGATATTACATATAACCCTTGCTTGGCCCTACGTCAGTTTGGTTATGCTCGAAGAGATGGTCCTCATCAGATGCTTATACAAGGGGTTGTGTTTGATTATGAAGATGATGCTCAATGTCACCTCCGGAACTTTATACGAGCATGGGATATGGTAAACAGAATTGATAGCAAGAGCTTGGGGCAAAGGAACTCCATTCCTTTAGGGCCTTACCTCAGATGGGTGCACACTCGTGCTCAACGCTTCATCATGCCTTATGCATATGTCTGACCTGTGATTGTGGAACCCGAGTACGAAGAAAAGGTTCCTCAAGTTATTTCTCATCCAGACATGCCAACTGACATCGAGGAACTAAAGAGATCTTGGATTCAGCTAAAAGAAGAAAGAGATACTTTTAAAGCTCAATTACACGCTAAAGAGAAGAAAGTGTTGGAGCTTACAAGGCAACTTCAAGACGAACAGAAGGTCAACGCTTACGTTGGGTCAAAAAGGAAGCATCCATGGGAGACTTGAAGACTTTGCTTTATCTTTATTATTTTATTTTTATTCCTATTTTTATGCTTTCCTTTTTGTAAAAGAGGATAATAAAACAATTTAGAGTTTTTTCTTTAAACATTATTAATAAAGTTTCTTTCTTATTTGGTTTAAACGAATTTGAATTCCAAGGTCCTTGAAAAAATTGCATACGCATAAACATATCATTCATAAACATTACATCACAGGTTTCTATAACAGGTCTCTCATCTTTCCGCTGTTTATTTCAGTAAGGAAATGTATCTCGAACAATCCGTCAAGAATCTCCAGGCTCAGAATGTTGAGTTCCAAGCTTTGATCCTGAACTTGTCCAAGAGGCAAGATGAGCTGAAATCCCTTCTAACTAAGAAGGAGAAGAAGACTAGGAAGCCGGTAAGTATTCTCAACATGGGAAGAAGATTCAAGGGCCCCCTCAAAAAGGTCAAAGAAACTGAAATTCCTGAAAAAAATGAACAGGAAGACGATGATAGCATCAAGACTGACGCCAAGAGTAACATAGGCTCCGCTGATCAGGATGATGAAGAGGACTATTACCATGAGGAAGAATATCCTGAAGAGAAGTACAGGCAACTGGAGGAACGTATGAAGGCTATGGAAATCCAGAAGGTACCTGGGCTGGATTTTGAGGAACTAGGGCTCATCCCCGGAGTCATTATCCCTCCAAAGTTCAAGATTCCGACGTTTTCTAAATATGATGGAGTTTCCTACCCTAAGATGCATCTGAGATCATATGTGAGGAAAATCCAACCTCACACTAAAGACAAGAGACTGTGGATTCATTTCTTCCAAGAGAGTTTGTCTGGAACTCAACTGGAATGGCACTATCAGCCGGAGAGTGCCAGCATTTGCACTTGGGAAGACATGGCTGCTGCTTTTTACAAGCAATATCAATACAATGCTGACCTTGCACCAACTCGCATGCAATTGCAAAGCATGTCTATGGGATCGAAGGAAAGTTTCAAGGAGTATGCTCAAAAGTGGAGAGATCTAGCTGGAAGAGTTCAACCTCCCTTGACTGATAGGGAATTGGTGGACATGTTCATGGGTACACTAACCGGGCCGTTCTATAGTCACTTGCTAGGTAGTTCCTCATCTGACTTCACTGACCTCATATTGACTGGAGAACGTGTTGAGAGTGGTATTCGAAGTGGGAAGATTCAAGTAGGCGCCACCTCTGGTACTACATAGAAGCCATACCATGGAAGGAATGAGTCTAATGCTGTTCATAGTCAGAGGGTTCGTAATAAGAATGATCAGAACCAGTCTGTTGGGGCCGTTCTAATCTCTGCACCAACACTTCAGCAAGCTCCCAGACAAGGGTATCAGCGTAGGTCAGACGCACCCAGAAGGCAATTCACTAAGATCAACATGCCTTTATCTCACTATAAGAGATCCTCCGAAGAATGTCACTACAACGTCTCCAAACTATGATCCTAATGCAAAATGTGCGTACCAATCCAATAGTCCTGGACACCATGCTGATAATTGCTGGGCACTGAAAAATAAGATTCAAGACATGATAGAGGCTGGCGAAATCGAGTTTGATCCTCCAGAAACTCCGAATGTTATTACTGCCCCTATGCCAAATCATGACAAAGCTATCAACGCTATCATGGACACGGTCTATGTCTATGATGTGAGAGATCTGTCAACTCCGCTCCCAGTCATAAAGAGAAAGATGCTGCAAGCTGGTTTATTTCCGGGTTGCGACCCAGATTGTTATTATTGTGCATCCCAATCCAATGGTTGTGAGAATCTGAAAAGAGGAATCCAAGGCTGGATGGATCGTCGCACTATCATGTTTGAAAAGATTCCTTCTGTAGAGAATTTGTGCGAAGGTTTCTCCCGTGGCCTGAAGATTGAATACGTGTCGGTAATTTCCAAAGCTCCGTTGAAGATCCCTACTAAGGCTCCATTCAAGATTTCTGCTGAACCCCGGGTGGCTCCTGTAATTATCACTAAGTCTGGTCCAATTCTATATTCTTCTGATAAGGCTATCCCTTGGAACTATGGTGCCGAGGTCTATATTCAGAGAGTTAAGCAAGAACTTGTAGCTGATAAGGCTGTCGAAGACACTAATCCTGATGTGGGTAATATTGCCGGAACTAGTAAAGTAACAAGAAGTGGAAGGTTGTTTTCTCCAGAAATCTCTCCAAACACTGTTGCACCTGCTGATACCCCTATTCCTAATCAGAATGCTGATACCCGAGGTAAAGGGCCGTTGCATGAACCCATCCAGACACCAGTTGAGACTGTTACTGAAAATCCATCTCCTGAAGAAGCAAATGAGTTCTTGAAGATCATCCGCGAGAGTGATTATGACATTGTTGAACAGATGGGGCATACTCCTTCCAAGATCTCTATGTTGTCACTCCTAAGTTGTTCCAAGACTCACGCTAAAGCTATGATGAAGCTTCTAGAGGCTGCCCACGTGCCACAAGAGATTTTTGTCACCCAACTTGAGAATTGTATTTCAAATCTGACGATAGACAATTACCTTGGGTTTTTTGATGCTGATCTAAGTCCCAGTGGAAGGAATCATAACAAGTCTTTGCACATCTCCATTGAATGTGAGGGAACCACTCTGGCCCATGTATTAGTAGACAATGGTTCGTCTTTGAATGTGCTACCCAAGATGGTATTAGACAAACTCAACCCCGAGGGAATCATGCTGAAATCCAGTGATGTGATAGTAAAAGCTTTCGATGGTTCAATGAGTACGGTATACAGCGAAGTTGAGCTCCCAATTAAAGTAGGCTCTCAGACTTTCAACACTGTGTTCTATGTGATGGACATCCATCCCGCCTATTCTTGTCTGCTTGGGCGTCCTTGGATACATGGGGCAAATGTCGTGACTTCGACTCTGCATCAAAAACTGAAATACCCGGCGAAAGCCAAGATCGTCATTGTGTATGGTGAGGAGGAATACGTGGTGAGCTTCATAGATGAGACCAAGTATGTTGAGTTTACTGGAGAAACCTTTGAATCTCCCCGTCAGGCATTTGAGTTGGTCCCTCAAGTGATTCCTGGAGCTAAGCCTGCCCATAATGTTCCTAAGGTTGCCAGAATTCCTCCTACAATGGCTTCTTTGAAAGGTGCTAGGGCTGTGGTTGAAGAAGTTGGTTGTACTATCTGGGGGCAACTCCCTGATATCCCCTACAAGTCCAACAAATGGGGTTTAGGCTGCACTGCTAAAGATCAGAATGGAGAACAACACTCTCGTCCATAAGGTTTGAAATATCGTTTCATTAGCAAAGGGGTCAATACCATAGGGGAAGAAGAAGATGATTGCAACCTGAGCAAATGGATCTTTCCTACACCTGACAAAGGGCTGGACAACTGGAAGACTGAAGACATTGTCTCTTTCTCCTATAGTCAGGAGTAATTTCCATTTCTAGTTTTGTTTTTTCCTTTATGTTTCCTAGTTTTACTTTGTGTATTTCAATAAACGATAAACTTTAAAGTCGTGTGTCTTGCCCGGGGCACAACGGTCCGTTGTTAGGGCTTGTCATTTCATAAGCATATTTTCATTCAATAAAGCATTGGACGTTTCGTATTCAAATTATGTGTTCGCTTTTATTTTTATTTACTCTTCTATAGCTATGTGTTCTTACACACACCCACATAATGCACTACAGATCCATATCCTCTCTGGATCCCATTGATAACGACTCTGCTATTGCTAAATATGACTTTGAAAATCCGATCTACCAATCTGAGGATGAAGGTGAGGAAGATTTCGAAGTGCCCAGAGAACTTGCCAGACTGCTAGAGCAAGAAGAAAAGACTATACAGCCGCACGAAGAACCAATTGAGGTTGTGAATGTAGGTACTGACGAAGAAAAGAAAGAAATCAAGATAGGGGCTGAGCTAGAGGAGGGTGTCAAACAAAGATTGATCCAGATGCTACGAGACAATGTTGAGATATTTGCTTGGTCTTACGAAGACATGCCTGGGCTCGATACTGATATTGTGGTTCACCGTCTGCCTATCAAAGAAAACAATCCTCCGGTTAAGCAGAAGTTACGAAGGAGCAGGCCTGACATGGCTCAAAAGATCAAGGAAGAGGTTGAGAAACAGTTCAATGCCGATTCTTGAAGGTTGTGAGCTATCCACCATGGATTACTAATATATTCCCAGTACCTAAGAAAGACAGAAAAGTCAGAATGTGTGTAGACTACAGAGATTTGAATCGAGCAAGTCCCTAAGATGATTTTCCCCTACCACATATTGATATCCTAGTTGATAGTACTACGCAGTAAAAAGTGTTTTCTTTAATGGATGGTTTCTCAGGTTATAAATAGATTAAGATGGCACCCGAAGATATGGAAAAGACAACTTTCACTACTCCTTGGGGCACATTTTGTTACAAAGTCATGCCGTTTGGGTTGAATAATGCAGGGGCAACGTATCAGCATGCAATGTGTCATACCCCAAAATTTGCCCTCATATATTTACGAATGACACTTTATTACGAATAAAAGTAATGGCACGTTTGGTAAGAGTGTAAGGTTTGCGGGTACAAGGTCCCAAGTTCGAATCCCATGTCTGGCATTTTTTATTTTTTTTTATTTAACTTTACTTCTGTTTTAAATTATTTTCAAAAAAATCATAAAATTGTATTTTTTTAATTATTTTTAATCAATTTTCGTATTTTATTAATTATGTATTTTAAAATATTAATTTTTTTATTTTTTTTTATTTTTCCATTTTTATTCATAGAAATTACCAAAAAAATCATAAAATAAAATAAAAAAAGATTTGAAAACTTTCTTTCCTTTTTCTCTTTTTAGGAAGAACACTTATTTTTAGAAAAGAATTATTGTAATTAGTTAAAATAATTTTTGAGTCTTAAATGAAATAATATTTGATTTTTAAACCTGAATTATATTTGATTGATTAAATGATTTTATTCTATTTTTAATTAACCTAATTTTATGTGTATATATATACTAACATTTTCTACACTTTTGGGGGGACATTCACGGATAACAGCAAAATTGGAATAGCAGCGAAGAAAAGTTGAACTTTGACAAACACCGCCGTCAACCATTCCACACGGTCGGAACGCTACCAGCGCCTCCGTCGCTCACGGGTTTCTGATAGGCATCACTGCGTAATTCTCTCGCTGACAACACCGCAACTACCAGCAGCTGACGCATCCAACAACTCTGTCGGCCGGAAAACCACCGCGCTGGATCCACAGCGCCTCCGGTCAAACTCATCCTTCGCGTGATCCTCCGATGAAATCATCGTCCGCCCTCGGATTGCCGTTTCAATGTGTTGATGTAAGTATTTCTCTTTTCTTGTTTGATCTGCATCTATAGGCGATAACGTTGTTAATTCTCTGGTTTTTTCCTTGAATATTCACCGTGGTTTTTTTTTATTAGAACAAACATGGCTGTGTTGTTTCTGTATTTTGTTCGGTGTACAGGGATAAAAGAAGAACATAGTAAAGGAAATGTATCGTGACCTTCTTTTTTTTATTGTTATAATGTTTTGTTTTTTTAATTAGACCACATGTGAAACTGTGATTGGATGGTACTTTTTTACTTTGAAAATTCAAAGAGAGAGAACGAAGGATTGTTGTTGATGCCATGTTTCACTTTTTTTTCCCTCTTGTTTTAATTTCTTAGTATTTATCCACTAGTTATATAAATTCAATTAGGATTTTAGAAATTATAAAAATGGACTTTGGATCTTTAGTTAGTTAGTTAGATTAATTTAATTAATTTTGTTTAACTAATTTATTATAATTCATTAATTTTAGTTTAGTTTATTTTATTGCATTGTTTTTAATCATATTAATCAAACATGTCAAGAAACAAAAATAACCCTTTTTTATTTTGTTAGTTTTTATCCAATAAGCTTTTTTCGTACAAATTTAGATTTATTAGTTTACTCAACTTCACTAATTTGTTTTTTGTGAGATTAGTTTACTTAATTTCTACCATTATAAAATATCAAAAATATTAGGTTTAGTTTCTTTTCTATTTACTCGATATAACAATATTTAAAAATATTAAAAAATATTATTTTAGTTAATATTTGTTTAGAAATTAATATATTTGTATTTTTTGTTAATTTTTTTATTAATCATTGTTCATATTATTTTATATATCCGTCCTCCCACTTTCTTGTTTATTGCGAGGTACATTCGAGCTGTTCATCTATTCCTGTGGATATTTGCAAATTCATCATCAATCTCCTACCATCCAGATCTAACGTACACAAAGCTGAAGGTTTACCATGCACCCTCACTCGAAGGGTTTGTCCTGCCCGAGGCTTCCCGCCAACCATATCAGATCAAATGCAAAGCTAAGTATCTATTTTTCTTTATTTATTTATTTAGCCTTACAATATTTGTCCTTTTATTTTAGGGCTAGTTCTTTTACCTTCGAACCAATAATGCACTCACTCCCTCTGTTTATTCTGTCTTTTTCAATTTTTAGGGTTCGTCGACTGCCAAAGCTACGAGTACTGGTAACCCTAAACCCTGATATTTCTTGTCTTTTATTACTTGTGCCAAACCCTATTAGGGATCCGCTGGTTTCATTGTCCCCTTCCCCATATTGCTATTGTTATTGCTGTATGATAAACTGCGTGGTTAGTAATTTAGGGAGTGTAACCTTGAATTGAATTAGCCTCACTAACTATAAGATAATTTAATCGAATTAATCACGTGATTGTTGCACACACGCACCCTTTTGGGGTAACCTCTCTGTTGCCTTGTTGCCTGTTGCCTGTTGCCTTTGTGTTTTTTGCAGAATAAGCCATGTCCCTCGAATACGAGGATACCTCAGCCATGCTGCCTCGATAATTAAAGGTCATATGACCCTAAATGATGCTGCCTTCGATACACAAATATGACCTCGACCCTCGGAAGTTGCCTACGGAAAAAGGCTGAGGTATCTTCTGGCTGCCTACGAAAAGGCTTATTCTGATCCTTCCCCTTAGACTACCTGCCCCTCTATGGCATGGGTCAGTCTTTGGGCAAAGGATATCTCGACGACCCTTCAACCTCCAAACGAAAGGCTTCCTGCCCACTTATGGCAAGGATTGACCCTTTCATTCTGAAAGGCTAAAAAGAGACCTATCATCTGAGTTTAAGGTAATTGCCCCTAATTGCCTTGCAATGCTCAAACAATTTTAATATTCTTTCTCACAATTCTTCGAAAACTGGCTACACTCATTTACGAGTTAAAGTCCACTTTTTTCTTTCATCTACTTTTTCTAAAAAAACAAACGAGCAAGCAAAGCAATTAAGAGCCCATGGAAAACCATGGATGCAAAGGGTGCCTTACACCTTCCCTTTGCATAAATTACCCCCCGAACTTAGATTTCTTAAAAAGGTTTTTTCTGTTTCTTTTAGCCTTTCTGAATTCGTTTGGATAAAATAAAAGTCGGTGGCGACTCTTGCTTAACCGCGACATTTCGATTGATAAAAAGTCAGTTCACCGTATCACAGAACTGGCGACTCTGCTGGGGATTAAAATTCGATAAAAGAGGGGTTACCTTAAAAGTTTAGGAATCACTAAAATGTTTTCTATTGCCTGCTTTGCTTATTTTATTTTTCAGGGCTGTTTTGGGAAAATTGAAGGACGAATCCTATTCCCGGATTCAAGAACACTTAAGATTAGGAGCGGCATAGTCATGGAGACCCCCCTTGTGCATGCTTGGGGTTGGTCAAAATGAAGTTCGCGCTTGAGTTAGGCCTCCACTGGTTATTGTGTACCTCTTTTGCATGAGAGAGGTTTATGCATGTATCTTTGGGTGCGTCGGAGCTCAAGGACCTTTAGTCACCTTTAACCCATCCTGACTTTTAGGAACGTAGTGGGAGGGCTATTCTTGGTGCATGCCAAGTTATGGTCGCTACCCGATACTACAGCTCAGATAGGTTTCTTCCTAAAGTATCATTGCGTGGTATGCATGTACCATGTTCGAGGGTGCTTTAGAGGGGGCTGACAATTCTGAGTCACTTGGTAGAACCCGTTGCTGAAATCTCCTTATCCATAAAAATACCCTTGGGAAGGACACCTGATCAGACTCCATGCAAGCCTTAAGCCAAAAATTGTGTGACTTGCGTGACTTGTGTGACTTGTTTGTGTTTGCTACTAACCTTCGTTCCTCGCAGGTTTTGTTGAAAGGACTCACTTGTCCTTACTATTATCTCACACTATGCCTAATTAACTTCATTCGCATAACATCATGACATCATAAGCATAACATGATTTAACTAACCCTTTCAAGGATCTTAGGGATTTAGGGCACACAATTTCATGTGCTCTTATCAAGGACGGAATTCCTATCTAGGGGCAGGAGGATTTACTTTCCTCTGGCCATTTGTCTTCCAAATCAAAGACACCACACCTATCAATGGGCAAAAGGATTTATTTTCCTTTGGCGTTATGCCTTCCAATTCAAAGGCTCCGTACCTATCAAGGGGCAAAAGGATTTATCTTCCTCTAGCCATATACCTTCAAATTCAGAGATATCCTGAATCAGAGGCGATGACCCACTCGATATGGTGAGCTTGGTTCTCTAAGAAAGACGTTCAAAGACAAAATTCAGAATTCTTCAGACAAAGACGCGACCAAATCATTTTCTAATATTGCTAACTAAATTCCTAAAGATCCTTGAAAAGATTGCATTTGCATTCATAACATCACATAGAACTAACTTTTCCTTTCAGGTCGACCAACTGGTCAGACAGATACCATCAACAAATCAATCTCTATCAGATGAACATTCTGGAAGCTTGACCCCCAGACTTCTGAAACATTCCAATTAGATATACATTCCGGAAGCTCGAACCCCGGACATTCTGAAAGTTCCAATCAGATGAACATTCTGGAAGCTTGACCCCCAGACTTCTGAAACATTCCAATCAGATAAACATTTCGGAAGCTTGAACCCCGGACATTCTGAAAGTTCCAATCAGATGAACATTCTGGAAGCATGACCCCCAGACTTCTGAAACATTCCAATCAGATATACATTCCGGAAGCTCGAACCCCAGACATTCTGAAAGTTCCAATCAGATGAACATTCTGGAAGCTTGACCCCCAGACTTCTGAAACATTCCAATCAGATATACATTCCGGAAGCTTGAACCCTGGACATTCTGAAAGTTCCAATCAGATGAACATTCTGGAAGCTTGACCCCCAGACTTCTGAAACATTCCAATCAGACATACATTCCGGAAGCTCGAACCCCGGATACTCTGAATCTCTACACCAGTTCCACAACAACAACGCAAGCCAGATGTACCTAAGCGCCAATTCACCAAAATCAATATGTCGTCAGCTCAAGCATTACAACATTTGTAAAGATCAAATTGATTACTCTGAGAGATTCTCCTAAGAATTCTAACACCTCCACTCCTGGCTATAAACTCAATGCGAGGTGCGCGTGCCATTCCAACTTTCCTGGACATTACAAAAACAATTGCTGGACATTGAAGAATAAGATCAAAGATCTGATCAATGACGGAGAAATCAAATTCGACCCTCTTGAATATTCCTGTGGTGATCACCGCTCTTATGCCTAGTCATGACAATACTGATTGACGTCTGGCAGGACGAACTTTTGGATCATTATATCTACTTTCATGCGCAATTCCTATTCTGTTTGTTTAAACATTCGGCTTATGATATACATTATCTGTTTTAATAATCATCATCAGTGCATTGCATATGTTTGTCTTGAATAAATTATTTCACTATCACTCATCTAAACTGCATCTTTACTCTACATATGTTTTATGATACTCAACTCCTGCTAAAGCTGTATACCTTTTGAGGGAGGATGACGAAAATGATACCGCGAACTCATACAGTATGCTTTTGAGCGGACTATGCTGACGATGTACAGGCATTGCTTTAATTCCTAAACAGTGGAGATATAAGGATGTTAATCCCTCGTCAACCCCTTTGAGCCTAAGAAGTAGAAGTTTCTCTCTTGAACAAATTAAAAACCCTTGATCATAACCTGGGGCAGGGTAGTTCTCAGTTAATTTGGCTGTGCATTCTATTTTAAGAGAATCATTCAGTACCCCTTTCGATAAAGGCTTCAATCACAAGCGTTCATCCGCACACATCAAAGAAGTGTTGGAGATGACAATCAAAAAACAATGATGGTTCGTCAATCATCAAACAAGACAGTCAATATCTTCAAAAGAAAAAATGAAAAAATATATATACAAAGAAAAGCCTGCTAAGTCAAAAATCAAAAGACGACTTAGGCAAAATCAAGGCATCCCGCTGACTGTAATCTCAGAAATAAACAGTTCAGGCAAAAGTTAGGAATATCAAAAAGATGAAAAAAGAGAAGTCAATATACAACACAATGTTGTGACTACCAAAGGAAGAAGCGACTGCCATCTCAAAAGCTTTCCTTGCTTGTGAACCATCATCATTATCAAAGGTGCAAATCCAAAAGTCTCTTGGAACCTGAATGCACAAGTTGAATTAACTGAGCTTAGGATCGAAGATCATCACGAAGAGGGGTGGGTACAATCAATTTTTGAGCCTTTATCCTTCGTTTCTTAAACCGTGAACCAAGCCACGTTACAACCCTTAAAAGTCCTAACTGAAGCATGGTTAGTTCGAAAGCATACTGTCACAAAAAAGGTATCCTGACTCCTTAAGGTTTACCAAAAATGCTGAGTTGATATTTCATTTTTTACAAACATCACGCTTTTACAAACGTCACGTTGTTACAAATATCATGTCTTTACAAATGTCATGTTTTTACATCTCCAGTTTTAATGTTTTTCAAAAACTCAAGACAAACGTATGCATTGCATCTCATGAATACATTATTAAACATATTCTGCTACATAATTTCAAATGTTAGCAACAGAAAGAATTTGCACAGGGTACAACTAATGATTGAAAGTTATCCCGATAAACAAAATTACTCCAAGGAAGCCATGTCTCTTACGTATACAAGGGGCATGACATGTTTCGTCCAATCAATCTGGGGCAATCAAGTCAAGATTCTGAGAATCTCTCATGGATGCTCGAACAATCAGGGGCATGCACCCAAGCATATCTAAAGCTACTCCCCAATCAACGTGAGACATTGTCATGAGCCTATGATTACTGGGGGCATATCGCCCATAGTAAACATCTCATAAAGTCCTCGCGAGGCGAATCTTTCCAAAGTTCCTGCTAACTGGGGCAAATCTATGCAAGTCCAAATTCAACATCTTGATCAATACTCAGTGGCGTGTCCTGAATCAAGTAGTAAGTTACTATGATACTGGGGGCAACTTTCAAGACACCCATGTCTCCCCACAGAGCCAGGTTCACAAAACCACCTCCCCGCAGAGTAATCATTAAGAAGACATCTTCAAACATACTCGTCCTGACAAAGACATAGCTCCTCAACAAAGTTTACATTTTCAACACTGCTGGTTCTCCAACACTTTGTTCTTCTCCAACATGGTTTATTAATCCCCAGTCAGGGTACATCAAGTTACTGATCATCCCCAAGCAGAAATCATAAATCCCCAGCTACACATCTTCAAAACAAGATCAAATATCCAATCCACAAGGATACATAGATTTGTTTTCTCAGAACAACATCAGTCATACATCATATACATCACATACATATTCATACATTGCATACATTACTTTATGATAAACATACAGGAGAAAACTCGTCATACAGTACATGCATCATGACATTGCATATTTCTAATTTTGTTTTCAGGTTCCGCTTCGACAAACATTCCTCTCAAATATAATCGAGATGAAGATTCACATTCCAAAACTTCATCAAAATAACTTACCAACTCCAATGTACAAGCATTCTCTATCAGATATGGTCTAATATATGACCCGTTCCGGTATTCTCAGTCAGATATGGTCAAATGTATGACTCGTTCTGGCGTTATCCTTCAGATATGGTTTAGTGAATAACTCGTTCTGACATCCTTCATCAGATATGGTCTAATATATGACCCGTTCCGGTATTCTCAGTCAGATATGGTCAAATGTATGACTCGTTCTGGCATTATCCATCAGATATGGTCTAATATACGACCCGTTCCGGTATTTTTAGTCAGATATGGTCTAAATGTATGACTCGTTCTGGCATTAACCATCAGATATGGTTTAATGTATGACTCGTTCTGGTATTCACCTTCAGATATGGTTTAATGAATAACTCGTTCTGATATCCCTCCTCAGATATGGTCTAATGTACGACTCGTTCTGCTATTCCTCTACAGATATGGTCTAAATGTATGACCCGTTTCTCTCATCACAAACAACGCTAACACGATCAATCTCTAACAAATACTTCTCAAACGCTCCGAACCGAATCTAATGCATGATTTGCTGGATGGCATATTCAAGCCCATCTCCGACAAAAGTCCCTACATCAGCTAGGGCAAATTTCTTGGTATTCTAGTGTTCAATCATCTTCCACCTTCAGATACCGACTGGCATACAAACCACTCTACATCTTCAGGTTTAAGACAATTGAACAGGGGCAGCTGTCATACCCCAAAATTTGCCCTCATATATTTACGAATGACACTTTATTACGAATAAAAGTAATGGCACGTTTGGTAAGAGTGTAAGGTTTGCGGGTACAAGGTCCCAAGTTCGAATCCCATGTCTGGCATTTTTTATTTTTTTTTATTTAACTTTACTTCTGTTTTAAATTATTTTCAAAAAAATCATAAAATTGTATTTTTTTAATTATTTTTAATCAATTTTCGTATTTTATTAATTATGTATTTTAAAATATTAATTTTTTTATTTTTTTTTATTTTTCCATTTTTATTCATAGAAATTACCAAAAAAATCATAAAATAAAATAAAAAAAGATTTGAAAACTTTCTTTCCTTTTTCTCTTTTTAGGAAGAACACTTATTTTTAGAAAAGAATTATTGTAATTAGTTAAAATAATTTTTGAGTCTTAAATGAAATAATATTTGATTTTTAAACCTGAATTATATTTGATTGATTAAATGATTTTATTCTATTTTTAATTAACCTAATTTTATGTGTATATATATACTAACATTTTCTACACTTTTGGGGGGACATTCACGGATAACAGCAAAATTGGAATAGCAGCGAAGAAAAGTTGAACTTTGACAAACACCGCCGTCAACCATTCCACACGGTCGGAACGCTACCAGCGCCTCCGTCGCTCACGGGTTTCTGATAGGCATCACTGCGTAATTCTCTCGCTGACAACACCGCAACTACCAGCAGCTGACGCATCCAACAACTCTGTCGGCCGGAAAACCACCGCGCTGGATCCACAGCGCCTCCGGTCAAACTCATCCTTCGCGTGATCCTCCGATGAAATCATCGTCCGCCCTCGGATTGCCGTTTCAATGTGTTGATGTAAGTTTTTCTCTTTTCTTGTTTGATCTGCATCTATAGGCGATAACGTTGTTAATTCTCTGGTTTTTTCCTTGAATATTCACCGTGGTTTTTTTTTATTAGAACAAACATGGCTGTGTTGTTTCTGTATTTTGTTCGGTGTACAGGGATAAAAGAAGAACATAGTAAAGGAAATGTATCGTGACCTTCTTTTTTTTATTGTTATAATGTTTTGTTTTTTTAATTAGACCACATGTGAAACTGTGATTGGATGGTACTTTTTTACTTTGAAAATTCAAAGAGAGAGAACGAAGGATTGTTGTTGATGCCATGTTTCACTTTTTTTTCCCTCTTGTTTTAATTTCTTAGTATTTATCCACTAGTTATATAAATTCAATTAGGATTTTAGAAATTATAAAAATGGACTTTGGATCTTTAGTTAGTTAGTTAGATTAATTTAATTAATTTTGTTTAACTAATTTATTATAATTCATTAATTTTAGTTTAGTTTATTTTATTGCATTGTTTTTAATCATATTAATCAAACATGTCAAGAAACAAAAATAACCCTTTTTTATTTTGTTAGTTTTTATCCAATAAGCTTTTTTCGTACAAATTTAGATTTATTAGTTTACTCAACTTCACTAATTTGTTTTTTGTGAGATTAGTTTACTTAATTTCTACCATTATAAAATATCAAAAATATTAGGTTTAGTTTCTTTTCTATTTACTCGATATAACAATATTTAAAAATATTAAAAAATATTATTTTAGTTAATATTTGTTTAGAAATTAATATATTTGTATTTTTTGTTAATTTTTTTATTAATCATTGTTCATATTATTTTATATATCCGTCCTCCCACTTTCTTGTTTATTGCGAGGTACATTCGAGCTGTTCATCTATTCCTGTGGATATTTGCAAATTCATCATCAATCTCCTACCATCCAGATCTAACGTACACAAAGCTGAAGGTTTACCATGCACCCTCACTCGAAGGGTTTGTCCTGCCCGAGGCTTCCCGCCAACCATATCAGATCAAATGCAAAGCTAAGTATCTATTTTTCTTTATTTATTTATTTAGCCTTACAATATTTGTCCTTTTATTTTAGGGCTAGTTCTTTTACCTTCGAACCAATAATGCACTCACTCCCTCTGTTTATTCTGTCTTTTTCAATTTTTAGGGTTCGTCGACTGCCAAAGCTACGAGTACTGGTAACCCTAAACCCTGATATTTCTTGTCTTTTATTACTTGTGCCAAACCCTATTAGGGATCCGCTGGTTTCATTGTCCCCTTCCCCATATTGCTATTGTTATTGCTGTATGATAAACTGCGTGGTTAGTAATTTAGGGAGTGTAACCTTGAATTGAATTAGCCTCACTAACTATAAGATAATTTAATCGAATTAATCACGTGATTGTTGCACACACGCACCCTTTTGGGGTAACCTCTCTGTTGCCTTGTTGCCTGTTGCCTGTTGCCTTTGTGTTTTTTGCAGAATAAGCCATGTCCCTCGAATACGAGGATACCTCAGCCATGCTGCCTCGATAATTAAAGGTCATATGACCCTAAATGATGCTGCCTTCGATACACAAATATGACCTCGACCCTCGGAAGTTGCCTACGGAAAAAGGCTGAGGTATCTTCTGGCTGCCTACGAAAAGGCTTATTCTGATCCTTCCCCTTAGACTACCTGCCCCTCTATGGCATGGGTCAGTCTTTGGGCAAAGGATATCTCGACGACCCTTCAACCTCCAAACGAAAGGCTTCCTGCCCACTTATGGCAAGGATTGACCCTTTCATTCTGAAAGGCTAAAAAGAGACCTATCATCTGAGTTTAAGGTAATTGCCCCTAATTGCCTTGCAATGCTCAAACAATTTTAATATTCTTTCTCACAATTCTTCGAAAACTGGCTACACTCATTTACGAGTTAAAGTCCACTTTTTTCTTTCATCTACTTTTTCTAAAAAAACAAACGAGCAAGCAAAGCAATTAAGAGCCCATGGAAAACCATGGATGCAAAGGGTGCCTTACACCTTCCCTTTGCATAAATTACCCCCCGAACTTAGATTTCTTAAAAAGGTTTTTTCTGTTTCTTTTAGCCTTTCTGAATTCGTTTGGATAAAATAAAAGTCGGTGGCGACTCTTGCTTAACCGCGACATTTCGATTGATAAAAAGTCAGTTCACCGTATCACAGAACTGGCGACTCTGCTGGGGATTAAAATTCGATAAAAGAGGGGTTACCTTAAAAGTTTAGGAATCACTAAAATGTTTTCTATTGCCTGCTTTGCTTATTTTATTTTTCAGGGCTGTTTTGGGAAAATTGAAGGACGAATCCTATTCCCGGATTCAAGAACACTTAAGATTAGGAGCGGCATAGTCATGGAGACCCCCCTTGTGCATGCTTGGGGTTGGTCAAAATGAAGTTCGCGCTTGAGTTAGGCCTCCACTGGTTATTGTGTACCTCTTTTGCATGAGAGAGGTTTATGCATGTATCTTTGGGTGCGTCGGAGCTCAAGGACCTTTAGTCACCTTTAACCCATCCTGACTTTTAGGAACGTAGTGGGAGGGCTATTCTTGGTGCATGCCAAGTTATGGTCGCTACCCGATACTACAGCTCAGATAGGTTTCTTCCTAAAGTATCATTGCGTGGTATGCATGTACCATGTTCGAGGGTGCTTTAGAGGGGGCTGACAATTCTGAGTCACTTGGTAGAACCCGTTGCTGAAATCTCCTTATCCATAAAAATACCCTTGGGAAGGACACCTGATCAGACTCCATGCAAGCCTTAAGCCAAAAATTGTGTGACTTGCGTGACTTGTGTGACTTGTTTGTGTTTGCTACTAACCTTCGTTCCTCGCAGGTTTTGTTGAAAGGACTCACTTGTCCTTACTATTATCTCACACTATGCCTAATTAACTTCATTCGCATAACATCATGACATCATAAGCATAACATGATTTAACTAACCCTTTCAAGGATCTTAGGGATTTAGGGCACACAATTTCATGTGCTCTTATCAAGGACGGAATTCCTATCTAGGGGCAGGAGGATTTACTTTCCTCTGGCCATTTGTCTTCCAAATCAAAGACACCACACCTATCAATGGGCAAAAGGATTTATTTTCCTTTGGCGTTATGCCTTCCAATTCAAAGGCTCCGTACCTATCAAGGGGCAAAAGGATTTATCTTCCTCTAGCCATATACCTTCAAATTCAGAGATATCCTGAATCAGAGGCGATGACCCACTCGATATGGTGAGCTTGGTTCTCTAAGAAAGACGTTCAAAGACAAAATTCAGAATTCTTCAGACAAAGACGCGACCAAATCATTTTCTAATATTGCTAACTAAATTCCTAAAGATCCTTGAAAAGATTGCATTTGCATTCATAACATCACATAGAACTAACTTTTCCTTTCAGGTCGACCAACTGGTCAGACAGATACCATCAACAAATCAATCTCTATCAGATGAACATTCTGGAAGCTTGACCCCCAGACTTCTGAAACATTCCAATTAGATATACATTCCGGAAGCTCGAACCCCGGACATTCTGAAAGTTCCAATCAGATGAACATTCTGGAAGCTTGACCCCCAGACTTCTGAAACATTCCAATCAGATAAACATTTCGGAAGCTTGAACCCCGGACATTCTGAAAGTTCCAATCAGATGAACATTCTGGAAGCATGACCCCCAGACTTCTGAAACATTCCAATCAGATATACATTCCGGAAGCTCGAACCCCAGACATTCTGAAAGTTCCAATCAGATGAACATTCTGGAAGCTTGACCCCCAGACTTCTGAAACATTCCAATCAGATATACATTCCGGAAGCTTGAACCCTGGACATTCTGAAAGTTCCAATCAGATGAACATTCTGGAAGCTTGACCCCCAGACTTCTGAAACATTCCAATCAGACATACATTCCGGAAGCTCGAACCCCGGATACTCTGAATCTCTACACCAGTTCCACAACAACAACGCAAGCCAGATGTACCTAAGCGCCAATTCACCAAAATCAATATGTCGTCAGCTCAAGCATTACAACATTTGTAAAGATCAAATTGATTACTCTGAGAGATTCTCCTAAGAATTCTAACACCTCCACTCCTGGCTATAAACTCAATGCGAGGTGCGCGTGCCATTCCAACTTTCCTGGACATTACAAAAACAATTGCTGGACATTGAAGAATAAGATCAAAGATCTGATCAATGACGGAGAAATCAAATTCGACCCTCTTGAATATTCCTGTGGTGATCACCGCTCTTATGCCTAGTCATGACAATACTGATTGACGTCTGGCAGGACGAACTTTTGGATCATTATATCTACTTTCATGCGCAATTCCTATTCTGTTTGTTTAAACATTCGGCTTATGATATACATTATCTATTTTAATAATCATCATCAGTGCATTGCATATGTTTGTCTTGAATAAATTATTTCACTATCACTCATCTAAACTGCATCTTTACTCTACATATGTTTTATGATACTCAACTCCTGCTAAAGCTGTATACCTTTTGAGGGAGGATGACGAAAATGATACCGCGAACTCATACAGTATGCTTTTGAGCGGACTATGCTGACGATGTACAGGCATTGCTTTAATTCCTAAACAGTGGAGATATAAGGATGTTAATCCCTCGTCAACCCCTTTGAGCCTAAGAAGTAGAAGTTTCTCTCTTGAACAAATTAAAAACCCTTGATCATAACCTGGGGCAGGGTAGTTCTCAGTTAATTTGGCTGTGCATTCTATTTTAAGAGAATCATTCAGTACCCCTTTCGATAAAGGCTTCAATCACAAGCGTTCATCCGCACACATCAAAGAAGTGTTGGAGATGACAATCAAAAAACAATGATGGTTCGTCAATCATCAAACAAGACAGTCAATATCTTCAAAAGAAAAAATGAAAAAATATATATACAAAGAAAAGCCTGCTAAGTCAAAAATCAAAAGACGACTTAGGCAAAATCAAGGCATCCCGCTGACTGTAATCTCAGAAATAAACAGTTCAGGCAAAAGTTAGGAATATCAAAAAGATGAAAAAAGAGAAGTCAATATACAACACAATGTTGTGACTACCAAAGGAAGAAGCGACTGCCATCTCAAAAGCTTTCCTTGCTTGTGAACCATCATCATTATCAAAGGTGCAAATCCAAAAGTCTCTTGGAACCTGAATGCACAAGTTGAATTAACTGAGCTTAGGATCGAAGATCATCACGAAGAGGGGTGGGTACAATCAATTTTTGAGCCTTTATCCTTCGTTTCTTAAACCGTGAACCAAGCCACGTTACAACCCTTAAAAGTCCTAACTGAAGCATGGTTAGTTCGAAAGCATACTGTCACAAAAAAGGTATCCTGACTCCTTAAGGTTTACCAAAAATGCTGAGTTGATATTTCATTTTTTACAAACATCACGCTTTTACAAACGTCACGTTGTTACAAATATCATGTCTTTACAAATGTCATGTTTTTACATCTCCAGTTTTAATGTTTTTCAAAAACTCAAGACAAACGTATGCATTGCATCTCATGAATACATTATTAAACATATTCTGCTACATAATTTCAAATGTTAGCAACAGAAAGAATTTGCACAGGGTACAACTAATGATTGAAAGTTATCCCGATAAACAAAATTACTCCAAGGAAGCCATGTCTCTTACGTATACAAGGGGCATGACATGTTTCGTCCAATCAATCTGGGGCAATCAAGTCAAGATTCTGAGAATCTCTCATGGATGCTCGAACAATCAGGGGCATGCACCCAAGCATATCTAAAGCTACTCCCCAATCAACGTGAGACATTGTCATGAGCCTATGATTACTGGGGGCATATCGCCCATAGTAAACATCTCATAAAGTCCTCGCGAGGCGAATCTTTCCAAAGTTCCTGCTAACTGGGGCAAATCTATGCAAGTCCAAATTCAACATCTTGATCAATACTCAGTGGCGTGTCCTGAATCAAGTAGTAAGTTACTATGATACTGGGGGCAACTTTCAAGACACCCATGTCTCCCCACAGAGCCAGGTTCACAAAACCACCTCCCCGCAGAGTAATCATTAAGAAGACATCTTCAAACATACTCGTCCTGACAAAGACATAGCTCCTCAACAAAGTTTACATTTTCAACACTGCTGGTTCTCCAACACTTTGTTCTTCTCCAACATGGTTTATTAATCCCCAGTCAGGGTACATCAAGTTACTGATCATCCCCAAGCAGAAATCATAAATCCCCAGCTACACATCTTCAAAACAAGATCAAATATCCAATCCACAAGGATACATAGATTTGTTTTCTCAGAACAACATCAGTCATACATCATATACATCACATACATATTCATACATTGCATACATTACTTTATGATAAACATACAGGAGAAAACTCGTCATACAGTACATGCATCATGACATTGCATATTTCTAATTTTGTTTTCAGGTTCCGCTTCGACAAACATTCCTCTCAAATATAATCGAGATGAAGATTCACATTCCAAAACTTCATCAAAATAACTTACCAACTCCAATGTACAAGCATTCTCTATCAGATATGGTCTAATATATGACCCGTTCCGGTATTCTCAGTCAGATATGGTCAAATGTATGACTCGTTCTGGCGTTATCCTTCAGATATGGTTTAGTGAATAACTCGTTCTGACATCCTTCATCAGATATGGTCTAATATATGACCCGTTCCGGTATTCTCAGTCAGATATGGTCAAATGTATGACTCGTTCTGGCATTATCCATCAGATATGGTCTAATATACGACCCGTTCCGGTATTTTTAGTCAGATATGGTCTAAATGTATGACTCGTTCTGGCATTAACCATCAGATATGGTTTAATGTATGACTCGTTCTGGTATTCACCTTCAGATATGGTTTAATGAATAACTCGTTCTGATATCCCTCCTCAGATATGGTCTAATGTACGACTCGTTCTGCTATTCCTCTACAGATATGGTCTAAATGTATGACCCGTTTCTCTCATCACAAACAACGCTAACACGATCAATCTCTAACAAATACTTCTCAAACGCTCCGAACCGAATCTAATGCATGATTTGCTGGATGGCATATTCAAGCCCATCTCCGACAAAAGTCCCTACATCAGCTAGGGCAAATTTCTTGGTATTCTAGTGTTCAATCATCTTCCACCTTCAGATACCGACTGGCATACAAACCACTCTACATCTTCAGGTTTAAGACAATTGAACAGGGGCAGCTGTCATACCCCAAAATTTGCCCTCATATATTTACGAATGACACTTTATTACGAATAAAAGTAATGGCACGTTTGGTAAGAGTGTAAGGTTTGCGGGTACAAGGTCCCAAGTTCGAATCCCATGTCTGGCATTTTTTATTTTTTTTTATTTAACTTTACTTCTGTTTTAAATTATTTTCAAAAAAATCATAAAATTGTATTTTTTTAATTATTTTTAATCAATTTTCGTATTTTATTAATTATGTATTTTAAAATATTAATTTTTTTATTTTTTTTTATTTTTCCATTTTTATTCATAGAAATTACCAAAAAAATCATAAAATAAAATAAAAAAAGATTTGAAAACTTTCTTTCCTTTTTCTCTTTTTAGGAAGAACACTTATTTTTAGAAAAGAATTATTGTAATTAGTTAAAATAATTTTTGAGTCTTAAATGAAATAATATTTGATTTTTAAACCTGAATTATATTTGATTGATTAAATGATTTTATTCTATTTTTAATTAACCTAATTTTATGTGTATATATATACTAACATTTTCTACACTTTTGGGGGGACATTCACGGATAACAGCAAAATTGGAATAGCAGCGAAGAAAAGTTGAACTTTGACAAACACCGCCGTCAACCATTCCACACGGTCGGAACGCTACCAGCGCCTCCGTCGCTCACGGGTTTCTGATAGGCATCACTGCGTAATTCTCTCGCTGACAACACCGCAACTACCAGCAGCTGACGCATCCAACAACTCTGTCGGCCGGAAAACCACCGCGCTGGATCCACAGCGCCTCCGGTCAAACTCATCCTTCGCGTGATCCTCCGATGAAATCATCGTCCGCCCTCGGATTGCCGTTTCAATGTGTTGATGTAAGTTTTTCTCTTTTCTTGTTTGATCTGCATCTATAGGCGATAACGTTGTTAATTCTCTGGTTTTTTCCTTGAATATTCACCGTGGTTTTTTTTTATTAGAACAAACATGGCTGTGTTGTTTCTGTATTTTGTTCGGTGTACAGGGATAAAAGAAGAACATAGTAAAGGAAATGTATCGTGACCTTCTTTTTTTTATTGTTATAATGTTTTGTTTTTTTAATTAGACCACATGTGAAACTGTGATTGGATGGTACTTTTTTACTTTGAAAATTCAAAGAGAGAGAACGAAGGATTGTTGTTGATGCCATGTTTCACTTTTTTTTCCCTCTTGTTTTAATTTCTTAGTATTTATCCACTAGTTATATAAATTCAATTAGGATTTTAGAAATTATAAAAATGGACTTTGGATCTTTAGTTAGTTAGTTAGATTAATTTAATTAATTTTGTTTAACTAATTTATTATAATTCATTAATTTTAGTTTAGTTTATTTTATTGCATTGTTTTTAATCATATTAATCAAACATGTCAAGAAACAAAAATAACCCTTTTTTATTTTGTTAGTTTTTATCCAATAAGCTTTTTTCGTACAAATTTAGATTTATTAGTTTACTCAACTTCACTAATTTGTTTTTTGTGAGATTAGTTTACTTAATTTCTACCATTATAAAATATCAAAAATATTAGGTTTAGTTTCTTTTCTATTTACTCGATATAACAATATTTAAAAATATTAAAAAATATTATTTTAGTTAATATTTGTTTAGAAATTAATATATTTGTATTTTTTGTTAATTTTTTTATTAATCATTGTTCATATTATTTTATATATCCGTCCTCCCACTTTCTTGTTTATTGCGAGGTACATTCGAGCTGTTCATCTATTCCTGTGGATATTTGCAAATTCATCATCAATCTCCTACCATCCAGATCTAACGTACACAAAGCTGAAGGTTTACCATGCACCCTCACTCGAAGGGTTTGTCCTGCCCGAGGCTTCCCGCCAACCATATCAGATCAAATGCAAAGCTAAGTATCTATTTTTCTTTATTTATTTATTTAGCCTTACAATATTTGTCCTTTTATTTTAGGGCTAGTTCTTTTACCTTCGAACCAATAATGCACTCACTCCCTCTGTTTATTCTGTCTTTTTCAATTTTTAGGGTTCGTCGACTGCCAAAGCTACGAGTACTGGTAACCCTAAACCCTGATATTTCTTGTCTTTTATTACTTGTGCCAAACCCTATTAGGGATCCGCTGGTTTCATTGTCCCCTTCCCCATATTGCTATTGTTATTGCTGTATGATAAACTGCGTGGTTAGTAATTTAGGGAGTGTAACCTTGAATTGAATTAGCCTCACTAACTATAAGATAATTTAATCGAATTAATCACGTGATTGTTGCACACACGCACCCTTTTGGGGTAACCTCTCTGTTGCCTTGTTGCCTTGTTGCCTGTTGCCTGTTGCCTTTGTGTTTTTTGCAGAATAAGCCATGTCCCTCGAATACGAGGATACCTCAGCCATGCTGCCTCGATAATTAAAGGTCATATACCCTAAATGATGCTGCCTTCGATACACAAATATGACCTCGACCCTCGGAAGTTGCCTACGGAAAAAGGCTGAGGTATCTTCTGGCTGCCTACGAAAAGGCTTATTCTGATCCTTCCCCTTAGACTACCTTCCCCTCTATGGCATGGGTCAGTCTTTGGGCAAAGGATATCTCGACGACCCTTCAACCTCCAAACGAAAGGCTTCCTGCCCACTTATGGCAAGGATTGACCCTTTCATTCTGAAAGGCTAAAAAGAGACCTATCATCTGAGTTTAAGGTAATTGCCCCTAATTGCCTTGCAATGCTCAAACAATTTTAATATTCTTTCTCACAATTCTTCGAAAACTGGCTACACTCATTTACGAGTTAAAGTCCACTTTTTTCTTTCATCTACTTTTTCTAAAAAACAAACGAGCAAGCAAAGCAATTAAGAGCCCATGGAAAACCATGGATGCAAAGGGTGCCTTACACCTTCCCTTTGCATAAATTACCCCCCGAACTTAGATTTCTTAAAAAGGTTTTTTCTGTTTCTTTTAGCTTTTCTGAATTCGTTTGGATAAAATAAAAGTCGGTGGCAACTCTTGCTTAACCGCGACATTTCGATTGATAAAAAGTCAGTTCACCGTATCACACAATGGTAGCTTTGTTCCATGATATGTCGCCTCGGTTTTTTTTGTGGGATGCGAACTGACTCTTCTTTTATTTTTGAGTTGTGAAAATCAAAGAGTCGCCACCGACGTTTATTTTATCCAATTAAGGAAAGGTTTATAAAAGAAACAGAAAAAGACCTTAAAGAGATTTTGGGTTCGGGGGTAGGTTATACAAAGGGAAGGTGTTAGCACCCTTTGTATCCATGGTTATCCATGGGCTCTTAATTGCTTAGCTCACTTGTTTGAATTGTTTGTTTTGCTTGAAATGCTTGTATGTGGTTTTAAATATTTTGTAAAGAGTTAACTTTGTAATGATCCTTGTGCGGATGTATACAAAGTATTTATCTTTCGAAAGATGTTTTGATGGTTTGAAATAGATTTTTAACTTCGTAATGATCCTTGTTTGGATCTATACAAAGTGTAGTCTTTTGAAAGTTTGTTTTGGAAAAACAGTGATATGTGAGAACTTTTGTTGTTTTTGATTGAGCAAGAAATTAGGAGGTATACCCTAAGTTTATAAGGTTTTTTCCCATTTCTTTAGAAAGTTTTCTTTGACTGGATATAGAAGAAAAATTTGAACTTTTGCATTTGAAATAATATGATTGGTTTTGAAAAGAGTAACAGAGGGATTACCCTAAGAGGTGCAAGTGTGATTGTGTTTTGTTTTCAGATATGTTTTGTCTTGAGATTAGTGATCTAGTGCTTCAGTTATTATTCTTGACATACACGCAGTTTTATATGTACTAAAATTTAAAGTGCGGGAATGTAAAATGCGGAAAGTAAATCTACGCTATTACATCGATTGTGCGAGAAATGTAAACTACGCTATTTACATGAATTTGACAACCTATACACTTATCTATGAATTTAAATTGCAATAAGATAAAGGGAAAATATTTTTGGATTTTTTGGATTGGTTAATTTAATTATAATTAAGGCATATTTAATTTAATTAAAAGGTTAAGAATTAGAAATAAAATTTAAACCTAAAAAAATTTAAGTCTAAAATATGTTCAAATTGTTTGTTAATTAATTTTAAAATAAAATTAATTTTTTGTGATTTTTGAAATTGTTTTGGAGATTCTTAAGTTAATTAACATATAATTATACAAATAATTATACACATAAATTAAACTTAAAGATAAAAATATTCTAATTATGTACAAAATTAGTTCATGATATGTAAACTTAATTTAATAAAAGAAAATATTTTTTTTCTGATTTTTTGATAGGTTAGAAATAATTAAAAGATAAATATATAAGTATTATCTAATTAATTAAACATAATATTTTAATTATGAATAAAAATATAATATTTTTGTGTCAAAAAAATAATACAATATTTTATCAACCTAAAAATATTTTTTTTATATTTTTTTTTTATTTTTTAAACTATTTTTAAATAATTTTGCAAAGAAAATTAAATAAAATGGAAAATATAAAATCAATGGTCATGTGTGGTTGAAGGGGGAGTCCATGGTATGGACTGGCATGTCATGTGCGTTTGATTGAGTGACCAGATGAATCTGATGGTGACTGGAGCGAAGGTGTATGGCACAAACATAACTTGCAAAGCACCGGATCAGAGATTTTAAAAAAAATAAAACGCGCGCGCCCTCTGGCCAATGGGAGGGAGCCACGTCTCATCTTCTTCCTCAGAAAAGCTTTTTACACCGTTCATTTACAGGGAGCTGTAAAAAGCTTCAATCTTTTACACCTGTGCAACACGAATAGGGGTTAGACACAAAAGAAATTTGGCGCGAGGCCATGGTTCGATTCGTCTGGTTCATATGAGTTTAATAGCACCACTTAGAACCTACAATTTTGCCTAAATCGTAAATCCCTAATTTTGAGCTCAAGAACCTTAAAATGGTAATTGCTCGTACAGGTGTCCAAACACCAATTAAGTTTCCAGAAACGATCAAAACATCAAAACAAACTTAAATATATGATTACATCGTGTTAAATATGCATGTGCAATCGTATTTTTGTAAGTTTTTGTTTGAACAAACCGTAGGCTTTAATGGATGATTCAGGGCGTTTTGATTATTGGAAAGGATTGGGATAGTTTCAGAATTACTTGAGGAACGTGTTTGGATGTTTATTTGTACTTGAAATTAGCTTAAACTCAGAATTCGAAATTTAAATTTCTTTGAAAATTTCAAGTGTGATACAAGTATAATATTGGCTCTGAATTCGTGTGTGTTTGATGCTGATGGACTCAAGCTACTTATAGGCAATATTGAATGCTGAGAACTTAAGCAACCATGCCTTTCTTCCATACTTGAGTGCTTTTGAATCTTTGAATTTTTTATGAATAAAAACTTTGAAAATCTTGGCCATGGCTTCAATTTTCTTCACCCCTCTTGCCATAGGTCTTTTGTACATCTCTACCCCATTATTTGAATCAATCTTGGTGACTCATGCTAGAGACAAAACCTTGGATAATTGTCTTGGATCATTTCTTTTTTAATTTAACTTTAAATGAAGTAAAATTAAATCAAAAAAAGAAATAAAAATGTCATGGGCCTAAGGTTGGTCGTGGGTGGCCTTAAACATCCTTAGGAACATGTTTGGATCACAAATGCTTGGGCCCTTTTGAAAAAAAAACAAATTTGATCAATGTTGGTTTCATGCATTTTCCCAAAAAAATGGACAACTTCAACAAGGCATAACTCCCTCAATTTTGATCATATGAAGGAGTTCTTGTACTTTTTAGAAACCTCAAGATGTCCTCTATAAGCTACTTTGGAAGCTTTTTTGCATTTGGAGAAGTTATCTTGATGTTATGGGCTTTGACAAAAAAACTGCTTTTTGTTGACTTTGAAAATGACCTGTAATGTCTTGGCTCATATTTTCCAAATGGTAAATCCAATGACCATGGGACCAATTTCATTTGAAAGATAATTGAATTTCCTTCAAAGTGAGATTTGGTTGGAATTTTTCGGATGAGCGAGGAGAGAGTTATGGCCGGTCAAAGTTCAGTTGACTTTTTAGGAGAAAACCCTAATTTTGAAACTTAGAGTTTTGTCGATTTCTGAACTTTTCTTGATGAATTATGATCAACCATTGATCAAATGATGAATCTTTTGACAAAATGTGGATGTTGAAAAAAAATTGCATTTTTGACTGTCTGTTAACTTTTCGGTCAAACTGGTCGTCTGTTGATTGTTTGAGCTGTTGACTGTGCGTCCGAGCGAATCGAAGTTTGAAAATTTGTTTGGTGGTAATTTGAGACATATGGAGATCCATGAAATCCATTTTGAGGTCTCAAAAACTTGTTCTCCTAAAAAAAAAGCAAAAACCCTAGTTAGGGACTGTTTGTGTAGGAGACAGTTAGGCGTACCTGATTTTTGTGCAGTGTCGAGTCTCTGCTGATCATGTGATTATCAGAAGACTTCTGGAACAAAAATCTTGGAAATTTGAAATGCAAAAGATTGATTTGACTGATGGTACAAACACGGAGAATCGTGTTGTCAGCGGGTTTGACTGTTAACTGACTGTCCGGGTATTATCATAGCAGTTAAAGGGAAAACTTAACAGTTAAAGTTAATTTAATTTTTTTGTTTTTGTTGTGTTAATGGTGAAAAATTATTTACATGAGTTGTTAGAAAAACATAAACATAATAAATAAATAAAATATACTGTACGCGAACGAAAATACCGATAATAAAATTGAAAAGGATTTAATGCACAAAAATAAATATTTAACTAGCAATAAACACACATAATATTATCTCAATAATAAAACAACGGTACAACAGATAGTACAATATTTAATACGGACAGTACAAATATTACATAAAATATAGCGAACAGTACGACAAATATAATGAACGGTACATTATTTGAAAGCGAAAGATACGACAAACTTTAAGTATGACGATTAAAAATCCATGCTATAAACAACAGTATATAGATGTACGGGACTGCAAACATCCCAGGTCCGCATTTTTCAGGACTATGCAGACAGAAAAAGGACATGATCACCACAAAAACAGTGATGACCACAAGAAGAAACGTATCCACCCACTTTGCCATTTTTTGCCGGGGAAGAAGAGGAAATGATTATGAGATAGTATGATAGAAATTTGGGAGATGGGTGAAATTTGATGCGAGATTTTATGGAAAAAATGAGGGGTATTGTAGCGGGGAAACTCTGAGATCAAAGCCATGGAATTGACTCGACTCAATATTTCATTTGAAATCGCCACCGCGCTTTATTGTTTCCAAAGGAAAAGGGAAAAGAACGTAAAACCCACAGTTTGTTTTTAAAACAAAAGAGAACTCAGGTTCGGGTGTTGATTATACAAGGGGAAGGTTTTAAGCACCCCTCATATCTGTGGTATTCCACAGGAACCTTTTTGAAAATCTGTGTCGTGTGTGCTAAAAAACGGTTTGTTTTAATTTTAAAATAAGCTCGGCAAAGCGTTAAGCTTTGTGCCTACATACCTCCTCGGTGCAATGGAGAAGTCAGAGCTAATGTAGTTCGGCTTTAAAGGGAAAACATTTTAAAAACGAATAAACACTTTATCGTCGTTGGAGAGAAATACTCAGCCATTGATCTTGAGCATGAGAACAAACGAGTTCTTTGCATCGCTAATGAAAGAAGGGCTCCAACTCGGATAAAATCAACGAGTATGCCGCTAGCTCTCTCACGCGGAAAAGATCTCATTATATCAATCAATTTCAAAATCGTGGGGTATAACCACTCGTTTCGACAATTAACAGTGTCTAAACTTTTTGAAGAAAAGGCCATTGAAGGTAAAAGATATTTTAAAGAAAGGTTTTGAAAGGGATTTTACAAACATAAGAATATTTTGGAAAAAGGGAGAAGATTTTGAAAATTTAAGAATGGGAGGAGATGAAGAGGCTATCCTATTGCGTAAAAATAAAAGCAAAGGAAAGAAACGGTCTAACCGAAGAAGAAGCCAACACTTGACATTATGAGTCAAGGTATATTTCCCATCCTTTGGACTTATTAATACTAAACCAACACATTACCACTTGGGGATCCAGATGAAATATTTATCTTAGCACCACTTTGCATTAAGCACATTAAAATCCTGACAAAAATCGGGCAGAGTAACGGCTGTTTTTGGGTAAAATCCTTATCTCAATGCCTTGGAATTAACCATCAAGGACTTTCAAGGAAATACCTGCATACACAAACAGACAACAATCCAATGCCTGACAGACAGAATAACAACATAGTAACAACAGAATAAGGGTCCAGAGGCACTAAGTCCATAAGTCCGAATCTCCAAAATGCTCGGGATAGTAACCAATAGTCCGAAAGAGAGCCTTATGTGTTTTTTAGATTTTTGTTGATTATTAGTGTTTTAGCATAAAAGTAAAGTATGGTCCAAGTGGACAAAAAGAAAATAGCGGAAACATAAACATAGCGTCCAAATGGACAAAGAGAAAATAGCGGAATGTAAATATGATGAAATGATAAAGCATAAAGCAAAATATAAAGAGCAATATAATAAATTGCGGAAATTAAAGTCAATTGTTAGATGTTAAAGATAACCATCTTGAAACTTGTCAAGTATGTTATCAAAGTTAGTAAGAAAGATCGATGGTGAGTGAAGGATGTTCTCGGATTTAAATTCAATGGAACTTTATCAGAAACTTGATAAAATCATAGCGACTACACGATAAATTTCCATAAGTCTTAAATCAACCGCATACAATTCTCTTCCATATTTGATCTTTTTTGATTCGGGACACGAAATATTGCGCTATGTTAAGCAGATCGCCAAGTGATTTATGTAGAAATCACCCTACAACGAGGCCAGTCAAAACTTTATGTGCTAATGCATGCGAGAGAAGCGATATGTAGATCACTCTCCGAAAGCAATACCGCACGAAAAGAAAATAGGTAACGATCTAGTCTTTACCAAGAATCCATAAGAATTCTCAAGGTGTTAAGACTTTCATCGATCAAAAGAAAAAAAGAGAAGAAGAATAAAATCATAAAAGATAATCAACTCACACTATCATTAATATCATTAGTCTAATATTATGGATTTGGTCATTTCCAACCTATCAACATCCTAGATCCAATGATATTAATGAAATGGGGGAAGAAGAATAAATTCCTAAAAGATAATCAACTCACACTATCATTAATATCATTCATCTAATATTATGGATTTGGTCATTTCAAACCTATCAACATCCTAGATCCAATGATATTAATGAAGTGGAGGAAGAAGGAAGCCAAAACAAGCATAAAAAGGCAAAAAAAAAAGCATTCTGCCTCACTGGAAATCGATTTACCTCTGTAGGAAATCGATTTCCTGAGTGCAGAGTTCAATTCTGGCGCAAAAAACAGAGTGGAAATCGATTTCCCTCTGTAGGAAATCGATTTCCTGCGCACAGTTTTCAAAAAAAACAACATTATGAACTATAAAACTTGAGTTAGGCAAACATACAAACACCTTATGATCACATATCCATTGGAGCACAAATTTTCCACCAAATCACCATCAAATAGGACCAATATAGCATCAAAGATGCATTGAACACAAGCAACAAAGATCTACATCTTAGAATTTAGAAATTTACCAATTCTTGAAACAAATTGTTGGAGTAACTTCAAGAACAAGCACAAAGTGTGTAGATCCTTCAAAATTGGAGATGAACAAACAAAGCAAAGAGAGAAATGTAGGAGGTTTAGTTCAAAACTAGTAAGATTCAATGTGAATCTCACTAATTCTATGAGAATGAACTTTGGGTGAGGGTTTTGGAAAGGGTGAGAAATGAATTTGCAAGCAATTTTTTGGCTCTCCAGGCTTGAGAAATGAGAGAGTAGAGACCTCTATTTATAGGATGAGAGCAAGAGTAGTGGCAATTTGGTCATTTGCTCTTGGTTAATTAACTTGTGTTTAATTGGTACTTAAATGGCATTTAAATGGTAAAAATGGTAAAATGAGGTTTAAGTGGGTTTAATGAAGGGATTAATTTTGGTGAGATGGAAAATTGGTAAAGTGATCAAAATAAAAAAGGTGCCAAAATGATGTCAAGCTTCCCTCCTTATATTTTTTTGAATTTTGCGCACAGGAAATCGATTTCCCATAGGGGTAAATCGAATTCCACCTTCAATTTTCCAAAAAAGTTTTCTTGCACTATTTTGATTTTTGCCCGATCTTTTACCTGTAAAATATAAACAAAAGAGACAAAACACAAATTTTTTTGATTTTGGTTAGTATGAACAAATAAAAAGCTGAAAGTGCTTGATGATTCCCCTCAGAGACAATCACAGTATCAAAGATAGAGCCTCATAATGGTGCTCTTGATTAATGATTAATATGCAATTGATGTATGATTTTAGGGTCAAAAATTGGGGTATGACAGATGCCCCTATTTAAGTTTCTTCGGTTCGGAGATACGATGATTGGAAATCTTCGTTTTGACGAAATTGAAGAGACTTAAATATATAAAACACACAATTTTTGAACCTAAAACATAATGCGATGTTTAATGAATGCATATGATGACGATGAAACACGGCAACACTGGGGAGGCAAAGGAACTCCACTGGGGAAAACAAAATGTCTTGCGGGAAGAACTCCACTGGGGAAAACAAAATGTCTTGCGGGAAGAACTCCACTGGGGAAGACAAGACTCTGTTGGAGAGACGAAACTTTGCTGGGAAAAGAAACTTCACTGGGGAAAGCATTTCGCGCCAGAGAGGTTATAGCATCCTCTTTCACTGGGGATGAAAAAAAAAGGGGGGTATCCTCTTTCACTGGGGATGAGAAAATATGCATCCTATTTCACTGCGGATGAGAAGATATGTTACCTTTCACTGGAGAATCAGAATACCCATCTTTCATTAACAGAGAACACACCATCGTTCCACTGATGATATGAATGCATCGACGTACCACTGACGATGAAAATATAACAATATACACCAACGTTCCACTGAAGGTAATAAAGAGATGTACCGTTGTACCACTGACGATAACAGATACCAACGTTCCACTGAAGGTATGAAGAGACATACATCGACGTACCACTAACGATGAAGATATAATCAATATACACCAACGTTCCACTGAAGGTGAGCTACCAACGTTCCACTGGAGGTAGAAAAGAGATATATCGCCGTACCATTGACGATAACATATACCAACGTTCCACTGAAGGTATTAAAGAGAAATACATCGACGTACTACTGACGATGAAGATATAATCAATATACACCAATGTTCCACTAAAGGTGAGCTACCAACGTTCCACTAGAGGTAGAAAAGAGATATATCGCCGTACCATTGACGATAACATATACCAACGTTCCACTGAAGGTATTAAAGAGAAATACATCGACGTACCACTGGCGATGAAGATATAATCAATATACACCAACGTTCCACTGAAGGTGAGCTACCAACGTTCCACTGGAGGTAGAAAGGAGATATATCGCCGTACCATTGACGATAATATATACCAACGTTCCACTGAAGGTATTAAATAGAAATACATCGACGTACCACTGACGATGAAGATATAATCAATATACACCAATGTTCCACTGAAGGTGAGCTACCAACGTTCCACTAGAGGTAGAAAAGGAATGTACCTCCGTACCACTGACGATAACATATACCAACGTTCCACTGAAGGTATGAATAGAAACACGTACATCGACGTACCATTGACGATGAAGATATAACAAGATACACCAACGTTCCACTGAAGTTGAGCTACCAACGTTCCACTGAAGGTAGAAAAGAGAAATACATCGACGTACCACTGACGATGAACAAGATACACCAACGTTCCACTGAAGGTGAAGAGATGCACCGACGTATCACTGACGGTGAAGAGCAATCAATAATACTTTGCTTTTCTTTTCAAAGATTAAGGATGCAAATACAAATGCATAATCTCAACATTCATCATCCAGCGACCAAAATTCAATCCATGGTCAAATGGAAAGAAGCTGCCAAAAAAAGACTGGACCAAGTGAGGGAGAAACTCACTGAATTTTTGTTCGTAGGCATTTGAACAACACAACTGAAACATATTATCCACCTAGAAACAAATTCAGCGGGGATTTCAAAGAAAGTGAGTTTTTTCTGCTTAAGACACTCTAAATGAAAGAGCAATCTGATAGACAATAAACTTCATGATAGCAAATATAAATGCATGACTGTTTTTGATGCATGTTAATGATGCATATGCTGCCAAAACTTAGCACAAGGAGTAACTCAAGAGATAGAGTACAAAAATAACATAATCAAGCAACGTCTCAAGCTGAACACTAGAGGTATCATCCACAAACATGAGCAGAAATTGCTACAAACTTTTGATGGCCTCAGAATAAATGCTACCCACACTAGGGGAACATCGGAGCTGAGAGAACAAAATAGTTGAGTTCTACATCATATTCGAACCAGGCCAAAGGTACATTGAGTGGAATATATTCTTACTCTCTTGTACATGAATACATCAACATATCCATTCCTTATAATGCACTCATGAATCAAAGTAAAACTTCTTTTATATTTTTCAAAAGGATTTTGTTGAAATCAATTTTTCTCTTTGTTTCAAAAATTACTATCAACAATAAATGACATTTTAAGAAATATGAAAGAAATAAGATTGCAAATAACGGGCAAAAGCTCAAACTTTTTTTTTAATAGAATGGTAGCCTGCAAAAGGCAAGACCCCATGAATGATTACAAAGTTTCGAAAGTGGTAATTTTGTGGAAAAGGTACATTGAAATGTAATGACCCCATCCTCTCTCTCAACTTGGAATTCCTGAGCAAAGGCTTCCGTTGAAATGTGTTGAACTTCTTCATGATAAACAGATGACTACTGATGATCAAGTCTTGTCTAATGTAGTTACTTGCCATGAATCCCTAACTTTGGTTGGACCGCCCTTTCGGGTTTTTAGTCCACTGGGTTTTTATTCTGTTTATGTCTCTAATTTTTGCCTGGACCGCCCTTTCGGGTTTTCGATCCACCGAGAAGCTCTTTTTTGCCTAAGCCGCCCTTTCGGGTTTTCTACTTAGCGAGCAGTTCTTTTATTATTTTTAGGCGAAGTATTTCTTGACTACATCAGCATTCACGGGACGTGGGAGTTCCTCTCCATCCATAGTTGCAAGAATTAATGCACCGCCAGAGAAGGCTTTCTTAACAACATATGGTCCTTCAAAATTAGGAGTCCACTTGCCCCTTGAATCGGAGGTGAAAGACAAGATCCTTTTGAGCACGAGGTCGCCTTCTCTGAATACACGAGGTCGAACCTTCTTATCAAAACCTTTCTTCATTCTTTTCTGGTACAGCTGACCATGGCATAAAGCCGTCATTCTCTTTTCTTCTATCAAATTCAATTGATCAAAACTGCTCTGACACCACTCAGCCTCAGATAACTTGGTTTCCATTAAAACTCTCAACGATGGAATCTCAACCTCAACGGGGAGCACTGCTTCCATACCATAAACCAAAGAAAAGGGGGTTGCCCCGGTTGAAGTACGAACAGAAGTACGGTACCCATGCAAAGCAAATGGGAGCATCTCGTGCCAGTCCTTGTATGTAACAACCATCTTTTGCACAATCTTCTTGATATTATTATTTGCTGCTTCAACAGCTCCATTCATCTTTGGCCTATAAGGCGAAGAGTTGTGATGTTCAATTTTGAAATTTTCACACAGTTCTCATCATACTGTTATTTAGATTCGAGCCATTATCAGTGATGATCTTGCTTGGTACACCATATCTGCAAATAATGTTGTTTTTGATAAATCTGACCACAACTTGTCTTGTCACATTAGCATATGAAGCAGCTTCTACCCACTTGGTAAAATAATCAATTGCTACCAGGATGAACCGATGTCCATTCGAAGCCTTGGGTTCAATCATGCCAATCATATCAATACCCCACATGGAGAAAGGCCATGGAGAGGAAATAACATTGAGAAGTGTCGGAGGCACATGAATCTTGTCAGCGTACACTTGACATTTGTGACACTTCTTTACAAGCTTGTAGCAATCAGATTCCATTGTCATCCAATAGTAACCTGCTCTAAGCATCTTTTTAGCCATCGAATGTCCATTGGCATGAGTACCAAAAGAACCTTCATGAATTTCATGCATCAACATCTCTGCTTCGTGTCTATCCACGCATCTGAGCAAAACCATGTCATAATTTCTTTTATACAAAACATCCGCATTGATGAAGAAACTGCCAGCCAATCTCCTCAAAGTTTTCTTATCCTTATTTGATGCCCCAAGTGGGTACTCTTGGGTATGAAGAAAATGCTTAATATCGAAGTACCAAGGCTTTTCGTCTGTTGATTCCTCAACTGCAAATACATGAGTAGGTCTATCAAGACGCCTGATTGTAATCTGAGGTTCCTCATTATGGAAATTCACTTTGTACATGGACGACAGTGTGGCTAAAGCATCAGCCATCTGATTCTCATCTCGAGGGATGTGGTGGAATTCAACTTTGTTGAAGAATGTCAATAGCCTTCTGGCGTAATCTTGGTAAGGGATTAAACCAGGATGACGAGTTTCCCATTCTCCTTTGATCTGATTAATTACAAGCGCAGAATCTCCATAAACATCAAGGATCTTAATCCTTAGATTGATGGCTTCTTCAAGTCCCATGATGCAAGCTTCATACTCAGCAATATTATTTGTACAATCAAAACATATCCTTGCAGTGAAAGGAACATGCGATCCTTGCGGAGTTATAATAATGGCACCAATACCATGGCCATGAACATTATAAACTCCATCAAAAATTAAACCCCATTTGGATCCAGGCTCTGGCCCTTCTTCTGGCAACGGTTCATCCCAATCTTGAGCTCTCAAATACATTATATCTTCATCTGGGAAGTCCATTCTGATAGATTGATGGTCATCAATTGGTTGGTGAGCGAGGTACTCTGCCAACACACTTTCTTTCACAGCTTTTTGAGCTCGGTATTCAATATCATATTCTGATAACAACATTTGCCAGCGAGAAATCCTTCCGGTTAACGCAGGTTTTTCAAATATGTACTTAATTGGATCCGTTTTGGAAATCAATAGGGTGGTGTGGTTCAACGTATACTGTCTCAGTCGGCGAGCAGCCCACACCAAAGCACAACAAGTTTTCTCAAGCAGCGAGTATCTTGTTTCGCACTCGGTAAACGTTTTGCTAAGGTAGTATATTGCATACTCTTTTCGACCAGACTCATCATGCTGACCCAACACACATCCCATTGAATTCTCAAGCATTGTGAGGTACATAATCAAAGGTCTTCCCTCAACTAGAGGGAACAAAATGGGAGGTTCAAGCAGATATTCTTTGATGTAGTCAAAAGCTTTCTGACAATCTTCATTCCACACACATCCCTGATTTTTCTTTAACAACTTGAAGATTGGCTCACAAGTAGCAGTCATATTGGAAATGAACCTGGAGATATAATTCAAACGTCCGAGGAAACCTCTCACTTGTTTCTCAGTCTTTGGTGCTGGCATTTCCTGAATTGCTTTAACTTTATCAGGATCTACTTCAATTCCTCTCTGACTAACAATGAAACCCAATAATTTTCCGGAACGGACACCAAAAGTGCATTTGTTTGGATTTACGCGGAGACGATACTTTCTCAAACGCTGAAACAACTTTAAAAGATCTTTCATGTGCCGTTCCTCTCACTGGGACTTGGCAATCATGTCATCCACATAAACCTCAATTTCTTTGTGCATCATATCATGGAAAAGAGTGGTCATGGCCCTCTAATACGTCGCGCCAGCATTCTTCAACCCAAAAGGCATTACTTTTTAGCAGAATGTCCCCCATGGCGTAATAAAGGTTGTCTTTTCCATGTCTTCAAGTGCCATCTTAATCTGGTTGTATCCTGAAAAACCATCCATGAAGGAGAAAACCTCAAACTTTGTCGTGCTGTCTACCAACATATCAATGTGAGGTAGAGGAAAATCATCTTTCGGACTGGCTTTATTCAAATCTCTATAATCAACACACATGCGAACTTTTCCGTCTTTCTTCGGAACATGCACAATATTGGCAATCCATTGAGGATATACAGAAGTGACAAGGAATCCTGCATCTATCTGCTTCAAGACCTCATTCTTAATCTTCTCCGCCATATCAGGATGACTCCTTCTTAGCTTTTGCTTGACAAGAGGACATTCTGGTTTCAACGGCAAACGATGCTCCACAATATCTGTGTCCAACCCAGGCATGTCTTGGTAGGACCACGCAAAAATGTCAACATACTCTTTAAGAAGCTCTACAATCCTCTTCTTAACACCTTGACCAAGCAGTGCCCCAATCTTGACTTCCTTTTTATCCTCTTCAGAACCCAAGTTGATGACTTCCAATGGTTCTTTATATGGCTGAATGGTGTCTTCCTCGTGCTCAAGCAGTCGAGAAATCTCATCAGGAATACATTCATCACTCTCTTCTTCCGCCTCATACACAGGACACTCGAAGTTAGGAGAGGGTGCAGGGTCATTACTTTCAACGGTTTTATTGATTAATCTGCACAGGTGATTATTATTTCAGGAAAAGGAAAGATATATGCAAACATGTAATCGTGCAGATTATGGTAAATGAAAATATTTTTAAGGTTTTTTGTGTTACCACTTTCCAGAAAAAGCAAAAAGATAAAAAGCATGTATATGCAGAAACAAAATGACTTTTATTGATGATTTTAATGTTTAAAACAAACAGGAAAAAGCCCCAACAACTTCATTTTCATCTTGGGCAGAATGAAAGGATTTTGAAAAACGTAAAAGCAAATTACTTTGAAACATGAGTACACTCGGGAATGTCAATGGTGATCCAGTTCTTGATCATCTTTCCATGGGTCACATAGTTTGGCACTTCTGGCTCTGGTTCATCTTTAATGATAGCGTCCACCTCTGGAGGAGTCGGATGTAGGAACCCAGCACTATGAAATATCTCTTGATAAGGACGAAAAGCAGATTCAGGCTTCATCACAGACTTGCCTGAGGAAGAAAATCCCAAACCAGCTCTATTCTTGTTCTCTTGCAGACTTACCACTTGTCCCCAGACTCCTGAATGTCCATTCTGAACCACCAGCTGAGCATCTTTGAAGGAGGCAATGGAAGCTTCATCCTTTTTGAATTCATCATTAACAGTCAGGGCTTGGAATGCAGTTCCAATGACCACTTCATCAGCTTCTATAGTACGGAACAAAGAGAGATGACTAATCAGCAAAGCTTATTCTCCATTTACAATGACCAGCTTTCCATCTTTCACAAATTTCAACTTCTGGTGAAGAGTTGAAGTACCTGCCCCAGCTTCATGGATCCATGGGCGTCCCAATAAGCAACTATATGCGGGAAAGATGTCCATCACTTGAAAAGTAATCTTGAAGACAAATGGTCTAATACAAATGGGTAAGTCAACCTCTCCAATCATTGATTTCTTCAATCCATCAAAAGCCTTGACAATCACATTGCTAAATCTCATTGGTGTGCTACCATAAGACAGCTTAGCAAGAGTAGATTTTGGCATGACATTCAGCGACGAGCCAGTATCGATCAACACATTAGACATTGAGTCCTCTTTGCAACTGACAGAGATGTGCAAAGCCAAATTATGATTTCTTCCTTCCTCAGGCAAATCTTCATCACTGAAGCTCAAATTGTTACACGCAGTGATATTACTCACAACCCCATTAAACTGATCCAACGTCACATCATGATCCACAAAGGCTTGATCAAGTATCTTCATTAAAGAATCCCTATGAGCAGGAGAACTTGTCACTAATTCCATTATAGAGATCTTATACGGAGTGTGATGCAACTGATCCACGATCTTATAATCACTCATCTTGATAAGCTTCAAAATCTCATCCATTTCCTTTCCTGAAGACGACCCTTCATTAACTCTTGTCGCATCATTCACAGGCACTTGAGTAGGATTCCTATGGACATCCACAACTGCGTGGGGCTGAGTAAAAACTCGTCCACTTCTAGTCACTCTACTAACATCTGCTATATTCTCAACAGAAGACAGAGGCTTAATCTCGACTTCTTTTCCGGCTTCCAGCATGGTGGCATTGTATCTGTAGGGTACAGCTTTATCAGAACTATAAGGTACAGATCCAGGCAGACATATCACAAGAGGTTCTACAACAGCTTTTCCATAATAACCAATTTCTACACATTCCGGAATTTCAAAGCACGGCTCGATCACATTGACATCGTCTTCATCTCTGTCCCTCAGAATCTCAATGAGCCTTTGATATATCATCTCTTGTAAGTCTCTTTTCACAACATAACATCCACGAGGATTGACTGAACGAATCCTACAAGCAGCATGATTATGCTCATAATGACTATATTCACATAGAGTGGCATGCATCTCTACCAATGATCCTCTGATGTGTTCCACACGATAAATCTTATACTTTCCAGGGCATCCATGCACCATTTTCATGGCAGATGCTTCATGAGTCGGCAATGGATTATTCTGCACATTAGGACCAATATCACGGAAGGAAAGCATACCAGAACGGACCAATCTCTGAACTTCGTTCTTTAGAGGCCAGCAATTCTCTAAATCATGCCCAGGAGCATTCTGATGAAAAGCACAAGTGGCATCAGCCTTATACCACCAAGGGATTTTCTCTGGAACAGGAGGCAGTGGCCTTGGTTGAACCAACTTCTTATGAATTAGAGCAGGATACAATTCAGTGTACGTCATGGGGATTGGATCAAAATTAATTCGAGGATACGGATTCCGCCTCGCTGGTTGTTGGTTAACAGGAGCTACAGGCACTGAATTCACAACAGGAGTCACTGATTCCACTTGTTGAGGTTGATTTCTGGATCGACTATTCCTCCCATGAGAAACAACATTAGTATCTGATTCCTTCTTCTTATGGAAAGAAGAACCATACTTCTTCGCACCACCAGACGAACTGTCATTCCGAACCAGACAGCCTTCTCGCACAGCTTCTTCCAACCTGACACCCATACCCACCATTTCGGTGAAGTCTACAGGAGCACTTGCAATGATCTTCTCATAGTAAAACGGACCAAGAGTCTTCAGGAAAATCTTAGTCATCTCTTTCTCTTCCATCGGAGGAATCACTTGGGCGGCAACCTCACGCCATCTCTGAGCATATTCCTTGAAAGATTCCTTCTCTTTTTGCATCATAGCTCGCAATTGATCCCTATCAGGAGCCATGTCCATATTATACTTGTATTGTTTCACAAATGCTTCATCCAAGTCATTAAAAGTGTGAATATGGGTGCTATCAAGGCCCATATACCACTTAGAAGCAGCTCCAGTCAAACTGTCTTGGAAATAGTGGATCAACAGACGTTAATCATCAGCCTGAGTGGACATCTTCCTTACATACATCACCAAATGTGCCTGAGGATAGGAATTTCCTTTATACTTCTCAAATTCAGGCAGCTTGAACTTAGCAGGTACTTTCACATTGGGAACAAGGCAGAGATCATGCACATTCCTTCCAAACAGTTCTTTCCCACGTAGGGCTTTCATCTCTTTCTGCAATTCTTCAAACTGATCTTGGAAACCATCCATTCTGTCATGAATTTCACTTGGAGCAGCGTCATAATTGGGCTCCGGGAAAAAAGGACCAGTATGAACAATAGGAGATGTGTTGACCATAACAGGAGTCAACGGACGAGTCATCTCAGGAACAGACAGATAACCTTCAGGCATACCCCAAGGATATCCATTAGGCATACGTTGCTGAGTAGCACCAACAGGAATAGCAGGAATTGTTGTAGCAGCAATTTCAGAAATCACAGTGGCCTGACCCTGAGCTTGGGCATTGGGAGGAGGAACCTGATTCTGATTCTGAGTCTGAGCAGCCATCAATGTCTCAACTAGAGTAGTGAGACGATCCACACAAGATCTCAAAGTAACAACCTCTTCGCGTAGCTCACGGTTCTCTTGTTCAAGACCTTCCATATTCTTCTTGCAGTTAGCTCGAGTGTTATACCGGTGAGACAACTTGATTCTGTATGAAGAACACTGAATAAGACCTCGGGAATATTATCGGAAGCAAGACCAAAATGCAGAATGATGCATGAAATGCAATGCAAATGATTTTTATTTTTGGTTTTCAAGGAACTTTAAGACATTAATTGTAAACATTAGCAAAAACAACATAAAAACATAACATCATTCTTTCATTAGTAATGGAAAAGCTTACAAAAGGATTCAAAGATCCAAGATTACAAAACAATGGAAAAGCTAAAAACTAGAAGGGAACACTTCTGATGAATATCCAACTCCTCTTTGCAGCTTCCTACGGAGCTTCTCCAACTCATCTTCATAAAAGGCCTTCAAATGAGTCTTCTCGACCATCAGCTTATCAGCAACTTCCTTCCATGTGTTGCACCCCAAAATTTGCCCATCTAATTTTATTTCTAATTGGCTTAAGATGCACATTTCATTTGCATGTATCCATTAGGTCATTAACATATCATGCATCATTTAATCAATAACATTTAATCAATAACATGGACATGGGATCCAGAATCTAGTCACTTTCTCAATTACTTATTGATTGTAGTACAAGGTAACTTGAATTGGAGATTTAATTTAGGTTTTCATTGAGAATTAAAGTGGGAATGTAAAAGTCACCCAAGGCTTTTATTGATCTTATCCATCAAAGTCCACCAAAATCCAAAATGGCTCATGCTCATCCAATGGAATAGTTCTACAAGACAAAAATTCTTCATTTAATTCCAATTCAACATACGATCATCATTCAAAAAGAGGACTTGAGATCATAACTCATTCTCTGTGTTATTAGGAAGCTTAAGTTGATAGCTCATTCAAGATTTAACCATTCCCAAGACATTATCAAGTTTCATCCAAAGTCATTCTCAAAGTGGTGCATTACATAATGAAGACACTAGAATTCCAAGCTTATACAAAATCTATGGTACAACTTCAAGTGTCATTCACATTAAAAAGAAAAAGGAAAGTCAGGTGGAAAGAAAGATGCCTTTCAGTTAGAATTATACAGATTCACAAGTGTTTTATATTTAAGTTACACAAGATGCTAATGGTGCTATCTTAAACCTATGCCTCAATCAAACAGTTTGCTGCCCGATACATATGTATATATCTGCAGTTGTGTTCTCAGCTCCACCAAAGATGTAAAGATTTTGCACCATGTCTGATTTAAGGCCTTCTCCAAAGTCTTCCTTTCTGGAAAATCTGATGCATACTAAAGCTCCGGCAAAACTCGCCGGTAAACAACGCATGCCACCAATTCAAGTGCAAATCAGAACCTGCATATCAAAACAAAAAAAAAATCAATTCCAGTCTCATGATTCAGCCCTGCTAATAGTCCCTGCACACAACAGTCCAGCATTGCACAACAAGAACAAATAAAAAAATCAGAAGAAACAGCTCATAACACAGGTTCAAAGCAAGCAAGAATCAAATGAAGTGCAAGCAGCCTATTTCTACAGGAAAATTTGAATCCAGAATTCAAGAAAAGGAATCAGCCACTTAATTCAGCATTACTCATCACCACATAGTTTGTTCAAAATCAGTGACATTCAAACTAGCCTGTTAATTAAATGGAACGGTTTTCTTACTGATATATAACTGACTATAACCAAACTCAAACAGAAAACTAACTACAATCCCCCTAACTAACTTTTCCTCACTTTCTAACAGTTTTCATTTCAACCTAACTAACCTACATAACAACCTATAACAGAATGTAACTAACCTCTCCACTTAACTCAATCCTCACCCTTGATCTCATAACTAACTCCCTCTAATCCAATGGCTCAGAATCTCCTCGAAGCCTAAAGCCAACTAACTCTCAACCTCACTTAACAAACTCTGATCCTAACTCCAAACCAAAATCATCTGAACCTGTGCTCTATATATACACATCATCACCTTCAATTCAGTCCACGCCATTTTCTCTATTCTCCTCCATAATTATTCTTCATCACTCTTCTTTCACCCATCTTCACTTCCACAATTCACTTCTTCAATCACCCTTCTCTCCACCATTTTCCATACCGCTGCCACCATTACTCTACTCCACATTCATCTTCTCCATCATCTTCACGACCTTCACACACTCTTCAATTCTCACTCTCTCTGGATTCATTCATCAGCACCATCTTCAGTTCACAATCCTCCACCATTTTTGATCTTCTTCACTCATCAATCATCACTCCCTTTACTCTGCTTCCGTCCCTTCACTTCATCATCTTCATCAATCTTCTTCTCTTTTTCAACTCACCTTCATCAGCATAGCCAAATTCAGAATATGTAGCAGAAAGAACAACAGAAGAATGGGAACTGAAAACAAAGATTGAAACTCACCTAAGAATCTTTGTCGTCTTCTCCTTGATTTGATCTTTAACAGAAACACACCAAGCTTCATCACACGGCAGTTCGCGGTCGTTTCTGCAACGACATCTTCACGTAACCAACAACGGTATCTCATCATCATCTTCGCTCTTTGTTTCGAACCAACAACGGCGCCGTGCCATTAACGTCAACGCAAAAGCTCAGAGGAGGTCGAAAGAACTGAGTTCGGAGAGAAGAACGAAGTGAATAAGCCTTTGCTGAATCATAAGTCTTGATCAGAGGGGCGAAACTCCGACGCCGTCCCCATTTCGCCGCCGCGCCGTTCATTCACGAGAAGGGAGAAGAAGATTCGCGAGAACTCCAATGGTCACACTTCTCAACCCTAATCCCAATCTAATTCTTCTTTTTGTTATTTTTATTTAATTATTTTATTTAGTTGTTTTTTTTAATAATAATGGTAAATAACAAAATCTGTGTATAAACACTTCTGGGCCTTTCCCTCTGGGCCCTACGCCCTGTCTGCTACTTACACCCTGCAATTCAGAATTGCACCCCCTGTTTCCTTTTTTTTAATTGATTCTTTTATGCTTTTAACTAGACTTTGTCATTTCTTTTAGACAATAAAAATGCTAATTTTTCCTCTATTACTTTTAGACTTTAAATACATATTTTGTCATATAAAAAATATTCAAAAAATATTAGCTCTTAGGCTATTTGTTTTTTAGTCTTTTTACTTGACTTGTAATTCAATTTCTCTCATAAAAATCAACATAAAAATAGTAGTACTTTTAATTCACTTTTGTGCTATATTTTGACTTGTTCTATTTCATGCTCTTGTACTATTTTCATGTATCCTACTTATTGACTTCTAATTGTGATCTTTATTTTTCATGTTCTTTTATTCCTAACCTTAGGTAGAAACCATGATAACATTAGGTAGAAATTCCTAGGGGTGATCGCGGTGCGGTTTGGGCGGTTTTGACGAAAAAAATCATCCGAACCGCAAGAGAAAAAATCGTGAGGTTTGGTTTGGTTCGGTTGGCTTTTAAAAAAAATCCGAACCAAACCAAACCAACCTAATGCGGTTTGGTTCGGTGCGGTTGGTTCGGTTTTTTAAAAATATTTTATTGAATCATTCATATACATATAGATGATAACATAACTTTGTATTGAGACATTCATACACTATTAAATAACAACAATATCCGTCATATTTTGACAATAACTTTCTATTTAATATGTAAAAATTAAATTAGACAAAAGTGGAATAACAAACATAAAATAATAGTATAAAACAATATAAAAATTATTAGAATGAAACAATAAAATAGAAGATACGAGAGATTAGTGAAGGTGAAAAAGAAAAAACAAAAGAGTTGAGAGATTAGAGAAGAAGATGTGCGATAAAAACGAAACTGAAATAGGGAACATTTGTCTAAAAATGAGAAGGTGAAAAAGAAAGAATACAAGAGAGTATAGATTATAGAAAAAGAGGGAAGATGTATGTGGCAAAGAAAACGCGATAATGCTATTAGAGATTTGAGAAGATCGAGACTAAAATCATGTGTAAGGATGAGAAAATTGTTCGTAACATAAGGTTAAGGTATTATAGATTTAAGTTTGGGTTGAATGTGAGTTAAATAAAAGTTAGGTTGTAACATAATGCGGTTTGATTTGGTTTGGTTCGGTTTTTAAAATACAAACCGCAAACCAAACCGAACCATGCGGTTTTGTTAAAAGATGACCCAAACTAATCCGAACCAAATGCGGTTTTTTGCGGTTTCGGTTTGGTTTGGTTTGGTTTGCGGTTTTCTATTGGGTTGGTTTGGTTTTGATCACCCCTAGAAATTCCCTTCATACTTAGGCTAGTTTCTTTTCCTTTTCAACTTTAAAACACCTAACAATATCCAAATTAAATCCCCATAAAAAATACCAAGAAAATACTAAAAAAAAACATTAATAAAAAAGTGAAAATCATTAAAAAGGGAATGGAAGCTTGAATATCCCTTGCTTTAGGGAATCATTCGAGTGCTTGGATCTCCCTTGCTTTAGGGAACCATTCGAGCGTAAGTTCCCAAATTCTAAAAAACACAAACCAAAGAGCAACTCGAGTCTCCCTTGCTTTAGGGTGCAACTTGAACGCTCAAACTCTTTTCTCTATCTCGCCTCTGAGGCATTCTTTAATCGGACACGTTATTTCCGCTCCATTCCCAGCTTAAGACTCCAGAGGTCGAGCAGCGGAGTGCGAATGTAACTGTTCAACTAAAAAACACAAAAATAAACAAAAACGAAAGAGCCGAACTACGGCGCTCTGATTCCTGAAAAGGATACGTAGGCATTAGGTCGCGGGGCCTAAGCGAGCACAACTATTTATAACCCTTATTTTCCCCGTGTTTCTTTTCTTTCATTTGCATGCATTCCCTTAGTAATTAAGCTTTAGAGTTATACACCCTTTAGATAGCAACAAACATAGGTGGATACCATCGAGTACGATGGGCGTGAGGGGTGCTAGCACCTTACCCTTACGTAACCGACTCCCGTACCTTATCTCTGGTCGAAAGACCTCATTCTTACTCACCTTAGGTTTTTTGATATTCCTTTCCCTCTTTGGGATCAATATATTGGTGGCGACTCTGTTCATTTTTCGCGAGCGTGCGACAGCTGGCGACTCTGCTGGGGATGTTGCTAGACCTATTGCGGGTCCATTCTTAGCGAGTCGATCCTAGCCTGCGTTTGTTTGTTTATTTACTGGGTGTTTACTTGTTTTATGTCTATACCTTGTATATATGTTTGCATGCTTATTCTTTGCCTGCATATCATGTTTATTTCTGTTTGCACATCATGCATATGGATAATATTTTGTGTTCCCTGGGGTCTTCTGTTCTGTTTTGCAGGTGGGGGGTTTGTATGAGGTAAAAGGCCCACTACCCAGGCCAGTGACACATAGGATTAGCGTGGATGCTCATGTCGACTCCCGTAGCCCTTGCTACGATCGAGCTTGACATGGGTGTAGCAACCTGCCCTAAAAATTTATAACTTTAGAGAGTCGCCACCTATTCTGAAGGGCGAATAGGAAACCCTACGTAGTATAGAGATCAGGGTAAGATACTATATTCAGGTCGAGGGAAGGTGTTAGGCACCCTCAACCCTTTCCTAAAGGCTAACATTTCAAAGATAAAGGTTTATGGCAAGGTTTATAGCTAAGGAAGTGAATAGGGGAAAAATTGAGATTTTAGGGAGGGGGACTCGCCTTGTTGCCAAGTGCCTACGTATCTCCTTATGGAGAATCAGAGTCAACGTAGTTCGGGGAAGGGTTGTACGCCTTAGAATTGAATTGATTGTTTGAAGTGTATTTGAAATTGTTTGGAAATCGCAGTGAATGGATGAAAATCCGTAGTAACGTAGTTTAGTGTTTTTTAGATGTTTGGGCGTACAACCCTGATTTAATTTGTTACTGTTAGATGCGGTGATCGATAGATTCAATCAGTATAGCTAACAGATTGATGAGCATTGCTGGTTACTCAGATCGATAGATTCGATCATCGCGGGCAGCAAATTAACTGTGTTTTAATTTTTGGATATTTTTGTCCCTCGTCTAAAGCGACTAATAGATTTAGTCGGGTCGGGGAGGGAATTAATTTAGAATTAATAAATTAAATTAAATTGATCCAATCCATCTCTCGCCTAATGCGACCAATAGGTATGGTCGGTTCAAGGAGAGAATTAATGTTGAATTATCAAAAGGAATATTAAACAATTATAAAAAAAAATATCATATAAAAATTAATTAGTCTTTATCAATTAAATTTTATTTCTTTTTTTTTATTAGCGCAGGGGGGTGTATGTTGCGTTAGAGTAGTAAACCTGGGGAGTGCAAATAACAAATGGACTGAGCCCATTAGGAATAAAGATACGCCTGATCTAGTGCAGCGCAGGTGTAGGGTAAGCGCGTGCATTCAACGATCCAGATCGTTGGTGCCAGATCCGAGGGCCTGCATGTCCCCCTGGAACGAGGTGTACGACATGGTGATGAGCACTGGATCAAAGTCCTCGTGCCACACATGTGGCTATCCAGAAGCCACATGTCATCCATCTGACGGCTGAGGGACAAATTAGCCCAGAAAACCAAAACAAGCCATTTTATTTCTCCGAAATCTTTCTCTCTCTTCACCTTCGGTCTCTCTCAACTCTCTCTTCTTTCCTTCTCGTCCTCCCCTCATTCAAACAAAACACCACAAACCACCGCGACTCCCACCCCAAAATCACCATCCTTTCCAGTTTTCCGATGAATGTTCATCGGAACATTCATCCCCCAACCCAGAGATCTTCAACACCTAACCTAGTTCCTTCATCTAAAACCCAGATCTCTTCATCTGAATCTAAAAAGCCCCAAATTGACGAACCCTAACACTAAATCGTAACCCAGATCCAACTGCACAAACGAAAAAAAAGAAAGTTAAGTTTGTTTGAGGTTACCTTTCGTCTTCAGTTTCAGAACGTATTCGCTCCTCTCCTAATCTCTCTCTTCGCGTGTGTTTGTAGGTACGGAGATGAAGATCCACGAGAAGTCTGTGGCGGCGCAAGGTGTCTCCGAAGAATTTTCCAGAAAAATCCCCCCATTCGCGTTTCTTTTTCGTTTTTATTTATAGTTAGGGTTAGTTTGTTAGTTTAGGCAATGTTAGATTCAGATTTGATTCGATTAGGAATTCCTTTCTTGTAATCTGATTGTGAATCAATACAGTTGATACGAATTGATTTCGTTTTTGTTAATATTAGATTCAAATTCCGTTTTTCTCATCAAGATTTGATTTTGATCCGTTTTGGTTTGCGTTTTGATCGAGGATCTCTGGGCCTGGGTGGAACTGAAGGGTCTTAGGGTTTGTAGCTGAAGGGAGCGGCGGCGCCGCTGGGAATGGAGGGGGTAGCTAGGGTTTCCGCATGTGGGAGAAGGGTGAACAGGAACCGGGTTGGATTTGACCCGGTCCGACCCACGCGTGACCCATCAGGCCCAATGACTCTCTTTTTTTATTTGCTTTTGCTTTGTGGCCCAAAAGGTAACAAAAACGCCAAATCAAAATAACCCCAATTAACTTTAACTAATCAGTCAATTAATTAATCAGCGAAAACAAACTAATTAACTACTAATATTGATAATTAAGATTAAAAAACCCTGATAAGGATGATTATTCTTAATATAATTGAACTCATATTATTTTAGAAATAATAATAACCAAAAATAGTTATTAATAATAGTAATATAGAAAAAAATGAAAAATTTGTAATAAAATGAGTAAATGGCTAGAAACAAATGGGCCAAACTGAAAAGGACCTTGAATATTTGATGTTCACACTCTACTTATTTATACGGGCATTTTTATAAGAGAGCGAGTTTAATAATAGGTATATTAAACCCTATGGCTCTTAATTTTTAATGCCCTTAGTAATTTAGAACGGGAATTGCACCGGGTAAATTTTGGGGTATGACAGCTGCCCCTATTTAATTATCTTGGATTGAATGGCGTGAGAATACGCAGGTCTCACGCTTTTCGAATCGAAGAGTTATTAAATAATGGAAGACCCCTAAATTTACCTTGTGCTCAGGTGTGTGAGGAAAGAAGTGTTCTGCTAAAAGCCTGAGACTTACATAGCGAGGACTCGCAATCAGTTGTGTAAAAGATTGTTTTTGTGAATGTATATGCATTATGTGTATGATCATGCTGTTTGTACAATGTACATGTATGAATGCTTATGCATGAAAATGTTGCATGTATGCAAATGAGTATGTATGTATGATTACCCATTGAATTTGTTGAAACTCTTTGAGATGTTTGTGAATCCTAGTTCGGATTGTATTTGAGGAGATAAAGCAATGTCTTACATAAGACTACCTAAAGAGGTTTCTGAACAGGATAGATCATCAACAGATGTGAAGGAGATTAGGCTTTAGACAAAGCTCCGTGGAGAAATGTCTTAGAGAAGACTGAATGCGGAAACTCTTTGGAAGTGCGAGATGTCTTTAGAAAAAGACTGGAAGTTTTTTTTGAATATTACCTAAGGAGGTTGAAGTATGTCTTAAACGAAACCAGAAAGGCTCCTGAAATGTTTTAAACCAGATTATCCTAGAGAGGTTTCTAAAAAGATTATGAAATTTCTTGAGTAATGTTACCCAGAAAGGCTCCTAAAAAAGATATGAGACGTCTTAACCAAGACGTCCTTGACAGATCCCTTTAAAGGGTGTGAACATTCTTAAACAAGATTACCTAAGAAGGCTGAAATATGTCTTAGAAAAGACTGGATAAATATTTGAAGAATATTACCTAGAGAGGTTTCTAAAAAGATTGTGTGATGTCTTGAACAAGATCACCTGAAAAAGCTCCTAACAGGATGTGAAACGTCTCAAACAAGACAACTTTGACAAGTTCCTATAAAGGCTCTGAAACTTCTTAAATAAGATTACCCAGAGAGGTATGAAACATCTTATATAAGATTACCTAGAGAGGTATGGAATATCTTAGACACGATTACCTATAGAGGTTTTTTTTTAAAAAGGTATAAAGCGTCTTAAACAAGACTGTAAGGTTAGCTTGGATATGTGTCAAACAAGACTGACCTGGAAAGGCTCTTAGACGGGAGATGACATGTTTTAAACAAGACTAACCTAGAGAGGTTTCTATAAAGGACATGAAACGTTTTGAACAAAACTATCTAAAAGATTCCTATAAAGGATATGAAATGTTTTAAACAAAACTATCTAAAAAGATTCCTATAAAGGATATGAAATATTTTTAAACAAAATTATCTAAAAAGATTCCTATAAAGGACACAATATATTTTTAATAAAACTACCTAGACAGGTTCCTATAGAGGTCATGCAATGTTTTTAAACAAAACTACCTAGAAAGGTTTAGGATATGTCTTAAACAAGATTTACCTGGAAAGGCTCTTAGATAGGATACGGGATATCTTAAACAAGACTTACCTAGAGAGGTTCCTATAAAGGGGAACGGTACGTTTTAAACAAAACTATCTAGAAAGACTCCTATAAAGGGAACGATATGTTTTAAACAAAACTACCTATAAAGATTCCTATAAAGGGAACGATATGTTTTAAACAAAACTACCTAGAAAGGTTCCTATAGAGGACATGAAACGTTTTAAACAAAACTACCTATAAAGGTTCCTATAAAGGGCATGGGACGTTTTAAACAAAACTACCTAGAAAGGTTCCTATAAAGGTCGTGGAACGTTTTAAACAAAACTACCTATAAAAGGTCAGGATATGTCTTACACAAGACTGCTTGGAAGGGATAGGATACATCTTGAACAAGATTGCCTAGAAAGGTTAGGATACGTCTTAAACAAGACTGCTTGGGAAGGTTGATAATTGTCTTGGACAAGACTACCTGGAGAGGTAAGAAATTCTTTGATTGCTCCTAGATTGTCTTTGAAGAAAGACTTGGAATAAGGTATTAGAATTGTATCTGTTGAGATTGAATCGTTGATACGATCGTATTTGCACTGTATTTTGGATGATAACATCCTTTTGATTATGAAGTGACCTGAAAAGGTAGTGTTAGTTTTATGCAATGTCATGATGCATGTGTCATGTGATGAGATTCTCAAAATAAATGAGAATTATGCATGTATGCTTATCCCACATTGCGGGATGTAAATAGTACAGGCGTGGGAAGATCAATTATGCCACAATGCTCCTTGTACGATGCCAGTGTGACTTCCCGAATATCGGAAATTTTGAGAGATGTGCCCCTGGATTTGAAGGAGGGACCTTTCGAGGGAACTCGAATTTCACCATGTCTTGCCTGATATGCATTGCCCCAGTGTTTGAATTCTTGGAAAAGAATGCCCCTAGTCAATAGGATTCTTGATTGTAAGTGTTGGATGTGAAGCAGAAGCTTTTCAGAGTGAGTCACGCGTTTCGGTAGCGCCTGACGGATAGTGATTTGCTGAGTACTCAGAATGCGATGACGTCCTTTATAAGATTACCTGAAGAGGTCCTTGGAAAGAATGGGAAATTGTTTTAAACAAGACCGCGCTTTAAACAAAGCTCGAAGGGATATGTTTATGCAGATGGTCAAAAATGATTCCTATAGAGGATAAAGACTGTTTGTGGGGTTTTAAACAAAACTTAGGAAAAGACATCTTGAAGGAGATCATCCCCAGAAAGGACGGTGAATTGTCTTAGAAAAGACTCTGTACTTTAAACAAAGTTTGACAAGGTTCTTGGAAGCACAAGAGAAGTTTGAATATGTCTTAAAAGACTAACTGAGGAAGTTAGGAGATGTCTTACAGAAGACTACCTAGAAAAGGTTCTTGGAAAGGAATGTGTCTTAGAGAAGACTGTCTGAAAGGGTTTGAAAATAGAAAGGATAAGAAGGCGGGTCTTTAAAAGACTGTTTGGAAAAGGTTCCTAGAAAGGGTAAGAAGTATTTGAACACGTCTTAAAGAAGACTATATGGACAGATTGAAAAGTATCCTATAAATGTTCCTGAAAAGGATGTGAGAGTGGCATTGACGTCATCTGATACTGAGAGACCTTTGCAACGTGCCCCCAGGTAATGGGCTTGCCCCATGGGCTATCCAGCGTCCTTGAGAGATTCCATGGATCTTGATTTGATCGCCCCATGTAAATGGGATAATGACGAGTTATGCCCCGTGTGCACCCCAGCTATCTCTGTCATGTGTAAGAGATGTTTCTTCTTTTTATAAGCTTCTATTTGGAAGCTGTCGGCAGGATTTTTAGTCATTAGCCATGCCCCATGCAACTTCTCCCTGATGTTAACATTTAAATCTATATAGACAAGTGTACTTTATAATGAAATGCAAATGCATACGTCTGTCTTGAAAGTTTGAAAACATCTTTTGAGTAAAACAAGGTTTTTTTTTTTTAAGTGATATCAACTCAAGAGTTATAGTAGACCTTAAGGAGTCGGGATACCTTTGGTAACTGTATGCTTTCGAACTAACCATGCTTCAGTTAGGACTTTTAAGGGTTGTAACGTGGCCTGGTTCACGGTTTAAAGAAACAAAAGATAGAGGCTCAAAGTTCATTTGTACCCATCCCCATCTTCGTGATGTTCTCCAGTCCTATGCCCAGTTAGCTATGCATTTAGTCTCCAAAAGAATTTGGGAATTGTGACATTGACATTTATGATGGTTCAAAAACCAAAGGTTTATCTGCAGAGGCAGTCATTCTCCTTTTTTGTAGTATTTCCTTTTGTCGAAGGTACATAGTAACCTTTTTCGGATTTGTTATCCCTAACTTTTTCTGAACTGTTTGTTTTAAAACTACAGTCAGCGGGATGCCCCAGTTTTGCCTAAGTCTCCTTAATAGGTTTTGACTCAGCAGGCTTTTGCATTGCTTTCTTTTTCTTTGAGGACATTGACTGCCGGACTTAATGATGACGGGGAACCATCGGTGATTATGTTCAAAGGAACAACTTGGAATAATTAAGTTAACTGAGCAGCTACCCTACCCCAGGTTATATATTAAGGGTTTTATTTTATATGAAGGAAAACTCCTACTTCTTTAGGCTCAAAGGGGTTGACGAGGGATTAACATCCTTATATCTCCATTATTTAGGAATTGAACAAATGCCTGTACATCGTCAACACGGTCTGTTCGAAAGCGTAGTGTGTGAAATCGTGGTATCGTTTTCGTCATTCTCCCTCTAAAGGTGTACGACTTTAATCGAGAGTTGAATATCACAAAGGAGAAAACCAAGTAAAAACACAGTTTTGAATATAGTGAGAACACTAGGAATGAATCAAGACAAACGTAAGCAATGCATTAATGATTGTTGTAAAGTACATAGCATATGTCATAAGACTAATGTTTAAACAAACTGAAAGAAATTGCAAATGGAAACAAAACTAATGATCTAAGAAATCCTCCTTCTAGCCACCTATGGTGTTAGACTTGCTAGGATCTTCGAACTCAATGAGCCCTTCTTCAATCAAATCTTGGATCTTGTGCTTCAATGGACCACAATCCTCTGTATCATGACCAGGACTATCTGAATGATAAGCGCACCTAGCATGATGCTTGTACCCGGGAGCGGGGTTAGTCGGAGCTGAATATGGAGGCAGCAGAGTTATCAAGTTCTGACTGAGCAGATGTTGCAAAGCTTGAGACAGTGGCATGTACAACGGGGTGAATGATCGTTTTGGCTTGGACCTCCAGGTGCGTTGGCCACCCTGGTGCTTTTGCTGATCCCTTTGTTGTAATACTGGTGTCTGATTAACCAGGATCGCTCCAACAGTGTTGGGTTCCCTTTTTCCGTCATATGACTTTTTTGTGTGATAGGAACCTGAGGGTGCCCCTTGTATCTTCCCATTTTTTATCCCATCTTCAATTCTTTCGCCAATGACTACCATGTCCGAGAACCCTGAAGATGTGCATCCGACCATCTTGTCGTAGTATGGTCCTTGCAAAGTGCTCATAAATATGTCCACCAGTTCTTTGTCCTTTAGGGGAGGTTGGACTCGAGAAGCCATTTCCCTCCACCTTTGGGCATACTCCTTGAATGATTCATCCTTCTTATGTAACATGTTTTGTAATTGCATCCGATCGGGTGCCATGTCCAGGTTGTACTTGTAATGCTTTAAGAAGGTGTTGGCCAGATCATTCCAGCTTCGGACAGAAGACTTCTCTAGTTGCATGTACCAGTCAATAGACGCTCCGCTTAAACTTTCTTGAAAGAAATGTATCATCAGCTTTTGATCGTGGGCGTAAGCAGCCATTTTTCGTACATACATGCGCAAGTGATTTCTCGGACATGTGAGTCCTTTGTATTTCTCAAAATCGGGAATCTTGAATTTGCGAGGGATGGTCAAGTCTGAGACCAAACTCATTTCGAAGGCATCCACATCGAAGACATCGTATCCTTCTATCACTTTTAGTCTCTCCTCCAGCGCCTTGATTTGTTCACTACCCTTGGAGTCTTCCTTAGAGTTAGGAACAGACTGTTGTGTCTGAGGTGCTTGGGCTGTATTGTCCACCTCTTGCACCCCGTATTGTAGATCCAGGTAATCTTCGTCCTTAGGGAGATCGTCAGCAGGAATGCGAACTGTGCGGGTTGTCCCGTTCGTTTGTAGAGTGGGGACAAATCCTTCTTGGGAGGTTTCTCCTTTCTCTTGGAATTGGATAGCTCTCCTAACAGAGCGAGCCTGAGGTCTGTCCTTAGCCGGGCCGAAGCCTGAAACAAATCCTAGCGGCGGGTTTTCGTCATCGGGGATCTCATCCTGAACCAGGGTATCCCTAGACTGAACCTCTTTTGCTTTTTCTTGTTTATCCAGGAGGGCCTTCATGAATTCTAGTATCTGAGTCATACCTCCTTTAACTTCTTCCACACTAACCTTTAGTTGATCCACGTCTTCACGAAGAGCGGTTTGATTCTGTTCTAGCTGCTCCATCGATTTCTTTTGCTGAAGTCTGGTTTGATAAGACGGTCGGGATGTTAGGTTATCCTTCCCAACGGTCCCTTGCTCTGGAGATAGAAGAGAAATCTTCTCTTAATGCCATGAAAATGATGCGTATGCCATGCGTGATATGCTTTGTTTATATTGATGCCTTTACCCACATCTATGGATAAAATCCTTTTTTTATATCTTTTTTTTTTGGATAAGACATGATGCAAGAATGAAGATGAGGAATGATGCATGAAAACACAAAGATGTAGCAACAGACAAACAAAACAAAAACAAATCATACAGGGCAAAAATGCAAATCATATCATAATATTTCAAGAAATCCAGGTTCATAGGTTCGACGTAGTGGCTCTTGGGAGCCAACCTTTTAATAGGGGTGTTCTAGAAGGTCTCATGGGGTCGTTCGTAACCTCCGAGACTTTTGTCTCTTCGAATTTTAGAACAACTCATTTTATCCATGAGGTTCGAGTTTTTGGGGTAGGTTCTCGGTGAGATCAGCCAAGTATCCAGTCCTGCCCTCAACAAAGTCAAGTCTCGTTTTGGACATTTCCGAATACTCAACCCACTCCGAGTGGAGTTATCAATGAGACTCGTAGGAGATTCATACTCCCCTATTGATCTCAAAGTTAACTCCCACACTTAGGGTTTTAACACAACATAATAACACAACAGTGCATATAATATAACATTTAGGCAATTAAATGCAAATATATAAACATATATAATTAAATAATTTTAGGCAGAAATAAATAAAAATAAAACGAAACACAAACCATAAAAATGGCGAATTAGCTAAACCCTAAAAAGTTTGCCAAACCTAAACCCTGCCAAAACCTAAAACCTATAGGAGCATAGTATTCACCATTTGAGTTATCCCCAGCAGAGTCGCCAGCTGTAGCAACCTGCCCTAAAAATTTATAACTTTAGAGAGTCGCCACCTATTCTGAAGGGCGAATAGGAAACCCTACGTAGTATAGAGATCAGGGTAAGATACTATATTCAGGTCGAGGGAAGGTGTTAGGCACCCTCAACCCTTTCCTAAAGGCTAACATTTCAAAGATAAAGGTTTATGGCAAGGTTTATAGCTAAGGAAGTGAATAGGGGAAAAATTGAGATTTTAGGGAGGGGGACTCGCCTTGTTGCCAAGTGCCTACGTATCTCCTTATGGAGAATCAGAGTCAACGTAGTTCGGGGAAGGGTTGTACGCCTTAGAATTGAATTGATTGTTTGAAGTGTATTTGAAATTGTTTGGAAATCGCAGTGAATGGATGAAAATCCGTAGTAACGTAGTTTAGTGTTTTTTAGATGTTTGGGCGTACAACCCTGATTTAATTTGTTACTGTTAGATGCGGTGATCGATAGATTCAATCAGTATAGCTAACAGATTGATGAGCATTGCTGGTTACTCAGATCGATAGATTCGATCATCGCGGGCAGCAAATTAACTGTGTTTTAATTTTTGGATATTTTTGTCCCTCGTCTAAAGCAACTAATAGATTTAGTCGGGTCGGGGAGGGAATTAATTTAGAATTAATAAATTAAATTAAATTGATCCAATCCATCTCTCGCCTAATGCGACCAATAGGTATGGTCGGTTCAAGGAGAGAATTAATGTTGAATTATCAAAAGGAATATTAAACAATTATAAAAAAAAATATCATATAAAAATTAATTAGTCTTTATCAATTAAATTTTATTTCTTTTTTTTTATTAGCGCAGGGGGGTGTATGTTGCGTTAGAGTAGTAAACCTGGGGAGTGCAAATAACAAATGGACTGAGCCCATTAGGAATAAAGATACGCCTGATCTAGTGCAGCGCAGGTGTAGGGTAAGCGCGTGCATTCAACGATCCAGATCGTTGGTGCCAGATCCGAGGGCCTGCATGTCCCCCTGGAACGAGGTGTACGACATGGTGATGAGCACTGGATCAAAGTCCTCGTGCCACACATGTGGCTATCCAGAAGCCACATGTCATCCATCTGACGGCTGAGGGACAAATTAGCCCAGAAAACCAAAACAAGCCATTTTATTTCTCCGAAATCTTTCTCTCTCTTCACCTTCGGTCTCTCTCAACTCTCTCTTCTTTCCTTCTCGTCCTCCCCTCATTCAAACAAAACACCACAAACCACCGCGACTCCCACCCCAAAATCACCATCCTTTCCAGTTTTCCGATGAATGTTCATCGGAACATTCATCCCCCAACCCAGAGATCTTCAACACCTAACCTAGTTCCTTCATCTAAAACCCAGATCTCTTCATCTGAATCTAAAAAGCCCCAAATTGACGAACCCTAACACTAAATCGTAACCCAGATCCAACTGCACAAACGAAAAAAAAGAAAGTTAAGTTTGTTTGAGGTTACCTTTCGTCTTCAGTTTCAGAACGTATTCGCTCCTCTCCTAATCTCTCTCTTCGCGTGTGTTTGTAGGTACGGAGATGAAGATCCACGAGAAGTCCGTGGCGGCGCAAGGTGTCTCCGAAGAATTTTCCAGAAAAATCCCCCCATTCGCGTTTCTTTTTCGTTTTTATTTATAGTTAGGGTTAGTTTGTTAGTTTAGGCAATGTTAGATTCAGATTTGATTCGATTAGGAATTCCTTTCTTGTAATCTGATTGTGAATCAATACAGTTGATACGAATTGATTTCGTTTTTGTTAATATTAGATTCAAATTCCGTTTTTCTCATCAAGATTTGATTTTGATCCGTTTTGGTTTGCGTTTTGATCGAGGATCTCTGGGCCTGGGTGGAACTGAAGGGTCTTAGGGTTTGTAGCTGAAGGGAGCGGCGGCGCCGCTGGGAATGGAGGGGGTAGCTAGGGTTTCCGCATGTGGGAGAAGGGTGAACAGGAACCGGGTTGGATTTGACCCGGTCCGACCCACGCGTGACCCATCAGGCCCAATGACTCTCTTTTTTTATTTGCTTTTGCTTTGTGGCCCAAAAGGTAACAAAAACGCCAAATCAAAATAACCCCAATTAACTTTAACTAATCAGTCAATTAATTAATCAGCGAAAACAAACTAATTAACTACTAATATTGATAATTAAGATTAAAAAACCCTGATAAGGATGATTATTCTTAATATAATTGAACTCATATTATTTTAGAAATAATAATAACCAAAAATAGTTATTAATAATAGTAATATAGAAAAAAATGAAAAATTTGTAATAAAATGAGTAAATGGCTAGAAACAAATGGGCCAAACTGAAAAGGACCTTGAATATTTGATGTTCACACTCTACTTATTTATACGGGCATTTTTATAAGAGAGCGAGTTTAATAATAGGTATATTAAACCCTATGGCTCTTAATTTTTAATGCCCTTAGTAATTTAGAACGGGAATTGCACCGGGTAAATTTTGGGGTATGACAATGGGGTACCACAACTGGGCGAGGTTCTTTCATGGAACACTGTGTCTGGCACACTTGTTGCCTCAAACACTTTGTACCCCATGGGAACTGTAGACCCTGGTGACCATTAGGGACCACTTGTCCGTGTCTAGACTACATACCCGTGAGATTGGGGTGGGACAGGAAACTTGACCTCCATCATACCCGGATTTCTGCTATTCAATAAAAGACGTCGAACCTTTGATCCTGGGACATTTGACTTATACAGAAGTTCTACATCAGTTATCTATCAGAATCAACGTCGAACCTCTGAATCTGGAGGGTTCGACCATCTTTGACTTATGCACAAGCTATTTATCCAGAGAGCAACGTCGAACCTCTGAATCTGGAGGATTCGACCATATCTTATTGACCATGAGAAGTTGTTATCCAAGAGGCCTTGATCCTTGATCCTGATTTATGATACATTTGCATCTTCATTAACATTTTTGCATTCATGCATGTGCATCCATGGTTATCAAGACTCTTACCACTCTTCCTCTCCATCAGATCAGTCAAGACGATTCCTCCACACCGATATCTGACAAGAGCTCACAGAAGAAGAATCATGGAGAACTATTGTCATACCCCAATTTTTTACCTAAGATACCACCTCATATCATTGCATATGCATCATTTGCATCTCTAACAAATTGCATAGTTTGTGTTTGCTACTTGTGACTCAGCAGGGATTTAATCAAGAAATCACTCATCAGTACAAGCAACAATCAACTAGGGTTTTGTTCTCCCTTCATCTCAAATGAATCATCTTCATCAACAATCAACATTTGGTCCTCAGAGATTCATTTCAACAAGCTCAAAGGCTCTGAACCAACCAGATTAGGGTTTTGACTGAAGATAGCATACTCCTGACTTTTGCTCAAGATTTGACACAATGACTTGGGACAAGACCTCAAGACCCCAAGTACATCATTTTGACCTAATCCATTAGCTCAAGACATCTCCTACACAAAGATTGATCAGACAAATCCTCAGATCAGGGTTTTGAACTATCAGGGACTGAAATCAGGGATCACATTTGGGAAACCCTAAAAATCCCCAGGAAGTCAATCAAAAGTTTCAATCATATTCAAATAATCCCTATGACAACCTCCAATGGAAATTACATCTCAATTCAAGACCTACAGTCATCAATTTCATCTGGTCGACAATTAGGGTTTTTGACCTAATTCATCTGAACAACTGACTTTTTAATCAGGACAAGATGTCACAACTCAAACTATGATTCAATATCCTCTAATGCCTCAATATGATCCATTCATACCATTCATTTGGTGAGGATAGCCTGTTTCATTTGAAATCTCCAGAAACGCGATTCGTCTGAAAAAGTCAACTGTACAAGAACACCTTTGACTTTTGGGAATTTTGGTCAACCATGACTTTTGAAGTTGAAAATCATCAATATATGATATATGAAGTTATTTGATCAAGAAAAATCAAGAAAATCAATCAAGAATCAAAAAGTCAAAAGTTTGACTTTCCATACTTAGAAAATTTTCTAAGTGTTTTGCATGGTTTTTTCCAAACTTTGGAAGGGAATTTCTCAAAATTTCACCTACAAACTGAAAAAAACTTCCAACATGAAAGTTGTAGATTTTGATCCAATAAACAACTTTGTCACATATAATTTTTTTCCATAAGATCAACCATTTAAGAGATATGGTGCTTCAAAGTTGGCATCTTTGGAAAATTTCACTTAAAACTTCATTTTCTTCAAAGTTCATGGATCTTTTTCACCCATTTCCTTAAAGGTCTTGAAGAAACTTTCAACTAGGGTTTTGAAGTGTGTAACATGAGCTTTCCAAAATGTCCAAGAGCATGAAAAAATATGGAGTGTAGCCATGGTTTTGAATTTTGACATTAGTGATCATTTTCACTTGAATTTTCACCATTTTTCACTAAGTTTCAAGACTACATGACCTATAATCCAAGTAATGATGCATAGAAGCAATAATTGAATGATATTTTCTGATTTGAAGATCAGAATGGAAGAGGATAGGAAGCTTGGAATTTAACCATGGTTTAGTAACTTTAACCATATGCATTTAATGTAAAAGATTCCTTTCTATCTCTTAAGCCAAATCATCATTCTTGAATCAACTTGCAAGCTCTGAATTCAGAATCCATGGCCTATAAATAGAGGTCATTTCCACTCTTCAATTCACACCAAAACCTCACAATTATAGGTTTTCTCTCTTCTTTCTTGAATTGCAAGTTTCATGAGTTTCAAAGAGGAGAAAGTGCAAGTTCCATCCTTTGCAAGTTCTGAGCAAAATGATGCTTCCCACAACTCATAAACATCATATGGGATGTGTTTGATCCATTCATACACCCCAAAACACCTCAAATCACAAAATCACTACCTCACTTCCATATTTGCATATATTGAACCTTATCATGCCAAAATCAATTCCAGGCCAATTCTGTCCAAGCTAATCATCCAAACACATTCCATATACCATATATGAACTATTCCAACCATCATCCATGATCTGAAACACCAAAATCATCAAGCTTGATCCTCACTTGAGTCCTACTGCAGATCGAGCATCACCAACTGGTCCAGGGGTTTTCAATTCATTCCAAGCATTCAAACACCTTCCATAAGGTCCACTGATGCTGTCCAGATCAAGAAACAACAACTGGAACTCCTCATTTGCAGAATTCAATTCTCAGTTTGGCCGTTTTTGAGGTAAGTGCTCATGAACTTCAAACTCTATCATGCACGCATCATAAATGAAATATTGATATACCATCTTGTTTCTGCACCTATGAGGATCATTAACCCTCAATCAATTGCATCATATCATGATCATACACGATTTCACAATAATTTGTCATATTAGGGTTCTTCGTGTTCATCAGAAAATTGATAGCCTTAGAGTTAAAATAAATGAAATTAAACGCTACCATCATGTTCCTCGTCCAAAACCGAGCAAGATAGACCCTTCACTTGATCAATTTGGTTCAGTTTCAAAGAATTTCAAAATCCAGTTAGGGTGTGTTCTTGGCGCCAGATTTTGTTCAAAGTTTTCAAATATTTGTTTTAAAATATAATTGAATGGACGCGTGTGAATAACAAGCTGCACGCGCAGCTCAGTTGGTTGTTGTTTTGGCTGGTAAGTATAAGGGCGTGGGTTCAAACCCTTGTGAAGACAAACCATTTTTTTTAACACTATTTTTCTTTCTTTTTTTCACACAACTTTAATTAATTATTTAACACATCAAATTAATTCATTTTTCATTCATTTTTTACACACTTCTTGTTTAACACATATATTTTAAGAATATCAAAAAAGATCATCAAAAAATATTTATTTGATACATTTTTAAATAAGTTTAAAATGACTTGTTTTTAAGTATTTTTAATACTTTTAAATATTATTTTTCATTTGATTTTCAAACTTAATCACTTGTAAATATTTTTTGAGCAAACCCTGATCATCTAAGTGTTAATTGAAGATAATCTTTTTGTTTATCTTGATTAATTTGACTCCTTTCAAAATTCAAACCATTTTAAAACAAGCGGTCGCGATTCTTTTCAAAAACGATAAACCATTTCTTTTTGAAACTATTGATTAAATCTTTTTAATTGATCAATTGATTTTCAAAACGATGTGGGGCCTCTCGAATATTAGAGAGTATAAGACCCACTCCTTTTTCCTTTTGTACAGTTTTTTTTCTTTAAACAATAAACTTCTTTCAAAACAAAAACTTTGAAACAGTTTTTCAAACGACGCATCTTTTAACAAAATAATCAACCATGTTTCATAAAATATACCATGGGCCTCCATGTAGGTATAAGTCCCAAGCCCCTTTTGTACATACCCATTCCTGTACATGAAATTAGGTATTTCATTGTACACACACATTTTTGTACATATCTCAATCTGTTTTTTAACTTTGAATAACAAACCAAAATGAAGGTTTCTTTAAATCTTCCCAAAAATACCATGGGCCTCCATGTAGGTATAAGTCCCAAGCCCTTTGTAAATACCTGTTTACATAGCTTTGAATAAACTCAAGTGGACCTCTCCTCGAGTATGAGTCCCGAGCCCCTGTGTATACAAATGGATCATGCTTACAGGTATATTTCCTTCATAAACTCCATTATATACACACACTTTGTCATATATATGTGCTTGTTCATACCTGTTCACGTTTGTTCATACTTGTTCATGTTTGTTCATATGTGTGATATGTGTGCTTGTTCAACTTAGTACAACACTAGGTTCCCCATAGCCTCCTATTGGGCTTCGTGCAAAGAATCTCCCTAGTTTAGGTTAGGACATAGAGTATGGTTTCCCGGTGAAATCGCTCTAAGAGCTCAAACCAACTATACCATGCCTCCCCTTGGGCTTTGTACAAACGAGTGACCCTCCCATAGCCTCCTCTTGGGCTTACAATGCAAGGACCCTCGATTGTCCCTCCCATAGCCTCCTCTTGGGCTTACAATGCAAGGACCCTCGGATAGCCTCCTCTTGGGCTTCGTACAAGGACCCACGGGCTTCTTATAAGCATCCCCAATATCCAAATCAAAACACCCTAGGAGATTAGACATTTATCATCTCTATGATAGGAGTATCTCTTCTATATCATCACAAACAATCAATCAATCAAATAACTTTTTGCCACAAGGCTGGCTAATCAATCAAACCGTTTTGCCACCGTACTGGCTGATTAATCAATGTTTTTGTCACAAGGCTGACTTCATTGAAACTTTTGCCACAAGGCTGGCTGATTAATCAAAACTTTTTGTCACAAGGCTGACTTCATTGAAAGTTTTTTGCCACAAGGCTGGTTAAACAAACAAAAAAACATCTTTATCATTCTAAGCGCCATAAGTGGCATGGCCCAGGGCTTATAATGAAAAGATTTTCAAACAAAAACAAACAGATGTATGTGATGATATAGATTAGATACATCGAACATTTAGATGACATTTGTCTCTTTTCCTTTGCTTCCACTAGCATAAGTGGGAACTACGATTGCTCTGACTTTCTCAACATCCCTTTGAGAATACGTAGGCATAAGGTCGTATCCTTGGCGAGCAAAACTTCTCTCTCAAACCATTCAAACCTTAGCACCCGTAGACCCGAGCTACAGATGCTCTGATTCCCTTTAAGGGATATGTATGCAGAGGATTGCGATGATCTTTGCGAGCATAATCAAACAAACACCTTAGGTCCCACCTATTTCACAACAGAACCTCCACCGTAACATGGAATGAAAAAACAATAAAGAATCCTATAGAGTACTATAGATACGTTGGGTGCTAATACCTTCCCTTCGTATAACCAACCCTCTTACCCAAGATCTCTCCCCCCACTTTTAGGTTATTGCAGCTTTTTTCCTTTTCCTCCTTTGGAAATAATAAAAAGTTTGGTCGAAACAAAGAAAAATCATTTTTTTGAGCACTCGAGCCCAAAGAAGGCATCAGGTGTCTCATCCCACAAAAAAGAGGAACAAAACGATTTTTCGCCCGCGACAGAAAAATGGCGACTTCACTGGGGACCATCTTTTTATTGTTTCCAAAGGAAGGGTTAATTCTATTTGCTTTATTTTTCATTTCATTTTTTATATGTGTGGTTCTGGTTCTGTTACTTGCGTGGTTCTGTTACAAGTGATACATTATGGACAAATCCTAACCCGGATTAAGTACACATAAGAAATTAGGTGGAGGGTATAGTCATGTGCAGGCGCACGTGAGAATCCTTCCGCTCAGTGGAGGTTCCTTGTTGGTAATATATGTTTAGCATGTTTCGTAGCGAAGACATTATTACTTTCATTGAACTGTAGAAGCTGAGTTGGCCGTAGAACCCCAACCCATCCTGGCCTTATTAGGTTGTGGTGCAGAAACTATTCAGGTGAAGACTTGGATTAGTTGTCATGCGGAGAACCACACTCAGACGAGTTTTTCTTGAGAATATTACTGGCTCATGAGTTTAATTGTGGAAGGCCGATAATATCCGAAAGAAAAATGTAGACTCTGACGTATCAGTAGAACATGTTGTGCAGGTGATTAACTAGAACTATCCCATTTTTGGTTCTCTGACCTCATGCTCGTGACTTTGGACCTTTGAACCTATGCGTTACCATGTTTGCGTTACCATGTTTGTGTACCATGTTTGTAGTACCATGTTAGTGTTACCATGTTTGAACTACCATGTTTGCTTTACCATGTTTGAAAATGTGGCATCCATGCATCCATGCATTCATACATTCATTAAAAAACCCATCTTTTTCCAAAAAAAACATGATTTTTCCAAAAAAATTTAGAGAATTTTCTTTGCAAACATTATAGGATTAAGTTATGGAAAAAAGGTATACCAAAAAGTACGGTTTCAAAGCGCCTGATGTAGAAAGACTGATAGAGTTAGCATCTTCTGTACAAGATCCTTCTAATTTTAGGAAAAGTTATGGAAAGCTTTTGCCTATCTTGAACACTCATGTTGATAAAGGACTTTTCAAAACTCTGGTTCAGTTCTATGATCCCGTCTACCGTTGTTTTACCTTTCCAGACTACCAGTTGGTACCGACCTTGGAAGAATATGCCAATCTTTTGGGTATTCCTGTGTCTGACAAAATACCCTTCAATGGTTTGGAAGCCATTCCTAAGTCACACGTCATTTCATCAAGTATCCACATGAAAAAGTCTGAAGTAGAGAGTAATTGGACTACCAAAGGAAACCTCCCGGGTTTAACTTCACACTTCCTAATAAAGAAAGCCTTTGATTTCATCGAAACTGGTAGCATGATAGCTTTTGAAGCTATACTAGCCTTGCTCATCTATGGGTTGGTTCTGTTTCCCAATGTCGACAACTTTGTTGATATCAATGCCATAAAGATTTTTCTGATTGGAAATCCTGTTCCGACTTTACTTGGTGACATGTATTTCTCTGTCCATCATAGGAATCGCCAAGGCGGTGGAATCATTGTATGTTGTGCACCATTGTTGTTCAAATGGATTGTTTCACACTTACCTGAGTCTCCTATTTTCACGGAAAACCGAGAAGGCTTGCGTTGGCCTCGAAGAGTTATGTCTCTTACTAATAATGATGTTCATTGGTATACCTTGGCTCGCTGTGGTACAGAAACCATTAATAGTTGTGGAGAGTTCGCCAACGTACCCCTCATTGGTACACAAGGAGGAATTAACTATAATCCGGTCCTAGCCCGACGACAACTCGGGTATGCAAATTCAATTAAACCTGTTGGTCCCTCAGTGGAAGGATACTTCTACCGAGAAGGGGATAATCCTAAAAGGTTGAAAACGAGAATGGTGAGAGCTTGGTACGACGTCCGATGGAAAGAAAAAGACAAGGAAAGAAATTGCATTGCCATGGACGCCTACACCTGCTGGGTAAAAAAAAGAGCAAAAGAGTTTCAAATGCCTTATACTTATGAAAAACCCATGTTTCCTGCAGTGTCTCAACGACCCAACATTCCCACTATGGAGGAATACCAAGACACTTTGGCTAAAATAAGGACAGAAAAAGATGCTTGGGAAGAAAAGTTTCGTAGCACTGAGGTGGAAAATAGAAAGTTGAAGAAAAGAGTGAAAGATCACGAAGAAACTCTCTATTATCAAGATGGATGGCTCATGAGCAAAGATGAGAAGATTCGCCAGAAAGACGCTGCAATCAAGAGGTACATCAAAGAAAGCAAGAAGAATCTTGAAGGCTCAACAAGCAACGCTCCGACTCCTGATGATTGGAAGAATATTGTTGACAAGCTGAGGACTGAAAAGGCCGAATTGAAAGCTCACTATGGGAAAGAAATCATGAAGCTCAAGCTGCACAATGCATTTGGTTCTTCGTCTGATGAAGATGCTTAGGATTTGTTTAGCTTTTTTATTTATCATTTGCTTTTGTAAGGAGCTACGCTCCAATGTTGTAACATTTCCCATTATTGCAATAAAAAAAAATGAATGAATAAAAGATTTGTTTGTGTTCAAATGTTTGCAAGGAAATAATCTTTAAAATATTTGGAAAAAATCATAAATTTCTTTTTGCATACATCATTTTGCATATTGAGTCCGTTGTATAGAGTCTCATATTTTGGATCTTTCTCCATTAGATCGTCAAGCTGTCGCGTCTCAAAGTTTCTCGACCGCGCTCGCAATCAGATCACAGATACAATACTCATTCAAGCAGAAGAAGAGTAATGGAACACTCTGAACAAGAGAATGTTGAGCTTCGTGGTACAGTGACCACCCTTCAGGAAAAGTTGGAAAGTCTCACTACTCTGGTTGACTCCTTAATGGCCGCACAGAATCAGCCGCCGCCACCAAACAGTCAAACAATAGTGACATCTGAAGTCACTACTCCAGTTTCTACATTTGCGTTCGGTATTCCATCTTTCTCCATGCCAGAAGGTTGGGGCCCGCCTTTCAGTTTTGGTACAGGATTCCGCCATAATTTTTCCGGGGTTCAAACAGCTACAATTGAAGCGCCTGCTGCACAGGGTTCGGCGTTTATTCCACATTCAGGGGTAACTTTTTCCCAAATCACTATGGCACTTTCTCAACCCACTATGACAGTTCCGACCCCTACGGTTCACACTGTTCCCTACGATGGAAATGAGATTTATCATGATCAAGGTGATAGCACAAATCAGCGTAACCTTGTGGAAGATCTCCAAGAGCAGTTTAACAAGATGCAGTTGGAAGTTAAAGCTATCCGTGGAAAAGATTTGTTTGGAAAGAATGCCCAGGAGCTATGTTTGGTTCCCAGTGTACAAATACCTGCTAAATTCAAGGTCCCTGACCTTGAGAAGTACAAAGGTAGTTCTTGTCCACAAATCCATCTTGTGATGTATGCCAGGAAGATGTCTACTTATGCAGATAATCATCAGTTGCTTATCCATTACTTTCAAGACAGTTTGACTGGTGCCGCACTGAAGTGGTACACAGGCTTGGATAACACTAATATTCGAACATTCAATGACCTAGGCGAGGCCTTTGTCCGATAATACAAGTATAACTCGGATATGGCTCCAGACAGAGATCAGCTTCGATCCATGGCTCAGAAAGACCATGAAGCTTTCAAAGAGTATGTCCAACGATGGAGAGAAACTGCTGCTCAGATTAATCCACCGTTAAAAGAGAAAGAGATGACAAAGATCTTCTTGAATACTCTCAGTCCGTTTTATTATGAACGCATGATTGCTAGTGCTCCAAGTGATTTCACCGAAATGGTACACATGGGGATGCGTTTAGAAGAAGGAGTCCGAACCGGACGTCTGACTAAAGAAGGTGGATCTTCAAGCGGAACCAAAAAGTTCGGAAGTGGTTTCCCAAAGAAGAAGGAACAAAGTGTTGACATGGTATCCCAAGGGAGGCCAAGAGGAAATGTCAATCGTCAGCGACAGGTTGCTTCTATCACACCAGTCGTTAATACAACACCAAATCCGGGATTCACTCCTCAGTTTCAGCAACAACAGCCTCGACCACAGGCTCAGCAGTTTAACAATAATCAGAATCGTGTACAAAGAGCTCCACAGTTTGATCCGATTCCAATAACCTACACAGAATTGTACCCTGCTTTGATTGAAAGAGGTCTTGTTCAAACTAAAGCACCACCACCAGTACCTGAGAAACTCCCATGGTGGTACAAAGCTGAGGTCTCATGCCCTTATCATCAAGGAGCGCCTGGCCATGATCTTGAGCACTGCATAGCCTTGAAATATGAAGTTCAGAGGTTGGTCAGATCTAATCTCCTCTCTTTCAGAAATTTGAATCCTAATGTGCAAGCAAATCCGCTGCCCAATCATGGAGGGCATGTTGTAAACATGGTGTATGGATGTCCTGGTCCGTACCGAGTCTATAATATCAATTTCTCAAGAGCCGATTTGGTACAAATGCACGCCACTCTCTGTCGAGGGCCGAGTTTTCGCCAACATCACTATGGTTCCTGTAGCATATGTTGTGTAGATCCTCATGGATGTTCGATTGTGAGAAGAGATCTCCAAGTGCTGTTGGATAATGGTACTATTCAGATCTACAGAAATAGGGATGAAAATGAAGTTAACATGATAGGATGTTATCCGCATGAGCTTTTAGTCTCAGATATCAACTCGGAAATGCCTACAGTTAACGTCATCGTTCCTCATTTCAACATGCCTGAGCGCATGGAAGTTACTTACAACAAGCTGAAGGTTCCTACTGCTCCTTTGATCATTTGTCTACCTGGACCTGTTCCTTATGACTCTGACAAGGCAGTTCCATACAATTACAATGCCACAATGATAAAGAATGGACAAGAAGTTCCTTTACCTACTCTTTCATCTGTCGTGAACATCGCTGATGTGAGTCGAGTAACAAGAAGTGGACGTGTATATACTCCACTACCTCCGAAGCAGCCTGTTGCTCCTGCTACCAAACAAAATCCTGTCAATACACCAGTGGGGAGTCCTGTAGAAATTCCTGTCAGTAATACAAACACTGATGTTGGTCAATCCAGTGGAACCAATGCCAATCCTAACTTTGATGAAATTTTGAAACTTATCAAAAGAAGTGAATATAAGATTGTGGATCAGCTTATGCAGACTCCTTCAAAGATCTCAATACTTTCATTGCTGTTGAATTCAGAAGCCCACAGGGAAGCCCTGATGAGAGTTTTGGATCAAGCTTTTGTAGATCATGATGTGACTGTTGACCATTTTGATGGGATAATAGCCAACATAATAGCTTGCAACAATTTAAGCTTCTGTGATGAAGAACTCCCCGAGGAGGGTAAAAATCACAATCTTGCTTTGCACATTTCTATGAACTGTCAGTCAGACTCTTTGTCCAATGTGTTGGTAGACACCGGATCTTCCTTGAATGTTATGCCAAAGACGACTCTTGCTCGCTTGTCTTACCAAGGAGTGCCTATGAAGTTCAGTGGTGTAGTTGTCAAAGCATTCGATGGATCGCGAAAATCTGTTATCGGCGAAGTGAACCTTCCCATGACAATTGGTCCACATACATTTCAAATCACCTTTCAGGTCATGGACATTCAAGCTGCTTATAGCTGTCTGTTAGGACGACCATGGATCCATGAAGCAGGGGCAGTAACTTCTACGCTCCATCAAAAGTTAAAATTTGTAACAAATGGAAAATTGGTAACAATAAGTGGAGAACAAGCCTTGATGGTGAGCCATTTATCCAATTTCTCTTTCATTAGTGCTGATGATGTGGAAGGAACACAGTTCCAAGGTCTCTCTTTAGAAGACGAATCTTCCAAAAAGAAAGCATCAATCTCTTCTTACAAAGAGGCGGTAAAAGTAGTGAAAGATGGAACTACCACTGGCTGGGGGCAAGTTGTGATCCCTACCAAGAATGAAACTAGAGCAGGTCTCGAATGTTCACCAACATTCTCAAACTACACCAAGAAGGATGAAACCCTTCGACCGATCAAAGAAACGTTCCATAGTGGAGGGTTCCTTAACCCAATTCCTTAAGAGGTTAATGTCCTTATTGAAGAATGCATCGAAGAAGGTCTCTCCGATACTGAAGAAGAATGGAAATGTTATCTCAATGACTCGGGATACATATCTCAGGAAGAACCATATCCTCCTTCAGAGAAATCCAATGTCAAAGAAACTGAGCCTGTTCCTGCAGAAATCTGGGACACCTTGGGACAACCAAGTGGAAAATATGATTATATGGTGAAATATACTGCGCCTGAAAGTTCAAAGATTTCGATTGAGGATATTCAACCAACTGGATGGGGAGATTCCTTTGAATATGATAGTCAACCAGAAGAGGCTTATCAACCCTGTCAATTTTCTCAGCAGCCTGAAATTACTGAAGATTTCAGCTTCAACGCATCTACCAAGATTAACAATCCTGAAGATGGTTATTATCACATAAATGCCATTTTTGAAGATGAAGGGGAAGATGGTCCCGCAACTGACTCGGAAAGTGTCGCTGACAATGAGTCTCTTCATCCTGAAGACTGGGAAATACATCCTGAAAATTCTGAAGATTGTGACTCGTCTTATGCTCTTCAAGAAATAGAAGAAGACCGTTTCAACTCCACAAAGAACAAGGGTGACAAACCAGGACCTTCAAATCCTGCTCGACCAGCGGTCAATGTCAATACTGAAGACAATCCTGAGGATAATTTTCCTGAATACATAATACACAGAGGAGTTCGTTGCTACTGGAAAGCTGTCGACGTTCCGAATGTTGTTCGCCGCTCAAAGTAATCACCTCGCTGTTATTTTGACCTCCTGCCTTGCCCAAAGCAGAGAGATGTTTTATAGGGCTTTGTTTTTAAATGTTCCGCCCAAATAACTTTGTGTATAGGGCTTTGTTTTAAAAGTTTCCCTCTTTGTCCTGCCCAAGACAAATGAGTTTGTGTTTAGGGCTTTGTTTCAAAAATGAATCATAAATAAAGTGTCATTTTGAATTCCCTACATTATATGTTTTATTTTTTCTTTTTTCTGGAAATGGTAATCCTAAAAAACCAAAATAAAATTAAAAAAAAACTTTTCAAAAAAAAAAAATCTGCATACACTCCTGCATTCATAAATTTTCTGAAATAAATATAAATCACATGTGCAGATTTACTATTGATAAACCTATTGAATGCAATAACCCTATGCCCTCTCCCAACTTTGAGTTTCCTGTGTTCGAAGCCGAAGAAGAGGAAGAAGAGGAGATCCCGGACGAGATCTCTCGATTACTTAAGCACGAGGAAAGAGCCATTCTGCCTCACAAAGAGCCTTTAGAAAAGATCAACTTGGGTTCTGAAGAAGACAAAAAAGAAGTGACCATTGGATCGCTGCTTGATGCTGATATCAAGAGTAAGTTGACAGACCTTCTCAAAGAATATGTGGACGTGTTTGCCTGGTTCTACCAAGACATGCCTGGGTTGGATACCAATATTGTTCAGCATTACTTGCCATTAAAGCCAGAATGTCCGCCGGTTAAGCAGAAATTGCGAAGGACTCACCCTGATATGGCTAACAAGATCAAAGTGGAAGTTCAAAAGCAACTCGACGCAGGTTTTCTCGTCACCTCAGAATATCCTCAATGGTTGGCTAATATAGTGCCAGTTCCGAAAAAAGATGGCAAAGTCCGAATGTGTGTTGATTACCGTGACTTGAACAAGGCCAGTCCAAAAGATGACTTTCCATTACCACATATTGACATGCTGGTTGATAACACCGCTAAGTTCAACGTCTTTTCCTTCATGGACGGGTTCTCCGGTTATAATCAGATCAAGATGGCTCCTGAAGACATGGAGAAGACATCTTTCATCACCCCATGGGGTACCTTTTGCTACAAAGTGATGCCGTTTGGATTAAAGAATGCAGGCGCAACTTACCAAAGGGCAATGACTACTCTCTTTCATGACATGATGCATAAAGAAATTGAAGTTTATGTGGACGACATGATAGCCAAGTCCAGCACAGAAGAAGAACATATTGAATACCTTTTGAAGTTGTTTCAACGACTAAGGAAATATCAGCTTCGCTTGAATCCTAACAAATGTACTTTTGGGGTTAGATATGGAAAACTCTTGGGTTTCATTGTCAGCCAAAGAGGTATTGAAGTAGATCCCGACAAAGTCAGAGCTATTCAAGAGATGCCTGCACCAAAGACTGAAAAACAAGTAAGAGGATTTCTCGGACGATTGAACTATATCTCCAGGTTTATCTCTCAAATGACTGCTACTTGTGGGCCAATTTTGAAGCTTCTCCGCAAAGATCAAGGGGTTGTATGGACTGAAGATTGCCAGAAAGCGTTCGACAGTATCAAGGAATACCTGTTAGAACCACCAATATTGATTCCTCCAGTTGAAGGAGGACCACTAATCATGTACCTTACCGTGTTGGAAGAATCCATGGGTTGTATGCTTGGACAGCAAGATGAAACCGGTAAGAAGGAGCATGCCATCTATTACCTGAGTAAGAAATTCACAGACTGTGAGTCTCGTTACTCCATGCTCGAAAAAACGTGTTGTACTTTGGCTTGGGCTTCAAAACGTCTCCGCCAATACATGATCAACAATACTACTTGGTTAATCTCCAAAATGGATCCGATCAAGTATGTCTTTGAAAAGCCTGCATTAACAGGAAGGATTGCCCGATGGCAAATGCTATTATCCGAATATGACATTGAATACCGTGCTCAAAAAGCGGTCAAAGGAAGCATTCTCGCCGATCACTTTGCGCATCAACCAATTAATGAATATCAATCTCTCAAGTTTGACTTTCCTGATGAAGATGTCTTGTACTTGAAGATGAAAGATTGTGACGAACCGTTACCTGAAGAAGGTCCTGATCCTGGATCAAGATGGGGCCTAATTTTTGATGGAGCAGTAAACGCTTTTGGCAATGGAATTGGGGCAATCATCATCACTCCCAAGGGTACTCATATCCCGTTCTCCGCCAGACTGCTATTTGATTGTACCAACAACATCGCAGAATATGAAGCTTGTATCATGGGTCTCGAAGAAGCCATTGACTTAAGGATCAAGATCCTCGACATATATGGAGATTCAGCCCTTGTGATCAACCAAATCAAAGACAAATGGGAAACTTATCACCCTGGCTTGATTCCCTACAGAGATTATGCAAGACGTCTGTTGACTTTCTTCAACCAGGTTGAATTGCATCATATACCTCGAGATCAGAATCGAATGGCAGACGCCTTGGCTACTCTATCTTCCATGTTCAAAGTCAATCATTGGAACGATATGCCTACAGTCAGAATTACGCGCCTTGAAAGGCCCGCCTATGTGTTTGCAACCGAAGCAGTCATCGATGATAAACCGTGGTTTCACGACATCAAACACTTCCTTCAAACTCAAGAGTACCCGCTTGGGGCATCAAACAAAGATAAGAAAACTCTAAGGAGGCTTTCTGGCAGTTTCTTCCTGAACGGAGATGTGCTATACAAAAGAAATTTCGACATGGTTTTGCTCAGATGTGTGGATAGACACGAAGCAGACATGTTAATTCATGAAGTGCATGAAGGGTCCTTTGGAACTCATTCAAATGGGCATGCAATGTCCAAGAAGATCTTAAGAGCAGGATACTATTGGTTGACAATGGAATCTGATTGTTGTAAACACGTGAAGAGATGTCACAAGTGCCAGATCTACGCAGATAAGATCCATGTGCCACCGAATCTACTCAACGTTCTCTCATCTCCGTGGCCTTTCTCCATGTGGGGTATCGACATGATTGGAATGATCGAGCCGAAAGCTTCAAACGGTCATCGTTTCATCTTGGTAGCCATTGATTACTTCACCAAATGGGTCGAAGCAGCATCTTACGCCAATATTACAAGACAAGTGGTTGTGAGGTTTATCAAGAATAACATCATTTGCCGATATGGTGTTCCCAGCAAGATCATTACTGACAATGGTTCGAACTTGAATAACAAAATGATGAAAGAATTATGTGAGGAATTCAAGATTGAGCATCATAACTCTTCTCCTTACAGGCCAAAAATGAACGGCGCCGTCGAAGCTGCCAACAAGAACATTAAGAAGATCGTTCAGAAAATGGTCGTCACTTACAAAGACTGGCATGAAATGCTGCCATTTGCTTTACATGGGTACCGTACTTCAGTGCGTACTTCAACAGGGGCAACTCCCTTTTCTCTAGTATACGGCATGGAAGTTGTGCTCCCCGTAGAAGTTGAAATACCATCAATGAGAGTCCTCATGGAGACTAAGTTATCAGAGGCTGAATGGTGTCAAAGCAGATACGATCAGTTGAACTTAATCGAAGAAAAACGTATGACTGCTCTATGCCATGGACAGTTATACCAAGCAAGGATGAAACAAGCTTTCAACAAAAAGGTTCGACCTCGTGAATTTCGAGAAGGCGACCTCGTGCTTAAAAAGATCTTGTCTTTTCAACCAGATTCTAGGGGAAAATGGTCTCCTAATTACGAAGGCCCGTATGTTGTCAAAAGAACATTTTCTGGCGGCGCCATGACTCTTACAACCATGGATGGTGATGAACTCCCATATCCTGTGAATGCTGATGCAGTCAAGAAATACTTTGTCTAAAAAAATACAAAAGAACAGCTCGGTAAGTCGAAAACCCGCAAAGGGCGACTTAGGCAAAAATGAGCGTCTCGGTGGACTGAAAACCCAAAAGGGCGGTCCAGGCAAAAATTAGAGACAAAAACAGAAAAAAATCATCCTGGTAGATTGAAAACCTGCAAGGGCAATCTAGGCAAAAATTAGGGAGTAATGACAAAGTAACTGCATCAGTCCATACTTCGTCACCTGAAGAGTTTGTACTTCATCAAAGGATCTTCGATCAAATCATCACCAATCTGAAGCGACAAACACAGTTGGAACTCAAAGTTGTTAGGGAATAGTGGTTATTGCTTTCAATGTAGCCTTTTCCGCATAATTACCATTTCCAACTTTTGTAAATACTCCATGGAATCACGCCTTTAGCTGATTACCATCCTATTAAATAAATTTGAGCCTTGTGCCCACTTTGTTTGCAATCTCTAATTTCTTTTAGCTTGAAAAATGACGCTTTAATTGTGTTATTCACTTTTGAAACAAAAAGAAAAAAAGTTTTAAATGAATTTACTTCTCTTTTTCAAAATAAAAGCGAAACTTTCCTTTAAGTTGTGAACAACAGAAGGAACATTAACAGCCATCTCCATAGGATGAATCAAAGATTATGATAGGAAAAGCTCTTCTATCCCCCAGTGAAGAAGGTCTTTTATCCCCAGTCACGAAGATTTTCCATCTCCAGTGAAAAGGTTCTTCCATCTCAATGAGAAAAGATGTTTATCTTCCCCAGAGAAGTTTAAAACATGCAACACCATTCATGACCCGTGCTATCTACACCGTGTTGAAGAACATTTGCCAAGTATCTGGTTGTATTGCGACGTCGGTCCTTCTCCAGTATATACTTCCTTGTCTGTCAGTATCGTCAGCATACATGCGACATTCATGACATTCATCATTCATACATATTTGCATCATTTATGCATTCTTGCATTTATTTCAATATCTGTTTTAAAATCACTTGTTTAGGATATATCTATCCCAAAAAAAAAGAAAAAGGAAGAGAAAGAAAAAAAAAAGAAAGAAAAAAAAACAAAGCAGATATGGGCGTGTCATCTCTCCAGTAGGTTGTCACCCATAAGCAGAAAGAACATCTTCTTTCTCCAGTTCCCCACTGAGATCATTCCTCGTGGAAGAAGGTTGCTTTAGTTTCTCCTCTCAAAACAAAGGAGAGAATCCCCAGTTGAGTTCATTCCTCATGGGTACAAAGTCTTGTTTGACTGTCTCTTTCCAATTCATTCTTGGTTAGAACCTTGTCTTTACCAAAAATTCAAATTCCGATTCCTCAAACAGAGTCGTGAAAAATAGAACCATAAACAATCGCCTCATCATCTGAGCAGCTTATGTCTCTTTCAAAAGCTTTTTCCTCTCAAGGAAATCAATCATGAAGACCATTTGACAATCAGGGCCTTATTACTGTTCACAAGGCTGAATAACCAGTAATTTCCCTAGCAAAGTCTCCAGAATCATTTTATCACTCGGCTGATAATTGATCATGTCTTCAAAACCACTATCATGAGGCTGGTAGTCGGTAACCTTTTGTTCTGGTTATATTATTCAACATGTCTATCACAAGGCTGATAGTCGGTAATATTAACCGAACCTTTGAAACTCTTTTTACCTTGTCAAGTCTATCACAATGCTGATAGTCGGTAATACGGTTTCACACCTTTCACCTTCGCATTATTAAACAAGTCTATCCCCATGCTGATAGTCGATAATGTCGATAGGTAAGCTTTTCTTACAAAGCTATCATTCCCCGGTGAAGCATACATTTGCTTTCCCGAAAAGAAAGAAACGGATTCTCTTCCTAAAGCGGATTGAGACATCCTTCCCGATCTCTTTTCCTCAGCGGAGTCAGTTTTGATATTCCCTCGGTAAAGATATCCTTGTATCATTCGCAATTTTGGTATCTTAGGTCCAAAATTTGCGTCTTCTGATATTTAAGTCTCTTCCACCCTATCAAAACGAAGATTTTCAATCTTCATGTCTCGGGTTGAAGAAACTTAAATAGGGGCATCTGTCATACCCCAATTTTTGACCTAAGATACCACCTCATATCATTGCATATGCATCATTTGCATCTCTAACAAATTGCATAGTTTGTGTTTGCTACTTGTGACTCAGCAGGGATTTAATCAAGAAATCACTCATCAGTACAAGCAACAATCAACTAGGGTTTTGTTCTCCCTTCATCTCAAATGAATCATCTTCATCAACAATCAACATTTGGTCCTCAGAGATTCATTTCAACAAGCTCAAAGGCTCTGAACCAACCAGATTAGGGTTTTGACTGAAGATAGCATACTCCTGACTTTTGCTCAAGATTTGACCCAATGACTTGAGATAGCAACAAACATAGGTGGATACCATCGAGTACGATGGGCGTGAGGGGTGCTAGCACCTTCCCCTTACGTAACCGACTCCCGTACCTTATCTCTGGTCGAAAGACCTCATTCTTACTCACCTTAGGTTTTCTGATATTCCTTTCCCTCTTTGGGATCAATATATTGGTGGCGACTCTGTTCATTTTTCGCGAGCGTGCGACAGCTGGCGACTCTGCTGGGGATGTTGCTAGACCTATTGCGGGTCCATTCTTAGCGAGTCGATCCTAGCCTGCGTTTGTTTGTTTATTTACTGGGTGTTTACTTGTTTTATGTCTATACCTTGTATATATGTTTGCATGCTTATTCTTTGCCTGCATATCATGTTTATTTCTGTTTGCACATCATGCATATGGATTATATTTTGTGTTCCCTGGGGTCTTCTGTTCTGTTTTGCAGGTGGGGGGTTTGTATGAGGTAAAAGGCCCACTACCCAGGCCAGTGACACATAGGATTAGCGTGGATGCTCATGTCGACTCCCGTAGCCCTTGCTACGATCGAGCTTGACATGGGGTACCACAACTGGGCGAGGTTCTTTCATGGAACACTGTGTCTGGCACACTTGTTGCCTCAAACACTTTGTACCCCATGGGAACTGTAGACCCTGGTGACCATTAGGGACCACTTGTCCGTGTCTAGACTACATACCCGTGAGATTGGGGTGGGACAGGAAACTTGACCTCCATCATACCCGGATTTCTGCTATTCAATAAAAGACGTCGAACCTTTGATCCTGGGACATTTGACTTATACAGAAGTTCTACATCAGTTATCTATCAGAATCAACGTCGAACCTCTGAATCTGGAGGGTTCGACCATCTTTGACTTATGCACAAGCTATTTATCCAGAGAGCAACGTCGAACCTCTGAATCTGGAGGATTCGACCATATCTTATTGACCATGAGAAGTTGTTATCCAAGAGGCCTTGATCCTTGATCCTGATTTATGATACATTTGCATCTTCATTAACATTTTTGCATTCATGCATGTGCATCCATGGTTATCAAGACTCTTACCACTCTTCCTCTCCATCAGATCAGTCAAGACGATTCCTCCACACCGATATCTGACAAGAGCTCACAGAAGAAGAATCATGGAGAACTATTGTCATACCCCAATTTTTTACCTAAGATACCACCTCATATCATTGCATATGCATCATTTGCATCTCTAACAAATTGCATAATTTGTGTTTGCTACTTGTGACTCAGCAGGGATTTAATCAAGAAATCACTCATCAGTACAAGCAACAATCAACTAGGGTTTTGTTCTCCCTTCATCTCAAATGAATCATCTTCATCAACAATCAACATTTGGTCCTCAGAGATTCATTTCAACAAGCTCAAAGGCTCTGAACCAACCAGATTAGGGTTTTGACTGAAGATAGCATACTCCTGACTTTTGCTCAAGATTTGACACAATGACTTGGGACAAGACCTCAAGACCCCAAGTACATCATTTTGACCTAATCCATTAGCTCAAGACATCTCCTACACAAAGATTGATCAGACAAATCCTCAGATCAGGGTTTTGAACTATCAGGGACTGAAATCAGGGATCACATTTGGGAAACCCTAAAAATCCCCAGGAAGTCAATCAAAAGTTTCTATCATATTCAAATAATCCCTATGACAACCTCCAATGGAAATTACATCTCAATTCAAGACCTACAGTCATCAATTTCATCTGGTCGACAATTAGGGTTTTTGACCTAATTCATCTGAACAACTGACTTTTTAATCAGGACAAGATGTCACAACTCAAACTATGATTCAATATCCTCTAATGCCTCAATATGATCCATTCATACCATTCATTTGGTGAGGATAGCCTGTTTCATTTGAAATCTCCAGAAACGCGATTCGTCTGAAAAAGTCAACTGTACAAGAACACCTTTGACTTTTGGGAATTTTGGTCAACCATGACTTTTGAAGTTGAAAATCATCAATATATGATATATGAAGTTATTTGATCAAGAAAAATCAAGAAAATCAATCAAGAATCAAAAAGTCAAAAGTTTGACTTTCCATACTTAGAAAATTTTCTAAGTGTTTTGCATGGTTTTTTCCAAACTTTGAAAGGGAATTTCTCAAAATTTCACCTACAAACTGAAAAAAACTTCCAACATGAAAGTTGTAGATTTTGATCCAATAAACAACTTTGTCACATATAATTTTTTTCCATAAGATCAACCATTTAAGAGATATGGTGCTTCAAAGTTGGCATCTTTGGAAAATTTCACTTAAAACTTCATTTTCTTCAAAGTTCATGGATCTTTTTCACCCATTTCCTTAAAGGTCTTGAAGAAACTTTCAACTAGGGTTTTGAAGTGTGTAACATGAGCTTTCCAAAATGTCCAAGAGCATGAAAAAATATGGAGTGTAGCCATGGTTTTGAATTTTGACATTAGTTATCATTTTCACTTGAATTTTCACCATTTTTCACTAAGTTTCAAGACTACATGACCTATAATCCAAGTAATGATGCATAGAAGCAATAATTGAATGATATTTTCTGATTTGAAGATCAGAATGGAAGAGGATAGGAAGCTTGGAATTTAACCATGGTTTAGTAACTTTAACCATATGCATTTAATGTAAAAGATTCCTTTCTATCTCTTAAGCCAAATCATCATTCTTGAATCAACTTGCAAGCTCTGAATTCAGAATCCATGGCCTATAAATAGAGGTCATTTCCACTCTTCAATTCACACCAAAACCTCACAATTATAGGTTTTCTCTCTTCTTTCTTGAATTGCAAGTTTCATGAGTTTCAAAGAGGAGAAAGTGCAAGTTCCATCCTTTGCAAGTTCTGAGCAAAATGATGCTTCCCACAACTCATAAACATCATATGGGATGTGTTTGATCCATTCATACACCCCAAAACACCTCAAATCACAAAATCACTACCTCACTTCCATATTTGCATATATTGAACCTTATCATGCCAAAATCAATTCCAGGCCAATTCTGTCCAAGCTAATCATCCAAACACATTCCATATACCATATATGAACTATTCCAACCATCATCCATGATCTGAAACACCAAAATCATCAAGCTTGATCCTCACTTGAGTCCTACTGCAGATCGAGCATCACCAACTGGTCCAGGGGTTTTCAATTCATTCCAGGCATTCAAACACCTTCCATAAGGTCCACTGATGCTGTCCAGATCAAGAAACAACAACTGGAACTCCTCATTTGCAGAATTCAATTCTCAGTTTGGCCGTTTTTGAGGTAAGTGCTCATGAACTTCAAACTCTATCATGCACGCATCATAAATGAAATATTGATATACCATCTTGTTTCTGCACCTATGAGGATCATTAACCCTCAATCAATTGCATCATATCATGATCATACACGATTTCACAATAATTTGTCATATTAGGGTTCTTCGTGTTCATCAGAAAATTGATAGCCTTAGAGTTAAAATAAATGAAATTAAACGCTACCATCATGTTCCTCGTCCAAAACCGAGCAAGATAGACCCTTCACTTGATCAATTTGGTTCAGTTTCAAAGAATTTCAAAATCCAGTTAGGGTGTGTTCTTGGCGCCAGATTTTGTTCAAAGTTTTCAAATATTTGTTTTAAAATATAATTGAATGGACGCGTGTGAATAACAAGCTGCACGCGCAGCTCAGTTGGTTGTTGTTTTGGCTGGTAAGTATAAGGGCGTGGGTTCAAACCCTTGTGAAGACAAACCATTTTTTTTAACACTATTTTTCTTTCTTTTTTTCACACAACTTTAATTAATTATTTAACACATCAAATTAATTCATTTTTCATTCATTTTTTACACACTTCTTGTTTAACACATATATTTTAAGAATATCAAAAAAGATCATCAAAAAATATTTATTTGATACATTTTTAAATAAGTTTAAAATGACTTGTTTTTAAGTATTTTTAATACTTTTAAATATTATTTTTCATTTGATTTTCAAACTTAATCACTTGTAAATATTTTTTGAGCAAACCCTGATCATCTAAGTGTTAATTGAAGATAATCTTTTTGTTTATCTTGATTAATTTGACTCCTTTCAAAATTCAAACCATTTTAAAACAAGCGGTCGCGATTCTTTTCAAAAACGATAAACCATTTCTTTTTGAAACTATTGATTAAATCTTTTTAATTGATCAATTGATTTTCAAAACGATGTGGGGCCTCTCGAATATTAGAGAGTATAAGACCCACTCCTTTTTCCTTTTGTACAGTTTTTTTTCTTTAAACAATAAACTTCTTTCAAAACAAAAACTTTCAAACAGTTTTTCAAACGACGCATCTTTTAACAAAATAATCAACCATGTTTCATAAAATATACCATGGGCCTCCATGTAGGTATAAGTCCCAAGCCCCTTTTGTACATACCCATTCCTGTACATGAAATTAGGTATTTCATTGTACACACACATTTTTGTACATATCTCAATCTGTTTTTTAACTTTGAATAACAAACCAAAATGAAGGTTTCTTTAAATCTTCCCAAAAATACCATGGGGCTCCATGTAGGTATAAGTCCCAAGCCCTTTGTAAATACCTGTTTACATAGCTTTGAATAAACTCAAGTGGACCTCTCCTCGAGTATGAGTCCCGAGCCCCTGTGTATACAAATGGATCATGCTTACAGGTATATTTCCTTCATAAACTCCATTATATACACACACTTTGTCATATATATGTGCTTGTTCATACCTGTTCACGTTTGTTCATACTTGTTCATGTTTGTTCATATGTGTGATATGTGTGCTTGTTCAACTTAGTACAACACTAGGTTCCCCATAGCCTCCTATTGGGCTTCGTGCAAAGAATCTCCCTAGTTTAGGTTAGGACATAGAGTATGGTTTCCCGGTGAAATCGCTCTAAGAGCTCAAACCAACTATACCATGCCTCCCCTTGGGCTTTGTACAAACGAGTGACCCTCCCATAGCCTCCTCTTGGGCTTACAATGCAAGGACCCTCGATTGTCCCTCCCATAGCCTCCTTTTGGGCTTACAATGCAAGGACCCTCGGATAGCCTCCTCTTGGGCTTCGTACAAGGACCCACGGGCTTCTTATAAGCATCCCCAATATCCAAATCAAAACACCCTAGGAGATTAGACATTTATCATCTCTATGATAGGAGTATCTCTTCTATATCATCACAAACAATCAATCAATCAAATAACTTTTTGCCACAAGGCTGGCTAATCAATCAAACCGTTTTGCCACCGTACTGGCTGATTAATCAAAGTTTTTGTCACAAGGCTGACTTCATTGAAACTTTTGCCACAAGGCTGGCTGATTAATCAAAACTTTTTGTCACAAGGCTGACTTCATTGAAAGTTGTTTGCCACAAGGCTGGTTAAACAAACAAAAAAACATCTTTATCATTCTAAGCGCCATAAGTGGCATGGCCCAGGGCTTATAATGAAAAGATTTTCAAACAAAAACAAACAGATGTATGTGATGATATAGATTAGATACATCGAACATTTAGATGACATTTGTCTCTTTTCCTTTGCTTCCACTAGCATAAGTGGGAACTACGATTGCTCTGACTTTCTCAACATCCCTTTGAGAATACGTAGGCACAAGGTCGTATCCTTGGCGAGCAAAACTTCTCTCTCAAACCATTCAAACCTTAGCACCCGTAGACCCGAGCTACAGATGCTCTGATTCCCTCTAAGGGATATGTATGCAGAGGATTGCGATGATCTTTGCGAGCATAATCAAACAAACACCTTAGGTCCCACCTATTTCACAACAGAACCTCCACCGTAACATGGAATGAAAAAACAATAAAGAATCCTATAGAGTACTATAGATACGTTGGGTGCTAATACCTTCCCTTCGTATAACCAACCCTCTTACCCAAGATCTCTCCCCCCACTTTTAGGTTATTGCAGCTTTTTTCCTTTTCCTCCTTTGGAAATAATAAAAAGTTTGGTCGAAACAAAGAAAAATCATTTTTTTGAGCACTCGAGCCCAAAGAAGGCATCAGGTGTCTCATCCCACAAAAAAGAGGAACAAAACGATTTTTCGCCCGCGACAACTATGAACAAGATCAAGCTGCCATTAGAGAAGAGATGGACCAAATGAAAGGCAAGGTTGATGCTATTTTAGAAGCCCTCCAAGCTTTGAGAAATGAAAGGATTCCAGTTGCACAAGAGATTCCTGCTGGTGCTAATCAAGTTGTTGCTAGTCAACCTGATGTCATTCCACCTTCTACTAATCCACCTGAGTTCCAACCAAGGACTAATGCTACTCTTGGAATGCCATTTAGCTTCATGACTTCTGATACTCTTGGAGCTTTAAACCAAGGAGGATCCATGCCCATAACTTCTGGAGTGCCAACTATGACTGGGCTTGTTTTCCCATTTCCTACTCCACCTCCTCATACAGAGATTCCTTATCCTGCTTTCTGTGGTCCTCAGTTTGCTAATCCAGAAATGCATCCAATACCAACTGCTGAAAGAGCTCAACCTGTTGAGAGATCTGCTGAGAAGTATAAGATTCTTGAGGAAAGGATCCGAGCTATCGAAGGTTTTAGTGCCTATGGGATGAACGCTGAAGAAATGTGCTTGGTTCCTAATCTGGTTATTCCTCCCAAGTTCAAGACTCCCGACTTTCAGAAGTACAAGGGTTTAAGCTGTCCGAAGAGCCACATTATCATGTACTGTCGTAAGATGGCTTCTCACATTCACAATGAACCATTGCTCATCCATTGCTTTCAAGATAGCTTGTCTGGGGCATCTCTGAACTAGTATATGAATCTGGAGCGTAATAGGATCCGATCTTGGAAGGATTTGTATGATGCCTTTCTCAAGCAATACCAATACAACATCGACATGGCACCGACTAGGTTGCAACTTCAGAATCAAGCACAAAAGACCAATGAGACATTCAAAGAATATGCCCAAAGGTGGAGAGAAATGGCTGCTCAAGTTAATCCACCACTTTCTGAATCCGAGCTGGTTGATATGTTCATGAACACTCTTCAAGGACATTACTATGAAAGGATGGTGGGTAGTGTTTCTTCTGGATTCTCCGACCTAGTTAGGATTGGTGAAAGAATTGAGAATGGCTTGAAAATTGGTAAGATCCAGAATCCCGCCAATGCTACTGCTGCTAATCCATATGGGTACAAAAAACCTCAAGGTAATTTCATCAAAAAGAAAGAAGGTGAGACTAGTGCTGCTTCTGCTCAAGATCAAGCTCCCTACTATCAAGTGAACGCCACCGCTCCTCAAGCTTATGTGGCACCTGTTGGTCAACAACCTTGGGTTCCGTATCAGCAATATGTTCAACAACAACAACAAGGTTATCAACAGAGACAAGGTCAACAGAGACAGAATAGGCCAAAAAGGGTGTATGATCGTGTGCCAATGTCTTATAGCCAACTTCTTGCTACCTTGCTCGACCTCAAACTGATTCAGTTAGCAGAAGCGAGGCCTCCTCCTGATCCTCTCCCTCCAAATTACAAGATCAATGCCAAATGTGAATTCCACTCTTGGGGATCTGGTCACACTACTGAAGAATGCAGAGTTCTCAAGGACAGGGTTCAGGATCTGATTGATGCAAAAGAGATTACATTCGCACCTGTGGCACCTAATGTGGTCAACAATCCCATGCCACCTCACAATGGAGCTTCCACCAGTGGACCATGAAGACTTTATGTTTGTTAGAGAACATTTCATTTGCATCCAAATAAGGCCAATCTTGCCATTGTATAGATTTCTTTAGCACTTTCAATTGTATTACTTTTGTTGTTATCAAGTACTTCCCATTGTAAGAAATCCACTCTATTTGAATAAATAAAAATAATGCAATATACATGTTTTTCTCAAATCATTTCATCTTTGTCATTATGTTCATTGATACTTCACTCATTTGTCTTAAGCAACTAAAAAAAAGGAGAATGATGAAAAATCAAAAACACATGAACTACTAATCGTATGCTTTTGGAACAAGATCCTGCTGACGATGTACAGGCATTGTTTCAATTCCTAAACACCGGAGTTATAAGGGAGTGAAACCCTCGTCAACCCCTTTGAGCCTAAGGAGTAGTAGTTCCTTTTCAAAAGTGCAAAACCCTCAATCTTAACCAGGGGCAGGGTAGTCTTCAGTTAGTGCGACCGAGCGCTCAACTTTCAGGTATTCCATCAGAGGATCAATCATATCTCAGATCTCACAACAGAAAAAGAAGAGCACAATCCACAATGGATGTCTCCCATTCACTAAGAAGAAGGCAGTCACAACCTTTTCATCAAGTCAATCACCAAAGTCATACAACTTGTTCCCGAACGAGACAAAAAAAAAGAATGAAAAGAAAGTTATGAATCATGATAAAAAAAAGGAAACAATAGCCCGCTAAGTCAAAAGAAAAGTCAAAAAGAGAAAAAGAGCTTTTAAGCAAATGACTTAGGCAAAAAATTAGGGCATACCCTGCTAGACAACGGAAACCAAAACCAAGAGAAACTTTTTGTCCAGGCAAAAGTTAGGGAATGCAAAAGACAAAGCAAAAGAAAGGAATCCTCCAAGGGACAAGTTGTTGTGACCATCAACAAAAGCACCAAAGGGTGACTGCCACCTCCATCAAAGCCATAAAGGATCCTCATCCATCACAATCCTTCCTGAAAGGTGAATACTCGTGTCAAACTAACTGAACGTAGTACTGGAGAACATCACGAAGAGGGGTGGGTTAAGTAGAATTTGAGCCTTTATCCTTTGTTTCTCAAACCGTGAACCCGGCCACGTTACAACCCTCAAAAGTCCTAATTGAAGTAGGGTTCGTTCCGAAAGCATACAAACTGTAAAATCATGTCAAACTGACTCCTAATGTTGTTGTGTCACTTGTGTTAGTATCAATACAACATTTTGACAAATAAAACTTTTCTTTTGAGATTAACATGTGCATTGCATTCTCATTATCTTTTTCAAAACATAATCGTCTCTAATCTGAAAGTAAGTACTTGATACCAAGGAAAGTTCAACATTGAAATTCCATCGAGTAGTCTTACAAAGGCAAAGGTTGGTCATCCACTGAGCAAATACCTGAAACGTCCATTAGGTGGAAGAGTTCCTTTCAACCTGGGGCATCCATTCCATGATCTACACTGGGGAAGCCCATTGCCAATCTCCATGATTCAAGCATATCAAAGTTCTTTCTCAAGAGATCCTACACGCTGGGGCAAGCTAGTAACAATTCATCTCTTCATCTTCAATCAAGTGTCAGATATCAAGACATATGTCGAGGAGTCAAGCTAAACACCTCACCTTCACAAGGGCTATCCTTCAAGCTATGACATTTCTACAAAGGCACTCTCCATCCATCCCTGGTACCTTGGAAACAAATCATTCCATTCATAGTCATGCATGCATCATGCATATCATTGCATTCTCATTATCACTTCTCCCGCATGATCCAATCATCAACAAATCAGGGGCATCCACCCCACCTTGATTCTCAAACAAGAGTTTCTGAGCTCCACCTAATCTATTCCACATAAAGCAGAAACCCTGATCAATCAGTACACTGCATATAGAATTCATTGCATTGCATCTTCAGAAGTGCATAAAACAAATCAAGCATCACATATGAAGCATAAGCCAAGTTACTCATCAGACGAGGTCCCTACAAGTGTTCAAATTGATATTCTACTGGATCACTCAGAGTTACCATTATGGTGTCATCTCCCCAAGTCAATCATGTTCATCTTTCTTCAACCCAGAGTTGGTGTTCTTGATTTCAACCCAGAGTTGGTCCTCCTTTCATCTTTTAACCCCGAGTTAATTATTTTTCCCCTCTCACCCAGAGTTGACGGATGTTTCTTTTCTTCTTCCCCTCTCAACCCAGAGTCGACGGTTATCTTTTCCACTCAACCCAAAGTTGACAGTTATCTTCTTTCTTTCCCACCCAACCCAGAGTTGACGGTCGTCCCTTGTTCAATCCAGAATTGATTTCTCTTTCCCACTCAACCCAGAGTTGACGATTATCATTTACCTTTCCCACTCAACCCAGAGTCGACGGTTATCTTTATTCAACCCAGAGTTGATCCTTCTCTTTTCCCACTCAACCCAGAGTTGACGGTTGTCTCTTGTATTTTCCCTCTCAACCCAGAGTTGACGGTCCTCCTTTATTCAATCCAGAATTGACTTCTCCTTTTTCCCACTCAACCCAGAGTTGACGGTTATCTCTTGCCTTTTCCCTCTCAACCCAGAGTTGACGGATATTTCTTATCTCTTGTCTTTTCCCACTTAACCCAGAGTTGACGGTTATCTTTTCTCCTTTCCCGCTCAACCCAGAGTTGACGGTTATCCTTTATCCTTTTTCCCACTCAACCCAGAGTTGACGGATATCTTTTATTCAATCCAGAATTGATTTCTCTTTCCCTCTCACCCAGAGTTGACGGATATTTCTTATTGATTCTTTTTCCCACTCAACCCATAGTTGACGGTCATCTCTTGTCTTTACCCAGTCAACCCAGTGTTGACGGTTATTTCTAATTGTTCATCTTTCCTCTTTCAACCCATAATTATTATCCAATCCTTTATCCAACCCCGAGTTGACCTCCCTTTACTCTTCGACCCAGAGTTGACCCACTTTTCTTTTTCAACCCAGAGTTGAAGTTTATTTCATTTCTAAACCTAGAGTTAAGTTGTTCAATCTAGAGTTGATGCATTTTTCCTCAGTGGAATTGACATAATTTTTCCCCAGTGGATCCTACCTCTCATCACGCAAATTTTCAGGTTCACTTGGTATTTAATCTTCTTCTACCTCGAATGCTCGAAAGGCTAGCGCCAATCTCACCTTCAAGTTTAAGATGATTAAATAGGGGCAGCTGTTGCACCCCAAAATTTGCCCATCTAATTTTATTTCTAATTGGCTTAAGATGCACATTTCATTTGCATGTATCCATTAGGTCATTAACATATCATGCATCATTTAATCAATAACATTTAATCAATAACATGGACATGGGATCGAGAATCTAGTCACTTTCTCAATTACTTATTGATTGCAGTACAAGGTAACTTGAATTGGAGATTTAATTTAGGTTTTCATTGAGAATTAAAATGGGAATGTAAAAGTCACCCAAGGCTTTTATTGATCTTATCCATCAAAGTCCACCAAAATCCAAAATGGCTCATGCTCATCCAATGGAATAGTTCTACAAGACAAAAATTCTTCATTTAATTCCAATTCAACATACGATCATCATTCAAAAAGAGGACTTGAGATCATAACTCATTCTCTGTGTTATTAGGAAGCTTAAGTTGATAGCTCATTCAAGATTTAACCATTCCCAAGACATTATCAAGTTTCATCCAAAGTCATTCTCAAAGTGGTGCATTACATAATGAAGACACTAGAATTCCAAGCTTATACAAAATCTATGGTACAACTTCAAGTGTCATTCACATTAAAAAGAAAAAGGAAAGTCAGGTGGAAAGAAAGATGCCTATCAGTTAGAATTATACAGATTCACAAGTGTTTTATATTTAAGTTACACAAGATGCTAATGGTGCTATCTTAAACCTATGCCTCAATCAAACAGTTTGCTGCCCGATACATATGTATATATCTGCAGTTGTGTTCTCAGCTCCACCAAAGATTTAAAGATTTTGCACCATGTCTGATTTAAGGCCTTCTCCAAAGTCTTCCTTTCTGGAAAATCTGATGCATACTAAAGCTCCGGCAAAACTCGCCGGTAAACAACGCATGCCACCAATTCAAGTGCAAATCAGAACCTGCATATCAAAACAAAAAAAATCAATTCCAGTCTCATGATTCAGCCCTGCTAATAGTCCCTGCACACAACAGTCCAGCATTGCACAACAAGAACAAATAAAAAAATCAGAAGAAACAGCTCATAACACAGGTTCAAAGCAAGCAAGAATCAAATGAAGTGCAAGCAGCCTATTTCTACAGGAAAATTTGAATCCAGAATTCAAGAAAAGGAATCAGCCACTTAATTCAGCATTACTCATCACCACATAGTTTGTTCAAAATCAGTGACATTCAAACTAGCCTGTTAATTAAATGGAACGGTTTTCTTACTGATATATAACTGACTATAACCAAACTCAAACAGAAAACTAACTACAATTCCCCTAACTAACTTTTCCTCACTTTCTAACAGTTTTCATTTCAACCTAACTAACCTACATAACAACCTATAACAGAATGTAACTAACCTCTCCACTTAACTCAATCCTCACCCTTGATCTCATAACTAACTCCCTCTAATCCAATGGCTCAGAATCTCCTCCAAGCCTAAAGCCAACTAACTCTCAACCTCACTTAACAAACTCTGATCCTAACTCCAAACCAAAATCATCTGAACCTGTGCTCTATATATACACATCATCACCTTCAATTCAGTCCACGCCATTTTCTCTATTCTCCTCCATAATCATTCTTCATCACTCTTCTTTCACCCATCTTCACTTCCACAATTCACTTCTTCAATCACCCTTCTCTCCACCATTTTCCATACCCTTGCCACCATTACTCTGCTCCACATTCATCTTCTCCATCATCTTCACGACCTTCACACACTCTTCAATTCTCACTCTCTCTGGATTCATTCATCAGCACCATCTTCAGTTCACAATCCTCCACCATTTTTGATCTTCTTCACTCATCAATCATCACTCCCTTTACTCTGCTTCCGTCCCTTCACTTCATCATCTTCATCAATCTTCTTCTCTTTTTCAACTCACCTTCATCAGCATAGCAAAATTCAGAATATGTAGCAGAAAGAACAACAGAAGAATGGGAACTGAAAACAAAGATTGAAACTCACCTAAGAATCTTTGTCGTCTTCTCCTTGATTCGATCTTTAACAGAAACACACCAAGCTTCATCACACGGCAGTTCGCGGTCGTTTCTGCAACGACATCTTCACGTAACCAACAACGGTATCTCATCATCATCTTCGCTCTTTGTTTCGAACCAACAACGGCGCCGTGCCATTAACGTCAACGCAAAAGCTCAGAGGAGGTCGAAAGAACTGAGTTCGGAGAGAAGAACGAAGTGAATAAGCCTTTGCTGAATCATAAGTCTTGATCAGAGGGGCGAAACTCCAACGCCGTCCCCATTTCGCCGCCGCGCCGTTCATTCACGAGAAGGGAGAAGAAGATTCGCGAGAACTCCAATGGTCACACTTCTCAACCCTAATCCCAATCTAATTCTTCTTTTTGTTATTTTTATTTAATTATTTAACTTAATTTTTTTTTTTAATAATAATGGTAAATAACAAAATCTGTGTATAAACACTTTTGGGCCTTTCCCTCTGGGCCCTACGCCCTGTCTGCTACTTACACCCTGCAATTCAGAATTGCACCCCCTGTTTCCTTTTTTTTAATTGATTCTTTTATGCTTTTAACTAGACTTTGTCATTTCTTTTAGACAATAAAAATGCTAATTTTTCCTCTATTACTTTTAGACTTTAAATACATATTTTGTCATATAAAAAATATTCAAAAAATATTAGCTCTTAGGCTATTTGTTTTTTAGTCTTTTTACTTGACTTGTAATTCAATTTCTCTCATAAAAATCAACATAAAAATAGTAGTACTTTTAATTCACTTTTGTGCTATATTTTGACTTGTTCTATTTCATGCTCTTGTACTATTTTCATGTATCCTACTTATTGACTTCTAATTGTGATCTTTATTTTTCATGTTCTTTTATTCCTAACCTTAGGTAGAAACCATGATAACATTAGGTAGAAATTCCCTTCATACTTAGGCTAGTTTCTTTTCCTTTTCAACTTTAAAACACCTAACAATATCCAAATTAAATCCCCATAAAAAATACCAAGAAAATACTAAAAAAAACATTAATAAAAAAGTGAAAATCATTAAAAAGGGAATGGAAGCTTGAATCTCCCTTGCTTTAGGGAATCATTCGAGTGCTTGGATCTCCCTTGCTTTAGGGAACCATTCGGGCGTAAGTTCCCAAATTCTAAAAAACACAAACCAAAGAGCAACTCGAGTCTCCCTTGCTTTAGGGTGCAACTTGAACGCTCAAACTCTTTTCTCTATCTCGCCTCTGAGGCATTCTTTAATCGGACACGTTATTTCCGCTCCATTCCCAGCTTAAGACTCCAGAGGTCGAGCAGCGGAGTGCGAATGTAACTGTTCAACTAAAAAACACAAAAACAAACAAAAACTAAAGAGCCGAACTACGGCGCTCTGATTCCTGAAAAGGATACGTAGGCATTAGGTCGCGGGGCCTAAGCGAGCACAACTATTTATAACCCTTATTTTCCCCGTGTTTCTTTTCTTTCATTTGCATGCATTCCCTTAGTAATTAAGCTTTAGAGTTATACACCCTTTAGATAGCAACAAACATAGGTGGATACCATCGAGTACGATGGGCGTGAGGGGTGCTAGCACCTTCCCCTTACGTAACCGACTCCCGTACCTTATCTCTGGTCGAAAGACCTCGTTCTTATTCACCTTAGGTTTTCTGATATTCCTTTCCCTCTTTGGGATAAATATATTGGTGGCGACTCTGTTCATTTTTCGCGAGCGTGCGACACCATGCAACTGAATCTTCATGACTACTAGAGGAAAATAAATCTCCTTGTTGTCTCTTTCGCTTTCCTCCATGTTGTTGAAGTAGCTCTTCCTGACGACGGACCTGATCATCCTTCTCCAACAACCAACCATCTTGGATATAAAGCATTTCATCCTTTTCTTTCAAATGTATCTTCAACTCTTTATTCTCAATTTCCGAAGCACGAAACTTCTTCTCCCAAGCATCTCTTTCCAATCTCATCTTAGCCACAAGCTCTAGATGTTCCTAACTACTTTCAACGGGAATAGTGAAAGACAATGGTTGAGTAATGAGTAGAGAAGGCTCCTCGAGTAAGTAAGGCATCTGAAAGGTGTGAGCTCTAGCTTGAACCCAATCAGTATAGTCTTTGAGAGCAACACATTGCTTCTTTCCCAAATGTCTCTTCCTATCAATATGGTGCCAAGCACACACAAACCGATTTCTCATATCCAAATTTCCATCCTGATTAAGATAGAAGATTCCTGACACAAGAATACTAGCAGGTCTCTCCTTCATGGGGTAGCAAAATTGACGCCTTGCAAGAATGGGGTTGTAGGTAATTCCTCCTTGTATACCAAGAAGAGGTACATTAGGGAATTCTCCACAGCTATCAATAATCTCACCAATGTCATAAGCAGGATTGTACCAATGGATATTCCCATTAGTAAGAGGCATGATCTTCTAAGACCATCCAGATTACTCAAGAAATTCTTAGTCTGAGGTAAGTGCGAAATAAACCACTTATAGAGCAAAGGAGTGCAACAGTTGATAAGTCCACCTTTCTTATCAGTCCTATGGTGAATGGAATGATAAGTATCCCCAAGCAAAGTAGGCACAGGATTCCCAATCATGAAAATCCGAATAGCATTAACATCGACGAAGTTGTCAATGTTGGGAAAGAGTATCAAACCATATATGAGCAAGGCCAAAAATGTCTCAAAAGCAATCATACTTCCCTTACTAGCCAGCATAGAAGCCTTTCCAATCAAGAACTTAGAAGTCAACCCCCAAATTCCTCCTTTTTTGGTCATATTTGCTTTCACATCTGATATTTTCAACTGAAGAAGCTCTGCTATCTCATCAACCTGAGGCTCTTTCTCTAAACCACTAAACGGTATATCATTCGTAACTGGCAAACCAATCCAATAAGAATACTCCTCCAAAGTGGGCATAAGCTGATAATCAGGAAAGGTGAAACAATGATAAACCGGGTCATAAAACTGCACAAGAGTCTCAAGAATCCCGTTTTCCACTTTGGTCTTCAAGATAGAGATCAATTTCCCATAACGGTTTTTTGAAGTTGTCAAGATTAGGAACCAAAGTTGCTAGCTCTTTCAACTCTTTCGCACTTGAATTCCTGAAAGTGTACTTCTTGATACTTCTCTTTTGATCCATAGTACCTATGATGTTTACAAACAAAGTCTCTAAGTTCCTTGAAAACCATTTGTAAAGGACATTTTTATGAATGCATGAATGCATGGTTTATGCATCAATCACAATCAAGAGCACACAAGATCACATCAAATCACACAAAATCACACAGTCCAGGTTCAAAGGTTCGACGTCACGAGCATGGAGCCATGGGTCTACCCATCCCACAAGGTGTGTTCTAGGGAATTTTGTACCTACCGATCGGGTTCTACAAAGGTTCCCAGAGTTTTCAATCTTCTATCGGATATTACCGGCACGCACAATTGCTCATGGGCGCCAATAATATGCCTAAAAAGACCTCGTCTGAGCGTAGTATCGCATGACAACAAGCTCAAATTGGTACTTGATCTTGTTTCTGCACTACATCCTAAAAAGGCTTAGATGGGTTAAAAAGGTTCTAGGCCATTCAGCTTCTACGCACACTCACTATTGAAAGTAATAGCGTTATCACGATGGTTCGTAACAACCTCTACTACCTTCCATGAGGCCTCCACTGATTGGGGTTCCACCATATGACGCTCATGGTAAGGATTGCTCTTGACATGCGACTACTGGTCTTACCACCTCCTATCTCAAGTTACTCACCAAAGTCCGGGTTAGAACTTTATCTCATCACAGAGGAACCATCGAGCACCAAAAAGAAAAAAAGAAGATAAACAAACAAAGCACACAACAATATATACAGATAAAACACACAGATAAACAAAAATAGGCTTAACACACTTAAAACAGGTTCCCCAGCAGAGTCGCCATTTTTCTGTAGCGGGGAAAATCTGAGATCAAAGCCATGGAATTGACTCGACTCAATATTTCGTTTGAAATCACCACCGTGCTTTATTGTTTCCAAAGGAAAAGGGAAAAGAACGTAAAACCCACAATTTGTTTTTAAAACAAAAGAGAACCCAGGTTCAGGTGTTGATTATACAAGGGGAAGGTTTTAAGCACCCCACATTTCTGTGGTATTCCACAAGAACCTTTTTGAAAATCTGTGTCGTGTGTGCTAAAAAACGGTTTGTTTTATTTTTAAAATAAGCTCGGCAAAGCGTTAAGCTTTTTGCCTACATACCTCCTCGGTGCAATGGAGAAGTCAGAGCTAATGTAGTTCCGCTTTAAAGGGAAAACATTTTAAAAACGAATAAACACTATCGTCGTTGGAGAGAAATACTCAGCCATTGATCTTGAGCATGAGAACAAACGAGTTCTTTGCATCGCTAATGAAAGAAGGGCTCCAACTCAGATAAAATCAACGAGTATGCCGCTAGCTCTCTCACGCGGAAAAGATCTCATTATATCAATCAATTTCAAAATCGTGGGGTATAACCACTCGTTTCGACAATTAATAGTGTCTAAACTTTTTGAAGAAAAGGCCATTGAAGGTAAAAGATATTTTAAAGAAGGGTTTTGAAAGGGATTTTACAAACCATAAGAATATTTTGGAAAAAGGGAGAAGATTTTGAAAATTTAAGAATGGGAGGAGATGAAGAGGCTATCCTATTGCGTAAAAATAAAAGCTAAGGAAAGAAACGGTCTAACCGAAGAAGAAGCCAACACTTGACATTATGAGTCAAGGTATATTCCCCATCCTTTGGACTTATCAATACTAAACCAACACATTACCACTTGGGGATCCATATGAAATTATTATCTTAGCACCACTTTGCATTAAGCACATTAAAATCCTGACAAAAATCGGGCAGAGTAACGGCTGTTTTTGGGTAAAATCCTTATCTCAATGCCTTGGAATTAACCATCAAGGACTTTCAAGGAAATACCTGCATACACAAACAGACAACAATTCAATGCCAGACAGACAGAATAACAACATAGTAACAACAAAATAAGGGTCCAGAGGCACTAAGTCCATAAGTCCGAATCTCCAAAATGCTCGGGATAGTAACCAATAGTCCGAAAGAGAGCCTTATGTGTTTTTTAGATTTTTGTTGATTATTAGTGTTTTAGCATAAAAGTAAAGTATGGTCCAAGTGGACAAAAAGAAAATAGCAGAAACATAAACATAGCGTCCAAATGGACAAAGAGAAAATAGCGGAATGTAAATATGATGAAATGATAAAGCATAAAGCAAAATATAAAGAGCAATATAATAAATTGCGGAAATTAAAGTCAATTGTTAGATGTTAAAGATAACCATCTTGAAACTTGTCAAGTATGTTATCAAAGTTAGTAAGAAAGATCGATGGTGAGTGAAGGATGTTCTCGGATTTAAATTCAATGGAACTTTATCAGAAGCTTGATAAAATCATAGCGACTACACGATAAATTTCCATAAGTCTTAAATCAACCGCATACAATTCTCTTCCATATTTGATCTTTTTTGATTCGGGACACGAAATATTGCGCTATGTTAAGCAGATCGCGAAGTGATTTATATAGAAATCACCCTACAACGAGGCCGGTCAAAACTTTATGTGCTAATGCATGCGAGAGAAGCGATATGTAGATCACTCTCCAAAAGCAATACCGCACGAAAATAAAATAAGTAACGATCTAGTCTTTACCAAGAATCCATAAGAATTCTCAAGGTGTTAATACTTTCATCGATCAAAAGAAAAAAGGAGAAGAAGAATAAAATCATAAAAGATAATCAACTCACACTATCATTAATATCATTCATCTAATATTATGGATTTGGTCATTTCCAACCTATCAACATCCTAGATCCAATGATATTAATGAAATGGAGGAAGAAGAATAAATGCATAAAAGATAATCAACTCACACTATCATTAATATCATTCATCTAATATTATGGATTTGGTCATTTCAAACCTATCAACATCCTAGATCCAATGATATTAATGAAATGGAGGAAGAAGGAAGCCAAAACAAGCATAAAAAGGCAAAAAAAAAGCATTCTGCCTCACTGGAAATCGATTTACCTCTGTAGGAAATCGATTTCCTGAGTGCAGAGTTCAATTCTGGCGGAAAAAACAGAGTGGAAATCGATTTCCCTCTGTAGGAAATCAATTTCCTGCGCACAGTTTTCAAAAAAACAGCATTATGAACTATAAGAACAAGCACAAAGTGTGTAGATCCTTCAAAATAGGACCAATATAGCATCAAAGATGCATTGAACACAAGCAACAAAGATCTACATCTTAGAATTTAGGAATTTACCAATTCTTGAAACAAATTGTTGGAGTAACTTCAAGAACAAGCACAAAGTGTGTAGATCCTTCAAAATTGGAGATGAACAAACAAAGCAAAGAGAGAAATGTAGGAGGTTTAGTTCAAAACTAGTAAGATTCAATGTGAATCTCACTAATTCTATGAGAATGAACTTTGGGTGAGGGTTTTGGAAAGGGTGAGAAATGAATTTTCAAGCTATTTTTTGGCTCTCCAAGCTTGAGAAATGAGAGAGTAGAGACCTCTATTTATAGGATGAGAGCAAGAGTAGTGGAAATTTGGTCATTTGCTCTTGGTTAATTAACTTGTGTTTAATTGGTACTTAAATGGCATTTAAATGGTAAAAATGGTAAAATGAGGTTTAAGTGGGTTTAATGAAGGGATTAATTTTGGTGAGATGGAAAATTGGTAAAGTGATCAAAATAAAAAAGGTGCCAAAATGATGTCAAGCTTCCCTCCTTATATTTTTTTGAATTTTGCGCACAGGAAATCGATTTCCCATAGGGGTAAATCGATTTCCACCTTCAATTTTCCAAAAAAGTTTTCTTGCACTGTTTTGATTTTTGCCCGATCTTTTACCTGTAAAATATAAACAAAAGAGACAAAACACATATTTTTTTTATTTTGGTTAGTATGAACAAATAAAAAGCTAAAAGTGCTTGATGATTCCCCTCAGAGACAATCACAGTATCAAAGATAGAGCCTCATAATGGTGCTCTTGATTAATGATTAATATGCAATTGATGTATGATTTTAGGGTCAAAAATTGGGGTATGACAGGTATCTATAGAGTAAAAAGAGGGATGGAGACGTTGGGGAATGAAGTGGTACCGTACAAAAAGGAAAGTTTGAATGATAGTAGGTTTTGAAAAAATACATGGTAGGGTTTGAAAAGAAAGATGTATAGAATAAAGTTAGGATTTGATTTGAAAGAAAGAGATTTGAAAAGAAAGAAAGAGATTTGAAAACAATAATATAGTACAAAAATTAGTGGGAAACAAAACCAATAATAATTTAATTGTTACCAGTACAGTTTGAATCCCCGGACTCTGCACCTGCAAAATTTAATTCTGTACCAATTGCGTCAATATTATTTATCTGAAAATAAATCTCAAATAAACAGCGTGTGAAGTGATAAACAATATTCGGTGTCTGTGCAAGAATAAATTCAACAGCGAACCAAAATACCGTATAAAAAATATTCTAAAAAAAACTGAGTATTCATAAAATCAGGATATTTATGAAACAAAATCCAAGATTATATAAAACTCCCAATTTTTAGACAGAAGTCTGTTGCCTTCTATTTGAAAAAAGATGCGGGCAAATTTTGGGGTATAACAATATGATTCACAAAGAAATAGAGGTCTATGTTGATGATATGATTGCGAAATCCAACACTGAAGAGGAACATCTGGTCCACCTGCAGAAGTTGTTTGATAGGTTGAAGAAATATAAGTTGAGACTGAATCCAAACAAGTGTACTTTTGGGGTGAGGTCTGGTAAGTTACTAGGGTTTGTTGTTAGAAGCAAAGGTATTGAATTCGATCCTGCAAAAGTAAAATCCATACAAGAAATGCCTGTTCCACAGAATGAGAAAGAAGTTAGAGGGTTCTTGGGACGTTTGAATTACATTGCCTGGTTTATTTCCCATCTGACCGCTACTTGTGAGTCAATCTTCAAGTTACTAAGGAAAGATCAAGCAGTGAAATGGAATGACCAATGTCAAGAAGCTTTTGACAAGATCAAGAAGTACCTTCAGGAACCTCCGATTATGATACCACCAGTTGAAGGAATACCTCTAATTATGTACTTAACAGTATTGGAGAATTCGATGGGGTGTGTACTGGGGCAACATGACGAGTCTGGTCTAAAAGAGCATGCAATATACTACCTTAGCAAAAGGTTTACCGAGTGTGAAACAAGATACTAACTGCTCGAAAAAACTTGCTGTGCTTTGGCTTGGGTTGCTCGCCGACTGAGACAGTATATGTTGAACCATACCACTTTATTGATCTCTAAAATGGATCCTATCAATTATGTGTTTGAGAAACCCGCTCTCTCCGAACGAATAGCAAGATGGCAGATGATACTAACAGAGTATGACATTCAGTATACAACACAGAAAGCAATCAAGGGAAGTGTGTTGGCAGACCACTTGGCCCAACAAGCTGTAGATGACTATCAATCTATGAGTTTTGTATTTCCAGATGAGGATGTTATGTTTATTACTGATTGTGAACAACCTGGTCCGAATGAAGGACCTGAACCAGGATCCCGATAGACCATGGTTTTTGACGGAGCTTCGAATGCACTCGGTAATGGCATTGGCGCTGTGATTATCTCTCCAGCAGGTGGACACACTCCATTTACGACAAGATTGTGTTTCGATTGTACCAACAATATGGCGGAGTATGAAGCATGTATCTTAGGTCTCAGAGCTGCCATTGACTTGAGAATCAAGTTCTTGGAAGTATATGGGGATTCTGCCATAGTAATTAGTCAGATCAAAGGAGAATGGGACACAAAGCATCCTAATCTCATGCCTTACAAGGATCTGGTGTTATCTTTAATTACCTATTTCGAAGAGATTACTTTTGAACACATTCCCCGAGAAGAGAATCAATTGGCAGACGCATTAGCTACTATGTCATCCATGTTCAAGGTCAGATGGGACAATGAGGCTCCTATAGTTATCATTGAAAGGCATGATGAACCGGCATACTGTTACGAGATAGCTACTGAAGAGGTTGAAGAAAAACCATGGTTTCATGAAGTAAAAAGATATCTCGAAGCTCAGGAATACCCTGAAGGGGCATCTATCAATGACAAGAAGTTCTTAAGAAGGTTTGCTTCCAAGTTCTTTGTGAGCAACGGAACCTTATACAAGCGCAATCATGATTCAACTCTGCTTCGTTGTGTGAAGAAGAAGGAAGCAGAAGAGATTATGGAAGATATGCATGACGGTATCTTTGGAACTCATTCTAGTGGACACACTATGGCTAGAAAGATCCTGAGAGCGGGTTACCACTGAATTTTCTGACTGCACCTTGGCCTTTTGCAATGTGGGACATTGATATGATCGGGGAAATCAAACCTACTGCTTCCAACGGACACCGCTTCATCCTCGTGGCCATTGTTTACTTCACCAAATGGGTAGAAGCTGCTTCATTTGCTTCCGTTACCAAGAATGTGGTAGCCCGATTCATTAAGCATAACCTCATATGTCGGTATGGCATCCCTGAAAGGATTATCACAGACAATGGTACCAACCTGAACAACAAGATGATTACTGAACTTTGCACGCAGTTCAAGATCAAGCACCACAACTCTTCTCCTTATAGACCAAAGATGAATGGCGCAGTAGAGGCCGCCAACAAGAACATAAAGAAGATTGTACAGAAGATGACAGTGACTTATAAGGATTGGCATGAGATGTTACCGTTTGCTCTTCATGGTTACCGCACTTTGGCACGTACTTCAACCGGGGCAACCCCGTTCTCACTAGTCTATTGCATAGAAGTAGTATTACCGATTGAAGTTCAAATTCCATCTCTAAGAATCATGAAGGATGCAGAGTTAGATGAAGATGAATGGATCCAGACTCCACTAGACCAGATAAACCTAATTGATGAGAAAAGGCTTGCGGCTGTTTGTCATGGGTAGTTGTATGAAAAGCGTATGATCAAGGCATTTAACAAAATAGTCAAACAACAAGCATACCAGACTGGTGATTTGGTAATAAAGCGAATCATCTTACCACAAGGTGATCCTAGGGGCAAGTGGACTCCCATATATGAAGGACCATTCGTAATCAAGAAGATATTCTCTGGAGGAGCAATGATACTCACTACCATGGATGGAGAAGATTTTCCACACCCTGTGAACACAGACATAGTCAAAAAATACTACGCCTAAATAAGACCCGCTAGGTCGACGTACCTAGGCAAAAGTAAGGGCATCCCGGCGAACCAAAAGGGTTCGGGCAAAAGTTAGGGATATATATATATATATATATATATATATATATATATATATATATACATAAAATGTACACCCGGCAAGTTGAAAACCCGAAAGGGCGACTTGGGCAAAAAAGGGTATCCTGGTAGGCTGAAAACCTGAAAGGGCGGCCTAGGCAAAAGTTAAGGATTAAAAGCATATGACTATGTCTCGTCCAGATCACTCATCATTCAGCTTCATTACCAAAATCAAGTTCAAAAGGCACCGACCAATTCAATCACCTTTCTACAACAAGCAGGGGATGGGTTGCTTGAAGACATAATGGCAATAGCAGAATTGAAACTCAATAGGATTGTTTCCACATAGTTGTTTTTTTTTCGTTTTACTTTGTATCTTTTCAAAAACACACAACAATGTTCTCCTATCATTTTGCCTATTCATGGCTCTTTCTTAATACAAGTCATTTTCTTTTTCCACTCTCCTGAGTACTCCTTTCTTTCTCGAATGCGCAAACGTCCAATGATAAATCTTGAATGAACATATTCATATGAACATGATTAGCATTTATCTTTTTCTTTATATCTGTACATTTGTAAAAGACAGGAAAGGCAATTAGACAATGTCTAAGTAATCCAGAAGTCCTCCCTCAAACTCAATAATAGGGAGGAATCCCCAGAGAGTAATCACTAAAAGTTCTCGTTCAAACAAAAACTCAGCTCCCTAACAAAGTTCACATCTTCGACACTGCCGATTCGCCGATCCTTCTCTTTCCTCCAAATAGGATTATTCATCTCCATTATCCCCAGTCAGGGTGCATCAAAATCAAGCACCCGAATTGCTTTCATCCCCAAGCAGAAATCATAAATCCCCAGCTGCACATCTTCAATACTAGATCGGACATCAGGATCCCATTACTACAGAGTTTCAAGCTCTCTGAAATATTCCATGCAGCAGAAACAATATTCATACATCATACAAACATATCCATACATTGCATATACTACCTCATGATAAACTCATACACAACATACAGGTTTCTTATTTATTTTGACAAACTCATCACATAAAACATGCATCATGACATTGCATAAAGATTAACTTTAATTTTTCAGGACACAGGTACAAGCAGATAAACAATATCTTCGATTCTCAAAGATCTAATTCTACCATCACGAACGGTGCAGACAGGATCATCTTTCCAAATATCTAATTCAGTTACTACGAACGGTACTGACACGACCGACCTTCAAAGATCTAATTCTATCATCACGAACGGTGTAGACACGATCATCTTTCCAAGATCTAATTCAGTTACTACGAACGGTGCTGACACGATCGAACTCTCAAAGATCTAATTCTATCATCACGAACGGTGTAGACACGATCAACTTTCCAAAGTCTAAATCAGTTACTACGAACAGTGCTGACACGACCAACTCTCAAAGATCTAATTCTATCATCACGAACGGTGTAGACACGATCAACTTTCCAAAGTCTAAATCAGTTACTACGAACGGTGCTGACACGACCAACTCTCAAAGATCTAATTCTATCATCACGAACGGTGTAGACACGATCAAAATTCAACAACGACCTTTCAATGCTTCAAGTTCAGATATAGTCTAACATATGACTCATTTTGACTTTCAACTCATCAAGGCAGGTGGCATCTTAAAGCCCATTTCATATTTTCTGCCGATGGCATCTCTAAGCCCATCCCTGACACAAGTTCAAACATCAGCAAGCGCAAATTTTTGGGTATTTTAGTATTCAATCATCTTCCACCTTCAGATACCGACTGGCATACAAACCACTCTACATCTTCAGGTTTAAGAAGATTGAACAGGGGCAGCTGTCATACCCCAAAATTTTCCCATCTCATTTCACCTTTCAAACTCATACCAAGGCTCAAGACTCAAGGACATACTCTCCGAAACAACGACCTCTTGAACTAGGGTTTTGATTTCTTTGAAGGAAATGAATGAATCAAGATCTCCATTGGATTTCATATGGCTTATGATGTTTTCAAATTATCCCTATGACAAAATTCATGCTTCAATTCCAAGGATTGCTCAATTGTCCAGAAAGTCAACAGTCGACTAGTTTGACCTAAAAGTCAACTGTGGTCAAAGTACATTCAAAATTCCTGATTTTTGGTCAACATCCTTATTTTGAAGTATTATTCATCATTTGGTCAAGGATTGATCATGATTCATCAAGGAAAGTTCAAGGATCAACAAAACTCAAAGTTTCTAAATTAGGGTTTTTTGACCTAAAGTCAACCGAACTTTGACCAGCCATAACTTTCACATGGAACATCAGAAATTTTCCATCCCAAGCTAAATTTGAAGGAAATTGAATTCTTCACAACTTTGTCTCTCACATGCCAAGTCTAAAAATGCTTCATTTGAGAGGTATGGATCAAAAGATTATAGGTCCTTTTTGAAAGTCAACCAAAAGCAGTTTTTTGTCAAAGCCTATATCATCAAGATAACATCTTCAAATGAAAAAAATATTCCAAAGTGGCTTGTAGAGGACATCTTGAGTTCCAAAAATTCCTAGAACTCCTCCATATCTTAAAAATTGAGGGAAATATGCCTTGTCAAAGTTTGACAACTTTTATGGAGAAAAATGTGAAAGAAAAGGCCTCAAAATGAATTTCTTTGCAAATAGGCCCATATTCTTAGGATCCAATCTCCATCCTCATGATATGTAGAGCCCAAAATCCAATTGCCACGAATTTATTTGATTTATTTGATTTATTATGGATTTTTATTCATTTAAAAAGTGATTAAATTCAAATAAATCAAGGAAAAAATCAAAGATTTAATTTGGCTCATAATTCTAGTCAAATACAATCAACATTAACTCCAAAAATCAATCAAATTTCGTGCACCAAATGATTGGAAGAAGATTGGATCAATTTGGCCAAATTTAGAAGCTTTTAAAATCATATTTTCAATCAAAAATTTCAAATTGGCAATCATGGATTCAAAGGGATTTGCTTGATTTTTATTGACCTAAATACTTCACCTATAAGAGGGCAATCATTCCAGACCCCTAATTCACAAAATTCTGGCCATAAGAACCCTAAATGAATTGCTCAAAATCAAGAAAAAAGCCAATTGCAATTTCTGTGCTAGAGGCCTATTCAAAGAGTTTAAAAGATTCAATCTCATTCCCTGGTGTTCCTGGAAGCTATTGGGATCGTTACTCAAGACCAACACCCCCAGAATCACCTCCATTTAGCCAAGGTAAGTCACTATCTTTTTGAATTCGATTACGCCCATTCATGCATCATTCTTGAAATTTAATTGCATATTCTTGATCCTGATCATGTTTCAATGCTATCTGGAAACTTAATTGCATTTATATGTTGTTATAAGTGTTTGGCCATTGTTAGGGTTTATGACCTTCAAAGAGGGTTTTTCATTCTAGGCAAAATTAGGATCAATAACAGGTATTATCCTGCTCGTGAGGTTTAGACGATCACAATGGTGTGGTCGCGAAATTTTTTTGCTTGTGTTTTGTTGTATTCGTGATTTTCAGGTCTATGGCAACGGTTGTTAAACCGTAGGTAAAGCACGGGGAACCTAAGACGACGGCCAGAGGTTGGGGGTGATGGCGTGTCAGCCTGCCATTGGCCCAATTCAAAAGAAAAACGCGCGCTGCCCAGTTTTTGTGTCCAAGGATTCAGTGCTTCTCACGTTCATGCGTATGGTGCATCTTCTCAATCACAGTCGTTTGATTGTTCTCCAGATCAATCCAGCGCATCCTGAAGCGCAGACATACTATGCGTCCCCAGCCACGCGCCACATCAGATCAAAAGCTAAGTTTTTTTAATTTTTTTTATTTTTAATTACATAAATCCCTTTTATTTCTTTTCCTTTTTCTTTTATTATAATTCTTTTTTTTACTTATTTATTTTTACTTATTTAATAAATTAGTTTTTTTATATAATAATTTTATACTTATTTATTTTTTTATCGAAAACTCGATTTTTTCCATAATTCTATTAATAATTGTTTATATATATTTAAAACTCAATTTTATTTTCATACATGCTTTAATTAATTAATTAATTAGGATTTAATCCAATAATGATTTTAATTGTTTATATTTAATCGAACTTTCAATTTTCTTAAATGTCTATTTAAAATATTAATTTAGTTACTTAAGCCATTTGTTTTAACCCTGATTTATCCCGATAAATTAGGGTTGACGATCTTTAATGCACTAACCTTTTCTCTTCTTCATTCGTAATTTTCAGGATTGATCAGGGATGCGATGAAGGCTCGAGACACATAAATTATTCATTTTTCTTTTTGCCTTTATTATTTTTTGCCTTTTATTTTCGCTTCCCCGCAGGTGTTTATTGTAATAGCGTAGGATTTTATTTTTTCTGCCTTTTATTTTGCCTTAATATTAATTGACGTGGTTAGTAACCCTACGGAGTGCAACCCCGAATTGAACCTAGAATCAGTAATTTTATAAGATAAAATATATGAATTGAACTACCTGATTGTGCCACACACACACACTTTTGGGTAACCCCTCTTGTTGCCTGTTGTCTTATGATTTGCTGCCTTGTTGCCTTACTATTTTGTTGCCTCTTATTATTACAAAATAGTCAAGTCCCTCGATTCCGAGGATACCTAAAGCAAATGTTGCCCTCAGTTCATTCATCATCAATTTTGTCCCTCGATGTTGCCTCGGTAAATGATTATTTGTCCCTATTGCTAAGGTATCCTCGCCTGCTGCCTAAACGATCATATGACTATTATATCCTTCCCTTAGACTACCTGCCCTCTTTATGGCAGGGTCAGTCTTATGGCGAACGATAGCTCCGATGACACTTTAAATCCAATAAAAGGACTTCCTACCCTCCTATGGTATGGATAGCCGTGAAAAGCTAAAAGAACATTTTTTTCAAACTTAGGGTAGTTGCTTTTAATTGCTTGCTCTGGTTTAAATTCTAACTTTCCTTTTTTTCAAAAACCTTCAAAAAAGGCTACGCTTATTTTACAAGCTAAAGTCCTTAAACAAAATCCTTTTTCACATCACAAACATTTTTGAAAACAAAGTGAGCTAAGCAATTAAGAGCCCATGGATAACCATGGATACAAAGGGTGATTTAAACCTTCCCTTTGTATAATTTACCCCCCGAACTCAAAATCTTTTTTTAAAGGTCTTTTTCTGTTCTTTTAGCCTTTCTCTAATTTGGATAAAGTAAAAGTCGGTGGCGACTCTTGCTTACCGCGACATTTCTTTAAAGTCAGTTCACCGTATTACAGGTGGAATCACTGGTTCTCTCCTTGGTAGAACTGATTGGGATAATGTTGACCCGAAGTTGTTTACTTCCAGAATAGGCTCTCTTCACACTACAGATTTGAAGCCTTCCTACAGAGTTTGGGCAAATATCTTTCTATCACAGAAAATCAACAAACTCTGCAACCTACATCAGTCAAGATCAGAAATTCACTTTGTTCTGCATTGGAAAAGGTATGAGAGTCAATCTACCTCATATTCTGTTTCAATATCAGAAGAATAATGTTGAAGAATCAAGGGAAGTAGAACGTCTGAAGTATCCCAAGCTTAAGAAGAATACTATTCCTCAATATCTGACATTCTGACTGAAAGTGGTCTGATAGATACATTGAGAGCAGCTGGCTCTACTCAATATCTGACTGCTGTTCGTGGGAGTATTCTAACTGCTCAGTATTTGAGAAGAATGCAGTTGATTGAAAAGGTGACCACCACTCCAAAGGTGTTTCCTAATATTCTGACCAGAAGAACTCCAGTTGCTGGTTTCTCTCAAATATTCAAAGAAGAACTATCAAAATCAGTTAAACGCTAGCTGGAATCCTGTGTTAGAGAACAATCTGATGTTGATCCTGCTTGGATTCGTGGAAGAACTATTCCCTATTTGGATAAGCTAAAGAAAAAGGATAAGAAGAAGAAACAGAAGAAGCTGAAGAGAAAGGTCACAGAAGAAGGTCCTGATGCTAAGAAAGCCAAGAAGCTGAAGAAACCTTCATGTATTGTTACCTCTGACTCTGTACCTGTTACTAGTTCTGAACACGTATCAACAGAGTCCCTCAAAGTTCCTAGTACTTTTGAAGAGCTTCAGAAGCTCATAGAAGATATTGAAAATGTAGACACCTCCAGTTTACACTCTACCTCTGACCTTCCCCCTCAGAAAAGACCACCTCCTTTTGATCTTCCATCCTCTTCCACCACCACTAAAAGAAGCCGTCCACTTCATTCTGAACCAACCCTTGACCCCCAACCTCTAAATGTTGTCTTTCCACTAATTCCATCTGAAAATATCTTCTCAACCACCTCCATTCCTTCTGCAATCTCACCATTAATTGATCCCTCAACCACCTCCACAGCAGATTCTTCATCCTCTCTATTCTCTTCTAACACTTCTGCTTTGTTCTCTAGAGAACCTGAACCTTACTTTGTTCTTAACCCATACTCCCCTATCACCCAATTCAGAAGCAACCCTCCTGAACCCTCTTTTGATATGTGTTTTGAATTATTAAAGTATAAGGTACGGACAGGGTTAGATGCTCTGAAGGTTGCTCATGACTCCAAGATGGATCATGTAGCTGCTGGGAAGCTCTGGAGAGCTTTTGGAAGGGAAATTCAGGATGACTTTCTGGATCTTCAAAAAGAGTGTTTGACTGCTACTCCTGGTCCTTCTGGATTCTGTTTGGAGTATGACGATGGAAGATACTACCATCCCATCACCAACTGGAAGCCTCTGGAAGAGAAACCATTTGTTGATGAGTTAGAAGAAGAAAATCCTCTTGCAATCATTGTGTGGAAGCCACATCCATAAAAAGTTCTGACTGGAGATTTTCAGGCTTTGTTCAACTGGTTCAAGGAGAACCCTTCTGAAAAGGTCCCCAACATGGTTTACCCAAAAGTTTAGTACCCTCGAGAACCTGAAATTCCTGTTTTCAAAGGGTTACCTTCGGACGAACATCCTGCTGAAGATATTTCTATTGAGGAAAATCATGAAGATGTTCAAATGGTTGATGCTGATGCTGATCATCCTGTTCTGGATAATAGCTTTGATGCTTCTTCTGCTGGTCCTTCTGTTCCGCTGAACACTTTGAAGGAACTCCAACAGAATCAAGCTACCTTGGTCAGTCGTCTGGATAAGCAAGACGACACCAACGCTGAGATCAAAAGTTAGATGAAGACTCAAGAAGAAACCACCAAGAAGCAAGCTGCTGACACTTCTGAGATTAAAAACCTTCTGGCCGCCTTAACCTCTAGGTTTACCCAGTAGAAGTCTGTCTTTTGTCTTAGTTGGTTTCTCTTTGTTTTTTACATCTGTTTGAATTGCATCTGATTCTGTATTATCTTATCTTCTGATTAATCAATGAAATATCTTTTTCCCTCTTCACTCTGTGTGTCTTTCATCTAAATCTTTTATGCTTTTTGATGTTATGACAAAAAGGGGGAGAAATGTGATAATTGAATTGATTTATTATATCAGTTGCTGGGCTTAATTCTCAACATTCCTAACAATTATATTGCAAGCTTTCTGTCTTTGATAGTTTTTGCAGGAATGTGATATTCTGGACAAAGCTCAACATGAGAAGCAAATACATGGGGAAAAGCAATTCTAAAGCTCCTAAAGATTTGTAGCAAACTGAGTGCTCTGAAGCTTCAAGTCTAGAAGCAAGAAATGTTGTGATCAAACCCAGAAGCTCTAATACAAGAAGTCTCAAGTTCTGATGGATCAGAAACATAGAAGACTGAAGACATAAGAGCTCTGACACAAGTGATCACAAAGAGAAATTCAAAGCTCTGAAGCTATCCAATGGAAGCTCTGAAGAGAAGCTATGAATGTTCTAAAGTTTTATTCAACGTGATAGTCTCAACTGAAATGGAAAAGTACTCAGGGAAGTCTTTTATTTATAAATTCTTCTAGTATTAATTTCAGGGGGAGATTGTTAATCTCAGGGGGAGACATATTCACACACTCTGATTATATACTTATGCTATATATGTGTAATTGTCTTTGTTCATCTGATATTTTGGATACAAATTCATATCAATTATATATGTTTTTATCATCATCAAAAAGGGGGAGATTGTTAGAACAAGAAATGTTCTGATCAATATTCTTAGTTTTGATGATAACATTATGTATGAATTTTATATAAGACAATGTGGTTATCTAATCCTTTACATTTTCCATTTCAGGAAATATATAAAGAGTATGCACAAATCAGCGCTCAGAAACAACTGACTCAGAAAGTTCTGGATGGCTTCATCAGAACATGCTCTGGTAAGACATCAGAAGATGGTCATGCAGAATTAGAACATGAACTGGAAAGCATTCGAAGAATAGAAGTCAGAAGAACAAGCTATGAAGTTCTGATGGTATCACGCTCAAAGCTCTTCAAAGTCAGAAGACAGAAGATGCTCTGCACCAAAGCTGATGGCTCTTTTATTCAAACGTTGTTATCTACAAATCTGAGTCCAGAAGAAAGTACAAGATGAAAGGCTGTAACATCAAATCTCTGACTGACAAAAGGAACGTTAGAAGCTACAAAAGGCAAAGTCAGTAAAAGCAGCAAAAGCAAGGCTCGAGGTAGTTGACAAAAGTGTGAAACATTAAATGCAGCGTTGTACTTTTCACGCAAAGCATTAAATGCACCCCAACGGTCATTTCCTCTCAAGCGCCTATAAATAGAAGTTCTCATCAGAAGCTGAATACAACACTTGTGCAAAATATACAGAAACACTGTCAAATTCAAAAGCTTACGAACTTCATCTTCAACCTCACAAACTCTCTGTAATATTTAGTGAGTGTTAAATGTAGAACTTAAGAGAAATATCACAGTTGTGATTACAACTTTATTAGAAGCATTCAAACTCTTGTAAACTTTATTTCACATTGATTGTAAAAGGATTCCTAGAGTGATTAAGTTGTGATCTGTAGACTCTAGAAGACTTAGAGGTTATCTAAGTGGAAAACCATTGTAATCAGTTGGATTAGTGGATTAAATCCTCAGTTGAGGTAAATCACCTTTTCAGTGGTGGATTGGAGTAGTTTGGTTAACAACGAACCAGGATAAAAATCATTATGTTGATTGTTTTTATCTTCCAAGTTTTTTGAGATACACTTATTCAATCCCCCCTTTCTAAGTGTTTTTCTATCATTCAGTATGTATTATGAATGATGCAGAAATGGACTATATAGTCGAAGCATATTGGTATCTCCAAGTAGTAACTGCGAGTTTGAGAAAGTAAATCTCTGTATGCTACTGGAGATATTGATAAGGTGATTATGAATTCCTGTCTTCCGTTTGAGGATATCCAACTTGGGATTTTTGATCTTCGCTTGGGGATGCGAGTAGCTTGAATGATCTGATTATGATATATCCTAGGGACAAGAGAGAAGAATAATCTTCTGATGTAGAATCTGATCAAGCTTGACTGTGAGTGTCAACTTCTAATAGGAATGGTGAGTTTGAACACACCCTATTGGAGAAGAAGATTGTGTCGGAGAATAGGCGGTATTGGAGACATAAGCTCTATCGGAGAATCGAGCCTCTGTTGGGAAGAGATTATTTGATGATGACTTTTTGAGGATTACTTTGTGGGGATATATTGTGAAAATAACTTTGTGGGGAAGATTCCCAGAGATGTTTTTTTCCCCCTTGTCTTCAGGTACTTGTTGTTGGAAAACATTTTTTAACGTGGGAGTCTACCTGCCCCTGGATTTAGTAACCTGGTACGCTTGATGCTTGAGATTGGAATTAGAACTTCGAAGGTGAGATAGATGCTGACACCGTCTGATGCTGGTAGCTGAATAGCTCTTGCTGAGATTTGTGACTAACGCAACATGCCCCTAGTGATGGCCTAGCCTTTCCGATAGTTTGGCGTCTTTGAGAGATTCTATGAATTGTGACCAGATTGCCCTTGATAGATGGGGTAATAATATGTCTTGCCTCTTGTATGTACAAGCTGTTTAGATGACTGAGTCAGGCGTATGAGACATCTCTGCAATTTAATCTTATTGGGAGAACTTTTAGTCACTAGTCATACCCCATGCAGATTCTTTCTGATGTTAAAGATTTGAAATTATGTAACAGAATTGTTTTATAATGACACTCATAAAAAATGCAAAGCATACATCTGTCTTGAAGTTTTAAAATATTTTTAGTAAAACAAAAGATATAGGAAAGCGATATTTGTAAGAACATGATATCAACTTTGGATCTTATGGTAAACCTTAAGTAGTCAGGATACCTTTTGGTAACAGTATGCTTTCGAGCTAACCATGCTTCAGTTAGGACTTTCAAAGGTTGTAATGTGGCTTGGTTCACGGTTTTAAGAAACAATGGAAAATGGCTCAAATTTATTTGTACCCATCCCAATCTTCGTGATGTTCTTCAATCCTATACTCAGCTGACTATGCATTGAAGCTCCAAAAGAGTTTGAAATTGTAACACTGACAGTGGCGATGGTTCAAAAACCCATAAGTTTATTTGCAAAGGCAGTCATCATTATTTTCTTGTAATATTTCTTTTTGTTGAGGATTTGTATTGACCTCTTTTCGGCTTTAGTATCCCTAACTTTTGCCTGAACTGTGTTTTTAATTGGGATTAGAGTCAGCGGGATGCCCCAATTTCGCTTAAGTCCCCTTCATAGGCTTTGACTTATCCGGTTCTTATTGTTTCTTTATTCATCTGTTCTTTCTTTCTTTTTTTTGAAAAGTAGTGACTGCCTGTCTTGACGATTACAGAGAACCATCACTGATTATGTGAGAACACATTGTCATAATTAAGTTAACTGAGGAACTACCCTACCCCTGGTTATGCATAAGGGTTTGAATTTTGTATGAGATGAAAATCTCCTACTTCTTAGGCTCAAAGAGGTTGACGAGGGATGAACATTCTTATATCTCCAGTGTTTAGGAATTGAAATAATGCCTGTACATCGCCAGCACGGTCGGTTCAAAAGCACTCTGTATGAGGTGGCGGTGTCATTTTCGTCATCCTACCTATAAAGGCTTACAACTTCAATCGAGAGTTGCATATCACAAAGAAAAACAGAGTAAAAATAAAGTTTAAATACAGTGAAAACATAACAGAAATAACTCAAGACAAACGTATGCATGCATTAATGATTATTACGAAAACAAATAAGTCTGTCATAATTCAAATGTTTAAACAAACGAAATAGAGATTGCGAATGCAAGTAAAAACTAATGATCTAAAATTCCTCCTTATAGATATCAAGCAGTCTTGTCATGATTGGGCACATGAGTTTTAGGAGGATGAAACTCAATTTCCCCGGCATCGATCATGTCTTGGATTTTGTTCTTCAATGGCCAACAATCGTTTGTGTCATGTCCAATGTTGTCGGAGTGATAAGCACATCTTGCATTGGGATTATACTGATGAGATGAAGTATTAGGCTTCAGAGGAGGATCCTTTAATGTAATTAGTCCTTCCTTCAGCAACTGTTGTAACACTTCGGCCAAAGTCATGTTGATCTTAGTGAATTGTCTTTTGGGCGTGTTCTGTTTGCGCTGATTAGTGCGTTGTTGTTGCGTTGGCGCTTGACCAGAGACCAGGACTGCTCCAACAGTGTTGGATTCATTCTTCCCATTATAAGGTTTCTTTGCAGTATTGGAGGAAAAATGCACCTGAATCTTTCCGTTTCGGATACCGCTCTCAACGTGTTCCCCAGTTAAGATTAAATCTGTGTATCCAGAAGACGAGCTCCCAAGTAAGTGACTATAGAAAGGACCAGTCAGCGTATTCATGAACATATCAACCAACTCTCTATCGGCCAAAGGAGGTTGGACTCTTCCAGCCAGGTCTCTCCACTTCCGAGCATACTCCTTGAAGCTTTCGTTAGAACCCATAGACATACTTTGTATTTGCATGCGGGTTGGCGCGAGATCAGCATTGTACTTGTATTGATTGTAGAAAGCCATAGTCAGGTCTTCCCACGTACGAATGTTGGCACCTTCCAGTTGATAGTACCATTCAAGTTGTGTTCCAGACAAGCTCTCTTGAAAGAAATGAATCCACAATTTCCTTTCGTCAGTGTGCGGCTGAATCTTCCTCACATGAGATTTTAGATGCAGCTTAGGGCACGAGACACCATCGTACTTAGAAAAAGTCGGAGTCTTGAATTTCGGAAGGGATAGAAATTCCTGAGAAGATCCCCAAATCCTCAAAGTTAAGTCCAGGCACCCTTTGGATTTCCACAGCTTTCATGTGTTCTTCTAGTTGTTTATATTTTTCATTTGCGTATTCATCCTCATGATGGTCCTTTCCTTTCTCGGAGGTTTTGACAGAACCATGGTTACTCTTTGCATCAGTCTCGACACTAGCACTGTCATCTTGCTCGCTATCACTGTCTTCAGAGACTTCGGCTTCATTGGGTTGCAAGATCGGACCTCTGAACCTTATCCCCAGAGTCCTCTTGCCCTTCTTCTTCTTTTTAGATAGCATGGTTTTCAGCTCTTCTTGCCCCTTGTACAAAGTCAGGATGAGCTCTTTGAATTGAGCATTTTGTGCCTCGAGATTCTTGATACTTTCTTCGGTGCTCATCCTTTCCTATTGAAATAAACTACAAGAAGGTGAGAAACCTATAGCAAGGAACCTGCTATGCGATGTTATGAATGAAGATGCAAACTTTCACGGATCTTTAGGGAATTTAGTTTGCAGTATTAGAAAATTATTGATCACATCTTTGTCTGAAGAATTTTCTCTTTTGGACGTCCTTCTGTGAGAATCGAGCTCACCATATCCAGTGGGTCGTCGCCTCTGATTCGGGATACCTCTGAATTTGAAGGCACATGGATAGAGGAAAATAAATCCTCTTGCCCCTTGATAGGTATGGTGCCTTTAAACTGGAAGACATATGGCTAGAGGAAAATAAATCCTCTTGCCCCTTGATGAGAATTTAGTCTTTGATAAGGCACCTGAAATTGTGCGCCCTAAATTCCTAAGATCCTTGAAAGGGTTAGTTATGATGTGATGTGATGATGTTATGATGTCATGCAAATGTTATGTATTAAGTAAAATCATAAGGTAGTAGGGACAAATAAATCTCACAAGCAAAACCTGCAAGGAAATCAAGGGTTAGCAGCACACACAAGCAAGTCAGACAAGAGTCCTTAGGCTTAAAGGCCTGCATGAAGTCTGACCAGGTAGATACCGTTCCCCAATAAGTACTTCTAAGGATAGGATGAAATTAGTGACCAGGCTCTAAAAAGTTACTCAGAATGGTCAGTCCTTCTAAAGCACCCTCGAACATGATACATTCATGCCATGCAATGATGCTTTAAGAAAGAACCTATCTAAGTTGTAGTATCGGGTAGCGACTATATCCCTCAACATTCATCAAGGGTAGTCCCCCCACTACGTTCCTAAAGGCCAAGATGGGTTAAAGGTAACTAAAGATCCTTAAGCTCCGACTCACCCAAGGTACATACATAAACCTCTCTCATGCAAGAGAAGTACATACATAACCATTGGAGGCCTAACTTAAGCTTGAACTCTCATATTGACCAATCCCAAGCATGCACAAGGGAGGTCGCCATGACTATGCCACTCCTATCTTAAGGTGTACTTGAATCCGGGTATAGGATTCATCTTCCATTAAAAACCCAAGCAACCTTGAAAAGTAAATCAAACAAAACAAACATTTGGTGATCTAAGCCCTAAGGTAAACCCCTCTTTAAATATCATCCCCAGCAGAGTCGCCAGTTCTGTAATACGGTGGGAGAACTGACTTTTAAAATGTCGCGGTTAAGCAAGAGTCGCCACCAACTTTTATTTTGTCCAATTTCAGGAAAGGTAAAAAGAACAGAAAAAGACCTGTTTTTTTAGAAGAAATTGGCTCGGGGAGTAAGTTATGAAAAGGGAAGGTGTAAGCACCCTTTTCATCTACAGTTCTCTGTGGGCTCTTAGTTTGCTTAGCTCATGTTTGTTTATTGTTTGTTTGGAAAAGAGACTTTTGAAGAGAAAAGGACTTTAGCTTAAAAGCATAGCCTTTGTTTTTGAAAGAGGTGTGAAAAACAAATTCTTTGTTTTGAACAAGCAAACTAGGAGCACTACCCTATACTTTGTCTTTTCTATGCTTTTTAAATTTCCTAGGACTAACCATACCATTTATGGGTAGCTAGTTCCTTTTTATTGGACGTGCGGGACAATCGAAGGGTCATCGGAGGTCGTTGAAGGAAACAAGTAGAGGTACCTTTAGCAAATTCGAAGGAACAAATCATCTCAATCGAGGGACTAGATCATGCATTCGTAGGCAGCAATTCGAGGGTCATCAAGGGACCATGATCTTTGATGATTTTTTTTTGTTATCGATGGACGTTTGCTTTAGATACCTCTATATTCGAGGGACACGACCTTCATTCGTAAGGCAACCAAGAGGGGTGTACCCTAGAGGCAAGTGAGTGCGAGTGTGTTAGATTCGAATATTTTATCTTTTAGTTAGTGATCTACGATAGCGATTTATGTCTTTTCACACCCTAATTTACTATCACACGCAGATAAGTATTGCAGGAAAATAAAAGCGGAAACATAAAAATCCTAGCTATTATAGGGCTTCGGGGAGGGGGATTACAATAAAATGAAATCGGGGATGTGCGGAAAATAAATCCTAATTTAATCTATTACAATAAAAAACTTGCAACCTATACGGGATCTCTAGAAATTTTAAATAAGAATAATAATAAATAAATGAATACGCGATTAACATCGAGGCCTCGAGAAAGTGGATGAAGATTTGAAGGGCGAGATTAGGGTTAGTAAAGCAATTATGTTAATGCTTAATTCAGAACCTAAACTAAATTAATTATTGAAATATTCTAAGTTAACTACTAAATAAAAAATTCTAATTAACTATATAATTCTCGTTATTAATTAAAATTAGTCCAAATCCTAATCTATTAGAAAAACTAGTTTAAATGATTAATCAACTTAAAAGGAAAACAAATATTATTATTATTTTTTTTATGAAGGAAAAAATTCTAATTATGAGTCAAATTAAAAAAATTAGTAAGATGACAATTTACAAAATATGGAATGATTTTTTAAATTAATTATAATGGTTGTTCCTATTTAATGGTTAATTGTATTTAGTTGGTTAATTATAAAAAATAATTTAGGAAGAAATAGAAACAAAAGAAAGTTTGAAAAACAAGAAAGGGATGGTGTGAGGATCGAACCCACCCCTTAATGGTTACTAGCACTCTTTGCTTCCAGTTGAGCCATTATTAATTGGTGTTAGTAAATTGATTTAAACAAAATAAGTAAAAAGACAAACGTGAATGGTGGAAAGTCTGAGGGGTCCCGCGCCTTGTTAACTGGCCAATCACATGCAGAGAGAGGGAGAGAATTTTCGCCCAGCCACTCAAGCAACGCCACGCGTGGTCCAAGTAGTCAACGTTCCACATCATCATCTTCTTCCTCCAGCCCTGTGGATTTTGCTGCGGATTTAGCCATGGAAATACCTGCGGATTTTTCTTCGAGTTTCGTGCAATTTCAAAACTAACATGATACGATCCAAACAAAGTTAGAGGGGACCCATATACACTAAATGGGTGGCTGCGAGTTCAATGGTGCCGTTATTTTTGTCTAATACGGCCTGTAGCGTATAGAACTAAGGCTTCACACGTTTATTCCCTAATCATGGAGTTTCTATATTCAAGGCCCTAAACTCCTGTATCAAGCATCAAACCAGTTCTAAAACTCACCATAAGCATGTTAAAAGCATCAAATTAGCTTAAAATGCATGGAATGAATAAAAACGAAAACCAAAATTTTTTGAATGAATGTGAACAACGTGATATGGTATTTAAAATAGCATGGGGACCATGTATTAGTTCATGCTCACCCTAAATCACCTCAGAAAGAGAAATATGACGTTATTTGGCGTGAAGGATACTGCATTTGGTGATTCGATTCTTACACCTTTTGGTATTTTTTGCAAGTGTGGGAGAATTGTTGGAGGCTAGGGTTTCTTCCTCTTGAGGGCTGCAGATGCTAGGTATATAATAGGGAGCAAATCAGGTCATGTAAATGAGGGAGTAAGTGACACTTGAATGCAAAATATTTTCTTGAAGTTTTTTGTCAAAACCTGCCATATATGCTCTTTTCTTCCCTTTTAAAGCTTGTGCACGAATTTGGAAGTTTATGTGGGCTTCCTTGGTTCTTAAGATGGGTAGAAATCAGGCCCAATTCAACTTGTCCCTTACTTTTATATTTTATTCAATTAAATTTGAATTTTAATGAAAATAATTAAAAAATAAATGGAATAAATGACAAAAAGACATGCTCTTGGACTTGGAGATCGTGGATGGGATTATAAATAAGTTTAGATCAAAAGAACTTGGGCCAATTTGGGAGAAAATTAAATTTGACAAGTATTTCTCTTCATTCACCTCTTTAAAAATGCTTAACTTGTGAAATTTGTATCTTGCTCAATTTTTATCATTTTGAGGTGTTCTTGGAATTTTTGGAAAGCTCAAAAAAGTCCTCTAAACACTCCTTTTGGTTTGATCTCCATTGAGGTTTCCATGATCATGTTATGGGCTTTTGAAAATGATGACCTTTTAATGACTTTTTGGAGGACTTGTAATGTTTTGGATCATATCTCTCAAATGGTGCATTTCTTGACTTTGGACCCAACATCAAATTTGTAGAGAATTGAATTTACTTGAGAATGAGCTTTTGTTGGGCAATTTAGGATAAAGTATGAGAGAGTTATGCCCAGTCAAAGTTGAGTTGACTTTTCACCTAGAAACCCTAATTTAGCAACTTTGGAGATTTGCTGATTTCGGATTTTTCCTTGATGAATCATGATCAACCCTTGATAAAATGATGAATAATATTTCAAGAGGTTGATGTCGACAAAAATTCAGGAGTTTTGACTGTGGTTTGATCCTAGTTGACTTTTAGGTCAAATTGGTCGATTGTTGATCATTTGAGCAATTGAATGAGCAATCCTGTGAATCAGGGCTTGAAACTTGGCATGAGGGTCCTTTGAGGCATATGAGAGGCCATTGTTAGAACAAGATTTGTTCTGATCAATTATCTTAGTTTTGATGATAACAATAATATGAATTTTGCTTAAGATTATATGGTACTCTAATCCAATGCAATTTCCCTTTCAGGAAATATATAAAGAGTACGCATAATTCAGCGCTCAGAAGCTTTGTCTCAAATGGTTCAGCATGCAACATCAGAACATGGTCTGGCAAGACATCAGAAGATGGTCGAAGCAGAATCAGAACATGGGTCTATGGAAGCATCAGAAGAACAAGAGAACAGAAGCACTGAAGTTCTGATGGTATCACGCTCAGAAGCACTTCAAGGTCAGAAGATCAGAAGATGCTTTGCACCAAGCTGTTTGACTCTGATGATATTCAAACGTTGTATTCATAAACATCAGATCAGAAGAAAGTACAAGTGGCAAGCTACGCTGACTGACAAAAGGAACGTTAAAAGCTATTAAAGGCTACGTCAGTAGACACAGCGTGAACAAGGCTCGAGGTAGTTGACAAAAGCGTATAACATTAAATGCGATGCTGTACGGAACACGCAAAGCATTAAATGCTCTCAACGGTCATCTTCTCCAACGCCTATAAATATGAAGTTCTGATGAGAAGCAAGGTTAACGATTCTGCACCAAAACAACTCATATTAAACTTGCTGAAACGCTGTTCAAACTCAAAGCTCAGAATCTTCATCTTCATCAAAGCTCACTACATTGCTGTTGTAATATATTAGTGAGATTAAGCTTAAACGTTAAGAGAAATATCACAGTTTGTGATTATAGCTTTCAAGAAGCATTTGTAATACTCTTAGAATTGATTACATTAAGTTGTAAGGAACTAGAGTGATCGTGTGGATCAGAATACTCTAGGAAGTCTTAGAGGTTATCTAAGCAGGTTGTAACTAGAGTGATCGTGTGGATCAGTATACTCTAGAAAAGTCTTAGAGGGTATCTAAGCAGTTGTTCCTGGAGTGATCAGTGTGTGATCAGAAGACTCTGGAAGACTTAGTTGCTGACTAAGTGGAGAACCATTGTAATCCGTGCGATTAGTGGATTAAATCCTCAGTTGAGGTAAATCATCTCTGCGGGGGTGGACTGGAGTAGTTTAGTTAACAACGAACCAGGATAAAAATAACTGTGCAATTTATTTTTATCTGTCAAGTTTTTAAAGCTACACTTATTCAAACCCCCCCCCCCTTTCTAAGTGTTTTTCTATCCTTCAATTGGCATCAGAGCGCCGGTTCTAAGGTGCAAGCACTTAACCGTGTTTAGAAAAGATTCAGGAAGAGAAAAACGCTTCAGTAAAAGATGGTTGATGAAAGTGAAAAGTCTACACCTGCATCTACATCTGGCTCTGCTGAGCAATACAACGGTAACAATGGTTATACTAGACCGCCAGTATTTGATGGTGAAAACTTTGAATACTGGAAAGATAAACTGGAAAGTTACTTTCTTGGTCTAGATGGTGATCTATGGGATCTTCTGATGGATGGTTACAAACATCCAGTAAATGCCAGAGGCGTAAAGCTGACAAGGCAAGAAATGAATGATGATCAGAAAAAGCTTTTCAGGAATCATCATAAATGCAGAACTGTTTTGCTGAATGCTATCTCTCATGCTGAGTATGAGAAGATATCTAACAGGGAAACGGCCTATGACATATATGAGTCCTTGAAAATGACTCATGAAGGAAATGCTCAAGTCAAGGAGACTAAAGCTCTAGCTTTAATCCAGAAGTATGAAGCCTTCAAGATGGAGGATGATGAAGACATTGAAAAGATGTTTTCAAGATTTCAAACTCTTACTGCTGGATTGAGAGTTCTTGACAAGGGATACACCAAGGCTGATCACGTAAAGAAGATCATCAGAAGCTTACCCAGAAGATGGGGTCCTATGGTGACTGCATTCAAGATTGCAAAGAATCTGAATGAAGTTTCTCTGGAAGAGCTCATCAGTGCCTTGAGAAGTCATGAAATAGAGCTGGACGCAAATGAGCCTCAAAAGAAAGGTAAGTCTATTGCATTAAAATCCAATATCAAGAAATGCACTAACGCTTTTCAGGCTAGAGAAGAAGATCCTGAAGAATCAGAATCTGAAGAAGAAGATGAACTGTCTTTGATCTCCAGAAGGCTAAATCAACTCTGGAAGACCAAGCAAAGGAAGTTCAGAGGCTTCAGAAGTTCAAAGAAATTTGAACGTGGAGAATCTTCTGATGACAGAAGATTTGACAAGAAGAAGGTCATGTGCTATGAATGCAATGAGCCTGGACACTTCAAGAGTGAATGTCCGAATCTTCAGAAGGAAAATCCCAAGAAGAAGTTTCATAAGAAGAAAGGTCTTATGGCAACCTGGGATGAGTCAGAAGATGATTCAGACTCTGAAGATGAGCATGCTAACTGTGCGCTGATGGCGACAGAAGATGACGGATCAGAATTTACATCAGAATCAGATTCTGAAGAGGTATTTTCTGAACTTACTAGAGATGAGTTAGTTTCCGGTCTAACTGAACTTCTGGAACTCAAGTCTCAGATCAGTCTCAAATACAAAAAGCTGAAAAAGCTATTTGAATTTGAAACAAAGAAGCTTGAGTTGGAGAATTCTGAATTAAAAGAAAAACTTTTAAAATTATCCAATAATGTTGGATCTCCTTCTGATTCAGAAAAATCCACTCCTAGTCTAAACCATATTCTGAAAGAATATGATTTAAGTTTCAGGAAGTTCTTATCTAGAAGTATTGGCAGAAGTCAGCTAGCTTCTATGATATATGCTGTGTCTGGAAACAAAAGAGTCGGCATTGGTTTTGAGGGTGAAACCCCATACAAACTTGAACCTGTTGATGAAATGAAATTCACATACAAGCCATTGTATGATCAGTTCAAGTATGGCCACTCCCATGATATTAGGCACACTTCACATGCTCAAAGTTTTCACATTGCACACACCAAAAAGCATGTGACACAACCTAGGAAATATCATGAAACTCACATTAAAAATTATCATGCTGTTCCTCCTATTGCTTACAATGTTAAACCCAAGTTCAATCAGAACTTGAGAAAATCTAACAAGAAAGGACCCAAAAAGATGTGGGTACCTAAGGATAAGATTATTCCTATTGCAGATATCCTTGACTGCAAAAAGGACAAAGCACAACATGTCATGGTACCTGGACTCTGGATGCTCACGACACATGACAGGAAGAAGGTCTATGTTCCAAGACCTGGTGCTTAAGTCTGGAGGAGAAGTCAAGTTTGGAGGAGATCAGAAGGGCAAGATAATTGGCTCTGGAACTATAAAGTCTGGTAACTCTCCTTCCATTTCTAATGTACTTCTTGTAGAAGGATTAACACATAACCTCTTATCTATCAGTCAATTAAGTGACAATGGTTATGATATAATCTTTAATCAAGAGTCTTGCAAGGCTGTAAATCAGAAGGATGGCTCAATCCTATTTACAGGCAAGAGGAAGAACAACATTTATAAGACAGATCTGCAAGATCTTATGAGTCAGAAGGTGACCTGTCTTATGTCTGTTTCTGAAGAGCAGTGGGTCTGGCACAGAAGATTAGGTCATGCTAGTTTGAGAAAGATTTCTCAGATTAACAAACTGGATCTTGTCAGAGGACTCCCTAATCTGAAATTCAAATCAGATGCTCTTTGTGAAGCATGTCAGAAGGGCAAGTTCTCCAAACCTGCATTCAAGTCCAAGAATGTTGTTTCTACCTCAAGGCCATTAGAACTCTTGCACATTGATCTGTTTGGCCCAGTCAAAACAGCATCTGTCAGAGGGAAGAAATATGGATTAGTCATCGTAGATGATTATAGCCGCTGGACATGGGTAAAATTCTTGAAACACAAGGATGAGACTCATTCAGTGTTCTTTGATTTCTGCATTCAGATTCAATCTGAAAAAGAGTGTAAAATCATAAAGGTCAGAAGTGATCATGGTGGTGAATTTGAGAACAGATCCTTTGAAGAATTCTTCAAAGAAAATGGTATTGCCCATGATTTCTCTTGTCCTAGAACTCCACAGCAAAATGGAGTTGTAGAACGAAAGAATAGGACTCTGCAAGAAATGGCCAGAACCATGATCAATGAAACCAATATGGCTAAGCATTTCTGGGCAGAAGCAATAAACACTGCATGCTATATTCAGAATAGAATCTCTATCAGACCTATTCTAAATAAGACTCCTTATGAATTGTGGAAGAATAGAAAGCCCAACATTTCATATTTCCATCCTTTTGGATGTGTATGCTTTATTCTGAACACTAAAGATCATCTTGGTAAGTTTGATTCCAAAGCTCAAAAATGTTTCCTTCTTGGATATTCTGAACGCTCAAAAGGCTACAGAGTATACAATACTGAAACATTGATTGTAGAAGAATCAATCAATATCAGGTTTGATGATAAGCTTGGTTCTGAAAAACCAAAGCAGTTTGATAATTTTGCAGATTGTGATATTGATATATCAGAAGTTGTTGAGCCAAGAAGCAACGCATCAGAAGCAGAGCTTCTCAGAAGCAAAGAATCGGAAGATCAAGTATCAGCTTCTCTGGAGAATCTAAGCATTTCTGAAGAACCATCTGTCAGAAGATCATCCAGACTCATCTCTGGTCATTCAGAAGATGTCATTCTTGGAAAGAAGGATGATCCAATCAGAACAAGAGCATTCCTTAAGAACAATGCAGGCTGTCAATTAGGTCTTGTATCTTTGATCGAGCCAACTTCTGTTGATCATGCTCTAGAAGATCCAGACTGGATAATTGCTATGCAAGAAGAACTAAATCAGTTTACAAGGAATGATGTTTGGGATCTTGTTCCTAGACCAGATGGATTCAATATAATCAGTACAAAATGGGTCTTCAGAAACAAGCTCAGTGAGAAAGGTGAAGTGGTAAGGAACAAAGCCAGACTGGTGGCTCAGGGTTATAGTCAGCAAGAAGGGATTGACTATACAGAAACCTTTGCACCAGTGGCAGGTTAGAATCTATTCGTCTATTAATTTCATTTGCCACTCAACATAACATCACTCTCTATCAGATGGATGTTAAGAGTGCCTTCTTAAATGGTTATATAGATGAAGAAGTTTATGTCCATCAACCTCCTGGTTTTGAAGACTCTCTGTCTCCTAATCATGTTTTTAAACTAAAGAAATCATTGTATGGATTGAAACAGGCTCCCAGAGCTTGGTATGAACGCTTAAGTTCTTTCCTTCTGGATAATGGTTTCACTAGAGGAAAAGTGGACACTACTCTCTTTTGTAAAACCTTTAAAAGGGATATTTTAATTTGTCAAATATATGTAGATGATATTATTTTTGGAACATCTAATGCTACACTTGGAAAGGAGTTTGCTGAGTCTATGCAGGCTGAGTTTGAAATGAGCATGATGGGAGAACTCAAGTATTTCCTTGGAATACAAATAAATCAAACATCATAAGGAACGTATGTTCACCAAACCAAGTATGTGAAGGAACTTCTGAAGAAGTTTAATCTTCTAGACTGCAAAGAAGCCAAAACTCCTATGCATCCAACATGCATCCTAGGTAAGGATGAGGTAAGTAAGAAGGTAGATCAGAAGTTATACAGAGGTATGATTGGATCTCTTCTATATTTGACTGCTTCTAGACCTGACATTCTGTTCAGTGTTTGTTTGTGTGCTAGATTCCAATCAGATCCTAGAGAATCTCATTTAACTGCTGTTAAGAGAATTCTAAGGTATCTGAAAGGTACTACTAATGTTGGCTTAGTTTACAGAAAATCTAAAGAATACAACTTAGTAGGATTCTGCGATGCTGACTATGCTGGAGACAGAATCGAAAGAAAGAGTACTTCAGGAAGTTGCCAATTTCTTGGAAGTCATTTGATCTCCTGGTATAGCAAGAAGCAAGCAACTATTGCTCTATCAACAACAGAAGCAGAATATGTCGCTGCTGCTGGTTGCAGTACACAGATGCTCTGGATGAAGAGTCAGTTAGAAGATTATCAGATATATGAGAGTAACATTCCTATATTCTGTGATAATACTTCTGCTATATGTTTATCTAAGAATCCTATTCTTCATTCAAAGGCTAAACATATTGAGATTAAACATCATTTCATAAGGGACTATGTTCAGAAGGGTGTTATATCTTTAAACTTTGTTGATACAAACCATCAATGGGCTGATATCTTTACAAAACCCCTGGCTGAAGATAGGTTTAAGTTCATTCTGAAGAACATCAGTATGGATTTATGCCCAGAATGAGAAGATGAGAAGTTCTTACGTATGAGTATCTTCTGAAATGAATGTGAATTTTTTTTTAAAATCAGAAGTTCTGATTGAAATCTTTTAGAAATTATGATTCGGTTATTACTAACGTTTCATTGTCTAAGTTGATTCAGAACCTCTTTTAAAGCAAAACAGCTGTAACGTTTTATCTCGGGATGGTAAACCTGTCGTTACTATTCACGGATAAGCGCGCGTGCAGTTGAAGGGACGCCGACCATAGGTAACTGTGCTAGTCACTTCATTTGTCTTTATTATCTCTCCTCACGTCACGTAACATTAAATGCTATCCATCATTTGTTTCATTTTATTTTCTTTTAAATACTCTTCAAACGCTTCTTTTTCCCTCTTATATTTTCTCTACTACACTTTGTCCTTGTTTTCCTTCCCTATTCTTTTTGCATTCATATCAAACCCTAGCTGTTCATTATCTGCAAATCCATCATGAACTCTTCATCAAGCCCAGGTGTCATACCCCAATTTTTGACCTAAGATACCACCTCATATCATTTGCATATGCATCATTTGCATCTCTAACAAATTGCATAGCTTGTGTTTGCTACTTGTGCTCAGCAGGATTTAATCAGGAAATCACTCATCAGTACAAGTAACAATCAATTAGGGTTTTGTTCTCCCTTCATCTCAAATGAATCATCTTCATCAATAATCAACATTTGGTCCTCAGAGATTCATTTCAACAATCTCAACAGCTTTGAATCGACTGAATTAGGGTTTTGACTGAAGACAGCACACTCCTGACTTTTGCTCAGGATTTGACCTAATGGCTTGGGACATGATATCAAGACCTCAAGTGCATCATTTTGACCTAATCCATTGGCTCATAACATCTCCTACACAAAGATTGATCAGACAAATCCTCAGATCAGGGTTTTGAACTATCAGGGACTGAAATCAGGGATCACATTTGGGAAACCCTAAAAATCCCCAGGGAGTCAATCAAAGGTTTCAATCATCATCAAATAACCCCTATGACAATATACAATGGAAATTACATCTCAATTCAAGATCCACAGTCATCAATTTCATCAGGTCGACAATTAGGGTTTTTGACCTAATTCACTGAACCACTGACTTTTTAATCAGGACATGGTGCCACAACTCAAACCATGGCTCAATATCCTCTAATGCTTCAATATGATTCATTCATACCATTCATTTGATGAGGGTAGCCTGTTTCATTTGAAATCTCCAGAAACGCGATTCGTCTGAAAAAGTCAACTGTACAAGAACACCTTTGACTTTTGGGAATTTTGGTCAACCATGACTTTTGAAGTTTTAAATCATCAATATATGATATGAGAAGTCATTTGATCAAGAAAAATCAAGAAAATCAATCAAGAATCAAAAAGTCAAAAGTTTGACTTTCATACTTAGAAAATTTTTCTAAGTGTTTTTCATGGTTTTTTCCAAACTTTGAAAGGGAATTTCTCAAAATTTCACCTACAAACTGAAAAAAACTTCCAACATGAAAGTTGTAGATTTTGATCCAATAAACAACTTTGACACATATAAATTTTTTCCATAAGATCAACCATTTAAGAGATATGGAGCTTCAAAGTTGGCATCTTATGAAAATTTCACTTAAAACTTCATTTTCTTCAAAGTTCATGGATCTTTTTCACCCATTTCCTTAAAGGTCTTGAAGAAACTTTCAACTAGGCTTTTGAAGTGTGCAACATGAACTTTCCAAAATGTCCAAGAGCATGAAAAAATATGAAGCATAGCTATGGTTTTGAATTATGCATTTAGTGATCATTTTCACTTGAAATTTCAAGCCATTTTCACTAAGTTATGAACCATTTTGCCAAATAATGCAAGTAATGATGCATCAAGACAATAATTGAAGATATTTTCTGATTAGAAGATCAGAATGGAAGAGGATAAGAAGCTTGAAGTTTAACCATGGTTTAGTCACTTTTAACCATTATGCATTAAATGTAAAGATTCCATTTTATCTCCAAATGCCAAATCACCATTCTTTGATCAACTTGCAAAGCTTGGAGTTCAGAATCCTTGGCCTATAAATAGAGGTCCAAACCTCATTCAAAATCACACCAAAACCTCACAATTATAGGTTTTCTCTCTTCTTTCTTGAATTACAAGTCATGTGTTTCAAAGTGAGGTAGAAAACTCAACCTCCAAACCTTGCAAGTTCTGAACAAAGTGATGCTTCCCACAACTTCTAAATGTCATATATGATGTGTCTGAATCATCCATACACCCCAAAAACACCAAGAACTCAGAATCACTACCTCACTTCTCAAATATGCATAACTTAAGCCTTATCATGCCAATTTTCATTCAAGCTCAATTCTGTCCAATCTAACCATCCAAACACCATCCATGTACCATATATGAACTATTCCAATCATCATCCCTGACCTGTAACTCCAAAATCACCAAGCTTGATCCTCACTTGAGCCCTACTGCAGATCGAGCATCACCAACTGGTCCAGAGGTTTTCAGTTCATTCCAATCATCCAAACATGTTCCATAAGGTCCACTGAAGCTGTCCAGATCAAGAAACAACATCTGGAACCTCTCATTTGCAGAATTCGATTCCCAGTTTGGCCGTTTTTGAAGGTAAGCCTCATGAACTCCAAACTCATACATACATGCATCATAAATGAAAAATTGAATTGCTATCTTGTTTCTGCACTATCACTGATCAATAGCCCTCAATCAATTTCACAATTCATCAATCCTACACGATTCCATGTTCAAATTCAGAATTAGGGTTCTTGGTGTTCATCACAAAATTGATCACCTTAGAGCAAATATAAATGAATTATGAGGGCACCATCATGTTTCTCGTCCAAAACCGAGCAAGATAGACTATCTACTTGATCAAAACAATCCAGTTTTAGAGATTTTCAAAATCAAAATTGGGGTGTGTTCTTGGCGCCATTTTTGTGTTCAGAAATTCAAATGTCATTTTTTCAATATAATTAAATGAGCGCGTTATACTTACAAGCTGCGCGCGCAGCTCAGTTGGTCCAGGTTTTGGTATGTGAGAGAGAGGGCGTGGGTTCAAGCCCTAGTGAACACAAAACCATTTTTTTTGCAACCTATTTTCTTTCATTTCTTCACATTTTCATTAATCATTTTAACCAATCAAAATTAATTATGTTTACTTCATTTTTTACACACTTATTATTTTATATATGTATTTTATGAATATCAAAAAAAATCACAAAAATATATTTGTTTAATACATTTTTAATTAAGTTTAAAATAACATATTTTAAGTGTTTTTTAATACTTTTAAATATTGTTTCTCACTTGATTTCTCAAACTTAATCACTTGTAAATATTTTTTGAGCAAACCCTAATCATCTAAGTGTCATTTGAAGACAATCTTTTTGTTTATCTTGATTAAATTAACTTCTTTCAAAATTCAAATCGTTTTAAAACGAGCGATCGCGGTTCTTTTCAAAAACAATGAACCATTTCTTTTTGAAACTTTTGATTAAATCTTTTAATTGATCAATTGATTTTCAAAACGATGTGGGCCTCTCGAATATTAGAGAGTATAAGTCCCTTTCCTCTTTCTTTTCACAGTTTTTCTTTGTACAGAAAACTTTTTCAAAAAAACAATACTTTTCAAACTGTTTTCAAAACAATAAAACTTCTTCAAAATAAACCTTTTTAAAACAATTTTCAAATCATTTCCAAAACAACAAAACTCCAAACTTCAAAGCTTTTCAATATACCATGGGCCTCCACGTAGGTATAAGTCCCGAGCCCTTTCGTACATACCCACTCAAGTACATGAAATTAGGTATTTCATTGTACGCCTTTTGTACATATCTCGATCAGTTTGATTTTTAACTTTAATAACAAACCAAAAACGAAGGTTTCTTTAAATCTTCCCAAAAATATACCATGGGCCTCCATGTAGGTATAAGTCCCGAGCCCCTTTGTAAATACCTGTTTACATAGCTGTTGAATAAATTTAAATGGACCTCTCCCCGAGTGTGAGTCCTGAGCCCTGTGTATACAAATGGATCATGCTTACAGGTATATTTCCTTCATAAACTCCATTATACACGCACACTTTGTCATATATGTATAACTGTTCATATTTGTTCATGTACTTGTTCATGTTTGTTCGTACTTGTTCATACTTGTGATTGTGTTATATGCTTATTCAACTTAGTACAACACTAGGTTCCCCATAGCCTCCTATTGGGCTTCGTGCAAAGAATCTCCCTAGTTTAGGTTAGGACATAGAGTATGGTTTCCCGGTGAAATCGCTCTAAGAGCTCAGACCAACTATACCATGCCTCCCCTTGGGCTTTGTACAAACGAGTGACCCTCCCATAGCCTCCTCTTGGGCTTACAATGCAAGGACCCTGGATTGTCCCTCCCATAGCCTCCTCTTGGGCTTACAATGCAAGGACCCTCGGATAGCCTCCTCTTGGGCTTCGTACAAGGACCCACGGGCTTCTTATAAGCATCCCCAATATCCAAATCAAATACCCTAGGAGATTAGACATTTTTCATCTCTATGCTAGGAGTATCTCTTCTATATCATCACAAACAATCAATCAATCAATCAAACTTCTTTTTGCCACAAGGCTGGCTAATCAATCAAATTGTTTTACCACCATACTGGATGATTAATCAAAGTTTTTGTCACAAGGCTGACTTCATTGAAACTTTTGCCACAAGGCTGGCTGATTAATCAAAGTTTTTGTCACAAGGCTGACTTCATTGAAACTTTTGCCACAAGGCTGGTTAAACAAAAACATCTTTATCATTCTAAGCACCCTAAGTGGCATGGCCCCGGGCTTATAATGAAAAGATTTTCAAACAAAAACAAACAGATGTATGTGATGATATAGATTAGATACATCTAGCATTTAGACGACATTTGTCTATTTTTCTTTGCTTCCACTAGCATAAGTGGGAACTACGATTGCTCTGACTTTCTCAACATCCCTTTGAGAATACGTAGGCACAAGGTCGATCCTTGGCGAGCAAAACAAAACACAAAAAAAACCATTCAAACCTTAGCACCCGTAGACCCCGAGCTACAGATGCTCTGATTCCCTCTAAGGGATATGTATGCAGAGGATCGCGATGATCTTTGCGAGCATAATCAAACAAACACCTTAGGTCCCACCTATTTCACAAGAACCTCTCAATAACATGGAATGAAAAACAAAGCAAAGAAACCTATAGAGTACTATAGATACGTTGGGTGCTAATACCTTCCCTTCGTATAACCAACCCTCTTACCCAAGATCTCTCCCCCCACTTTTAGGTTATTGCAGCTTTTTCCCTTTTCCTCCTTTGGAAATAATAAAAAGTTTGGTCGGTACAAAAGAAAAATCATTTTTTATGAGCACTCGAGCCATAAGAAGGCATCAGGTGTCTCATCCCACAAAAAGAGGAACAAAACGGTTTTTCGCCCGCGACAGAAAAATGGCGACTTCACTGGGGACCATCTTTTTATTATTTCCAAAGAAAGGGTTATTTCTATTTGTTTTGTTTTTATTTACATGTTTGGTTCTTTGGTTTCGTTACATCTGTGGTTCTGTTACAAGTGATACATTATGGACAAATCCTAACCCGGATTAAGTACACATAAGAAATTAGGTGGAGGGTATAGTCATGTGCAGGCGCACGTGAGAATCCTTCCGCTCAGTGGAGGTTCCTTGTTTGTAATATATGTTTAGCAAGTTAATTGCGAAGACATTGTTGCTTTCATTGAACTGTAGAAGCTGAGAGACCGTAGAACCCCAACCCATCCTGGCCTTATTAGGTTGTGGTGCAGAAACTATTCAGGTGAAGACTTGGATTAGTTGTCATGCGGAGAACCACACTCAGACGAGTTTTTCTTGAGAATATTACTGGCTCATGAGTTTAATTGTGGAAGGCCGGTAATATCCGAAAGAAAAATGTAGACTCTGACGTATCAGTAGAACATGTCATGCAGGTGATTAACTAGATCTATCCCATTTTTGGTTCTCTGACCTCATGCTCGTGACTTTGGACCTTTGAACCTGTGTGTACCATGTTTGTGTTGCCATGTCTGTATTACCATGTATGTGTTACCATGTTTGAACTACCATGTTTGCTTTACCATGTTTGAATATGTGGCATCCATGCATCCATGCATTCATACATTCATTAAAAAAAACCCATCTTTTTCCATAAAAACATGATTTTTCCAAACAATTAGAGAATTTTATTTGCAAACATTATAGGATTAGATTATGGAGTGGGTAAAAAGGCATACCAAGAGGTACGGTTTCAAAGAGCCTAATGTGGAAAGACTGAAAGAGTTAGCGTCTTTTGTACAAGATCCCTCTGATTTTAGGAAAAGCCATGGAAAGCTTTTGCCTATTTTGAACACTCATGTTGATGAAGGGCTTCTCAAAACTCTGGTTCAGTTTTATGATCCCGTCTACCGATGTTTTACCTTTCCAGACTACCAGTTGGTACCGACCTTGGAAGAATACGCCAATATTTTGGGTATTCCTGTGTCTGACAAAATACCCTTCAATGGTTTGGAAGCCATTCCTAAGTCACCAGTCATTGCAACAGGAACTCACTTGAAGAAATCTGAAATAGAGAGTAATTGGACTACCAAAGGAAACCTTCCAGGTTTGCCTTCACAGTTTCTAATAAAGAGAGCCTTTGATTTCATCGAGACTGGTAGCATGATAGCTTTTGAAGCTGTACTAGCCTTGCTCATCTATGGGTTGGTTCTGTTTCCCAATATCGACGACTTTGTTGATATCAATGCCATAAAGGTCTTTTTGAATGGAAATCCTGTTCCGACTTTGCTTGGTGACATGTATTTCTCTGTCCATCATAGGAATCACCAAGGTGGTGGAATTATTGTATGTTGTGCACCTCTGTTGTTTAAATGGATTGTTTCACACTTACCTAAGTCTCCCGTTTTCACGGAAAACCAAGAAGGTTTACGTTGGTCTCAAAGACTTATGTCTCTTACTAATAATGACATTCAGTGGTATACCTTGGCTCGCTGCGGTACAGAAACCATTGAAAGTTGTGGAGAATTCGCCAACGTACCCCTCATTGGTACACAAGGAGGAATTAACTACAATCCGGTCCTAGCCCGACGACAACTCGGGTATGCAAATTCAACTAAACCCATTGGCCCTACAGTGGAAAGCTACTTCTATCAGGAAGGAAATGATCCTCAAGGGTTGAAGACAAAAATGGTGAAAGCCTGGTACGACATCCGATGAAAAGAAAAGGGTGAGATAAAGAACTGTATTGCTACGAACGCCTATACCTGTTGGGTGAAGAAAAGAGCAAGGGAGTTTCAAATGCCTTATGATTATGAAAAACCCATGTTTCCTGCAGTACTTCAACGACCCAACATTCCCGCTATGGAGGAATACCAAGACACTTTGACCAAGATGAGGATAGAAAAAGACGCTTGGAAAGAAAAGTTTCGAAGAACTGATGTGGAAAATAGAAAGTTGAAGAAACAAGTGAAAGAACATGAAGAAACTCTCTATCATCAGGATGGATGGCTCATGAACAAAGATGAGAAGATCCGTCGGAAAGATGCCGCAATCAGAAGATACATCAAAGAAAGCAAGAAAAAGCTTAACAAGCAACGCTCCAACTCCTGACAATTGGAAGAATGTGGTTGACAAGCTGAGAGCTGAAAAGGCCGAGTTGAAAGCTTACTATGGGAAAGAAATTATGAAGCTCAAGCTGCACAATGCATTTGGTTCTTCGTCTGATGAAGATGCTTAGGATTTATTTAAATTTTCATGTATCATTTAATTTTGTAAGGAGCTACGCTCCAATGTTGTAACATCTCCCATTATTTCAATAAAAGATTTGTTTGTGTTCAAATGTTTGCAAGGAAATAATCTTTAAGATATTTGGAAAAATCATAAACTTCTTTTTGCATACATCATTCTGCATATCGAGTCTGTTGTATAGAGTCTTATCTTTTGGATCTTTCTCCAATAGATCGTCAAGCTGTCGCGTCTCAAAGTTTCTCGACCGCGCTCGCAATCAGATCACAGATACAATACTCGTTCGAGTAGAAGAAGAGTAATGGAACACTCTGAACAAGAGAATATTGAGCTCCGTGGTACAGTGACCACCCTTCAGGAAAAGTTGGAAAGTCTCACTACTCTGGTTGACTCTTTAATGGCCGCACAAAATCAGCCGCCGCCACCCAACAGTCAAGCAACGGTAACATCTGAAATCACTGCTCCAGTTTCTACGGTTGCATTCGGCATTCCATCTTTCTCCATGCCAGAAGGTTGGGGCACGCCTTTCAGCTTTGGTACAGGTTTCCGCCATAATGTTTCTGGGGTTCAAACATCCACAACTGAAGCGCCTGCTGCTCAGAGTTCACAGTTCACTCCAAATCAGGGGGTAACTTTTTCTCAAGTCACTATGGCACTTTCTCAACCCACTATGACAGTTCCGACCCCTACGGTTCACACTGTTCCTTATGATGGCAATGAGATTTATCATGATCAAGGTGATAGCACAAATCAGCGTAATCTTGTAGGAGATCTCCAAGAACAATTCAACAAGATTCAGCTGGAAGTCAAAGCTATTCGTGGCAAAGATTTGTTTGGAAAGAATGCCCAGGAGCTATGTTTGGTTCCCAGTGTTCAGATACCAGCTAAATTCAAGGTCCCTGACTTTGAGAAATACAAAGGAAGTTCTTGTCCACAAAGTCATCTTGTGATGTATGCCAGAAAGATGTCTACTTATGCAGATAATCATCAGTTGCTTATCCATTACTTTCAAGACAGTTTGACCGGTGCCGCACTGAAGTGGTACACAGGCTTGGATAGCACTAATATTCGAACTTTCAATGACTTAGGCGAGGCCTTTGTCCGACAATACAAGTATAACTCAGATATGGCTCCAGACAGAGATCAGCTTCGGTCCATGGCTCAGAAAGATCATGAAGCTTTCAAAGAGTATGCCCAACGATGGAGAGAAACTGCTGCTCAGATTAATCCACCGTTAAAAGAGAAAGAAATGACAAAGATCTTCTTGAATACTCTCAGTCCGTTTTATTATGAACGCATGATTGCTAGTGCTCCAAGTGATTTCACCGAAATGGTAAACATGGGGATGCGTCTAGAAGAAGGAGTCCGAACCGGACGTCTGACTAAAGAAAGTGGATCTTCGAGTGGAACCAAAAAGTTCGGAAGTGGTTTCCCAAAGAAGAAAGAACAAAGTGTTGACATGGTATCCCAAGGAAAGCCAAGAGGAAATATCAATCGTCGACAACAGATTGCTGCTATTGCGCCAGTCGTTAATTCAGCACCGAATCCGGGATTTACCCCACAATTTCAGCAACAACAGCCTCGACCACAGGCTCAGCAGCTGAACAATAATCAGAATCGTGTGCAAAGAGCTCCACAGTTTGATCCGATTCCGATGACCTACACAGAATTGTACCCTGCACTGATTGAAAGAGGCCTTATTCAAACTAAAGCACCACCACCAGTACCTAAGAGACTCCCATGGTGGTACAAAGCTGAGGTCTCATGCCCTTATCATCAAGGAGCACCTGGCCATGATCTCGAGCATTGCATCGCTTTGAAACATGAAGTTCAGAGGTTGGTAAGATCTAATCTCCTCTCTTTCAGAAATTTGAATTCAAATGTGCAAGCAAATCCGCTGCCCAATCATGGAGGGCATGTTGTAAACATGGTGTATGGATGTCCTGGTCCGTACCGAGTCTATAATATCAATTTCTCAAGAGCCGATTTGGTACAAATGCACGCTACTCTCTGTCGAGGGCAGAATTTTCGCCAGCATCACTATGGTTCCTGTAGCATATGTTGTGTAGATTCTCATGGATGTTCGATTGTGAGAAGAGATCTCCAAGTACTGTTGGATAATGGTACTATTCAGATCTACAGAAATAGGAATGAAAATGAAGTTAACATGATAGGATGCTATCCGCATGAGCTTTTAGTCTCAGATATCAACTCGGAAATGCCTACAGTTAACGTCATCGTTCCTCATTTCAACATGCCTGAGCGCATGGAAGTTACTTATAACAAGCCGAAGGTTCCTGTTGCTCCTTTGATCATTTGTCTACCTGGACCTGTTCCCTATGACTCTGACAAGGCAGTTCCATACAACTACAATGCAACAATGATAAAGAATGGACAAGAAGTTCCTTTACCAACTCTTTCATCTGTCGTGAACATCGCTGATGTGAGTCGAGTAACAAGAAGTGGACGTGTGTATACTCCACTACCTTCAAAGCAACCTGTTGCTCCTGCAGCCGGACAAAATCCTGTCAATACACCAGTAGGGAATCCTGAGGAAATTCCTGTCAGTAATACAAACATTGATGTTGGTCAATCCAGTGGAACCAATGTGAATCCTGACTTTGATGAAATTTTGAAACTTATCAAAAGAAGTGAATATAAGATTGTGGATCAGCTTATGCAGACTCCTTCGAAGATCTCAATACTTTCATTACTTTTAAACTCTGAAGCCCACAGGGAAGCCCTGATGAAAGTCTTAGATCAAGCTTTTGTAGATCATGATGTGACTGTTGACCACTTTGATGGGATAATAGCCAACATAACAGCTTGTAACAATTTAAGCTTCTGTGATGAAGAACTCCCCGAGGAGGGTAGAAATCACAATCTTGCTTTGCACATTTCTATGAACTGTCAGTCAGACTCTTTGTCCAATGTGTTGGTAGACACCGGATCTTCCTTGAATGTTATGCCAAAGACGACTCTTGCTCGTTTGTCTTACCAAGGAATGCCTATGAAGTTCAGTGGTGTGGTAGTCAAAGCATTTGATGGATCGCGAAAATCTGTTATCGGCGAAGTCAATCTTCCCATGACAATTGGTCCACATACATTTCAAATCACTTTCCAGGTCATGGACATTCAAGCTGCTTATAGCTGTCTGTTAGGACGACCATGGATCCACGAAGCAGGGGCAGTAACTTCTACGCTCCATCAAAAGTTAAAATTTGTAACAAATGGAAAATTGGTAACGATAAGTGGAGAACAAGCCTTGATGGTGAGTCATTTATCCAATTTCTCTTTCATTAGTGCTGATGATGTGGAAGGAACTCAGTTCCAAGGTCTCTCTTTAGAAGACGAATCTTCCAAGAAGAAAGCATCGATCTCTTCATACAAAGAGGTGGTAAAAGTAGTGAAAGATGGAACTACCACTGGCTGGGGGCAAGTTGTGATCCCTACTAAGAATGAAACCAGAGCAGGTCTCGGATGTTCACCAACATTCTCAAACTGCACCAAGAAGGATGAAACCCTTCGTCCGATCAAAGAAACGTTCCATAGTGGAGGGTTCCTTAACCCAATTCCTCAAGAGGTTAATGTCCTTATTGAAGAATGCATCGAAGAAGGTCTACCTGATCCTGAAGAAGAATGGAAATGTTATCTCAATGACTCGGGATACATATCTCAGGAAGAACCATATCCTCCGTCAGAGAAATCCAAAGGCAAAGAAACTGAGTCTGTTCCTGCAGAAATATGGGACACATTGGGACAACCGAGTGGAAAATTTGATTATATGGTGAAATATACTGCACCTGAAAGTTACAAGATTGCGATTGAGGATATCCAACCAACCGGATGGGGAGATTCCTGTGAATATGATAGTCAACCAGAAGAGGTTTATCAGCCCTGTCAATTTTCTCAACAACCTAAAACTGCTGAAGATTTCGGATTCAACGCATCTGCCAAGATTGATAATCCTGAAGATGGTTATTATCACATAAATGCCATTTTTGAAGATGAAGGGGAAGATGATCCCGCAACTGACTCGGAAAGTGTCGCTGATAATGAGTCTCTTCATCCTGAAGACTGGGAAATACATCCTGAAAATTCTGAAGATTGTGACTCATCATATGCTCTTCAAGAAGTAGAAGAAGACCGTTTCAACTCTACAAAGAACAAGGTTGACAAACCAGGACCTTCAAATCCTGCTCGACCAGCGGTCAATGTCAATACTGAAGATAATTCTGGGGAGAATTTTCCTGAATACATAATACACAGAGGAGTTCGTTGCTACTGGAAAGCTGTCGACGTTCCGAATGTTGTTCGCCGCTCAAAGTAATCACTTCGCTGTTATTTTGACCTCCTGCCTTGCCCAAAGCAGAGAGATGTTTTATAGGGCTTTGCTTTTAAATGTTCCGCCCAAATAACTTTGTGTATAGGGCTTTGTTTTAAAAGTTTCCCTCTTTGTCCCGCCCAAGACAAATGAGTTTGTGTTTAGGGCTTTGTTTCAAAAATGAATCATAAATAAAGTGTCATTTTGAATTCCCTACATTATATGTTTTTATTTTTGCCTTTTTTCTGGAAATGGTAATCCTAAAAAACCAAAATAAAAAAAAAAAAAAACTTTCTCAAAAAATCTGCATACACTCTTGCATTCATAAATTTTCTGAAATAAATATAAATCACATGTGCAGATTTACTATTGATAAACCCATTGAATGCAATAACCCTATGCCCTCTCCCAACTTTGAGTTTCCTGTGTTCGAAGCCGAAGAAGAGGAAGAAGAGGAGATCCCGGACGAGATCTCTCGATTACTTAAGCACGAGGAAAGAGCCATTCTGCCTCACAAAGAGCCTTTAGAAAAGATTAACTTGGGTTCTGAAGAAGACAAAAAAGAAGTGACCATTGGATCGCTGCTTGATGCTGATATCAAGAGTAAGTTGACAGACCTTCTCAAAGAATATGTTGACGTGTTTGCCTGGTCCTACCAAGACATGCCTGGGTTGGATACCAATATTGTTCAGCATTACTTGCCATTGAAGCCAGAATGTCCGCCGGTTAAGCAGAAATTGCGAAGGACTCACCCTGATATGGCTAATAAGATCAAAGTGGAAGTTCAAAAGCAACTCGACGCAGGTTTTCTTGTCACCTCTGAGTATCCTCAATGGTTAGCCAACATAGTGCCAGTTCCAAAGAAAGATGGCAAAGTCAGAATGTGTGTTGACTACCGTGACTTGAACAAGGCCAGTCCAAAAGATGACTTTCCATTACCACATATTGACATGTTGGTTGATAACACCGCTAAGTTCAGTGCGTACTTCAACAGGGGCAACTCCCTTTTCTCTAGTATACGGCATGGAAGCTGTGCTCCCCGTAGAAGTTGAAATCCCATCAATGAGAGTTCTCATGGAGACTAAGTTATCAGAGGCTGAATGGTGTCAAAGCAGATACGATCAGTTGAACTTAATCGAAGAAAAACGTATGACTGCTCTATGCCATGGACAGTTGTACCAAGCAAGGATGAAACAAGCCTTCAACAAAAAGGTTCGACCTCGTGAATTTCAAGAAGGCGACCTCGTGCTTAAAAAGATCTTGTCTTTTCAACCAGATTCTAGGGGCAAATGGTCTCCTAATTACGAAGGCCCGTATGTTGTCAAAAGAACATTTTCTGGCGGCGCCATGATTCTTACAACCATGGATGGTGATGAACTCCCACATCCTGTGAATGCTGATGCAGTCAAGAAATACTTTGTCTAAAAAAAATACAAAAGAACAGCTCGGTAAGTCGAAAACCCGCAAAGGGCGACTTAGGCAAAAATGAGCGTCTCGGTGGACTGAAAACCCGAAAGGGCGGTCCAGGCAAAAATTAGAGACAATAAACAGAAAAAATTCATCCTGGTAGATTGAAAACCTGAAAGGGCAATCTAGGCAAAAATTAGGGATTAATGACAAAGTAACTGCATCAGTCCGTACTTCGTCACCTGAAGAGTCTGTACTTCATCAAAGGATCTTCAATCAAATCATCGCCAATCTGAAGCAACAAGCACAGTTGGAACTCAAAGTTGTTAGAGGGAATAGTGGTTATTGCTTTCAATGTAGCCTTTTCCGCATAATTACCATTTCCAACTTTTGTAAATACTCTATGGAATCACGCCTTTGGCTGATCACCATCCTATTAAATAAATTTGAGCCTTGTGCCCATTTGTTTGCAATCTTTAATTTCTTTCAGCTTGCAAAATGACGCTTTAATTATGTTATTCACTTTTGAAACAAAAAAGAAAAAATAAGTTTTAAATGAATTTACTTCACTTTTCTTTTTCAAAATAAAAGCGAAATTTTCCTTTGAGTTGTGAACAACGGAAGGAACATCAACAGTCGTCTCCATAGGATGAACAAAAGGATTCTCCCAGAAAATTGTTGAGACAACGGTATTCTGGTCCCAGAAAAGAATTCTTGAAGCAATTACCCCTCGAAGTAAAGAAGCTCTTCTATCCCCAGTGAAGAAGGTCTTTTATCCCCAGTGACGAAGATTTTCCATCTCCAGTGAGGAGGTTCTTCCATCTCAACAAGAAAAGATGTTTATCTTCCCCAGAGAAGTTCAAAACATGCAACACCATTTATCACCTGTGTTATCTACAACGTGTTGAAAAACATTTGCCAAGTATCTGGTTGTATTGCGACGTCGGTCCCTCTCCAGTATACTCTTTTGTCTGTCAGTATCGTTAGCATGCATGCTACATTCATGACATTCATCATTCATACATATTTGCATCATTTATGCATTCTTGCATTTTTCAATGTTTGCTTTAAAATCACTTGTTCAGGATATATCTATCCCAAAAAAAAGAAAAGAAAAAGAAGCAAGTATGGGCATGTCATCTCTCCAGTAGGTTGTCACCCATAAGCAGAAAGAACGTCTTCTTTCTCCAGTTCCCCACTGAGATCATTCCTCGTGGAAGAAGGTTGCTTTAGTTTTCTCCTCTCAAAACAAAGGGGAAAATCCCCATTTGAGTTCATTCCTCATGGGTACAAAGTCTTGTTTGACTGTTTCTTTCCAATTCATTCTTGGTTAGAACCCTGTCTTTACCAAAGATTCAAATTCCGATTCCCCAAATAGAGTCGTGAAAACAGACAATAAGCAATAGCCTCATCATCCGAGCAGCTTATGTCTCTTCCAAATGACTTTTCCTCTCTAGGAAATCAATCATGAAGACCATGTGACAATCAGGGCCTTATTACTGTTCACAAGGCTGAATAACCAGTAATTTCCCTAGCAAAGTCTCCAAGATCATTCTATCACTTGGCTGATAATTGATCATGTCTTCAAAACCACTATCACGAGGCTGGTAGTCGGTAACTTTTGTTCTGGTTATATTATTAAACATGTCTATCCCAATGCTGATAGTCGATAATATTAACCGAACCTTTGAAACTCTTTTACCTTGTCAAGTCTATCACCATGCTGGTAGTCGGTAACACAGTTTCATACCTTTCACCTTCGCATTATTAAACAAGTCTATCCCTATGCTGATAGTCGATAATGTCAATAGGTAAGCTTTTCTTACAAAGCTATCATTCCCCGGTGGAGCATACACTTGCTTTCCCGAACAAAACGGATTCTATTCCTAAAACGGATTGGGACATCCTTCCCCAATCTCTTTTCCCCAGTGGAGTCAGTTTTGATATTCCCTCGGTAAAAGATATCCTTGCATCATTCGCAATTTTGGTATCTTAGGTCCAAAATTTGCGTCTTCTGATATTTAAGTCTCTTCCACCCTATCAAAACGAAGATTTTCAATCTTCATGTCTCAGGTTGAAGAAACTTAAATAGGGGCATCTGTCATACCCCAATTTTTGACCTAAGATACCACCTCATATCATTTGCATATGCATCATTTGCATCTCTAACAAATTGCATAGCTTGTGTTTGCTACTTGTGCTCAGCAGGATTTAATCAGGAAATCACTCATCAGTACAAGTAACAATCAATTAGGGTTTTGTTCTCCCTTCATCTCAAATGAATCATCTTCATCAATAATCAACATTTGGTCCTCAGAGATTCATTTCAACAATCTCAACAGCTTTGAATCGACTGAATTAGGGTTTTGACTAAAGACAGCACACTCCTGACTTTTGCTCAGGATTTGACCTAATGGCTTGGGACATGATATCAAGACCTCAAGTGCATCATTTTGACCTAATGCATTGGCTCATAACATCTCCTACACAAAGATTGATCAGACAAATCCTCAGATCAGGGTTTTGAACTATCAGGGACTGAAATCAGGGATCACATTTGGGAAACCCTAAAAATCCCCAGGGAGTCAATCAAAGGTTTCAATCATCATCAAATAACCCCTATGACAATATACAATGGAAATTACATCTCAATTCAAGATCCACAGTCATCAATTTCATCAGGTCGACAATTAGGGTTTTTGACCTAATTCACTGAACCACTGACTTTTTAATCAGGACATGGTGCCACAACTCAAACCATGGCTCAATATCCTCTAATGCTTCAATATGATTCATTCATACCATTCATTTGATGAGGGTAGCCTGTTTCATTTGAAATCTCCAGAAACGCGATTCGTCTGAAAAAGTCAACTGTACAAGAACACCTTTGACTTTTGGGAATTTTGGTCAACCATGACTTTTGAAGTTTTAAATCATCAATATATGATATGAGAAGTCATTTGATCAAGAAAAATCAAGAAAATCAATCAAGAATCAAAAAGTCAAAAGTTTGACTTTCATACTTAGAAAATTTTTCTAAGTGTTTTTCATGGTTTTTTCCAAACTTTGAAAGGGAATTTCTCAAAATTTCACCTACAAACTGAAAAAAACTTCCAACATGAAAGTTGTAGATTTTGATCCAATAAACAACTTTTACACATATAAATTTTTTCCATAAGATCAACCATTTAAGAGATATGGAGCTTCAAAGTTGGCATCTTATGAAAATTTCACTTAAAACTTCATTTTCTTCAAAGTTCATGGATCTTTTTCACCCATTTCCTTAAAGGTCTTGAAGAAACTTTCAACTAGGCTTTTGAAGTGTGTAACATGAACTTTCCAAAATGTCCAAGAGCATGAAAAAATATGAAGCATAGCTATGGTTTTGAATTATGCATTTAGTGATCATTTTCACTTGAAATTTCAAGCCATTTTCACTAAGTTATGAACCATTTTGCCAAATAATGCAAGTAATGATGCATCAAGACAATAATTGAAGATATTTTCTGATTAGAAGATCAGAATGGAAGAGGATAAGAAGCTTGAAGTTTAACCATGGTTTAGTCACTTTTAACCATTATGCACTAAATGTAAAGATTCCATTTTATCTCCAAATGCCAAATCACCATTCTTTGATCAACTTGCAAAGCTTGGAGTTCAGAATCCTTGGCCTATAAATAGAGGTCCAAACCTCATTCAAAATCACACCAAAACCTCACAATTATAGGTTTTCTCTCTTCTTTCTTGAATTACAAGTCATGTGTTTCAAAGTGAGGTAGAAAACTCAACCTCCAAACCTTGCAAGTTCTGAACAAAGTGATGCTTCCCACAACTTCTAAATGTCATATATGATGTGTCTGAATCATCCATACACCCCAAAAACACCAAGAACTCAGAATCACTACCTCACTTCTCAAATATGCATAACTTAAGCCTTATCATGCCAATTTTCATTCAAGCTCAATTCTGTCCAATCTAACCATCCAAACACCATCCATGTACCATATATGAACTATTCCAATCATCATCCCTGACCTGTAACTCCAAAATCACCAAGCTTGATCCTCACTTGAGCCCTACTGCAGATCGAGCATCACCAACTGGTCCAGAGGTTTTCAGTTCATTCCAATCATCCAAACATGTTCCATAAGGTCCACTGAAGCTGTCCAGATCAAGAAACAACATCTGGAACCTCTCATTTGCAGAATTCGATTCCCAGTTTGGCCGTTTTTGAAGGTAAGCCTCATGAACTTCAAACTCATACATACATGCATCATAAATGAAAAATTGAATTGCTATCTTGTTTCTGCACTATCACTGATCAATAGCCCTCAATCAATTTCACAATTCATCAATCCTACACGATTCCATGTTCAAATTCAGAATTAGGGTTCTTGGTGTTCATCACAAAATTGATCACCTTAGAGCAAATATAAATGAATTATGAGGGCACCATCATGTTTCTCGTCCAAAACCGAGCAAGATAGACTATCTACTTGATCAAAACAATCCAGTTTTAGAGATTTTCAAAATCAAAATTGGGGTGTGTTCTTGGCGCCATTTTTGTGTTCAGAAATTCAAATGTCATTTTTTCAATATAATTAAATGAGCGCGTTATACTTACAAGCTGCGCGCGCAGCTCAGTTGGTCCAGGTTTTGGTATGTGAGAGAGAGGGCGTGGGTTCAAGCCCTAGTGAACACAAAACCATTTTTTTTGCAACCTATTTTCTTTCATTTCTTCACATTTTCATTAATCATTTTAACCAATCAAAATTAATTATGTTTACTTCATTTTTTACACACTTATTATTTTATATATGTATTTTATGAATATCAAAAAAAATCACAAAAATATATTTGTTTAATACATTTTTAATTAAGTTTAAAATAACATATTTTAAGTGTTTTTTAATACTTTTAAATATTGTTTCTCACTTGATTTCTCAAACTTAATCACTTGTAAATATTTTTTGAGCAAACCCTAATCATCTAAGTGTCATTTGAAGACAATCTTTTTGTTTATCTTGATTAAATTAACTTCTTTCAAAATTCAAATCGTTTTAAAACGAGCGATCGCGGTTCTTTTCAAAAACAATGAACCATTTCTTTTTGAAACTTTTGATTAAATCTTTTAATTGATCAATTGATTTTCAAAACGATGTGGGCCTCTCGAATATTAGAGAGTATAAGTCCCTTTCCTCTTTCTTTTCACAGTTTTTCTTTGTACAGAAAACTTTTTCAAAAAAACAATACTTTTCAAACTGTTTTCAAAACAATAAAACTTCTTCAAAATAAACCTTTTTAAAACAATTTTCAAATCATTTCCAAAACAACAAAACTCCAAACTTCAAAGCTTTTCAATATACCATGGGCCTCCACGTAGGTATAAGTCCCGAGCCCTTTCGTACATACCCACTCAAGTACATGAAATTAGGTATTTCATTGTACGCCTTTTGTACATATCTCGATCAGTTTGATTTTTAACTTTAATAACAAACCAAAAACGAAGGTTTCTTTAAATCTTCCCAAAAATATACCATGGGCCTCCATGTAGGTATAAGTCCCGAGCCCCTTTGTAAATACCTGTTTACATAGCTGTTGAATAAATTTAAATGGACCTCTCCCCGAGTGTGAGTCCTGAGCCCTGTGTATACAAATGGATCATGCTTACAGGTATATTTCCTTCATAAACTCCATTATACACGCACACTTTGTCATATATGTATAACTGTTCATATTTGTTCATGTACTTGTTCATGTTTGTTCGTACTTGTTCATACTTGTGATTGTGTTATATGCTTATTCAACTTAGTACAACACTAGGTTCCTCATAGCCTCCTATTGGGCTTCGTGCAAAGAATCTCCCTAGTTTAGGTTAGGACATAGAGTATGGTTTCCCGGTGAAATCGCTCTAAGAGCTCAGACCAACTATACCATGCCTCCCCTTGGGCTTTGTACAAACGAGTGACCCTCCCATAGCCTCCTCTTGGGCTTACAATGCAAGGACCCTGGATTGTCCCTCCCATAGCCTCCTCTTGGGCTTACAATGCAAGGACCCTCGGATAGCCTCCTCTTGGGCTTCGTACAAGGACCCACGGGCTTCTTATAAGCATCCCCAATATCCAAATCAAATACCCTAGGAGATTAGACATTTTTCATCTCTATGCTAGGAGTATCTCTTCTATATCATCACAAACAATCAATCAATCAATCAAACTTCTTTTTGCCACAAGGCTGGCTAATCAATCAAACTGTTTTACCACCATACTGGATGATTAATCAAAGTTTTTGTCACAAGGCTGACTTCATTGAAACTTTTGCCACAAGGCTGGCTGATTAATCAAAGTTTTTGTCACAAGGCTGACTTCATTGAAACTTTTGCCACAAGGCTGGTTAAACAAAAACATCTTTATCATTCTAAGCACCCTAAGTGGCATGGCCCCGGGCTTATAATGAAAAGATTTTCAAACAAAAACAAACAGATGTATGTGATGATATAGATTAGATACATCTAGCATTTAGACGACATTTGTCTATTTTTCTTTGCTTCCACTAGCATAAGTGGGAACTACGATTGCTCTGACTTTCTCAACATCCCTTTGAGAATACGTAGGCACAAGGTCGATCCTTGGCGAGCAAAACAAAACACAAAAAAAACCATTCAAACCTTAGCACCCGTAGACCCCGAGCTACAGATGCTCTGATTCCCTCTAAGGGATATGTATGCAGAGGATCGCGATGATCTTTGCGAGCATAATCAAACAAACACCTTAGGTCCCACCTATTTCACAAGAACCTCTCAATAACATGGAATGAAAAACAAAGCAAAGAAACCTATAGAGTACTATAGATATGTTGGGTGCTAATACCTTCCCTTCGTATAACCAACCCTCTTACCCAAGATCTCTCCCCCCACTTTTAGGTTATTGCAGCTTTTTCCCTTTTCCTCCTTTGGAAATAATAAAAAGTTTGGTCGGTACAAAAGAAAAATCATTTTTTATGAGCACTCGAGCCCAAAGAAGGCATCAGGTGTCTCATCCCACAAAAAGAGGAACAAAACGGTTTTTCGCCCGCGACACCAGGAAACCATGGAAAAGATCAAAACAACAAGAGAAAAGCTGTTGAAACATCTCCTTCCAAACCCAAAAAGATAAAAATCACCTATGATCCTCTCAAGGTGAATCCATTCGAAGCAATGTTATCTGGAAACTATTCTAGACGTGTGTTTCAACCCCCTGGTGAAAGCCCTCCATCATCTCCATCTTCTTCCTCATCTTTCTACCTTCAAGACTCAACTTCCTCCTCATCTAACCCTTCCTCTCCCTCAACCCATTCCATTGAAGTCTCCTCATCTTCACCTGCTGAGAATGCTGTCTCTGATAAAGATTGTGGAAGATCTGCATCAGAACCAAGTCTCCCTGACCCCTCGCCTGGAAGCCCAAGAAGCAGTCAGTGATGTGTTTCACTCCTTCATGGCATGCTGGCACAGATTTTGTCTTAGCTAGGGTCCTAGGTTTTGGTCTTAGTGGTTTTCTTTCCTTGTTGCATCTGCTTGTTAAACATCTTCTTTTGTAATATCTTTTGATTATAAATGAAAAAGTTTCTTTGTTTTACATTCCAGTGTTTTTATTTGTCGTTTTATTCATCTGAATCTTTTGAAATATTCTTTTTGATGTTATGACAAAAAGGGGGAGAAGATAAATGATAAATGATTTGATTAATCTATCAGTTGCTGGGTAAAGCTCCCACACATTTTCTAACAAGAACTGCAAGTTCTATATGGTTTAAGTGTTTTGCAGGTATAAAGAAGTGAAGAGAATCTTCAAAGCAAACACAAGAAGCAAAACCATGGAAACTGAAGCAAGCTGAGTGCTGTCAAGCTTCAGAAATCAGAAGCAAGAAAGAAGAATGAATCAGAAGCACTGATAATAGAATTTGATCCATATTTCCATATTTGTCTATTTGTTCTGACAAAATTCTATTTGCTCTGATACATTATTTTAGCCTATATGGCTCTGATACATATAATGTGTTCGAATATACATTTTATGTTCTGACTCGTGTTAGAACAAGATTTGTTCTGATCAATTATCTTAGTTTTGATGATAACAATAATATGAATTTTGCTTAAGATAATATGGTACTCTAATCCAATGCAATTTCCCTTTCAGGAAATATATAAAGAGTACGCATAATTCAGCGCTCAGAAGCTTTGTCTCAAGGGTTCAGCATGCAACATCAGAACATGGTCTGGCAAGACATCAGAAGATGGTCGAAGCAGAATCAGAACATGGGTCTATGGAAGCATCAGAAGAACATGAGATCAGAAGCACTGAAGCTCAGAAGATGGTATCACGCTCAGAAGCACTTCAAGGTCAGAAGATCAGAAGATGCTATGCACCAAGCTGTTTGACTCTGATGATATTCAAACGTTGTATTCACAAACATCAGATCAGAAGAAAGTACAAGTGGCAAGCTACGCTGACTGACAAAAGGAACGTTAAAAGCTATTAAAGGCTACGTCAGTAGACACAGCGTGAACAAGGCTCGAGGTAGTTGACAAAAGCGTATAACATTAAATGCGATGCTGTACGGAACACGCAAAGCATTAAATGCATTCAACGGTCATCTTCTCCAACGCCTATAAATATGAAGTTCTGATGAGAAGCAAGGTTGACGATTTTAACGATTCTGCACCAAAACAACTAATATCAAACTTGCTGAAACTCTGTTCAAATCTAAACTCAGAATCTTCATCTTCATCAAAGCTCACTACATTGCTGTTGTAATATATTAGTGAGATTAAGCTTAAACGATTAAGAGAAATATCACAGTTGTGATTATCGCTTTTAAGAAGCATTTGTAATACTCTTAGATTGATTACATTAAGTTGTAAGGAACTAGAGTGATCGTGTGGATCAGAATACTCTAGGAAGTCTTAGGAGTGAACTAAGCAGATTGTAACTAGAGTGATCGTGTTGATCAGTAGACTCTAGAAAAGTCTTAGAGGGTATCTAAGCAGTTGTTCCTGGAGTGATCAGTGTGTGATCAGAAGACTCTGGAAGACTTAGTTGCGGACTAAGTGGAAAACCATTGTAATCCGTGCGATTAGTGGATTAAATCCTCAGTTGAGGTAAATCATCTCTGCGGGGGTGGACTGGAGTAGTTTAGTTAACAACGAACCAGGATAAAAATAACTGTGCAATTTATTTTTATCTGTCAAGTTTTTAAAGCTACACTTATTCAAACCCCCCCTTTCTAAGTGTTTTTCTATCCTTCAATTGGCATCAGAGCGCCGGTTCTAAGGTGCAAGCACTTAACCGTGTTTAGAAAAGATTCAGGAAGAGAAAAACGCTTCAGTAAAAGATGGTTGATGAAAGTGAAAAGTCTACACCTACACCTGCATCTACATCTGGCTCTGCTGAGCAATACAACGGTAACAATGGTTATACTAGACCGCCGGTATTTGATGGTGAAAACTTTGAATACTGGAAAGATAAACTGGAAAGTTACTTTCTGGGTCTAGATGGTGATCTATGGGATCTTCTGATGGATGGTTACAAACATCCAGTAAATGCCAGTGGCGTAAAGCTCTCTAGGCAAGAAATGAATGATGATCAGAAGAAGCTTTTCAGGAATCATCATAAATGCAGAACTGTTTTGCTGAATGCTATCTCTCATGCTGAGTATGAGAAGATATCTAACAGGGAAACGGCCTATGACATATATGAGTCCTTGAAAATGACTCATGAAGGAAACGCTCAAGTCAAGGAGACCAAAGCTCTAGCTTTAATCCAGAAGTATGAAGCCTTCAAGATGGAGGATGATGAAGACATTGAAAAGATGTTTTCAAGATTTCAAACTCTTACTGCTGGATTGAGAGTTCTTGACAAGGGATACACCAAGGCTGATCACGTAAAGAAGATCATCAGAAGCTTACCCAGAAGATGGGGTCCTATGGTGACTGCATTCAAGATTGCAAAGAATCTGAATGAAGTTTCTCTGGAAGAGCTTATCAGTGCCTTGAGAAGTCATGAAATAGAGCTGGACGCAAATGAGCCTCAAAAGAAAGGTAAGTCTATTGCATTAAAATCCAATATCAAGAAATGCACTAACGCTTTTCAGGCTAGAGAAGAAGATCCTGAAGAATCAGAATCTGAAGAAGAAGATGAACTGTCCCTGATCTCCAGAAGGCTAAATCAACTCTGGAAGACCAAGCAAAGGAAGTTCAGAGGCTTCAGAAGTTCAAAGAAATTTGAACGTGGAGAATCTTCTGATGATAGAAGATTTGACAAGAAGAAGGTCATGTGCTATGAATGCAATGAGCCTGGACACTACAAGAATGAATGTCCAAATCTTCAGAAGGAAAATCCCAAGAAGAAGTTTCATAAGAAGAAAAGTCTTATGGCAACCTGGGATGAGTCAGAAGATGATTCAGAAGATGAGCAGGCCAACTGTGCGCTGATGGCGACAGAAGATGACGGATCAGAATCTACATCAGAATCAGATTCTGAAGAGGTATTTTCTGAACTTACTAGAGATGAGTTAGTTTCCGGTCTAACTGAACTACTGGAACTCAAGTCTCAGATTAGTCTCAAATACAAAAAGCTGAAAAAGCAATTTGAATTTGAAACAAAGAAGCTTGAGTTGGAGAATTCTGAATTAAAAGAAAAACTTTTAAAATTATCCAATAATGTTGGATCCCCTTCTGATTCAGAAAAATCCACTCCTAGTCTAAACCATATTCTGAAAGAATATGATTTAAGTTTCAGGAAGTTCTTATCTAGAAGTATTGGCAGAAGTCAGCTAGCTTCTATGATATATGCTGTGTCTGGAAACAAAAGAGTCGGCATTGGTTTTGAGAGTGAAACCCCATACAAACTTGAACCTGTTGATGAAATGAAAATCACATACAAGCCATTGTATGATCAGTTCAAGTATGGCCACTCCCATGATATTAGACACACTTCACATGCTCAAAGCTTTCACATAACACACACCAAAAAGCATGTGACACAACCTAGGAAATATCATGAAACTCACATTAAAAATTATCATGCTGTTCCTCCTATTGCTTACAATGTTAAACCCAAGTTCAATCAGAACTTGAGAAAATCTAACAAGAAAGGACCCAAGAAAATGTGGGTACCTAAGGATAAGATTATTCCTATTGCAGATATCCTTGACTGCAAAAAGGACAAAGCACAACATGTCATGGTACCTGGACTCTGGATGCTCGCGACACATGACAGGAAGAAGGTCTATGTTCCAAGACCTGGTGCTTAAGTCTGGAGGAGAAGTCAAGTTCGGAGGAGATCAGAAGGGCAAGATAATTGGCTCCGGAACTATAAAGTCTGGTAACTCTCCTTCCATTTCTAATGTACTTCTTGTAGAAGGATTAACACATAACCTCTTATCTATCAGTCAATTAAGTGACAATGGTTATGATATAATCTTTAATCAAGAGTCTTGCAAGGCTGTAAATCAGAAGGATGGCTCAATCCTATTTACAGGCAAGAGGAAGAACAACATTTATAAGACAGATCTGCAAGATCTTATGAGTCAGAAGGTGACTTGTCTTATGTCTGTTTCTGAAGAGAAGTGGGTCTGGCACAGAAGATTAGGTCATGCTAGTTTGAGAAAGATTTCTCAGATTAACAAACTGAATCTGGTCAGAGGACTCCCTAATCTGAAATTCAAATCAGACGCTCTTTGTGAAGCATGTCAGAAGGGCAAGTTCTCCAAACCTGCATTCAAGTCCAAGAATGTTGTTTCTACCTCAAGGCCATTAGAACTCTTGCACATTGATCTGTTTGGCCCAGTCAAAACAGCATCTGTCAGAGGGAAGAAATATGGATTAGTCATCGTAGATGATTATAGCCGCTGGACATGGGTAAAATTCTTGAAACACAAGGATGAGACTCATTCAGTGTTCTTTGATTTCTGCATTCAGATTCAATCTGAAAAAGAGTGTAAAATCATAAAGGTCAGAAGTGATCATGGTGGTGAATTTGAGAACAGATCCTTTGAAGAGTTCTTCAAAGAAAATGGTATTGCCCATGATTTCTCTTGTCCTAGAACTCCACAGCAAAATGGGGTTGTAGAACGAAAGAATAGGACTCTGCAAGAAATGGCCAGAACCATGATCAATGAAACCAATATGGCTAAGCATTTCTGGGCAGAAGCAATAAACACTGCATGCTATATTCAGAATAGAATCTCTATCAGACCTATTCTAAATAAGACTCCCTATGAATTGTGGAAGAATAGAAAGCCCAACATTTCATATTTCCATCCTTTTGGATGTGTATGCTTTATTCTGAACACTAAAGATCATCTTGGTAAGTTTGATTCCAAAGCTCAAAAATGTTTCCTTCTTGGATATTCTGAACGCTCAAAAGGCTACAGAGTATACAATACTGAAACATTGATTGTAGAAGAATCAATCAATATCAGGTTTGATGATAAGCTTGGTTCTGAAAAACCAAAGCAGTTTGATAATTTTGCAGATTGTGATATTGATATATCAGAAGTTGTTGAGCCAAGAAGCAACGCATCAGAAGCAGAGCTTCTCAGAAGCAAAGAATCTGAAGATCAAGTATCAGCTTCTCTGGAGGATCTAAGTATTTCTGAAGAACCATCTGTCAGAAGATCATCCAGACTCATCTCTGGTCATTCAGAAGATGTCATTCTTGGAAAGAAGGATGATCCAATCAGAACAAGAGCATTCCTTAAGAACAATGCAGACTGTCAATTAGGTCTTGTATCTTTGATCGAGCCAACTTCTGTTGATCATGCTCTAGAAGATCCAGACTGGATAATTGCTATGCAAGAAGAACTGAATCAGTTTACAAGGAATGATGTTTGGGATCTTGTTCCTAGACCAGATGGATTCAATATAATTGGTACAAAATGGGTCTTCAGAAACAAGCTCAGTGAGAAAGGTGAAGTGGTAAGGAACAAAGCCAGACTGGTGGCTCAGGGTTATAGTCAGCAAGAAGGGATTGATTATACAGAAACCTTTGCACCAGTGGCCAGGTTAGAATCTATTCGTCTATTAATTTCATTTTCCACTCAACATAACATCACTCTTTATCAGATGGATGTCAAGAGTGCCTTCTTAAATGGTTATATAGATGAAGAAGTTTATGTCCATCAACCTCCTGGTTTTGAAGACTCTATGTCTCCTAATCATGTTTTTAAACTTAAGAAATCATTGTATGGATTGAAACAGGCTCCCAGAGCTTGGTATGAACGCTTAAGTTCTTTCCTTCTGGATAATGGTTTCACTAGAGGAAAAGTGGACACTACTCTCTTTTGTAAAACCTTTAAAAGGGATATTTTAATTTGTCAAATATATGTAGATGATATTATTTTTGGAACATCTAATGCTACACTTGGAAAGGAGTTTGCTAAGTCTATGCAGGCTGAGTTTGAAATGAGCATGATGGGAGAACTCAAGTATTTCCTTGGAATACAAATAAATCAAACATCAGAAGGAACGTATGTTCATCAAACCAAGTATGTGAAGGAACTTCTGAAGAAGTTTAATCTTCTAGACTGCAAAGAAGCCAAAACTCCTATGCATCCAACATGCATCCTAGGTAAGGATGAGGTAAGTAAGAAGGTAGATCAGAAGTTATACAGAGGTATGATTGGATCTCTTTTATATCTGACTGCTTCTAGACCTGACATTCTGTTCAGTGTTTGTTTGTGTGCTAGATTCCAATCAGATCCTAGAGAATCTCATTTAACTGCTGTTAAGAGAATTCTAAGGTATCTGAAAGGTACTACTAATGTTGGCTTAGTTTACAGAAAATCTAAAGAATACAACTTAGTAGGATTCTGCGATGCTGATTATGCTGGAGACAGAATTGAAAGAAAAAGTACTTCAGGAAGTTGCCAGTTTCTTGGAAGTCATTTGATCTCTTGGTATAGCAAGAAGCAAGCAACTATTGCTCTATCAACAACAGAAGCAGAATATGTCGCTGCTGCTGGTTGTAGTACACAGATGCTCTGGATGAAGAGTCAGTTAGAAGATTATCAGATATTTGAGAGTAACATTCCTATATTCTGTGATAATACTTCTGCTATATGTTTATCTAAGAATCCTATTCTTCATTCAAAAGCTAAACATATTGGGATTAAACATCATTTCATAAGGGACTATGTTCAGAAGGGTGTTATATCTTTAAACTTTGTTGATACAGACCATCAATGGGCTGATATCTTTACAAAACCCCTGGCTGAAGATAGGTTTAAGTTCATTCTGAAGAACATCAGTATGGATTTATGCCCAGAATGAGAAGATGAGAAGTTCTCATGTATGAGTATCTTCTGAAATGAAAATGGATTATTTTTTTATATCAGAAGTTCTGATTGAAATCATTTAGAAATTATGATTCGGTTATTACTAACGTTTCATTGTCTAAGTTGATTCAGAACCTCTTTTAAAGCAAAACAGCTGTTACGTTTTATCTCGGGATGGTAAACCTGTGGTTACTATTCGTGGATAAACGTGCGTGCAGTTGAAGGGACACCGACCATAGGTAACTGTGCTAGTCACCTCATTTGTCTTTATTATCTCTCCTCACATCACGTAACATTAAATGCTATTCATCATTCGTTTCATTTTATTTTCTTTTAAATACTCTTCAAACTCTTCTCTTTCCCTCTCATCTCTCTCTATCTCTTTGCATTTCTTCATCAAGTTTTTCTCTCTCTCTCTGCCATATCAAACCCTACCTGTTCATTTTCTGCAAACCTATCATGAACTCTTCATCAAGCCCAGGAAATAATGAAAATGATCAAAACAACAAAAGAAAAGCTGTTGAAACATCACCTTCCAAACCCAAAAAGATCAAAATCACCTATGATCCTCTCAAGGTGAATCCATTCGAAGCAATGTTGTCTGGAAATTATTCTAGACGAGTGTTTCATCCTCCTGGTGAAAGCCCTCCATCATCTCCATCTTCTTCCTCATCTTTCGACCTTCAAGACTCAGCTTCCTCTTCATCTAACCCTTCCTCTCCCTTAATCGATTCCGAAGAAATCTCTTCATCTTCACCTGCTGGGAATGCTGTCTCTGGTAAAGATGGTGGAAGATCTGCATCAGAACCAAGTCTCCCTGACTCCTCGCCTGAAAGCCCGAGAAGCAGTCAATGAAGCGTTTCACTCCTTCATGGCATGCTGGCACAGACTTTATCTTAGCTAGGGTCTTAGGATTTGGTCTTTGTAGTTTTCTTTTCCTTGTTGCATCTGCTTGTTAAACATAGGAATTTCTTGTAATCCTTTTTTAATTATCAATGAAAAAGTTTCTTTCTTTTACATTCCAGTGATTTTATTTGTCGTTTTATGCATCTAAATCTTTTGAAATATTCTTTTTGATGTTATGCCAAAAAGGGGGAGAAGATAAATGATAAATGATTTGATTAATCTATCAGTTGCTGGGTAAAGCTCCCACACATTCACTAACAAGAACTGCAAGTTCTATATGGTTTAAGTGTTTTGCAGGTATAAAGAAGTGAAGAAAATCTTCAAAGCAAAACCATGGAAACTGAAGCAAGCCGAGTGCTGTCAAGCTTCAGAGATCAGAAGCAAGAAAGAAAAATGAATCAGAAGCACTGATAATAGAATTTGATCTATATTTGTCTACTTGATTTGACAAAATTCTATTTGCTCTGATATATTATTTGCTCTGATACATATAATGTTATGGCTTTGATACATATAATGTGCTCAAACATATATTTTATGTTCTAACTCGTTCATGCTGACTTTTGTCGTTTAGTTTTTGTTCTGTAACATTTCAGGATGTAGAGATGCTCAGATGATGCTCTGGTACATTCAACAATGTTCTGATACAAATCTAGCATGAAGTGATGTTGGTAGAAATTCAAAGCTCTGAAGCTATCCGAGGGAAGCAGAAATCAGAAGCTGCGAATGTTCTAAAGATCCAGAAAACTCAAGTTCTGAAGCTGTCCTAAATGGAAGCAGAAATCAGAAGCTGTGAATGTTCAGAAGATCAAAGAAATTCAAGTTCTGAAGCTGTCCTGAATGGAAGCAGAAATCAGAAGCTGTGAATGTTCAGAAGATCAAAGAAATTCAAGTTCTGAAGCTGTCCTAGATGGAAGCAGGAATCAGAAGCTGTGAGTGTTCTAGGGATCTAAGGAAATTCTAGTTCTGAAGCTGTCCTATGGAAGCAGAAGTCAGAAGCTATGAATTCTCTGAAGACAAGAAGCTTATATGATCGTCTCTACCGAAATAATCAGGGAAGTCTTTTATTAAAGTTCTTCGAGTATTTATTTCAGGGGGAGATTATTTATCTCAGGGGGAGATTGTTAATCTCAGGGGGAGACATATTCATATGCTCATGCTATAGCTGTGTAATTTGTCTTTTGCCAACTGTTCTTTCTGATCGCAAATTCATATCATTTATATATGTTTTTGTCATCATCAAAAAGGGGGAGATTGTTAGAACAAGATTTGTTCTGATCAATTATCTTAGTTTTGATGATAACAATAATATGAATTTTGCTTAAGATAATATGGTACTCTAATCCAATGCAATTTCCCTTTCAGGAAATATATAAAGAGTACGCATAATTCAGCGCTCAGAAGCTTTGTCTCAAGGGTTCAGCATGCAACATCAGAACATGGTCTGGCAAGACATCAGAAGATGGTCGAAGCAGAATCAGAACATGGGTCTATGGAAGCATCAGAAGAACATGAGATCAGAAGCACTGAAGCTCAGAAGATGGTATCACGCTCAGAAGCACTTCAAGGTCAGAATATCAGAAGATGCTATGCACCAAGCTGTTTGACTCTGATGATATTCAAACGTTGTATTCACAAACATCAGATCAGAAGAAAGTACAAGTGGCAAGCTACGCTGACTGACAAAAGGAACGTTAAAAGCTATTAAAGGCTACGTCAGTAGACACAGCGTGAACAAGGCTCGAGGTAGTTGACAAAAGCGTATAACATTAAATGCGATGCTGTACGGAACACGCAAAGCATTAAATGCATTCAACGGTCATCTTCTCCAACGCCTATAAATATGAAGTTCTGATGAGAAGCAAGGTTGACGATTTTAACGATTCTGCACCAAAACAACTAATATCAAACTTGCTGAAACTCTGTTCAAATCTAAACTCAGAATCTTCATCTTCATCAAAGCTCACTACATTGCTGTTGTAATATATTAGTGAGATTAAGCTTAAACGATTAAGAGAAATATCACAGTTGTGATTATCGCTTTTAAGAAGCATTTGTAATACTCTTAGATTGATTACATTAAGTTGTAAGGAACTAGAGTGATCGTGTGGATCAGAATACTCTAGGAAGTCTTAGGAGTGAACTAAGCAGATTGTAACTAGAGTGATCGTGTTGATCAGTAGACTCTAGAAAAGTCTTAGAGGGTATCTAAGCAGTTGTTCCTGGAGTGATCAGTGTGTGATCAGAAGACTCTGGAAGACTTAGTTGCGGACTAAGTGGAAAACCATTGTAATCCGTGCGATTAGTGGATTAAATCCTCAGTTGAGGTAAATCATCTCTGCGGGGGTGGACTGGAGTAGTTTAGTTAACAACGAACCAGGATAAAAATAACTGTGCAATTTATTTTTATCTGTCAAGTTTTTAAAGCTACACTTATTCAAACCCCCCCTTTCTAAGTGTTTTTCTATCCTTCAACTCGTTCATGCTGACTTTTGTCGTTTAGTTTTTGTTCTGTAACATTTCAGGATGTAGAGATGCTCTGATGATGCTCTGGTACATTCAACAATGTTCTGATACAAATCTAGCATGAAGTGATGTTGGTAGAAATTCAAGCTCTGAAGCTATCCGAGGGAAGCAGAAATCAGAAGCTGTGAATGTTCTAAAGATCCAGAAAACTCAAGTTCTGAAGCTGTCCTAGATGGAAGCAGAAATCAAAAGCTGTGAATGTTCAGAAGATCAAAGAAATTCAAGTTCTGAAGCTGTCCTAGATGGAAGCAGAAATCAGAAGCTGTGAATGTTCAGAAGATCAAAGAAATTCAAGTTCTGAAGCTGTCCTAAGATGGAAGCAGGAATCAGAAGCTGTGAGTGTTCTAGGGATCTAAGGAAATTCTAGTTCTGAAGCTGTCCAATGGAAGCAGAAGTCAGAAGCTCTGAATTCTCTAAAGACAGAAGCTTATATGATCGTCTCTACCGAAATAATCAGGGAAGTCTTTTATTAAAGTTCTTCGAGTATTTATTTCAGGGGGAGATTATTTATCTCAGGGGGAGATTGTTAATCTCAGGGGGAGACATATTCATATGCTTATGCTATAGCTGTGTAATTTGTCTTTTGCCGTCTGTTCTTTCTGATCGCAAATTCATATCATTTATATATGTTTTTGTCATCATCAAAAAGGGGGAGATTGTTAGAACAAGATTTGTTCTGATCAATTATCTTAGTTTTGATGATAACAATAATATGAATTTTGCTTAAGATTATATGGTACTCTAATCCAATGCAATTTCCCTTTCAGGAAATATATAAAGAGTACGCATAATTCAGCGCTCAGAAGCTTTGTCTCAAATGGTTCAGCATGCAACATCAGAACATGGTCTGGCAAGACATCAGAAGATGGTCGAAGCAGAATCAGAACATGGGTCTATGGAAGCATCAGAAGAACAAGAGAACAGAAGCACTGAAGTTCTGATGGTATCACGCTCAGAAGCACTTCAAGGTCAGAAGATCAGAAGATGCTTTGCACCAAGCTGTTTGACTCTGATGATATTCAAACGTTGTATTCATAAACATCAGATCAGAAGAAAGTACAAGTGGCAAGCTACGCTGACTGACAAAAGGAACGTTAAAAGCTATTAAAGGCTACGTCAGTAGACACAGCGTGAACAAGGCTCGAGGTAGTTGACAAAAGCGTATAACATTAAATGCGATGCTGTACGGAACACGCAAAGCATTAAATGCTCTCAACGGTCATCTTCTCCAACGCCTATAAATATGAAGTTCTGATGAGAAGCAAGGTTAACGATTCTGCACCAAAACAACTCATATTAAACTTGCTGAAACGCTGTTCAAACTCAAAGCTCAGAATCTTCATCTTCATCAAAGCTCACTACATTGCTGTTGTAATATATTAGTGAGATTAAGCTTAAACGATAAGAGAAATATCACAGTTTGTGATTATAGCTTTCAAGAAGCATTTGTAATACTCTTAGAATTGATTACATTAAGTTGTAAGGAACTAGAGTGATCGTGTGGATCAGAATACTCTAGGAAGTCTTAGAGGTTATCTAAGCAGGTTGTAACTAGAGTGATCGTGTGGATCAGTATACTCTAGAAAAGTCTTAGAGGGTATCTAAGCAGTTGTTCCTGGAGTGATCAGTGTGTGATCAGAAGACTCTGGAAGACTTAGTTGCTGACTAAGTGGAGAACCATTGTAATCCGTGCGATTAGTGGATTAAATCCTCAGTTGAGGTAAATCATCTCTGCGGGGGTGGACTGGAGTAGTTTAGTTAACAACGAACCAGGATAAAAATAACTGTGCAATTTATTTTTATCTGTCAAGTTTTTAAAGCTACACTTATTCAAACCCCCCCCCCCCTTTCTAAGTGTTTTTCTATCCTTCAGCCATGGAGCCCATTTGAGGTCTTAGAATTTGATTTGACCTTGAGAGAATCCAAACCCTAATTTTGGTCTTTATTGCTTAGGAGGAGAGTGATCATGCTTTCAGTTAGAGATTGCATGAGCTTGTGGAGACTATCTGAGCCCAACTATCTTGAAACACAGTGGGCAAATTTTGGGGTATGACACCCATGGACTACTGAAGACTATTTAAAGAGAACCCTAACCTAATGCAAAATAACTTTCACAATTGTAAAATTAGGGAAAGTCTTGGGTCTGCAGTTTTGAGAGTCTCTTGTGTGTGTGCAAGTTACCCTTGTATACTTTGATACTTGTGGTAGACGTTATGCTTTCACTCATAAGCCTTTAGGTAATGAGTTGAGTAATGTTCTCACTCTTGAAGATTTTAAGCAAGAGAGTTGAGTATTGTTCTTGATCGAAGCTTTTAAGCAAGATCAAGTATTGTTCTTAGTTGAAGTTGTGTAGCAAGACTAAGTGTTTTGTTTAGAAGAATGATCTTCTTTTATCACTAGGTTGTGATTGGTTTTGTCATTGTAATTGTGACCTGTTTTGAAATAGTAATTTGATTGGGACTGTTTGTTTATCACTGCGGTGATTGTAGGGATTAGGCGAGAATTTGTAAACTGGGATTGTTTAGGCTTTCAACTAATATTGCTAGTAGTGGGATTTCTTTCTGGCTTGGTAGCCCCCAAATTAGGTGTTGTTACACTGAACTGGGTTTATAATTCCTTTGTTTTATTTACCATTTTGCAAGAGTTTCTGCATATCTTTCTGTTTGGTAAATATGTGTTCTGCCAGCAAATGGTGTCAAGATTTTTGTCCTGACATTAATGTTTGAGTTAAGACATTGATCTTAATTTATGATTTGTGCTGGTTGCCATTATGTGATTTATGTTTTTGCAAAATTTACAGGTGAATGCTATCAGAAGAAGATATCATAATATATGTATTGATGTCATGTTCAGATGTTAATACATCAATATTAACATGTGTTGACCATGTACTGTAACACCCCAATTCTACCGAAAGCATTTAGGCAAGAAAATATCAGAGTATTAAAATTTCATACAACACAATTAGGATGTTACACCAAGTAACCAAGAAACACCTAGAAAACAAACGGCCATCAACGATGCCAAAATCATACAACACCTGCCTATAAAATGATACATAACACACGGAAGATATGAACATAAAAATGTACGTATAGCTCTCACTCTCAAAGAGGAGTTTTCCAAAATAAAGTGTTTACAATACACATCAGCACATCATCACATATACATGTTCAAAAGAGTCATATACAAATAAATAACAACAGACTCCCGACTCCCCGGTGTTACGTATCAGAGCAACCGACAAGACCAATTGGAGAACTACCTCTTCTAAAGGACTCCCAAAGCGGCTAATCTGCAGGATGCCACTCAAGCATCAAATCAGCAGAAGGGTGAGAATATAATTCATAATGAAAAGCATGACAAATATAGTAATGCCAACAAGTATCATCAAGAATCATACAACAAGGTAATCCACTCATCTAACCACAATCGATATATAAGTAATGCGACACATGAATGATAACATAAATTATAAAGACAGACAATGATGAATGAGACTCGACTATGCATATGCATGTGGTACCAAATCCGGAGTAAACTCCTCCTTGTCATTATGACAAATACACCTTGCCGAGCATTATGCTGGGACTTCTTTCCCTCAGGAAAATACACCTTTGTCGAGCAGTAAGCTACGACTAACCGTCATCGAGCATTTCGCCCCCACTGATGACCTCTTGCCACTCGGGCAAATACACCTTTTTACCGAGCATTAAGCTCCCACTGGTAATAATTGCCAATTCAGGCCACCTGTTAATAGCATTCCGCCATTAACGTATTGAAATGTTATGCTGTGCAAATATATGACTCTATTACATGACAACAACATCATCAATAATATAACACGGTCACATACTCACGTTACACCGTTTATATTCTATCCAAAAGGATACATCACCAATTAAAAACATCGTTATCAATTATATCACACCATAATTACCACACAGGCATTAATAAGCACACAACACACATTCACCGTCAAAACATACTGGCCACATCGGCATAGATGAACCTATAACACACTTATACACATCAAATTAATATTGGCCATCGGCCCACAACTTCATCAATACATCAACAACAAGTTGTAATAACAACAATTCAACAATGATAATACATCATTCTCGTAACAACATTAACTTTCCATAAGGCCACATATCATGTTAACAACAAACAACCAAACATCGTCACATATCAAGAATGAACATTCATTAATACATAACACATACGAACATGATCTCATGTTATCGACAATTAATCACATACCTCGTATCAATACGATAACGTTCACACAACACATCATCATGATTTATCATGCACTAGTTCACAAAACCATTTATGAAAATCAACCAACTACTACTACATCCTACATCATCATATAGAGCACGAAAATAGCTTCCAAACGTTTCAAACGACACATAAAATGAACACCCGAGTCCAAAGATACGACTTTTCAAAGTTTGGAAAACATACATATACTTCATATGTTAACCCTACTTAGTTCTACCACTAAATCCTAATAAAAATAATAGGAGACTACATCCTAATAATCATTTCATTAAATATTAGTGTAGATTATTGTGTTAGCTTTCCAACGCTTCGAACGGCGACAAAATCGGAGTTACGGATCAAAAGTTATGATCGTTACAAAATCTGTGAAAAATTGGAAAAAGCAGTAGGTCGACGCATGGAAAACATAGGTCGACGCATTGAACTCCTGCCACCCTCGGGTATGCGCACGCTGACCCAATAGGTCGACGCATTCATCAGAAAACCCAGATTTTTGCCTTTTAGGCTGCACAGGTCGACGCAAACCTCTGTGTAGGTCAACCTAAGCTTCGTAGAAACCCTAAAATCACCATTTCCACCAACCAAACTCTTATAAACATTTCTCTAACACCTATACATCATTATAACATCAATACAACACATACATACCATAAAAACAACCTAACATCAAACTTTTCATGGTTGATTCATCAATCTTTCTCAAAACCTAACATTTTCTTCAAACTCAATCAAGCCATGGAAATGGAAAAGGAAGCATGATCAATCATCATAACACAACAAGGATATCATTTAATCATCATACAATCATACTCAAACAAACATAGATCAAACAAAGACCACACAAGAAAGTTATGGAAATTGAACAAGAAGAACAAGAACAAGAACAAGAACAAGACTATAAGAATCATACATTCAAGATAAATTAGATTCACCCCCTTACCCGACTATAGCGACGATCGGAACTCGATTCGGATGAAAAACCACCAATCTCCACTTTTTCTTCTTTTCCTCTTCTTCTTTCTCCCTTCCCTTTCTTTCTCTCTTCTTTCCTTTTCTGTTTTTATTTCTTTCTATTCTCTCTTATCTCTTTTCTATCTCTCCCTAGCCACTTCCTATTCACCAAAAATATCTAGGGCACTTAACAAAATATCTACTTTACGGTCCAAACTCAATTGCTCCGAAAAACCCCAAAACGCAGAATATTACCTTAATAATATTTCCAGTACCGAAAATATGAAAACCTTCAATTAAATATTAATCCGCCATCCCGAACTAATACCGACTAAAACGACTCCAAAAACGGTAAAATTCCAATAAACGTCACAAACGTCCAAATTAAGCATATACTTATTTTTCCGGGCGTTACAACTCTCCCCCACTTAGAACATTTTCGTCCTCGGAAATTACCCAAACGCAAACAAACCTGGATACGCTCTCGCCTCCGACTAACCAACTATCACGCCACGAAAGCAACGACACAATCATCACCAACAACGAATCACTCTAGCTCAAAGCAAAGCAACCAAAACACAACAACGACAACGAGATGCAATGCCCATACAATGCACTCATCGACTAACACCAAAACACAAGAAATAACCAAGACACAACCAACAAGAACAAGATGCAATGCCCATACAATGCACTTGTCAACCGAACCGCAACCAGATTGTTACCATCATCAAAGGCAACACACCCCTAATCCCCCATCAAAGGAATTAGCTACATGCACTCAAACAATCACCATGGAAACGAGACGCCATCCTAGATAAGGACATAAAGTTCCACGACATATACAGCTTCTGAACAGCCTCAACAAAACTAGAATACCAACATCCCGGTCGCACAACATCCAAACAACCATGCAAGACATAGCAGTCAAACATGTAACCAAAACATCTAGTGGTCTTATCATTCCTACCACGTCCACTGTCCAAAATTTGAACTCTAACAATTCATACACACACATACGAACCGCGTCATTTCACGCTTCCGATGTGCACTCTGATTTCCCCCAAAAAACAGATTTACCAATTTCATATCCAACTTCCAGCCCTTTCTAGTTTTCACCAGAAACTCATTGTTCTCTCTTAACATACTCAACCTCTTAATCTGCTGTGTCAGCTCGCACACTAGACAAACGTCCTTGTATCATCCGATCAAAGACAAAAAGCTAATCCAAACACATCCTTGTTTCACAACACAAGCCCTCATAGATCTTTAAGTGACCAAATCGTCCTCTCAGTGTGACCATCTGTTTGAGGATGAGACACCAAACTCAACGCAACTTCGTACCTAAAGCACTTTGCGAACCTTCTCAAAATTTCAGAAATAAACCTCGAATCTCAATCCAAACATTACCTTGCCACTAAAAATGACCTTCTCAAATCTTGATACATCTTAGTAGCATCAGGATGAATACTCAAATCACTACGACGCACCTCATCCAAAGTCCTCTTTTCAAATCCTAACATTAGGGATACAAACTTGATCATGACATCCCATGACATTGTTCTTATCAATCCGAAGATCACTATCTTTATCTTTGACTAATCAATGTCATCTTATTAACCCATTTAAATCCGATTTTAGACCTTTTCTAATCTCATCAAGAATACCATAAGTAAGCTTTCGCATATAAAGCTCAACGCCTGAAGAAGTCTCTTTACAACCCAAACTCAAATCTCACAACTGTTTCAACAATCACAATACTCGAATCATCGACATAGACGTATGCAATGCTTTCTCATATTCAACTCGTTCTGATCAAACGAATACTTCAAACTCTTGTAGTCACTTACACACACAAATCTCGATCCGAATAATTAGTGCCTTCAAATTTCCCAAACAGAAATAACAACTGCCAACTCTAAATCTTGTGACAGATAAATCCTTTCAAAAATCTTAACTCGCATAAAAGCATAAACCACCACTTACCCCTTTCTGCATTAGAACTTCTTGCAAACCCAACAAAGAAACATCCCAAAACACCACAAACAGTTCTAACAGATCCGGCAAAATCAAAATAGGAGTGATAGTCAACCTCCTCTTAAACCCTCGAACATTCACTTTACTCAACCAAAAATTCACACAAGGAAACTTAGCAAACAACTTCTTCTTCCCAACACGAACAAAACAATTCTCAAATACTTAGCATGATCATCTTCACACTGATGATACCCATACCTCAAGTCAAACTTGCAAAACAAACAAGATCAAACCAACTTGATCCATCAAAATATCAATCCTCGAAAGTGGATACTTTTCCTTAATTGTCACTTTTCTCAATTGTCTAAAATCGACACAAAGCCTCATAGAACCTTCCTTCTTAACCAACAAAACACGTGCACTCTACGGCGACACACTCGAACGAAAAAACCTCTTTTTAAGAAAATCCTTAAGTTGACTCCTCAACTCTTTCAACTCAGAAGTTGGCATCCGATACGAAACCCTCGACACAACAATAGTTCTAAGAACTAAATCCGTCAAAACAGAACTCCAAGATGGAATTCCCCTTTTCGACGATGAATCACTTAAACCTTCAAGAAACACTTATACAAATGCGCAACTATCTGCAATTCCCACAATCGCTCTTTCTCAAGAACATCCAAAGTCGTCGACAACATAAACAACGTCGTACTACCTTGCACCGACTCATTCACTTCCAATATTATCAAACTAGCCAGATAAGCCTATCACGTCCAATACGATCCCGTCTACTATCAACAAGAGATTAAGGGTGATCAAGTCCTCAATTTGTCAATAGGTAGCCGACAATCATAATAGAGTATAAACTATCAGTACCAACATTAATAATATTCTTTTCCAACTTTTGCTCATAGCACAGAAGCACTATGATTCCATAATTCACAAATCTCTCAAGATCATCTGAACTAGCTAACACCGACGTCCGGTAGCTACGTACCAAAACACTTCTAACAACGTCAATAACTCCTCCAACAAAGTCTACCACAATACTTTCCTTAATCACTGATCCAACAACGACACCTCACACAAGGCTACTCAAACAACAACTTCAAAGTCCATCAGTAGCGTTAGAGCATCACAACTCTCTAAATTCCATTCCTTAGAAATAACCAAAATCTACTCCGTGACACTCCAACTTGATTAACAACCAAAGTCTTAAGTCCAAGTCGCCTTCACCTGAGAAAACAACAGATTCCAACAACACTAGTACTGCTGCCCTCAGTAGCATACTAACATCTTGCAATTGAAACATATCCGAGAAGCATATCTTCTCCCCCACTAGCTTCAAACCACTCCTGCATGCAACCGACTAGAGGCACAACAAGTACTGACAGTGCTCCACATACTTATCATGTACTAAGGAATTAAACAACATTAGACAACACTGGCCGGACAGACCGACCTGCTCTGATACCACTAATGTAACACCCCAATTCTACCCAAAGCATTTAGGCAAGAAAATATCAGAGTATTAAAATTTCATACAACACAATTAGGATGTTACACCAAGTAACCAAGAAACACCTAGAAAACAAACGGCCATCAACGATGCCAAAATCATACAACACCTGCCTATAAAACGATACATAACACACGGAAGATATGAACATAAAAATGTACGTATAGATCTCACTCTCAAAGAGGAGTTTTCCAAAATAAAGTGTTTACAATACACATCAGCACATCATCGCATATACATGTTCAAAAGAGTCATATACAAATAAATAACAACAGACTCCCGACTCCCCGGTGTTACGTATCAGAGCAACCGACAAGACCAATTGGAGAACTACCTCTTCCAAAGGACTCCCAAAGCGGCTAATATGCAGGATGCCACTCAAGCATCAAATCAGCAGAAGGGTGAGAATATAATTCATAATGAAAAGCATGACAAATATAGTAATGCCAACAAGTATCATCAAGAATCAAACAACAAGGTAATCCACTCATCTAACCACAATCGATATATAAGTAATGCGACACATGAATGATAACATAAATTATAAAGACAGACAATGATGAATGAGACTCGACTATGCATATGCATGTGGTACCAAATCCGGAGTAAACTCCTCCTTGTCATTATGACAAATACACCTTGCCGAGCATTATGCTGGAACTTCTTTCCCTCAGGAAAATACACCTTTGTCGAGCAATAAGCTACGACTAACCGTCATCGAGCATTTCGCCCCCACTGATGACCTCTTGCCACTCGGGCAAATACACCTTTTTACCGAGCATTAAGCTCCCACTGGTAATAATTGCCAATTCAGGCCACCTGTTAATAGCATTCCGCCATTAACGTATTGAAATGTTATGCTGTGCAAATATATGACTCTATGACATGACAACAACATCATCAATAATATAACACGGTCACATACTCACGTTACACCGTTTATATTCTATCCAAAAGGATACATCACCAATTAATAACATCGTTATCAATTATATCACACCATAATTACCACACAGGCATTAATAAGCACACAACACACATTCACCGTCAAAACATACTAGCCACATCGGCATAGATGAACCTATAACACACTTATACACATCAAATTAATATTGGCCATCGGCCCACAACTTCATCAATACATCAACAACAAGTTGTAATAACAACAATTCAACAATGATAATACATCATTCTCGTAACAACAATTACTTTCCATAAGGCCACACATCATGTTTACAACAAACAACCAAACATCGTCACATATCAAGAATGAACATTCATTAATACATAACACATACGAACATGATCTCATGTTATCGACAATTAATCACATACCTCGTATCAATACGATAACGTTCACACAACACATCATCATGATTTATCATGCACTAGTTCACAAAACCATTTATGAAAATCAACCAACTACTACTACATCCTACATCATCATATAGAGCACGAAAATAGCTTCCAAACGTTTCAAACGACACATAAAATGAACACCCGAGTCCAAAGATACGACTTTTCAAAGTTTGGAAAACATACATATACTTCATATGTTAACCCTACTTAGTTCTACCACTAAATCCTAATAAAAATAATAGGAGACTACATCCTAATAATCATTTCATTAAATATTAGTGTAGATTATTGTGTTAGCTTTCCAACGCTTCGAACGGCGACAAAATCGGAGTTACGGATCAAAAGTTATGATCGTTACAAAATCTGTCAAAAATTGGAAAAAGCAGTAGGTCGACGCATGGAAAACATAGGTCGACGCATTGAACTCCTGCCACCCTCGGGTATGCGCACGCTGACCCAATAGGTCGACGCATTCATCAGAAAACCCAGATTTTTGCCTTTTAGGCTGCACAGGTCGGCGCAAACCTCTGTGTAGGTCAACCTAAGCTTCGTAGAAACCCTAAAATCACCATTTCCACCAACCAAACTCTTATAAACATTTCTCTAACACCTATACATCATTATAACATCAATACAACACATACATACCATAAAAACAACTTAACATCAAACTTTTCATGGTTGATTCATCAATCTTTCTCAAAACCTAACATTTTCTTCAAACTCAATCAAGCCATGGAAATGGAAAAGGAAGCATGATCAATCATCATAACACAACAAGGATATCATTTAATCATCATACAATCATACTCAAACAAACATAGATCAAACAAAGACCACACAAGAAAGTTATGGAAATTGAACAAGAAGAACAAGAACAAGAACAAGACTATAAGAATCATACATTCAAGATAAATTAGATTCACCCCCTTACCCGACTATAGCGACGATCGGAACTCGATTCGGATGAAAAACCACCAATCTCCACTTTTTCTTCTTTTCCTCTTCTTCTTTCTCCCTTCCCTTTCTTTCTCTCTTCTTTCCTTTTCTGTTTTTCTTTCTTTCTATTCTCTCTTATCTCTTTTCTATCTCTCCCTAGCCACTTCCTATTCACCAAAAATATCTAGGGCACTTAACAAAATATCTACTTTACGGTCCAAACTCAATTACCTTAATAATATTTCCAGTACCTAAAATATGAAAACCTTCAATTAAATATTAGTCCACCATCCCGAACTAATACCGACTAAAACGACTCCAAAAACGGTAAAATTCCAATAAACGTCACAAACGTCCAAATTAAGCATATACTTATTTTTCCGGGCGTTACATGTACCAGAGAATTTCAACTTTCTTCATTAGCCTCTGGTACATTCATCCGAGTATCTTCTCCTTCAATCTCTTATGTACCTTTTTCACCTTCCTCTAAACTTGCATTAACACTAACTTCTTTATCATTAAATTCTTCAAATCAATGTCTTTTGACTTATCCTCTTCTATCTGAGGAATATCATCAACATTGTTGGGACATCTTTCTTGCCATCATCCATAATGGCCTCACGATCCTCTTCAATGTACTCATCTTAACGCCCCAATTTTAGTTATTTCTTTTAATTGAATTTATATTATTTTATTTAATTTATTTGACTGATATGTGACTTATTAGATTAGTTGGGGAGGATAGAGATTAAATTATAATTATTGTTAATTTTTTAATTTAATTAATATTAGAAAGTTAGAGATATTTTAGAGTTGGGAGAAAAATAGATTCTTTTATTAAAATTAAGGAGTAAGGGGTGAATTGAGTAAGAGTTGAGGGTGTGGAGAGATTTAATGAAATAATTAAATAAGAGTTGTTTTGTACTAGCCCAATTGTTCCAATTGACCCAAGCCACTCATAGGTAGGGGTGGAAATAGGCTGGGCCGAGCTAGGCTTTGTCAACCCTAAGCCTGGCCTGTTAAAAAAACCGAAGCCTAAGTCTGGTCTGTAGCCTGTCGTAGACTTTTTTTTTAGGCCTGAGTCTGACCTTTTCGAAGACCTGGTTAGCTTGTTAGAATACATAAAAACCTATTTGTTTTAAACATATGTAAATAAGCAATTAAAATAATGTTTAAATAGACTAACTTATTTTAACTTACCTATTAGCATAAGTTCTAGGAGACTATTTGTTTAAGAGAACTTATGAAAATAATGTTCATCTGGTGTTTTCATCTTATTTTCACAACTTCTTCAAGATAACCAAGTTTTATTTATGTATTTTAATTCAAAGTACAAAACATAACATAATGATCATAAAACAAGTATTCATATTTATTTAAATAGGTCGGCCTGATGGCTTAAAAGACTTTTTTTAGGGCCTGGGGACTAGCCTTTTTAACTAAATAGGCTTATAAAGAAGCCTAGGCCTTTTCTATTTAAAAATAATGTGTGGCATGGCCTGAGCATATATAGGCTAGCCTGTAGACCCCTGTTATCGGCCTGGCCTATTTCCACCCCTACTCATAGGTATAAAACTGTCCAAAAAGCATTGGCCTAATCCATGGAGACAGCAAGAGGAAATCTCCCATTTGACCGGGCACGGCTAATAAATGGATCTCCCACAACTAAGGGTTATCCGAGAACGCTGGGAATTCGTCCCTGCCAACGGCTAGTCCCTTCTGCTCGGCTAGACAAGACCTGGTCAACGGTTTCCTATATTTCGGGCCCGGGAATTACGCCGAGGCCCAAAATATAGCGTGACCCAATCCTCCCCAAAGAGAACACTATAAATAGCCCTCTACCTCTAGAGGGCAAGGTAATCCGTACTTTGCCTAAACTTCTTACTTTTTGTTGTACCTTTGTTCTCTTTCTTACTTTGGCATCAGAGTGCCTTGCAGGTACAACCTCTTTTTTTCTCATCATCCGTCATCGAAGATCAAGTCGTTCGTTGCGGGCCACCTATTCTGCACCAATCGAACAGTGGCGCCGTCTGTGGGAAACTCTTGCTTCCTTGTTTCTCTTTCTTGTACTCTCTTGATCGCTTTCTTGCACTTCCAAGAACTCAGAAACTAAAGTTATCACCTTTCATCCTTCATGGTCGGTAACAATGATAACCTTTCTTTTTTGGACACAGTATAGATAGGCAAAAACAATGTTGAACTCGTCGTGCCTTCTCCCTAAAACAACGACATTTCTCAGTCTTGCGATGGCTTCATGGCATCTCCCTCTCTGGAGGATGCCCTGAACAATAGCACCTTCCATTATGGAGACACCAGTGGTAAGAATCATTAAGATCTTCTTCCTGAAAACACGCTTCTTGTAATAGAACCATCCCCGGTTGACCCTACCATGGTGTTGAAAGTATTTTAGGGTAAATATTTTCTAATATATCGTATCCACAGAGACTGAGTAATATTGTTGCTGTTCTATAGTTACTTTATAATGAGTCATGAAAAGTATTGGTTTGATTATGTGATCTCAAATTGCAATTAATAAAATAAGATTTAAATGAATAAAAGCTTAAAGATTGAATAAGAATGGTGAATGAATATGTTGAGTTCTAGGGTTCATCAACCTATTCATATACAATAATCAATTAATCCACATGTGAACATTATCTAAGTTATTATCTTCATTCATCCTCAAAACTGATATTATGTCTAATGATCAATCTAGAACCACCTCTACCGGTATGATATTCGATCTCTCAGAATAACTATAAAAATAAAGGGAATGAATAACGATGATTTATGAAAACTTCTTCAAAACCTCATCTCTGAGTATTAATCAACAAGTCAATGTAAAAACCTAGGGAGAAAGTATAAACCCTATCTCTCGATTGATAGTTCAACAATGATATAAAATACAAGCAAGGTTTTTCATTGATAATAAAGCTTAAACAATTGTTCACAGGAATTAATCAAAGTAATTGCATCTTCATAGGTTAACTACTACCTTAAACTCAACAAAATGGGGTTTAGCTCTCCATAGCCATGAAGAACACATAATATTTCATGGAAGGATTCATCTTCATCAAGGGAATGTCTTCAATTGATGTTGAATTCTCCGTCGGAAGTTGTCTTCTGCTCTGGAATAGGATTACTCTCTGAATTTCGCTCACCAAAGATCTCCCTCTTATGAGGATTAAGGCTTCTATTTATAACAATTTGTCCTTGTAACGCAGCTGTCGCGGCTCGGCACGTACTGGCGCGGCGTGAACCCAAGTCAGAGGGTTTGGCGCGTCTCGCCCACGATTGGCGCGGCTCGGCCTTTACTTTATCCCACTTCTTTATGATTCCTCTTCTTCAGAGCCTCTACGCCTGCGTGTTTCTTCGTCTTTGCTTCTTAACTTCAATATATGCACAAATAACACCCAAAGTGACGCAAGTTGTTCTACAATTAGCATCGAACCTCTCAAGTTCAATTCTAACTATAAAATCCTTAAAAAGCACAAGATATGTTCACTTGTAGCTCAAAAGGTAGTTAATTTGACAAATGAAAACACGACTAATTCACTCCTAACTAACTCTCCCCATTTTAGAGTTTTGTTTGTCCCTAAACAAAATTACTTACCTCAATGAATACAACAAAACATACCAACAATCATGCAACAAGTTTTTCAAAAAGATTTTTCAAATGGTTCAATTCAGTGACCACCTCAGATACTCTTCATCTCCCTGCAAACTCAGAACATACACATGAAATGGATTTTGAAAGAAAATTACCTCCAGATGTTCAAAACACTACACAATTGCAATTGAATCAGCACTAATCACTCTCATCAAAAAGTATGATGAATAATAGAGGGGTTAAACACTCATCCAAACAATTAAATCAACAAGAATCCATATCATACGTTCACCATATTGTTAGCATCAAGTCCCGTGGAATCTGAGAATCATAAGGTCTTTCCAGGGTTGTAATGTTGTTTAGATTCAAAGAAAAGAAGATAACCGAGGGTTGTTCCTATTCTAGGGAAGCATCCGAATCATAACTCCTTTCCTTTTCCTTTCTACCTTAAACTTTTCACCCATTCTTCTTTTTCACTCGTAGCTCGATGTTTCTCTTCTTTTTTTTTTCAACAACGGTTTACTTTCAAACATTGTTTTTCTTTTGTTTCTTTTTTTTTTCAAGCTACGAATTTCTTTCGTTCTTTGCAAATCACCACCTATAGACTTACTCTTCTTTTGGTTATGACTCTCCCCAACTTGGAGATTAACCTGTATTTAGATTATATGAATGTTCCCCTACTTTCTATGAAGGTCAAAGAGAAAACACATCACCAAATTCTATGGTTGATGGTCCAAAATAAAACTTTTTATTGAGATCAAAACTCACCAGGTGTTTCCTTGGTGCATATGATGAAATTTATCTTAACCTCAGGCTCAAATAATGGTTAGCAAAGGATCACACTCTCACAGAAGAAAATAAGTTCTAGGATGAAATCAACTCAAAGAAACTCTCAGATTCAAACAAGTGCCTAAATCACTTCCACAGATTTCCACAAACGATGCGACAAATGGTTTAGCATGATACAAACAAGTCAAAATAATCGATGGTCTCCTGCATATAGTAAACAATGGAAAGCTTTCCTCACAATGGTTAAGGCTAAGCCGATCCAACAAAAATAGTGTACCATGAAGAACTTCTGTAAAGTATTTACTAACAACCTACGTTTCATGCACACACTAGGAGTTTCAGTTTGAAAATTAATACCTGACTTGTCACTTATTGAAAAAGAAAATGAAAATTTAATTTTTTTGAATAAATTTCACTCACTACGACTTTCATGCATGCTCCTCCATTGTTGGTACTTTGCTTGAGATTTTCATTTTTGTTGTGGAATTACTCATTCTAAATTGGGGATAAAACAAATAAAAATCAATTCATTCAAACAGAAATACTAAACTATTGAGTCATAGTGATATAAGTACCACTTAAGATCCATAAACAAAAACAAATAATAATTGACAAAAAATAAAATATCATCAGTTATCAAAGACAAAGGAGACAAAATCCATAATATTCTCTCATTCCTCACAATCACCACATGTGATCCTCATCATCAGACAAGCTGTTCTCCTCATGCACCTGCTCAGTCTGCCCCACCCCCCACGGGATAAGGATCGGACTCCGGCCATCCACAGTAGGTGAAATAGCTCTCCTGAGTGGGAAAAGTACGCTCCTCAGGGGCACAGATAGAGTTCCTGTACTGCTGTTGCATTGCATCGTGCAGGAAAACATGAGACCTCTGACTGGCTTCCCACATGGATGCATAATAGCGATGGGCTACCAGTGGATCAAAGGTGGGAGGAGGGCCTGCAGACGGTCCTGCCTGAGAGCCTGTTGCTGCAACTTGCTGTTCTTTCTCAAATGGGGTCTTGCAAAACCTGTCAATATAAACATCATCAATGGTAGAGTGAATCAATAAATGTCCCTTATCAGAAAAATTCACTCCCTCAACATGGCACAGCCCCATAATCAGACCAGGAAAGGGTAAGATACATTTGTCATTAATCCCGTGCTCAGTGTCACTCAGAGTTGCTCTCCTCAGCTCTTGTGCCATAATGAAAGCTATGTCCACTGAGTGTCAGGACATGAGGACTCTCATCAGTAATGTTGCATTCATAGGAATGGTGGTAACATGTGCCCGGGGTCGAATTTTGTAACTCATGATTGACAACACAGCTCGAGCATCGACATTTAGATCTTTCCTGTGGTAGTGGATTGGGGCTCCACTCTTTCCAAGTACCAGTCCTTTTCCACTTGTACAAATCTTCCTCGTAACATCATCCAACCTGTATGATGTTTCCAATAGATGTTGTCTATAATAGCATTTTTCACCTTCAGGTAACTGCAGCGGATTACCCAAAAATTCGCTGATCGCTTGTCGGTCAAAACGGATTGTGTGACCCCTAACAAACATCTCATAATTATAGGCGACAGTTTCTGGAGTCAGTTTGATGGCATTTTCATAGAACTCCCTCACAATATCCATATTGATTTCTGTATATGGTTCAAACAAGCGGTCCCAATTTCGGTGTTCAAAGTAACTCCAGAGCGTGTTGTACTCGTTATCGTCCTTCGGGACAATCAGATTCTCTGGGAGGATGGTGCGAGAGGTCAATTGAGCAAACCTCTCCTTCTGTGCAGGTCCTAAGAATCGTCTAGATAGGGGTTTCCGAGGATGGGCACCACGAGGACCGGTGCTTGTGGATTTTGTGCGACCTATCTTGGTTGGTTGCATCTGAAAAGAAAAATATAACAGCATCCACACAACAACATTATACAATGATAAGAAAAAAAAACTGCATCTAGTGACACAGTCGCGGCTCGCGGGTCTGTGGCGCGGTGCGATTGTGTGCGAAACTTTTGGAGAGGCATGGTGGTGCAGAGGGGCATCCACACACATCTCACGTGACAATTTCTACTACAACCAGAATACTTCAATTAGTCTTCTAACCTAGGATTTTCCAGATTTGGCCATTCAAATAGCTTAGATCTAACTACCCATTCTTAGGGTTTCAAAACCCCTCTTTTGTGAATTTGAAAAGCAAAAGAAGTAGCGACATACCTTGAGTGGTGATGGGGACGGGATGCAGATGATGAAAGTGAAGAAATTTTTTGAAGTTTTGGCTCGAGCCTCGCTGGAGAAGTGTGGCTGCTCGGTGTGGGGCAAACAAATGAGGTGGGGTTTACTAAAACCCTATTTCTGTGTTTTAAAAAAAATAGCAGTCGTACTGTCGCACCTCGGTCCTTAGTGGCGAGGCGCGCAGAACCTTCTGTTTTAGGCTCGCGGCGCGCCATTTTACTGGCGAGGCGTGCTGGTTTTCAAAAAAGATTTCTGTTTTGTTTGCCCCTCCCTTTTGCCATAGTGAACCGATGATACAGAAAATAAAGATACTGACTAAAAAATAAAAATCTTACCACGTTGGGTTGCCTCCCAACAAGCGCTTTGTTTAACGTCGTTCGAGCTCGACGATTCATGCTTTCAAGGTTTTAGGGATGGTGCACATTGCTTCACTCCCCCGAAGTAATCTTTTAACCTTTTTCCATTAACAGTTCTCTTCTCTTTTGTCTGCGGACTCTCTGCCATAATGGCTCCGTGGTCGCATATCTCTTTTACTACCAATGGTCCAGACCATTTTGGTGTCGCTTTACCCGGGAGACATCTTAGTTTTGAGTTGCATAGGAGCACCTTTTGTCCAACTTGATAGTAGCTCGGAGGTTGAGTTTTATCTTCCTTGGTTGCTTCTTTGGTGGAATCGATTTGGAAGATATCAATCTTGTTCTTAAGATGCTTCTTGGCTTTGAACAGATTAAACTTTACCTCTTCATCTTGCACCCTTATTTTCATGATCCCTGCATCCAGATCAATCATCATTCGGGCGGTTTTCATGAATGGCCTTCCTAGAATTACTGGTACCTCATGATCTTCTTCCATGTCGACTACCACAAAGTCCACCGAGAAAAAGAATTTGTCTACTTTAATTAGCAGATCCTGAATCACTCCATAAGGTGAAGTGATAGACTTGTCGGCCAATTGTAGTGTCATACGAGTAGGCTTCATCACAACATTCCCTAGTTTCTTGACAATGGATAAAGGGATTAACTTGATGCTAGACCCTAGATCGATTAAACCATCACTAGTGAAGTTACCTCCAATATTTAATGGTAAGGTCACTCGTCCCGGATCGGATTCCTTTCTTGGAGTAGTTCTTTGGATTATAGCACTACATTGGGCATCAAGCACCACAGTTTCTTCATCTGTGCATCCCTTTTTCTTTGTGAGCATGTTCTTCATGAATTTAGCATATTTGGGCATTTGCTCTAATGCTTCGGCGAATGGTATGTTTATGTGAAGTTGTTTAAAGATGCTCATAAACCTTGAGTATTGCCTGGCATTGTCCTTCTTTGATGGAGCGTAGGGGTATGGTAGATGTTGACTTGGTATCACATTATCCGACATCTTTTTCTTAGTACTTTTTCTTTTCTCCATCCCCTCTCTTCCCTTCTTGGTCTCATCTGTTTCTCCTTTGGCATTTTTATTCATGTTACTTACTATGACTTCGTTCTCTTCCTCTTCCGCAGCACAATTATTATCCTCGTTCTCGGTATCATTAATTTCAACTTCCTTCTCACCGCCTTTCTGTCCAGTTCTAGTCACAACTACTTTACAATGCTCTTTAGGATTCTCTTTAGTGTTGGCTGAGAACATCGCATTTGACTGATTAGCTGCAATTTGTTTAGCCAGTTGCCCGACTTGAGTTTCCAGATTTTTAATTGCGGCTTCCTGGTTTTTCTGATTTGTCATTGACATTTGCATGAATTGATTCATGGTCTCTTCCAACTTAGATTGTCCTCCTTGTTGTTGCTGCGGTGGTTGAGTGTACGGTTGAAAAGTTTGTTGTTGGTACCCTTGATTGTTATGTCTTTGCTGATACCCTTGGTTGCTATTCCTTGGAGGATAATTCTGTTGATACGGCGGAGGGTTTGAGTATTGATTTTACCTTGGTCCTTGGTTTTTGTTCATATAGTTCACTTCTTCTTCCAAGATGGGTGGGCAAAATCCAGTTTGATGATCTCCCTTGCATAATTCACACTTAGCAACCTGGTAAGAATTTGAAACTCCATTAAGCTCTTTGATTTGTTGTGGAAGTTTGGACATTTGTTGTGTCAAAAGCTCCACTTGAGAAGTTAGCAATTTGTTCTGAGCAAGTAGAGCATCACTATTAGTTAGCTCCAACAACCCCAGCTTCTTATCTCTGACAGTACGATCATGATTACTTTATCGGTCATTCAAAGCCATTCTCTCGATTATCTCAGTTGCTTCAGCAGTTGTCTTGGAGATTAACGAGCCACCAGCTGTGGCATCCAATAGTGTCTTATTAGTAGGTGTAAGACCTTTGCGGAACATGTGAATTTGATCGACTTCCGCAAATCCGTGCCCCTTACACTTTCTAAGAATGGCTTTAAATCTTTCCCAAGCTTCATTCAGTGATTCATTACTACCTTGAGAGAATACCGCAATTGCTATTTTAGCATCAAAGAATCGGTTTTGAGAGTAAAACCGTTCCAATAATTTTTCTTCCAAAGTATTCCAATCAGTCATAATTGTTTCAGGTTGATCGAGATACCAATCCTTAGCCTTTGATAGCAAGGAATGTGGGAACAACCTTTTGAATAAAGTCTCTTCCTCTGCTTGAGCTACACCTGTAGTACCTGCTAGCTCGTAGAATCGAGTCAGATGAGTGTATGGATCTTCATGGTCCAATCCAGCGAAAGGACTTGCACAGATGAGCTATAGAATACCAGTCTTCAATTCAGATGTCCGCCCGTTGGCGGCAGTTCTTGCGAATTGAGGATTGAGACGCGGACTATTTGCACAAGGAGCTGTGGCGGTCATGTTAACAACAGTGGGTTGTATGATGGCTTCTTGCTCTTCTTCAAACAGTTTGTGGAAATAAAATCCTTCAGACGACTCGTCAATTGTTTCTAAAGGTTGTGACGAAGTCGCAGTTGCGTTGTCTCTTGCCATTGCTATGCTTGCTCTTTTTCGTGTTTTGCTATTCAATCTCCTAGCAGTCTGTAATCCTCGGTTTTTTGTGGGATGCGAACTGACTCTTCTTTTATTTTTGAGTTGTGAAAATCAGAGAGTCGCCACCTACTTTTATTTTATCCAATTAAGGAAAGGGTTATAAAAGAAACAGAAAAATACCATAAAGAGATTTTGGGTTCGGGGGTAGGTTATACAAAGGGAAGGTGTTAGCACCCTTTGTATCCATGGTTATCCATGGGCTCTTAATTGCTTAGCTCACTTGTTTGAATCGTTTGTCTTGCTTTGAAATGCTTGTATGTGGTTTTAAATATTTTGTAAAGAGTTAACTTTGTAATGATCCTTGTGCGGATGTATACAAAGTATTTATCTTTCGAAAGATATTTTGATGGTTTGAGAAAGATTTTTAACTTCGTAATGATCCTTGTTTGGATATATACAAAGTGTAGTCTTTTGAAAGTTTGTTTTGTAAAACAGTGATGTGGAAAAGCTTTTGTTGTTTTTGATTGAGCAAGCAATTAGGAGGTATACCTTAAGTTCATAAGGTTCTTTCCCATCTCTTTTAGAAAGTTTTCTTTGACTGGATACAAAAAGAAATAATTTGAACTTTTCCATTTGAACAGTAGAATTGATTTTGAAAAGAGTAACAGAGGGATTACCCTAAGAGGTGCAAGTGTGATTGTGTTTGGTTTCAGATATTTTTGTCTTTGAAATTAGTGATCTAGCGCTTCAGTTATTATTCTTGTCATACACGCAGTTTTATATGTACAGAAATTTAAAGTGCGGGAATGTAAAATGCAGAAAGTAAATCTACGTTATTACATCGATTGTGCGAGAAATGTAAACTACGCTATTTACATGAATTTGACAACCTATACACTTATCTATGAATTTAAATTGCAATAAGATAAAGGGAAAATATTTTTGGATTTTTGGATGGTTGATTTTAATTAAGATTAAGGCATAATTAATTTAATTAAAAGATCAAAAATTAGAAATAAAATTTGAACCTAAAAAAAAAAATTAAGTCTAAAATATGTCCAAGTTGTTTGTTAATTAATTTTAGAATAAAATTAATTTTAAGTTTTTTTTGTGATTTTTGAAATGATTTTGAAATTATTAAGTTAATTAACATATAATTATACCAATAATTATACACATAAATTAAACTTAAAGGAAAAAATATTCTAATTATGCACAAAATTAGTTTATAATATATAAACTTAATTTAATAAAAAGAAAATATTTTTTTCTGATTTTTTTGATAGGTTAGAAATAATTAAAAGATAAATATATAAATATTATCTAATTAACTAAAAAAATATTTTAATTATTAAGAAAAATAAAATATTTTTGTGTCAAAAATTAAGACAATATTTTATCAACCTAAAATATTTTTTGCATATTTTTTTGATTTTTTAAACTATTTTAAAATAATTTTACAAAGAAAATTAAATAAAATAGAAAACATATTTAAATCTGTGATCCTGTGTGTTTGATCTATGAGGGAGTATGGTGTTCATGTGTTTATGAGTGTGTGATGATGATACAGTGACAATCCAAGGGCTGTGATTTGAGGCACATGGTAGTCTTGGGAAAAATAAAGCATTGAATTAGTGGGGGTGACCAAAGTCAGACTGGGCCCAACACATCATGCGTGGACCAATGGAAATTGAGGGAGGAAGAGTTGAAAAGTTGACTGGCCAGCAAGAAGATGCCACACGAGCGGAGAGAGGAGTCAATATTGACTGGCGAACCACGCTTGGACACGTGGTCGTCTTCAACCTCCGTCTCCTTCAGCTTTTTCTCTGCGCGAATTATGGCGGTTTAAACCGTCGTTATTGCTTCGCAGAAACGCCATAACTTACATGTGCTCATAACCTGCAAAAATGGAACCAACAAAAAAACAACCAGCCCAGATCCACTTAAAATTTCCTCCTGAACATGAATATGGGGTTAGTTTCTTCATTTGAGCATGTTAAATATGAAAACGAAAAGATTGAAGCTTTGAGCTTCAAACATGGCACACCATGGTTCAGGGCTTTAAGCTCACATGTGATACGTTAAACCTACTCCATATGATCTCAGAAAGATAACAAAGGCATTAGCTTTCATTTAAACATGCTTATAATGGAGATATTAAAAGTTGAAAATATGTATGAATATGTTACTTTTGAAACATGAGTTCTATGAGCATATAGCCATGAGTAATGATCCAAACTTACTAATTTATGTCTTAGAAGATGATTTGGACAATTAGTTTGTATTGATAATGGTCGGAAACTAGAAAACGAAAATTACAAAGTTTTGATATTTTTTTGAAAATTTTGTGAGTTTCTTGGCTATTCTTTGGTGTATTTTCGTGTGTCCTTTGTTGCTGAAGTATTCATGTCATTTATAAGCAATATGAGTGCTGAAATCTTAAGCTACCAAGCTCTTGAGTGTCTTTGAACTTTTAATTTTTTTAATAATAAAAGCTTTGAATTTCTTGGCCATGGCTTCAATTTTCTTCACCCCTCTTGCCATAGGTCTTCTGTACCTCTATGTTGCAGAACTTGGATCAAACTTGGTGACTCAAGCTAAGGACATAAGCCTTGAATCATTATCTTGAACCATTTCTTTTTTAATTTAACTTTAATTGAAATAAAATTAAATTTAAAAAGAAATAAAAAATGTCATGGGCCTTATGTTGGTCGTGGGAGCCCTTTAACATCATTAGAAACATGTTTGGATCTTGAATGCTTGGCCTCTTTTGGAAAAAAAAACAATTTTGATCAATGCTAGTTTCATGCATTTTCCCAAAAAATAGCCAACTTCAACAAGGCATAAATCCCTCAATTTTGATCACATGAAGGAGTTCTTGTACTTTTTAAAAACCTCAAGATGTCCTCTACAAGCTACTTTGGAAGCTTTTTTGCATTTGGAGAAGTTATCTTGATGTTATGGGCTTTGACAAAAAACCACTTTTTGTTGACTTTGAAAATGACCTGTAATGTCTTGGCTCATATTTTCGAAATGGTAAATCCAATGACCATGGGACCAATTTCATTTGAAAGATAATTGAATTTCCTTCAAAATAAGCTTTGGTTGGAATTTTTTGGATGAACGAGGAGGGAGTTATGGCCGGTCAAAGTTCAGTTGACTTTTTAGGAGAAAACCCTAATTTTGAAACTTAGAGTTTTGTCGATTTCTGAACTTTTCTTGATGAATTATGATCAACCATTGATCAAATGATGAATCTTTTGACAAAATATGGATGTTGACAAAAAATTTCATTTTTGACTGTCTGTTGACTTTTCGGTCAAACTGGTCGTCTGTTGACTGTTTGAGCTGCTGACTGTGCGTCCGAGCGAATTGAAGTTTGAAAATTTGTCTGATGGTACTTTGAGACATATGGAGATCCATGAAATCCATTTGAGGTCTCAAAAGACTTGTTCTCCTGAAAAAAACAAAAACCCTAGTTAGGGACTGTTTGTGTAGGAGACAGTTAGGCGCACCTGATTTTTGTGCAGTGTTGAGTCTCTGCTGATCTTGTGATTATCAGAAGGCTTCTAGAACAAAAATCTTGGAATTTTGAAATGTGAAATATTGATTTGACTGATGATACAAAACACGGAGAACCATGTTGTCATCGGGTTTGACTGTTAACTGGCTGTTCGGGTATTAACATAGCAGTTAAAGGGAAAACTTAACAGTTAAAGTTAATTTTTCCTTTTGTTTTTGTTGGGTTAATGGTGTAAAATTATTTACATGATTTGTTAGAAAAACACAAACATAATAAATAATTAAAATATACCGTACGCGAACGAAATTACCGATAATAAAATTGAAAAGTATTTAATGCACAGAAATAAATATTTAACTAGCAATAAACATACATAATATTATCTCGATAATTAAACGACGGTATAACAGATAGTATAATATTTAATACTGACAGTACAAATATTACATAAAAATATAGCGAACAGTACGACAAATATAATGAACGGTACATTATCTGAAAGCAAAGATACGACAAACTTTAAGTATGACGATTAAAAACCCATGCTATAAACAACAATATATAGATGTACGGGAGTGCAAGCATCCCAGGTCCGCATTTTTCAGGACTATGCAGACAGAAAAAGGACATGATCACCGTAAAAACAGTGATGACCATAAGAAAAAACGTATCCACCTACTTTGCCATTTTTTGTCGGGGAAGAAGAGGAAATAATTATGAGATAGTATGATAGAAATTTGGGGAATGAGTGAAATTTGATGTGAGATTTTATGGAAAAAATGAGGGGTATTTATAGAGAGAAAAGAAGGATGGAGACGTTGGGGAATGAAGTGATACCGTACAAAAAAGGAAAGTTTGAATGATAGTAGGTTTTGAAAGAAAGTGTATGGTAGGGTTTGAAAAGAAAGATGTATGGAATAAAGTTAGGATTTGATTTGAAAGAAAGAGATTTGAAAAGAAAGGAAGAGATTTGAAAAGAAAGGAAGAGATTTGAAAACAATAATATAGTACAAAAATTAGTGGGAAACAAAACCAATAATAATTTAATTGTTACTAGTACAGTCTGAATCCCCGGACTCTGCGCCTGCAAAATTTAATTTTTTACCAATTGCTTCAGTACTATTTATCTGCAAATAAATCTCAAATAAACAGCGTGTGTGAAGTGATAAACAGTACTTGGCGTTTGTGTAAGAATAAATTCAACAGCGAACCAAAATACCGTATAAAATATTCTAAAAACTAAGTATTCATAAAATCAGGATATTTACGAAATAAAATCCAAGATTATATAAAACTCCAAATTTTTAGACAGAGGTCTGTTGTCTCCTCCTTGAAAAAAGTTGCGGGCAAATATTGGGGTATAACAGTTGCCCCTATTCAATCTTCTTAAACCTGAAGAGACCGATTGGAATCTGAAGGTAGAAGATGATTGAATATTTTAGATGCCCTGAAAATTTGCACTTACCTCCACCGGAAGTGATGTTGGAAATTGCATTGAATGTGGCTTGAGAAATATCGTTGGCGGATCAAAACACTACCTGAGATGGGCTTTCAGATGCCATCTAGTGAATGTGTTGATGGTTTGTTCATCAGAATGAATCCATTGATTATATCTTGATGAAGGATTTAAATCTCCGTGTTGACCGTTACGGAACCGTCCAAGGTTACCGCTTTAAATCTTGGAGGTTGATCATTACGGAACTGTCCAAAGTTTCCGCTTTAGATTTTGAATGTTGATCGTTACAGAACCGTCCGAGGTGTCCGCTTTTAAATATTGAAGATTGATTGCTTTAAGGAACCGTCTGAGGTATCGACTTAGATCTGAAGGTAGATCATTAAGGAACCGTCCAAGGTATCGACTCAGATCTGAAGGTAGATCATTAAGGAACCGTCCAAGGTATCGACTTAGATCTGAAGGATTTGAAGTTGTTTATTCGACTGTAGTATAGCCTGGAAGCATCAGAATGAGTCACCATTAGACCGTATCTGCTTTGCTTGTTTAGAGTTGATAAGTGGTTTGGAAAGAGAGAACTCTTCGGATTGAATCTTTGGTTCTAAGAGGAATACTTGTCTGGACAGAACCCAGGAGAATATTGCATGTGATTGAGAATAACTTGCTGAGGATATTCGTCCACCTGAAAAAAAACAAGTTAGTGACATGCAATGTCATGATGCATGTATATGTTGAGATTCTCAAACTAAATGAAAATCGTGCATGTTATGTATGCGTTTGTCATGAAACATTATATGCTATGTATGAATATGCGTATGATGTATGATGTATGGACATGACTTATGCAGTTTAGAGCGTATCAAACTTCTGGTTGGGAAAATAAATCCTTGCTTGTTATTTCGGAAACGATGACATTATGACTGTTGATGATCTTTGCTATCTTGTTCGAGTATACTCAGCTGGGGAACTTCCTTACGGACCAGGATGCTCTGTTGAGGGATCTTTGATTACCGCTTGGGGATGAAAGTAACTTGAAGGTTCTGATTTTGATGCACCCTGACTGGGAATAAGAAAGATGCGTAATCCTCCGATGCACTATTTGATTAAGCCTTGACGTGGAGGACCACACCTTCTGGGGATAGTGATCTTGAACAGCCCTGCTGGGGAATAAGGCTTCTCGAATTATTTTGTTGGAGAGAAAAATCTCATTGAGGATTCTGCTGAGAAACGTATCTCTGTTGGGGAAGCGTTTCTTTTGATGCCCGTACTCAGTGTCGGTGATAAAATACTCCGTCGGGGAATTAATTGGACCTTGTTTATCCGGGGATAACTCCTTGAAGATTGCTCTGTGGGGGATATTCTCATGTTGCCGATTTTGGGATGATGTCCAGATGATTGGGACATTACCTGAATGCTATTCCTGTTTTTCTTATAAACATCAATCATATTCAAATGCATATGTTCATTCAAAATTATCATTGGGACGTTTACGCGTTCAAAACAAAAAAAGTGAAAATATTGATTTTGAGCATGAACTGTATTGATTTGAAAGAGAGCCATAATAGGCTAATTAGTACAAGGAGACAAAAATCCTAGTAGTAGGAATTTGTCATAAAACTTTGAAAAGTACTTATAAAGGGAAATAGCTATGTGAAAACAATCCAGTCAAGTTTCAACTCTGCTATTGCCGATCTGTCTTTAAGTATCTCATCCCTCACTTGTTGGAAGAAAATGATTGGACTGATTGGTGCCTTTGATGTGTTGAACCTTGAAGGTGAGTAGGTGGCCAAACGGGACATAGTCGTACGCTTTATTCCCTAACTTTTGCCTAGGCTGCCTTTTCAGGTTTTCAGCCTACCGGGATAATTATATATTTTTTTTTTAGTCTCTAATTTTTGCCTGGATCGCCCTTTCAGGTTTTCAATCCACCAAGACGCTCATTTTTGCCTAAGTCGCCCTTTCAGGTTTTCAACTTAGCGAGCTTTTCTTTAAGAGAAGTATTTTTTGACTATGTCCGCATTTACAGGGTGTGGGAAATCCTCGCCATCCATAGTGGTAAGCAACATGGCTCCGCCGGAGAATACCTTCTTGATTACAAATGGTCCCTCATAAGTGGGAGTCCACTTGCCCCTGGGGTCACCTTGTGGTAAGATGATGCGTTTTACAACCAAATCACCGATTTGATATGCCTGATTCTTGACTTTCTTGTTGAAGGCTTTGATCATACGTTTCTGGTACAACTGGCCATGACAAATAGCCGCAAGCCTCTTCTCATCAATCAAGTTTATCTGGTCCAACCGAGTCCGAATCCAATCGTCTTCGTCTAGATCGGCTTCTTTCATAATCCTTAGGGAAGGAATCTGAATTTCAATTGGAAGAACTGCCTCCATACCATAGACTAAGGAGAATGGAGTTCCCCTGTTGAGGTACGTGCTGAGGTGCGATAACCATGAAGAGCAAAAGGTAACATCTTTTGTCAGTCTTTATAGGTTACTGTCATCTTTTGTATGATCTTCTTGATGTTCTTGTTGGCAGCTCCCACCGCGCCATTCATCTTTGGTCGATATGGGGATGAATTATGATGTTTGATCTGGAACTGCGTGCAGAGTTCGGTAATCATCCTGCTGTTTAAATTTGTGCCATTGTCTGTAATGATCCTTTCAGGGACGCCATACCGACAAATGAGATTATGCTTGATAAACCGGGCCACAACATTCTTGGTGACTGAAGCAAACGAGGCTGCCTCTACCCATTTTGTGAAGTAGTCAATAGCGACCAGGATAAAACGATGTCCGTTGGAAGCAGTAGGCTTGATTTCTCCAATCATATCGATTCCCCACATTGCAAAAGGCCAAGGAGCCGTCAGAACGTTTAATGGGACTGGAGGTACATGTACTTTGTCGGCATATATCTGGCATGTGTGACAAGTTCTGGAGTGATGATGGCAGTCTGTCTCCATGGTAGACCAATAATAACCTGCTCTTAAGATCTTTTTAGCCATCGTATGCCCACTTGAATGAGTACCGAAGGCACCATCGTGTATGTCTTCCATAATCTGTTCCGCTTCCTTCTTGTTCACACAACGAAGCAGAGTCGAGTCATGGTTGCGCTTGTACAGGATTCCATTACTTAAAAAGAATTTGGCAGCAAATCTTCTTAGAAACTTTCTATCGTTAATGGATGCCCCTTCAGGGTACTCCTGGGCTTCGAGATATCTTTTTACTTCATGGAACCATGGTTTTTCTTCCACTCCTTCGGTATCAATCTCATTTAATAGGCTGGTTCATCCTGTCTGTAAATGGTGATCATTGGCGCCTCATTATCCCACCTGAATTCGAACATAGATGACATGGTAGCTAAGGCATCAGCCAGTTGGTTTTCTTCTCGCGGGATATGTTCAAAAGTGATTTCTTCAAAGTAAGGAATCAAACTCAGCACATATTCTTTGTAAGGAATTAGATTCTGGTGCTTCGTGTCCCATTCCCCTTTAACTTGATAAATTACAAGGGCCGAGTCTCCGTAGACCTCCAGGAACTTAATTCTCAGATCGATTGCAGCTTTGAGACCCAAAATACATGCTTCATACTCGGCTATATTGTTAGTGCAGTTGAAACATAATCTGGCAGTGAATGGTGTATGTCCTCCTATAGAAGAAATGATCACAGCTCCGATGCCATTGCCAAGCGCATTAGAGGCTCCATCAAAAATCGTAGTCCATCGGGACCCTGGCTCGGGTCCTTCCTCCGGTCCGGGTTGTTTGTAGTCAGTAACTAGCATAATGTCTTCATCTGGGAAGTCAAAGTTCAATGCTTGATAATCATCCACTGCTTGATGAGCCAGATGATCAGCTACCACACTTCCCTTGATCGCCTTTTGCGAAGTGTACTGGATGTCATACTCTGTTAAGATCATTTGCCATATGCTATTCTTCCAGAGAGAGCAGGTTTTTCGAACACATATTTGATAGGATCCATTTTGGAGATCAGCAAAGTGGTATGGTTTAGCATATACTGTCTTAGTCGGTGAGCCGCCCATGCCAAGGCACAGCAAGTTTTTTCGAGCAGTGAGTATCTTGTTTCACAATCGGTAAACTTTTTGCTAAGATAGTAAATTGCATGCTCTTTTCGGCAAGACTCGTCATGTTGCCCCAGTACACACCCCATTGAATCTTCTAACACTGTTAGGTACATTATCAGAGGTCTTCCTTCCACTGGCGGTAACAAGATTGGTCGTTTTTGAAGATATTCTTTGATCTTATCAAAGGCTAATTGGCATTTGTCGTTCCATCTTTCTACTTGATCTTTCTTCAACAATTTGAAGATTGGCACACAAGTAGTAGTCATATGGGCAATAAATCTGGCGATGTAGTTCAGACGTCCCAAGAATCCTCTGACTTGTTTCTCGGTACGGGGTATGGGCATTTCTTGAATGGATTTGACCTTGGCAGGATCAACTTCAATACCCTTGCTGCTGACGATGAAACCTAAGAGTTTACCGGATCTTACTCCAAAGGTACACTTGTTCGGATTCAGTCGCAACCTGTACTTCTTGAGTCTGTCAAACAGCTTGTGCAGATGACCCATATGTTCTTCTTCGGTGTTGGACTTTGCAATCATATCATCCACATAAACCTCTATTTCCTGATGAATCATATCATGGAACAGAGCTACCATTGCACGCTGATATGTTGCTCCTGCATTCTTTAAACCAACGGGCATTACTTTGTAACAAAAGGTTCCCCAGGGTGTTGTGAAGGTTGTTTTTTCCATGTCTTCGGGCGCCATCTTGATTTGATTGTAACCTGAGAATCCATCCATAAAGGAAAATATCTTGCATTGTGCAGTATTGTCAACCAGTACATCGATGTGAGGTAAAGGGAAATCATCTTTGGGGCTTGCCCGATTCAGATCTCTATAGTCTACACACATTCTGACTTTCCCGTCTTTTTAGGCACAGGCACGATGTTAGCTATCCATGGAGGATAACTTACAACTTTTAGAAAACCAGCGTTGAATTGCTTCTCAACCTCGTCTTTAATCTTCTTGGACATGTCAGGCCTACTTCTCCGCAGCTTCTGCTTAACTGGAGTGCTTCCTTCTTTGATCGGCAAGCGATGGACCATAATATCGGTATCGAGACCAGGCATATCTTCGTAGGACCAAGCGAATATCTCGACATAGTCTTGTAACATTTGAATCAGTCTTTGCTTGACACTGTCTTCTAAATCAGCCCCTATCCTGACTTCTTTCTTTTCTTCGTCACTGCCCAGGTTGATAACCTCAATTGGCTCTTCATGTGGCTATATGGTCTTGTCTTCCTGCTCTAACAGCCTTGCAAGTTCCCTAGGTACTTCACAATCTTCCTCACTTTCGTCCTCAGTTTGGTAGATCGGATTTTCAAAGTCATGACTGGCAATAGCAGAATCGTTATCAATAGGATCCAGAGTGAATGTGAATCTGCATTTATTATGTGGGTGTGTGTAAGAACACATAGCTATTTGAAAATGAATAAAGTAAAGAAAGAAACAAAAAGGATCCCAAAATTTGAATATGCAAACGTCCCATGATTTTATTGAATGAACATATGATCATGGTATGACAAACCCTTATAAAAAGGACCAGTGTGCTTCGGGCAAGGCACCTGGCTTTTAAGTTCATGGTTTGATAGTACAGGAACCATTTTTATTTTTGAACATATAAACAACGAAAACAGGAAATTGCATTTACTCCTGATCAAAGGAGATAACATCTTCGGCTTCCCAGTTGTTTAATCCATTGTTATGAGTAGGGAATATCCAGTTGCTCCAGTTGCAGCTGTCTTCTTCGTCTTCCACAACATTGACTTCTTTGGTGACGAGATGAGTTGTTGATCCTTCAGGATGAGCAAGATGCTCTGCTGGATATGAGAGCCCAGGCTGAGGTACCTCTGTTGGCTGAGAGAGATACTCGATAAGATCGTCCCATCCAGTTGGGATGATGTCTTTGATAGAGACTTGTGCACTCTGGGGAGCAGTGTACTCCAACAAAAAATCATTCTTGCCATTTGGCGTTTCCCAGACTTCTTCAGGAGTGACAGGGCTTGTGATTGTCATATTGTCTTCGAAATGTTCATCCCATCCAGTTGGGATAATGTCTTCGATAGTGATTTGTGAGCTCAGGGGAGCGGAATACTTCACCATAAAGTCATACTTGCCACTCGGTTCCCCCAGTGTATCCCAGACTTCTTTTGGATTAGGTGGACTTTGGTATTGCTTAGCAATGGAACCAGTGATACTTATGTCATCTTCGAACTGATCATCCCATCTAGTTGGGACAATGTCTTCAATGGCAATCAAAGAACTCTGAGGAGCAGTGTACCTCACTAGAAAGTCGTACTTACCGCTTGGTTCTCCCAAAGTATCCCAAACCTCCTTGGAAACGGGTGGAACTTCATTTGGATATTGCTTAGTAATATGGTTCGAGATCACTTCGTCGTCTTCAATAGCATTTACTCCTTGGCTGATAAAATGGGACATTAATCCTCCAAAACGAGGACTTTGATCATTCTTCTGAGTTCCATTAGCATAGCCCAGACCTAGCTTATCGAACTTGTAAGGCACATCAAGGAGTTGTCCCCATACTGTGCAACCACCCTCTTCGATCACAGCCTTAGCATCTTTGAGAGAAGCCATTGTTGGAGTTATTCTTGTAGCAGGAGTAGCAGAAATATGTTTGGCAGTAGAGATAGCTGGAGGGACCACCTCAAAAGATTGGCAGGGAGTTTCGATGAATTCACCATCCATCTCAACATACTTGGAGTTACTCAGGTGGCTAACCACATATTCTTCTTCGCCATAAACTGTGACAACCTTGCCTTTTACCGGATATTTTAATTTCTGATGCAGGGTAGAAGTTACAGCGCTTGCCCCATGTATCCAAGGGCGTCCTAGTAAATAGGAGTACGCTGGATGAATTTCCATCACGTAAAAGGTAGAATCAAATATCTGAGAGCCTACTCTGATTGGGAGCTTAACTTCTCCGTATACTGTTCTTGTTGACCCGTCGAAGGCTCTTACCACAACATCGCTTGGTTGTAACACAACTCCTTCGAAGTCAAGTTTCTCCAGTACTACTTTTGGTAACACATTTAACGAGGAACCATTGTCTACCAGCACGTGAGATAAAGTGGTGCCGTTACATTCAATAGAGATGTGCAGGGCTCTATTGTGATTTTTCCCAGCAGGGGTTAAATCAGCATCAAAGAAACCGAGACCGTTATCCACTGTTAGACTGGCAACACAATTTTCAAATTGGTCAACTGAAATCTCCTGTGGTACATGTGCAGCTTTCAAGAATTTCATCAGAGCTTTAGCATGAGCTTCTGAATACTTCAACAGGGATAACATTGAAATCTTTGAAGCAGTGTGCCCCAGTTGTTCAATAATATCGTAATCACTTTTGCAGATGATTTTCAATATTTCCTCCATTTCTTGCCTCGAAGGATCTTCAACAGTGACTTCAACAGGTACTTAAACTGGTTCAATTAGTGGCTCTTTGCCTCGAGTATTGACATTTTGATTAGGAACCGGGACCTGGACTGGAGTAGTAGTAACATTTGGAGAAATTTCTGGCGAAAAGATCCTTCCACTTCTTGTAATCTTACTAGTTCCCACAATATTATCAACAGCTGGATCAGTAAAATTTACGGCCTCTTCAGTCAAGGTGTCTTGTTTAACTCCATGGACATAAACAATAGCGCCATAACTCCACGGGACAGCTTTGTCTGAGGAATATGGAAATGGAGCCGGATTGGTGATGATTACAGATGCTACCCTGGGTACAGCTGAAATCTTGAAGGGAGCCTTGGTAGGGATTTTCAATGGCACGTTAGAAACCACTGAGACGTCCTCTATCTTCATCCCATTTGAAAAAACTTCGCACAAATTGTCTATAGAAGGAAGTTTCTCAAACATAATGATACGACGATCCATCCACTTTTGAATTCCTCTTTTCAGATTTTCACAACCATTGGGTAGGTGTGCACAATAAAAGCAATCAGAGTCACAACCTTGAAATAAACCAGCTTGTATTAGCTTTCTTTTGATTTCAAGGAGCGGAGTTGACAGTTCTCTCACATCATAGATATAAACAGTGTCCATGATAGCATTAACGGCCTTGTCGTGTTTTGGCATAGGCGCAGTGATGACATTTGGAGTCTCTAGAGGATCGAATTCAATTTCCCCTGCATCTATCATGTCTTGGATTTTATTTTTCAGGGCCCAACAGTGATCTGCGTCATGTCCAAGACAATTGGAATGGTATGCACATGTTGCGTCGGGGCGATAACTAGGAGAGGAAGTGTTGACATTCTTCGGAGGGTCTTTCAATGTAATCAAATTTGCTTTTAACAAGTGTTGCAATGCTTGAGAGATCGGCATGTTGATTTTGGTGAAGTTTCTTCTCGGTGCATCTGGTCGACGCATATATTTCGGCGGTTGATCTTTTTGAGGTGCAGATGCAGAGATCATACCAGCCCCTACAGATTGGTGATGCTCACTTTTGCGACCTTTCTGACTGTGCTCTGTATTGACTTCATTCCTCCCACTGATGGGCCTCTTTGTAGTACCAGAGGAGGAGCCTACTTGAGTTTTTACACTTTGAATGCCACTTTCGACACGCTCTCCAGTTAATATCAGGTCAGTGAAACCTGACGACGAGCTTCCCAGCAAATGACTGTAGAAAGGGCCAGTTAAAGTGCCCATGAACATGTCGACTAGCTCGCGATCAGATAAGGGAGGTTGAACCCTTCCAGCTAGATCCCTCCATTTTTGTGCATACTCTTTGAAACTTTCTTTTGGTGCCATGGTCATGCCCCGTAGTTAAGTACGGGTTGGTGCAAGGTCAGCGTTGTATTGATACTGTTTGTAGAAAGCAGCAGCCAGATCTTCCCAGGTGTGAACTTTTGCACTTTCCAGTTGGTAGTACCATTCGAGTTGTGTACCTGACAGACTTTCCTGGAAGAAATGAATCCATAATTTTTTATCTGCCGTATGAGGTTGTATTTTTCTCACATAGGACCTTAGATGCAGCTTTGGGCAAGAGACTCCATCATACTTTGCAAAGACAGGGACTTTGAACTTTGGAGGGATAACAACATCTGAGACAAGTCCAAGATCATTGAAGTCTAAACCAGGTATTTTTTGTATCTCCATAGCTTTCATGCGTTCTTCCAACTGCTGGTATTTGCTATCACCTTGTTCGTCTTCGAAGTGATAATCTTGTTCGTCATGAGAGAGAGAGAGAGAGAGAGAGAGAGAGTTTGGCAGAACCCTGGTTGCTGTGATTGTCTTCTTGATCACCTTCACCGACTTCTTCAGGGATTGGCGCTTTTCTGGGCATCCTGGCTGGGACTCTGACTTTCCTCACGAGGTGGCTTAAACCTATAGATCCCTTGGACTTCTTTTTCTTCTTGGTCATCAGGGCTTTTAGTTCCTGTTGCCCCTTTGCTAGCTCCAGAATTGCTATCTGAACTTGGGCGTTTTGTGCCTCGAGATTCTTGATGCTTGTTTCAGAATCCATCCCTTCTAACTGAAATAAACAGCGAGGAGATAAGAAACCTGTTATGTGAACCTGTTATGCAATGTTTATGAATGAAATGTATATGCAATGTTATCAAGGATCTTAGAATTTAAATTTGTTTAAACAAAAGAGAAACAAACATTTATTAGTCAAACATTTTATTTCTTTTTCTTTTCCCCTTTTTTTTTTCTTTGCCTCTTTCGGTCTTACAAGATAAAGCAACAAATAAAGAAAATAAATGACTCTTCAAGCCTCCCATGGACGCTTTCTCTTTGCACCTAGGAACATGTTGATCTGATGTTCTTCATGGAGTTGTCTGGTGAGCTCAAACACTTTCCTCTCATAGTCCTGAAAGTGTGCTTTGAAGGTGTCCCTTTCTTCTTTTAGTTGAACCCAAGATTTCTGCAGCTCTTCTAGGTCAGTTGGCATGTCCGGATGTAGAATAACTCGAGGTTCCTCCCCTTAGATTTCTGGCTCAATGGTCACAGGTAGGATAGCGGGATATGGCATGATGACCTTCTGAGCACGAGCACGCACCCATTTGAGGTAAGGCTCCATGGGAATAGAATTCCATTGTCCTAAAGACCTGCTTTCTACTTTGTAGACACTGCCCCAAGCATGTATAAACCTTCGTCGATACCTTTGGGAATCATCTTCGTATTCGAACACAATGCCGTGGATGATCATATCGTGAGGACCATTTCTTCGTGCATATCCAAATTGGCGCAAAGCTAAAGAGGGATTGTAGGTGATGCCTCCCCTAATGCCAAGGAGTGGCACATTAGGGTACTCCCCACAATGGTCAATAAGAGTGATGTCTTCTTGAAAGAAGTTGTTCCACCGGATATCTGAATGAGACAAAGACATAATCCTGCGAGACCATTGCATCCTTTTCTCGTTTCTCAACACTGATCGGGGAAGGTGTGATGTAACCCATCTAGCCAGTAGTGGTACACAACACATAAGAGTTCCTCTCTTTTTCATGGTACGAGTGTGTAAAGAATGTAGAATGTCTCCCAGCAAAGTGGATACCGGATTGCGGGTTAAGAAAATGTTGATAGCGTGCACACTTATGAATTGGTCGGGATTAGGGAATAAAACCAACCCGTAAATCAAAAGAGCCGCAACTTCCTCAAAAGCTTGGTAGCTCTTATCTTTTAATAGTGATCGAGCCTTTCCCATTAAGAACTTAGCAAGCAAACCCTTGACTCCACTCTTTGTTTCCCAATTAGACTCGATTTCTGACTTTCGTAAATGTAAGGCAGCAACAATGATTTCAGGCTTTGGGATCTTTTCTAAACCAGTGAAAGGTAATTGATCTCGAACAGGTAACCCTATTAGTTCAGAGAATTCCTCCAAGGTGGGTACTAGCTGGTAATCAGGAAATGTAAAACAATGATGCCCGGGATCAAAGAATTGGAATAAGACTCGTATCATGTCTTCTTCAAATTTTGAGGTAACCAAATGGAGTAGGTGACCATGCCTCTCTGTGAATTGAGCATTTCTGGGAAATTCTAATATTAGTTCCTTAAGTTCAGATGGTACTGTTGAGATGTTGATCCGGATGTAATTTCTGGTAGCGGGAGTCATTTACCTGCAACAACAGAACAAAGGTAAACTCTTCGATCCTTGAAATGTTTAGTGAGAAAAATGATATGTTTATGATGCTTATGATGTCATGATGTCAAACATGTGGAAAACACAAACAAATCATACAATATCCTTAGGTTTAAAGGCTTGCATGAGGTTTATAGGTGATACCCTCCCCACTGAAGTTGAGTTGGTTTAAACCTGTCTTAAAATGGTATTCGGGTTCTATGATCCTTGGAGACAACATCTCAATACGGCACTCGGACGGTCGATCAAAACATTCCTCGAGGATAACTAACTTTGATCAATTTCGAAGCCAGTCACTTAATAGGCCACAAGTTAAGTTCAACTAAAGGTTCTAAGGCAAATTAGTGCTGGATGACATTTCAGAAGCCTAACATACTCCTTGATCGTTTTCAAGGGATATCAGTACAGACCAAAGTGTCGCACTAACGGTGACTACCAGATTAACCATATCGGTACATGCCGTACAGTTTCCTTGATCTATTGTCACATACTTAAGGTATCTCGAGATTCGGGTTAGAATCTTTCACACAAGTAAATACCCAAACAAACCTTTGAAAAATAGAGCAAACAAGACAAAAAATTGAAAACATCGAAGTGATCTAATCTCTAAGGTAACCCCTTTTGAAAACATTTTGTTTTTGAAATCCCCAGCAGAGTCGCCAGTTCTGTAATCCTCGGTTTTTTGTGGGATGCGAACTGACTCTTCTTTTATTTTTGAGTTGTGAAAATCAGAGAGTCGCCACCGACTTTTATTTTATCCAATTAAGGAAAGATTTATAAAAGAAACAGAAAAAGACCTTAAAGAGATTTTGGGTTCGGGGGTAGGTTATACAAAGGGAAGGTGTTAGCACCCTTTGTATCCATGGTTATCCATGGGCTCTTAATTGCTTAGCTCACTTGTTTGAATCGTTTGTCTTGCTTTGAAATGCTTGTATGTGGTTTTAAATATTTTGTAAAGAGTTAACTTTGTAATGATCCTTGTGCGGATGTATACAAAGTATTTATCTTTCGAAAGATATTTTGATGGTTTGAAAAAGATTTTTAACTTCGTAATGATCCTTGTTTGGATATATACAAAGTGTAGTCTTTTGAAAGTTTGTTTTGAAAAACAGTGATGTGGAAAAGCTTTTGTTGTTTTTGATTGAGCAAGCAATTAGGAGGTATACCTTAAGTTCATAAGGTTCTTTCCCATCTCTTTTAGAAAGTTTTCTTTGACTGGATACAAAAAGAAATAATTTGAACTTTTGCATTTGAACAGTAGAATTGATTTTGAAAAGAGTAACAGAGGAATTACCCTAAGAGGTGCAAGTGTGATTTGAAGGATAGAAAAACACTTAGAAAGGGGGGGTTTGAATAAGTGTAGCTTTAAAAACTAGACAGATAAAAATAAATTGCACAGTTATTTTTATCCTGGTTCGTTGTTAACTAAACTACTCCAGTCCACCCCCGCAGAGATGATTTACCTCAACTGAGGATTTAATCCACTAATCGCACGGATTACAATGGTTTTCCACTTAGTCAGCAACTAAGTCTTCCAGAGTCTTCTGATCACACACTGATCACTCCGGGAACACTGCTTAGATACCCTCTAAGACTTTTCTAGAGTCTACTGATCCACACGATCACTCTAGTTACAACCTGCTTAGATCACTTCTAAGACTTCCTAGAGTATTCTGATCCACACGATCACTCTAGTTCCTTACAACTTAATGTAATCAATCTAAGAGTATTACAAATGCTTCTTGAAAGCGTTAATCACAAACTGTGATATTTCTCTTAACGTTTAAGCTTAATCTCACTAAAATATTACAACAGCAATGTAGTGAGCTTTGATGAAGATGAAGATTCTGAGTTTAGATTTGAACAGAGTTTCAGCAAGTTGAATATGAGTTGTTTTGGTGCAGAATCGTTAACCTTGCTTCTCATCAGAACTTCATATTTATAGGCGTTGGAGAAGATGACCGTTGAGTGCATTTAATGCTTTGCGTGTTCCGTACAGCATCGCATTTAATGTTATACGCTTTTGTCAACTACCTCGAGCCTTGTTCACGCTGTGTCTACTGACGTAGCCTTTAGTAGCTTTTAACGTTCCTTTTGTCAGTCAGCGTAGCTTGCCACTTGTACTTCCTTCTGATCTGATGTTTGTGAATACAACGTTTGAATATCATCAGAGTCAAACAGCTTGGTGCATAGCATCTTCTGATCTTCTGACCTTGAAGTGCTTCTGAGCGTGATACCATCAGAACTTCAGTGCTTCTGTTCTCTTGTTCTTCTGATGCTTCCATAGACCCATGTTCTGATTCTGCTTCGACCATCTTCTGATGTCTTGCCAGACCATGTTCTGATGTTGCATGCTGAACCCTTTGAGACAAAGCTTCTGAGCGCTGAATTATGCGTACTCTTTATATATTTCCTGAAAGGGAAATTGCATTGGATTAGAGTACCATATTATCTTAAGCAAAATTCATATTATTGTTATCATCAAAACTAAGATAATTGATCAGAACAAATCTTGTTCTAACAATCTCCCCCTTTTTGATGATGACAAAAACATATATAAATGATATGAATTTGCGATCAGAAAGAATAGACGGCAAAAGACAAATTACACAGCTATAGCATAAGCATATGAATATGTCTCCCTCTGAGATTAACAATCTCCCCCTGAGATAAATAATCTCCCCCTGAAATAAATACTCGAAGAACTTTAATAAAAGACTTCCCTGATTATTTCGGTAGAGACGATCATATAAGCTTCTGTCTTTAGAGAATTCATAGCTTCTGACTTCTGCTTCCATAGGACAGCTTCAGAACTAGAATTTCTTTAGATCCCTAGAACACTCACAGCTTTTGATTCCTGCTTCCATCTAGGACAGCTTCAGAACTTGAATTTCTTTGATCTTCTGAACATTCACAGCTTCTGATTTCTGCTTCCATTTAGGACAGCTTCAGAACTTGAATTTCTTTGATCTTCTGATCATTCACAGCTTCTGATTTCTGCTTCCATTTAGGACAGCTTCAGAACTTGAGTTTTCTGGATCTTTAGAACATTCGCAGCTTCTGATTTCTGCTTCCCTCGGATAGCTTCAGAGCTTGAATTTCTACCAACATCACTTCATGCTAGATTTGTATCAGAACATTGTTGAATGTACCAGAGCATCATCAGAGCATCTCTACATCCTGAAATGTTACAGAACAAAAACTAAACGACAAAAGTCAGCATGAACGAGTTAGAACAGAGCCATATAGGCTAAAGTAATGTAATGTATCAGAGCAAATAGAATTTTGTCAGAACAAATAGACAAATATGGATCAAATTCTATTATCAGTGCTTCTGATTCATTTTTCTTTCTTGCTTCTGATCTCTGAAGCTTGACAGCACTCGGCTTGCTTCAGTTTCCATGGTTTTTCTTCTTGTGTTTGCTTTGAAGATTTTCTTCACTTCTTTATACCTGCAGAACACTTAAACCATATAGAACTTGCAGTTCTTGTTAGTGAATGTGTGGGAGCTTTACCCAGCAACTGATAGATTAATCAAATCATTTATCATTTATCTTCTCCCCCTTTTTGTCATAACATCAAAAAGAATATTTCAAAAGATTCAGATGCATAAAACGACAAATAAAATCACTGGAATGTAAAAGCAAAGAAACTTTTCATTGATAATCAAAAGATATTACAAAAGGTTCCTATGTTTAACAAGATGAGAAACATTCCTAGCAAATACATAAAAAGTCATCCCAAGAGGAAATGACTACAAAAATTAAAAACAGCACCCTAGCAGGACACGCTCTGTGTCAACCCATCAAGAATCCCTGTGGACTCTTGTCTTCCAGACTAGAACCTCCACTGTAGGAGAGATCCAAGTGACCAAAGAGGAAGAGAGGGACAGTTCACAGACAGAGAGCTAATGTTGCAAACGGGGCTTTCCCTTAACATAGAAGTTAAGAATATCATTCTTAACCTCCTCCCATAACTCAAGAAAGTCTTCTGTCTTTGGGTGAAAGTTGATAACAACATCAAAGAAGAGGTCTGACTTGAGAGGTATTAGGAGAGTCATCCCGAGATATGCAGAGATCTGTCGCCTTTGAGTCATAGATCTTCAACAGGCTTAGGGTGAACGCTAGGTTTGAGCTAGGATTTTTTAAAAAAAAATAAAAAATTGTTTGAACAGGAGACGAAAACGGAAGAGAGAGAGAGAAAAACTTGATGAGGAATGCAAAGAGATAGAGAAAGATGAGAGGGAAAGAGAAGAGTTTGAAGAGTATTTAAAAGAAAATAAAATGAAACGAATGATGAATAGCATTTAATGTTACGTGACGTGAGGAGAGATAATAAAGACAAATGAGGTGACTAGCACAGTTACCTATGGTCGGCGTCCCTTCAACTGCACGCACGTTTATCCATGAATAGTAACGACGGGTTTACCATCCCGAGATAAAACGTAACAGCTGTTTTGCTTTAAAAGAGGTTCTGAATCAACTTAGACAATGAAACGTTAGTAATAACCGAATCATAATTTCTAAAAGATTTCAATCAGAACTTCTGATATAAAAAAAATAATCCATTTTCATTTCAGAAGATACTCATACATAAGAACTTCTCATCTTCTCATTCTGGGCATAAATCCATACTGATGTTCTTCAGAATGAACTTAAACCTATCTTCAGCCAGGGGTTTTGTAAAGATATCAGCCCATTGATGGTCTGTATCAACAAAGTTTAAAGATATAACACCCTTCTGAACATAGTCCCTTATGAAATGATGTTTAATCTCAATATGTTTAGCTTTTGAATGAAGAATAGGATTCTTAGATAAACATATAGCAGAAGTATTATCACAGAATATAGGAATGTTACTCTCAAATATCTGATAGTCTTCTAACTAACTCTTCATCCAGAGCATCTGTGTACTACAACCAGCAGCAGCGACATATTCTGCTTCTGTTGTTGATAGAGCAATAGTTGCTTGCTTCTTGCTATACCAAGAGATCAAATGACTTCCAAGAAATTGGCAACTTCCTGAAGTACTTTTTCTTTCAATTCTGTCTCCAGCATAGTCAGCATCGCAGAATCCTACTAAGTTGTATTCTTTAGATTTTCTGTAAACTAAGCCAACATTAGTAGTACCTTTCAGATACCTTAGAATTCTCTTAACAGCAGTTAAATGAGATTCTCTAGGATCTGATTGGAATCTAGCACACAAACAAACACTGAACAGAATGTCAGGTCTAGAAGCAGTCAAATATAGAAGAGATCCAATCATACCTCTGTATAACTTCTGATCTACCTTCTTACTTACCTCATCCTTACCTAGAATGCATGTTGGATGCATAGGAGTTTTGGCTTCTTTGCAGTCTAGAAGATTAAACTTCTTCAGAAGTTCCTTCACATACTTGGTTTGGTGAACATACGTTCCTTCTGATGTTTGATTTATTTGTATTCCAAGGAAATACTTGAGTTCTCCCATCATGCTCATTTCAAACTCAGCCTGCATAGACTCAGCAAACTCCTTTCCAAGTGTAGCATTAGATGTTCCAAAAATAATATCATCTACATATATTTGACAAATTAAAATATCCCTTTTAAAGGTTTTACAAAAGAGAGTAGTGTCCACTTTTCCTCTAGTGAAACCATTATCCAGAAGGAAAGAACTTAAGCGTTCATACCAAGCTCTGGGAGCCTGTTTCAATCCATACAATGATTTCTTAAGTTTAAAAACATGATTAGGAGACATAGAGTCTTCAAAACCAGGAGGTTGATGGACATAAACTTCTTCATCTATATAACCATTTAAGAAGGCACTCTTAACATCCATCTGATAAAGAGTGATGTTATGTTGAGTGGCAAATGAAATTAATAGACGAATAGATTCTAACCTGGCCACTGGTGCAAAGGTTTCTGTATAATCAATCCCTTCTTGCTGACTATAACCCTGAGCCACCAGTCTGGCTTTGTTCCTTACCACTTCACCTTTCTCACTGAGCTTGTTTCTGAAGACCCATTTTGTACCAATTATATTGAATCCATCTGGTCTAGGAACAAGATCCCAAACATCATTCCTTGTAAACTGATTCAGTTCTTCTTGCATAGCAATTATCCAGTCTGGATCTTCTAGAGCATGATCAACAGAAGTTGGCTCGATCAAAGATACAAGACCTAATTGACAGTCTGCATTGTTCTTAAGGAATGCTCTTGTTCTGATTGGATCATCCTTCTTTCCAAGAATGACATCTTCTGAATGACCAGAGATGAGTCTGGATGATCTTCTGACAGATGGTTCTTCAGAAATGCTTAGATCCTCCAGAGAAGCTGATACTTGATCTTCAGATTCTTTGCTTCTGAGAAGCTCTGCTTCTGATGCGTTGCTTCTTGGCTCAACAACTTCTGATATATCAATATCACAATCTGCAAAATTATCAAACTGCTTTGGTTTTTCAGAACCAAGCTTATCATCAAACCTGATATTGATTGATTCTTCTACAATCAATGTTTCAGTATTGTATACTCTGTAGCCTTTTGAGCGTTCAGAATATCCAAGAAGGAAACATTTTTGTGCTTTGGAATCAAACTTACCAAGATGATCTTTAGTGTTCAGAATAAAGCATACACATCCAAAAGGATGGAAATATGAAATGTTGGGCTTTCTATTCTTCCACAATTCATAAGGAGTCTTATTTAGAATAGGTCTGATAGAGATTCTATTCTGAATATAGCATGCAGTGTTTATTGCTTCTGCCCAGAAATGCTTAGCCATATTGGTTTCATTGATCATGGTTCTGGCCATTTCTTGCAGAGTCCTATTCTTTCGTTCTACAACCCCATTTTGCTGTGGAGTTCTAGGACAAGAGAAATCATGGGCAATACCATTTTCTTTGAAGAATTCTTCAAAGGATCTGTTCTCAAATTCACCACCATGATCACTTCTGACCTTTATGATTTTACACTCTTTTTCAGATTGAATCTGAATGCAGAAATCAAAGAACACTGAATGAGTCTCATCCTTGTGTTTCAAGAATTTTACCCATGTCCAGCGGCTATAATCATCTACGATGACTAATCCATATTTCTTCCCTCTGACAGATGCTGTTTTGACTGGGCCAAACAGATCAATGTGCAAGAGTTCTAATGGCCTTGAGGTAGAAACAACATTCTTGGACTTGAATGCAGGTTTGGAGAACTTGCCCTTCTGACATGCTTCACAAAGAGCATCTGATTTGAATTTCAGATTAGGGAGTCCTCTGACCAGATTCAGTTTGTTAATCTGAGAAATCTTTCTCAAACTAGCATGACCTAATCTTCTGTGCCAGACCCACTGCTCTTCAGAAACAGACATAAGACAAGTCACCTTCTGACTCATAAGATCTTGCAGATCTGTCTTATAAATGTTGTTCTTCCTCTTGCCTGTAAATAGGATTGAGCCATCCTTCTGATTTACAGCCTTGCAAGACTCTTGATTAAAGATTATATCATAACCATTGTCACTCAATTGACTGATAGATAAGAGGTTATGAGTTAATCCTTCTACAAGAAGTACATTAGAAATGGAAGGAGAGTTACCAGACTTTATAGTTCCAGAGCCAATTATCTTGCCCTTCTGATCTCCTCCAAACTTGACTTCTCCTCCAGACTTAAGCACCAGGTCTTGGAACATAGACCTTCTTCCTGTCATGTGTCGTGAGCATCCAGAGTCCAGGTACCATGACATGTTGTGCTTTGTCCTTTTTGCAGTCAAGGATATCTGCAATAGGAATAATCTTATCCTTAGGTACCCACATCTTTTTGGGTCCTTTCTTGTTAGATTTTCTCAAGTTCTGATTGAACTTGGGTTTAACATTGTAAGCAATAGGAGGAACAACATGATAATTCTTAATGTGAGTTTCATGATATTTCCTAGGTTGTGTCACATGCTTTTTGGTGTGTGTTATGTGAAAGCTTTGAGCATGTGAAGTGTGCCTAATATCATGGGAGTGGCCATACTTGAACTGATCATACAATGGCTTGTATGTGAATTTCATTTCATCAACAGGTTCAAGTTTGTATGGGGTTTCACCCTCAAAACCAATGCCAACTCTTTTGTTTCCAGACACAGCATATATCATAGAAGCTAGCTGACTTCTGCCAATACTTCTAGATAAGAACTTCCTGAAACTTAGATCATATTCTTTCAGAATATGGTTTAGACTAGGAATGGATTTTTCTGAATCAGAAGGAGATCCAACATTATTGGATAATTTTAAAAGTTTTTCTTTTAATTCAGAATTCTCCAACTCAAGCTTCTTTGTTTCAAATTCAAATAGCTTTTTCAGCTTCTTGTATTTGAGACTGATCTGAGACTTGAGTTCCAGAAGTTCAGTTAGACCGGAAACTAACTCATCTCTAGTAAGTTCAGAAAATACCTCTTCAGAATCTGATTCTGATGTAGATTCTGATCCGTCATCTTCTGTCGCCATCAGCGCACAGTTGGCCTGCTCATCTTCAGAGTCTGAATCATCTTCTGACTCATCCCAGGTTGCCATAAGACCTTTCTTCTTATGAAATTTCTTCTTGGGATTTTCCTTCTGAAGATTTGGACATTCGTTCTTGTAGTGTCCAGGCTCATTGCATTCATAGCACATGACCTTCTTCTTGTCAAATCTTCTGTCATCAGAAGATTCTCCACGTTCAAATTTCTTTGAACTTCTGAAGCCTCTGAACTTCCTTTGCTTGGTCTTCTAGAGTTGATTTAGCCTTCTGGAGATCAGGGACAGTTCATCTTCTTCTTCAGATTCTGATTCTTCAGGATCTTCTTCTCTAGCCTGAAAAGCGTTAGTGCATTTCTTGATATTTGATTTTAATGCAATAGACTTACCTTTCTTTTGAGGCTCATTTGCGTCCAGCTCTATTTCATGACTTCTCAAGGCACTGATAAGCTCTTCCAGAGAAACTTCATTCAGATTCTTTGCAATCTTGAATGCAGTCACCATAGGACCCCATCTTCTGGGTAAGCTTCTGATGATCTTCTTTACGTGATCAGCCTTGGTGTATCCCTTGTCAAGAACTCTCAATCCAGCAGTAAGAGTTTGAAATCTTGAAAACATCTTTTCAATGTCTTCATCGTCCTCCATCTTGAAGGCTTCATACTTCTGGATTAAAGCTAGAGCTTTAGTCTCCTTGACTTGAGCATTTCCTTCATGAGTCATTTTCAAGGACTCATATATGTCATAGGCCGTTTCCCTGTTAGATATCTTCTCATACTCAGCATGAGAGATAGCATTCAGCAAAACAGTTCTGCATTTATGATGATTCATGAAAAGCTTTTTCTGATCATCATTCATTTCTTGCCTTGTCAGCTTTACGCCTCTGGCATTTACTGGATGTTTGTAACCATCCATCAGAAGATCCCATAGATCACCATCTAGACCAAGAAAGTAACTTTCCAGTTTATCTTTCCAATATTCAAAATTTTCACCATCAAATACCGGCGGTCTAGTGTAACCATTGTTACCGTTGTATTGCTCAGCAGAGCCAGATGTAGATGCAGGTGTAGACTTTTCACTTTCATCAACCATCTTTTACTGAAGCGTTTTTCTCTTCCTGAATCTTTTCTAAACACGGTTAAGTGCTTGCACCTTAGAACCAGGCTCTGATGCCAATTGAAGGATAGAAAAACACTTAGAAAGGGGGGGTTTGAATAAGTGTAGCTTTAAAAACTAGACAGATAAAAATAAATTGCACAGTTATTTTTATCCTGGTTCGTTGTTAACTAAACTACTCCAGTCCACCCCCGCAGAGATGATTTACCTCAACTGAGGATTTAATCCACTAATCGCACGGATTACAATGGTTTTCCACTTAGTCAGCAACTAAGTCTTCCAGAGTCTTCTGATCACACACTGATCACTCCGGGAACACTGCTTAGATACCCTCTAAGACTTTTCTAGAGTCTACTGATCCACACGATCACTCTAGTTACAACCTGCTTAGATCACTTCTAAGACTTTCTAGAGTATTCTGATCCACACGATCACTCTAGTTCCTTACAACTTAATGTAATCAATCTAAGAGTATTACAAATGCTTCTTGAAAGCGTTAATCACAAACTGTGATATTTCTCTTAACGTTTAAGCTTAATCTCACTAAAATATTACAACAGCAATGTAGTGAGCTTTGATGAAGATGAAGATTCTGAGTTTAGATTTGAACAGAGTTTCAGCAAGTTGAATATGAGTTGTTTTGGTGCAGAATCGTTAACCTTGCTTCTCATCAGAACTTCATATTTATAGGCGTTGGAGAAGATGACCGTTGAGTGCATTTAATGCTTTGCGTGTTCCGTACAGCATCGCATTTAATGTTATACGCTTTTGTCAACTACCTCGAGCCTTGTTCACACTGTGTCTACTGACGTAGCCTTTAGTAGCTTTTAACGTTCCTTTTGTCAGTCAGCGTAGCTTGCCACTTGTACTTCCTTCTGATCTGATGTTTGTGAATACAACGTTTGAATATCATCAGAGTCAAACAGCTTGGTGCATAGCATCTTCTGATCTTCTGACCTTGAAGTGCTTCTGAGCGTGATACCATCAGAACTTCAGTGCTTCTGTTCTCTTGTTCTTCTGATGCTTCCATAGACCCATGTTCTGATTCTGCTTCGACCATCTTCTGATGTCTTGCCAGACCATGTTCTGATGTTGCATGCTGAACCCTTTGAGACAAAGCTTCTGGGCGCTGAATTATGCGTACTCTTTATATATTTCCTGAAAGGGAAATTGCATTGGATTAGAGTACCATATTATCTTAAGCAAAATTCATATTATTGTTATCATCAAAACTAAGATAATTGATCAGAACAAATCTTGTTCTAACATGATTGTGTTTGGTTTCAGATATTTTTGTCTTTGAAATTAGTGATCTAGCACTTCAGTTATTATTCTTGCCATACACTCAGTTTTATATGTACAGAAATTTAAAGTGCGGGAATATAAAATGCAGAAAGTAAATCTACGCTATTACATCGATTGTGCGAGAAATGTAAACTACGCTATTTACATGAATTTGACAACCTATACACTTATCTATGAATTTAAATTGCAATAAGATAAAGGGAAAATATTTTTGGATTTTTGGATGGTTGATTTTAATTAAGATTAAGGCATAATTAATTTAATTAAAAGATCAAAAATTAGAAATAAAATTTGAACCTAAAAAAAAAATTAAGTCTAAAATATGTCCAAGTTGTTTGTTAATTAATTTTAGAATAAAATTAATTTTAATTTTTTTTTGTGATTTTTGAAATGATTTTGAAATTATTAAGTTAATTAACATATAATTAAACCAATAATTATACACATAAATTAAACTTAAAGGAAAAAATATTCTAATTATGCACAAAATTAGTTTATAATATATAAACTTAATTTAATAAAAAGAAAATATTTTTTTCTGATTTTTTTGATAGGTTAGAAATAATTAAAAGATAAATATATAAATATTATCTAATTAACTAAACAAAATATTTTAATTATTAAGAAAAATAAAATATTTTTGTGTCAAAAATTAAGACAATATTTTATCAACCTAAAATATTTTTTGCATATTTTTTTGATTTTTTAAACTATTTTAAAATAATTTCACAAAGAAAATTAAATAAAATAGAAAACATATTTAAATCTGTGATCCTGTGTGTTTGATCTATGAGGGAGTATGGTGTTCATGTGTTTATGAGCGTGTGATGATGATACAGTGACAATCCAAGGGCTGTGATTTGAGGCACATGGTAGTCTTGGGAAAAAATAAAGCATTGAATTAGTGGGGGTGACCAAAGTCAGACTGGGCCCACCACATCATGCGTGGACCAATGGAAATTGAGGGAGGAAGAGTTGAAAAGTTGACTGGCCAGCAAGAAGATGCCACACGAGCGGAGAGAGGAGTCAATATTGACTGGCGAACCACGCTTGGACACGTGGTCGTCTTCAACCTCCGTCTCCTTTAGCTTTTTCTCTGCGCGAATTATGGCGGTTTAAACCGTCGTATTTTGCTTCGCAGAAACGCCATAACTTACATGTGCTCATAACCTGCAAAAATGGAACCAACAAAAACACAACCAGCCCAGATCCACTTAAAATTTCCTCCTGAACATGAATATGGGGTTAGTTTCTTCATTTGAGCATGTTAAATATGAAAACGAAAAGATTGAAGCTTTGAGCTTCAAACATGGCACACCATGGTTCAGGGCTTTAAGCTCACATATGATACGTTAAACCTACTCCATATGATCTCAGAAAGATAACAAAGGCATTAGCTTTCATTTAAACATGCTTATAATGGAGATATTAAAAGTTGAAAATATGTATGAATAGGTTACTTTTGAAACATGAGTTCTATGAGCATATAGCCATGAGTAATGATCCAAACTTACTAATTTATGTCTTAGAAGATGATTTGGACAATTAGTTTGTATTGATAATGGTTGGAAACTAGAAAACGAAAATTACAAAGTTTTGATATTTTTTTGAAAATTTTGTGAGTTTCTTGGCTATTCTTTGGTGGATTTTCGTGTGTCCTTTGTTGCTGAAGTATTCATGTCACTTATAAGCAATATGAGTGCTGAAATCTTAAGCTACCAAGCTCTTGAGTGTCTTTGAACTTTTGATTTTTTTAATAATAAAAGCTTTGAATTTCTTGGCAATGGCTTCAATTTTCTTCACCCCTCTGGCCATAAGTCTTCTGTACCTCTATGTTGCAGAACTTGGATCAAACTTGGTGACTCAAGCTAAGGACAAAAGCCTTGAATCATTATCTTGAACCATTTCTTTTTTAATTTAACTTTAATTGAAATAAAGTTAAATTAAAAAAGAAATAAAAAATGTCATGGGCCTAATGTTGGTCATGGGAGCCCTTTAACATCATTAGAAACATGTTTGGATCACGAATGCTTGGCCTCTTTAGGAAAAAAAAACAATTTTGATCAATGCTAGTTTCATGCATTTTCCCAAAAAATAGCCAACTTCAACAAGGCATAAATCCCTCAATTTTGATCATATGAAGGAGTTCTTGTACTTTTTAGAAACCTCAAGATGTCCTCTACAAGCTACTTTGGAAGCTTTTTTGCATTTGGAGAAGTTATCTTGAAGTTATGGGCTTTGACAAAAAACAACTTTTTGTTGACTTTGAAAATGACCTGTAATGTCTTGGCTCATGTTTTCCAAATGGTAATCCAATTACCATGGGACAAATTTCATTTGAAAGATAATTGAATTTCCTTCAAAATAAGCTTTCGTTGGAATTTTTTGGATGAACGAGGAGGGAGTTATGGCCGGTCAAAGTTCAGTTGACTTTTTAGGAGAAAACCCTAATTTTGAAACTTAGAGTTTTGTCGATTTCTGAACTTTTCTTGATGAATTATGATCAACCATTGATCAAATGATGAATCTTTTAACAAAATATGGATGTTGACAAAAAATTTCATTTTTGACTGTCTGTTGACTTTTCGGTCAAACTGGTCGTCTGTTGACTGTTTGAGCTGCTGACTGTGCGTCCGAGCGAATTGAAGTTTGAAAAATTGTCTGATGGTACTTTGAGACATATGGAGATCCATGAAATCCATTTGAGGTCTCAAAAGACTTGTTCTCCTGAAAAAAACAAAAACCCTAGTTAGGGACTGTTTGTGTAGGAGACAGTTAGGCGTACCTGATTTTTGTGCAGTGTTGAGTCTCTGCTGATCTTGTGATTATCAGAAGGCTTCTAGAACAAAAATCTTGGAATTTTGAATTGTGAAATATTGATTTGACTGATGATACAAAACACGGAGAACCATGCTGTCATCGGGTTTGACTGTTAACTGGCTGTTCGGTATTAACATAGCAGTTAAAGGGAAAACTTAACAGTTAAAGTTAATTTTTCCTTTTGTTTTTGTTGGGTTAATGGTGAAAAATTATTTACATGGTTTGTTAGAAAAACACAAACATAATAAATAATTAAAATATACCGTACGCGAACGAAATTACCGATAATAAAATTGAAAAGTATTTAATGCACAGAAATAAATATTTAACTAGCAATAAACACACATAATATTATCTCGATAATTAAACGACGGTATAACAGATAGTATAATATTTAATACTGACAGTACAAATATTACATAAAAATATAGCGAACAGTACGACAAATATAATGAACGGTACATTATCTGAAAGCGAAAGATACGACAAATTTTAAGTATGACGATTAAAAACCCATGTTATAAACAACAATATATAGATGTACGGGAGTGCAAGCATCTCAGGTCCGCATTTTTCAGGACTATGCAGACAGAAAAAGGACATGATCACCGTAAAAACAGTGATGACCATAAGAAAAAACGTATCCACCCACTTTGCCATTTTTTGCCGGGGAAGAAGAGGAAATAATTATGAGATAGTATGATAGAAATTTGGGGAATGAGTGAAATTTGATGTGAGATTTTATGGAAAAAATGAGGGGTATTTATAGAGAGAAAAGAGGGATGGAGACGTTGGGGAATGAAGTGATACCGTACAAAAAAGGAAAGTTTGAATGATAGTAGGTTTTGAAAGAAAGTGTATGGTAGGGTTTGAAAAGAAAGATGTATGGAATAAAGTTAGGATTTGATTTGAAAGAAAGATATTTGAAAAGAAAGGAAGAGATTTGAAAAGAAAGGAAGAGATTTGAAAACAATAATATAGTACAAAAATTAGTGGGAAACAAAACCAATAATAATTTAATTGTTACCAGTACAGTCTGAATCCCCGGACTCTGCGCCTGCAAAATTTAATTTTGTACCAATTGCGTCAGTACTATTTATCTGCAAATAAATCTCAAATAAACAGCGTGTGTGAAGTGATAAACAGTACTTGGCGTTTGTGTAAGAATAAATTCAACAGCGAACCAAAATACTGTATAAAATATTCTAAAAACTAAGTATTCATAAAATCAGGATATTTATGAAATAAAATCCAAGATTATATAAAACACCAAATTTTTAGACAGAGGTCTGTTGTCTCCTCCTTGAAAAAAGATGCAGGCAAATTTTGGGGTATAACACAGTCCTTTCGATCTCAGGATCAAAAAGAAGTTGATCGCTGGAAACTTTGCTGCGCATACACTAAATCTGCAAAACTAACAAACACATGAAACAACCAGATTAATGGATATAACTCAAAATAAAAACTATTGCAATGCGTGCAATATTGACACAGTCCCCGCAACGGCACCAATTTGTTGAAAGTATTTTAGGGTAAATATTTTCTAATATATCGTATCCACAGAGACTGAGTAATATTGCTGCCGTTCTATAGTTACTTTATAATGAGTCATGAAAAGTATTGGTTTGATTATGTGATCTCAAATTGCAATTAATAAAATAAGATTTAAATGAATAAAAGCTTAAAGATTGAATAACAATGGTGAATGAATATGTTGAGTTCTAGGGTTCATCAACCTATTCATATACAATAATCAATTAATCCACATGTGAACATTATCTAAGTTATTATCTTCATTCATCCTCAAAACTGATATTATGTCTAATGATCAATCTAGAACCACCTCTACCGGTATGATATTCGATCTCTCAGAATAACTATAAAGATAAAGGGAATGAATAACAATGATTTATGAAAACTTCTTCAAAACCTCATCTCTGAGTATTAATCAACAAGTCAATGTAAAAACCTAGGGCAAAAGTATAAACCTTATCTCTCGATTGATAGTTCAACAATGATATAAAATACAAGAAAGGTTTTTCATTGATAATAAAGCTTAAACAATTGTTCACAGGAATTAATCAAAGTAATTGCATCTTCATAGGTTAACTACTACCTTAAACTCAACACAATGGGGTTTAGCTCTCCGTAGCCATGAAGAACACACAAGATTTCATGGAAGGATTCATCTTCATCAAGGGAATGTCTTCAATTGATGTTGAATTCTCCGTCGGAAGTTGTCTTCTGCTCTAGAATAGGATTACTCTTTGAATTTCGCTCACCAAAGATCTCTCTCTTATGAGGATTAGGGCTTCTATTTATAACAATTTGTCCTTGTAACGCAGCTGTCGCAGCTCGGCACGTACTGGCGCGGCGCGAACCCAAGTCAGAGGGTTTGGCGCGTCTCGCCCACGATTGGCGCGGCTCGACCTTTTGTCATTTCTCTTCTTCAGAGCCTCCACGCCTGCGTGTTTCTTCGTCTTTGCTTCTTAACTTCAATATCTGCACAAATAACACCCAAAGTGACGCAAGTTGTTCTACAATTAGCATCGAACCTCTCAAGTTCAATTCTAACTATAAAATTCTTAAAAAGCACAAGATATGTTCACTTCTAGCTCAAAAGGTAGTTAATTTGACAAATGAAAACACTACTAATTCACTCCTAACACATGGCTGCCATCCTCGACTGATTAGCCAGCAGAACAAACGGATCGGGGCATTGGAATAGAAACACCGCGCCAAGATGCCTCCTCACAAAAAACCACACCCCGAGCAGGATACGTTGGCATCCAAGAAACGTCATCATTCTCCTCCTCGGAGAGATCATCCTTCTTATGTTGCCAAGAAGAGCAAAGAAGATCACCGCTCTCGTCGGTGCACACCGTCTCCCCAGTCGAAGGGACGTTCACGATCACCTTCCCCTAGGCCTACAGATCACCGTCGACACCATAGCCGGAGTTACAGCCCTTCACCATCTCCCATCCGGAGCAACTAAGAGGAAGAACGTCGGGGCCCCCTTTCCCGAGCGATATTGGAAACTCCCCTGCCCATAGGGTTGGAAAAGCCTCCCCCTCTGGGCACATATGATGGCACGATGGATCCAAACGAACACATCGAGAACATCGATGCCCTCCTCGATTATAGAGGAGTCCCCAGTGCGATAAAATGTTGGCTATTTCAGACCACATTGCGCAAAGGCGCGATGACATGGTACAAAAGTCTCCCGGATGAGTCTATTAAGTCCTGGAAGGGTCTCGGCAGACTATTTTCTAGGCATTTCACGGCCTTTCGCAGACATCCCAAGTCCGAAGCCTCTCTGGAGGCCATCATCCAAGGAAAATACGAGCCTTTCAGAGCATATATTGAAAGATTTGACAAGGAGGCTGTTCAAGTATCAACCAAGACCGACATGAAGAAGTATCTCCTGTTTCGATTTTGTCAAAGCCGTGGGCATAGAGACGCCCGCTACGCTAGATGCTTTTTTACTCAAGGCACAAGCATTTATCCAGTACGAAGAGAAAGAGGCCGCCCACGCGGCCCGGGATTCCCGACATGAGGAGAATACTAAGAGCACCCGACAAGAAGAAGGTTCTCGCAAGGGAACAGATAAAAAGAAAGAAGACAAGACTCGAGATGCCAGAGACTACAAAGGGCCATTCGGGAAATTCCGAGATTACACAACCCTAAACGCATCTCAGGAATGCATCTTGACCAAATGCGCAAATGCCGAGTTTCAAACAGGCAGGGCCCGTTTCCCGAAACAACTTCCTGCTCAGCCAAACGTGGATAAGTTAAAATATTGTCGTTTCCACAAAGGCCATGGGCATAATACCGAGGATTACATCCATTTGAAAGATGCAATCGAAATACTTATCAGGGAGGGGAACCTCAAACAATACGCTAAAAACTAAGAGACGCCCCATGAAACAAAGACGGTAGCCGAGGAAAAACACCCCGCTAAGGATACAGCTGCCCTACAGGTTGCTATGAGCGTCACCCGGCCAGAAGACTTCTACATTGCCGATTGGGCCAGCACCCCTACGTTCCTCTCCTCCCATAGCCCATGGGAATCATTTCCGTCCACAGTGGTCATATTTGGAGGAGGTTTCAACAAACTCACAGTGGACTCGATAAAACGCAAATTCGAAGAGCTTATATTGGCCAACTCGGGCAAGACAGCTGCGCTCGACCTCACCAAAGGGAGTTCTGCACCCATTGCATTTTACAAAAAAGAGATACCCAGTGGTGCCCTCAATTCCTTTTTTCCACTACTCATTCGTGCCAGGATGGCCAACTTCGACGTCTGACGCATCCTGGTCGATCAGGGCAGTTCCGTCAAAATCATGTATTCCCCACTATTCACCACTATACAATTGGATGAGAGCCATCTCACCCCGTATGTAGGATCAAACTTACAAGGGTTCAACGAAACTTTTACTAAACCATGGGGTTTCGTAGAGCTGATTGTGTCGTTCGGAGAAGCTGAAACGGCTAGGGCCATAAAGGTCCAGTTCCTGGTCATCGATTGTCTGTCCATTTACCAATGCATCTTCGGACGGCCAATCTTGGTCGAACTAATAGTTGTGCCCTCCACCGTCCACCTCAAGATGAAATACTACACGGCCAAAGGACAAGTCGCCACTTTACATGGAGACATCGAAGCAGCTCGGAGGTGTTTTGAGGCATCCGCCAAAGGCCTCAACTCCATCAAAGTTGCTCCTCGGCAGGAGGCAAAGCTATCATTTCCCACCAGCTCTGAGGTTTCCAATCCACTTCCACGCATAGACATCGTCGATCTGGACAGCCAATTTTGCAGGGAAGTCGAGGAGAGAGTGGAAGCAAAGAAATCCTCGACAAACAAGACTGACGACCCACTGCGTCCTATCCCAGATGGTGACTTTGAGCTCGTACCACTTAGAGGACCCACGCAAAGGGGTCAAGATCGGAACCGACCTACCCGACTTGGCCAGAAAGCAGCTAAAGGCATGCTTACGAGAGAATGTCGACCTATTCTCTTGGAGTGCCGCAGAGATGCCCGGCCTCGACCCCGAGATCGCCTGCCACCACTTGAAAATTGCCCCAGCATGCAAGGCTGTTGCCTAGAGAAGGAGAAAGCAGTCCCCTGAGAAAATGGCCATGGTCGAATTAACTATTAAAGAACTCTTAGAGGCAAATTTTATTTCGGAACCCAAGTATACTACTTGGCTGTCCAATGTTGTACTGGTCAAAAAGAATAATGGAAAATGGCGCATGTGCATTGACTACACCGATCTTAATAAGGCTTGCCCTAAAGATGTATACCCTCTCCCAAGCATAGATAAACAAGTAATAACTCCGTCGGTTTTAAATTACTATTGTTTATGAACGTGTATTTAGGATACAATCAAATCCCTATGGCTAAAGCTGACAAAAAATAAACAGCTTTCATGACAGACTCGGGCAACTATTACTACAATATAATACCCTTTGGTATGAAAAACGCTGGAGCAACCTACCAACGAATGATGAATAAAGTATTTCGTGGAGAAATTGGAGACATGCTCGAAGTGTACATGAACGACATGATCGTTAAATCCCAAGAGGAAACCGATCACGGGCTACACCTTAAAAAGGTCTTTGAGCAAGCCAGAAAATGCAAAGTGAGATTTAACCCCGAAAAATGCACGTTCGGCGTCCGAGCAGGAAAATTCCTCAATTTCTATCTGATCGAACAGGGAATCAAAGCCAATCCTGACAAATGCAGGGCTTTTTCTGAGTTCCCTACACCATACTCAGAAATTCATCCAATTGTTGAACGAAATGCTCAAGTCATTACCCCGATTTTTAGCCAAATCGGCCCAGCATGCTCTCCCTCTATTCAAACTTTTGCGAAAAGAGGCCACGTTCCAGTGAAAGTATGAGTGTGAACAAGCCCTCATCTACCTCAAACAAGCCCTATCACGACCACATGTCCTGTCCCAACCAGACACCGGTGAAATCTTATACTTATACCTAGCCGTAGCAGCAAAGGCCGTCAGCGCGACCCTCATTCGAGAAACCCAAAAGGGGCAGAAGCCTATATACTTCACTAGAAAGGCACTTCAGAGCCCCGAGCTCAAGTACCAACAGATAGAGAAGGTTGCGCAAGCGCTGATCAACACAACAAGAAGGCTAAGACATTACTTCTTGGCACATACCATCATAGTACGGACTGAACAACCCATAAAACAATTGCTCGGGCTTCCAAATATGGTCGTACGAATGCTCCGTTGGTTGCTAGAATTTTCTAAATTCGATATAAGGTATGAAGGAAGAAAAGCACTGAAGGAACAAGCCCTGGCAGACTTTGTGGCCGAAATGACTTTCACCGAGTCATCAACGAGCAATGCCCGGAAATGGGTCATCTACATGGACAGAGCATCTAGTTCAACAGGTAATGGCGCGGGCATAATCCTAGAAATTGGATAGGGGACACTGATAGAGGTGTCTATTTCCCTATCCTTCCCCACTTCAAATAACCAAGCAAAATACGAGGCTCTCCTTGCCGGTTTACAACTAGCCGAGGATATCGCCGCGGAGGAGATGGAAATGTTTACAGACTCTTAACTGGTTGCATCCCAAGTATCTGGGGAGTACCAGGTCAAAAACTATAACCTCATAGAATATTTGGTCCTGGTCCGAGAAAGGATAGTCCGTTTCAGGTCGGCCAAAGTAAGACACGTCCCCCAGGAGCATAATACCCGAGCAGACGTTGAATCAAAACTAGCTAGCACCAAGAAGAAAGGCGAAAACAAATATGTTATCTAGAAAGTCTTACCCCGACCGAGCATCAAGGAACCGACCATAGTCTTGGACGTAAACGCAATCAGGGACACCATTTATTAGGTGACCCCGGTATACAACTACTTAGCTGACAAACTTTTTTCAGACGACCCCAAGGAAGCCGCCATCATCAGAAGAAGAGCCTGCTATTACGTACTAGTCGTAGGCCAGGTGTATCAAAGGAGTTTCTCTATCCCCATCCTCAAATGTATAAAGGAAACTAAAATTCCTCACGTCCTGCGAGAAATACATGAGGGGATAAACGCCAACACCTGGGAGAAAGATCACTCGCTCGAAAAGCTTTACGAGTAGGGTATTATTGGCCCACCATGCAACAAGATTCTAAAGAACACGTAAAGAAATGTGATAAATGCCAATCTTTCAGGGATATGCATCTTGCTCCACCGAACGAACTCAAATCTCTATCATCGCCTTGGCCGTTTTCTTGATGGGGTATGGACCTCCTCGGTCCCTTCGTCACTGGTTCTAATCAAAACAAGTACCTGATAGTGGCCGTCGATTACTTCATCAAGTGAATCGAAGCGGAAGCACTAGCCAAAATAATTGCACAAAAAGTGCTCCGTTTCTACAAAAGAAACATACTTGCCCGGTTTGGTGTGCCTTTAGCTATCGTCACCGTTAACGGAACCCAGTTTACTGATAGAAACTTCCAAGAGTTTTTCACAAGGCTGGGGACGATACAACACTTTGCTTTCTTCAAACATCCCCAGACTAACGGCCAAGCAGAGGCTGCAAATAGAGTAATCTTAAGAGGTCTCAAAAGGAGACCCGACGAAATCAAAAAGAGGTGGGTCGAAGAGCTACATAGTGTCCTCTAGGCCTACTGAACCACGCCCCATTCAACCACCAGAGAAACTCTTTTCCGCTTAACATACTGAACCAATGTCGTGATACCTATTGAGATATACGAGTCAACTAGGTGGACAGAGGAACCTTTGGACGAGGAAATGAATGGCGAAGCCGTCAGAGTAGAGTTTCATATGGTCGAAAAAGTCCGGACAGGCGTTGCCCTCCACGAAGCATCACTCAAACAGAAGATAGCTTTAAGGTATGACATGAACGTCATTAAACGAGAGTTCGAGGTAGGCAGTTTGGTACTAAAAAGAAATCACAAAGATTCTCGAGAAGGAAAACTGGCCGCGAACTGGGAAGACCCCTATCGCGTCCGAGCAAAGACGGAAAATGGGGCATATTACTTAGAAAATTTACAGGGATAAGAGCTTGCTCGACCATGGAATGCTGAAAAGCTAAAGCAATATTACAGTTAGAACCGAACACACCCTTACGAGGAAGCGTCCACAGTCACCGGTGCAGCCTGGGTACGAGATTAGCATCTCTTATTGACACAAAAAGACAAGAGTCTACTCTTTTAATCGAGCAGACACTTGATCCTTCGGGGGACACTTAAACCGTGCATCCCCCGTCGTAATCGTACCATGATGGTAGAACACCCTGCTCGCGAAGGGACCGTTCACGCCGTGAGATTCAGACCCCAAAATAACGGAGTTTGAGATTCACTCCATCCAGGCACACGACCCCGGAAAATTGACCAAGTTCCCCACACTTGACGATAATATAGCCCATCGAGCAAAATCCCTGTCCTAAAAAGCTACGAGCAAAAACCAAGCTTAGTAATACAAGCCAACACAAGCGAAAACATACATATATAACAATAGTCATGCACGCATATCAAAAGAGCATAAACTTAAACAAATAAAAAGGCCCAAGGCCCGAGGATTGTGCCCGTCACTAGACTATCAAGTCCATGACGGTAAATATCTAGTACACCATTAAAGGGGTGTAACACGGTGGGAGAACCGACTTTTTTGAGTTTTGTTTTTGCAAAACATGTTGCTGTTAGCAAGAGTCTCCATCAACTTTTATTTTATCTAATTTTATTAGGAAAGACATAAAAGAACAGTAAAGACCTTTTTAAAGATTGTTGGGTTTGGGGGGGGCGGGGTAATTATATAAGGGGAAGGTGTCAACACCCCTTGTATCCATGGGCTCTTAATTTTCTTGCTCACTTTATAAGAAAACTTGTTTTTAGTGTGTATGTGATTTGAAAATAATTTTGTAAAGTGCTAATTGTAGCGGTAAAAATGTGACTCGACGCGTTTCCACGCATTCGAAGTACAACAGAGTCGCCACCGAACTTTATTTATTCCAAAAGGAAAGGGAAAATATCGATAAAACCCACGAATTAAGAAAAGAAAGGATAAGACGGTCATCGCAACCAAATTTGGGTTCGGGAGTCGGTTAAGCAAGGGGAAGGTATCAGCACCCCTCACCTCCATCGTACTCGATGGGACCCATTTAGTTATTCTTGTGATTTATTGTTAGCTTATTATCTACTTTATTTATTTATTAGGTTGGAAAGAAGAAAAGAACAAAAAAGGGTTTTTTATTATTGTGCTCGCCAAGACATTTGTATCTTGTGCCTACGTATTCCCTAGTGCAATGGGAAAGTCAGAGCAATCGTAGTTCGGGGTAAAACTACGAAATGTTTTGTTGGTTGATTTTAGCGAGAGGGACTCGATCGCTTTCAAATGGAAATACTACGCGCACATGGATATGATATCACTACAAGAATGGATAACTAAATCAAGATAAGACATGATTTTGGCCATCATCGCATTCGAGTGGAAGATGTTAAATCTTCACATGTGGAAGTATGTTCGTATTGAAATTGAATAAGTGTCTCGTTTTATGAAAAAAAGGGTTTTAGAATATAAAAGGGTGTGAATGAATTGAAAGTTTGTTTGTTAAGAGAAATATCAAACATTTAAACAAAGGCTTAACGGCCATCGCCTAAAATGCTTGAAAGAGGAAATTGTATAAGTACGTACAACCTCCTCGTAGGTGATGAAGATGATTTGATGAGTTGAAAGACATTTAATTGGATCCAAGTATTTAAACAAAAGCTTAACGACCATCGCTTAAGATACTTGAAAGAGTGTTTGTTAAATCGGGTTTTTAGAAGTCTTTAATGGAGTCAACGCACTTAAACAATGGCTTAACGGACATCGCCTAGTTGCTTAAAGAACAACTTGTACAAGTACGTACAAACCCTTCTTCATTATCCATTATAGACTAAATTTGATTTGTTTAAAAGAAAAGCGTTTTTGTAAAAAAAATCAATATTTAAAAAGTCTTTAATGGAGTTTAAACATCCAAACAAAGGCTTAACGGCCATCGCCTAAATGCTTAAAGAACAACTTGTACAAGTACGTACAAACCCTTCTTTCCATTATAGATAAAATGATTTGATTAAAAGAAAGTGTTTTTTTTGTAAAAAAGGTGAATTAAATCGAGTTTTATGGAGCGTTTAATGGAATCCAAGTATTCGAATAAAAGCTTAACGGCCATCACCCAAATACTTTTAGGACAACTCGTACAAGTACGTACGAACCCTCCTTGATTCATCCATTAAGTCTCAAAATTCGATTCGATTAAAAAAGGAAATGAAAATAATCATTTTGAAATATATTTGATAAAACTCTAAACATACATCTAAAGAATGTACTTTTTGTCTTTTTATAAAATTTAATAAATAAAATAAATAAATAGATATTTTTGTGATTTCATATGAAAAGAAATTTAGCTTTTAACTTAAAGCAAAAAAGAAAGGACCATCTTTTATTATAAAAAAGAGATAAGATATATTAATATATAGAATAAAATAAAGAATGAACAAATGGGCCCATGGGGGTGTATTCACTCAGAAAAGAGGTAAAGCCCAAGAGAAAGCAAGATATAATAAATAAAAAAACAAGCAAACAGGGTCGGTCCGGGTTGAACCGGATCCGGTGCCCTCTAACTAAGTCAGAATCGGGTTGTAAAAAACCCTAGAACAGAAACACGCTTTTTTTCCTCAATTTACTCTGTTCTTTCTCACGAAGAAGAAAAGGAACTCATCACTGCTCTCATGGATTCTGAAACAACGACAACAAAGACTCGGTCTCGCCGCTCTCTCTCTCTCAACTCGCATCTCACTCTCAATCTCGCCTCTCGCGATTTCTATGGCCGAAATCGGCCCTCTCACTCTCATCACTCTCTCACGATCTCTTGGCCTCACCCTCTCGATCTCCTTCTCGCGATTCGATCATCAACAAAACAAAGCATCACAAAAATTCGAAATCAGAGCTAACAAAAAACCTAAATCCCAATCAATTCCCTTTCCCAAGTTTTCATTAACCTTCACAGTTATAGAAATCGATTACAGGGCTACAAGAAGATGTAAACTAACAAAACAAAACGGAAAGAAAGAGAAACCAGGTATGTTACACTTCTATTCTTCAATCTCCTTCGTCTTCTTCCGTGTGCGTTCTGGAAGATGTCTGTTGTGTGATTGCTGCGTGAGAGTTTGCTGTGTAAACTGTGGTGATGTGGATGTGTATATGAATGTATGGAGGGATGGAGTTGAAGGTTTGTGCGGATGGGTTTGAACGTGGTTACACCGTTTTGGAGGAAGCTTTGAAATTACTTATGCAGAGTTCTTGACCCTCCCCTTTTCTGTGTGGCTCCCCCCCTCTTTATAGTGAGGTCTTCTCAGAATTGGGGGGGAAAATTTGTGGGAATTTTGAACAAATGAGGTAACTTGTTTTTGTGCTTTTGCTTATGCAGGTTGTGTATGATCATTTTGATGAAAGTTCTTGGACAGACTGTGCACAGCAAGAAGCAGGTTTGGCTGCAAGTGAGTGGAGCAGCAATTTTGGACCTTTATGCAGGGTTTTGGACAGAAGCAGCTTGATGTTGAAGTGTGATAAAACGTGGAAGACAAAGTTTTTTTGTTGTTATAATTTTCTGTACTATCTTGTTTAATGCAAAAAATGTAAATGGACTAAAATAAGAGAACAAATTGGGCCTACACTTTAAGGCCCCTTTTTTTTGTTGCAAACATTATTATTATTTTTTGATATGACTATATAAAAGAAAAAGAAAAAAAAATCTATGCATATATCTATATATAATAAAATTTTTAAAAAATATGAAAATAGAAAAGTACAAATATTAACAATAACTCATGCTATAATGTAAATTAAAAAAACTTATTTTGAATGTAACTTTAATTTAATTTAAAAAATGAAAAGAAATCAAATATTATTTACAATTTTAATTAAATTAGTAATAAATTTAATTATTAAAGGAAATATTAATTTCGATAATAATAAAATTAACTATTAATTCAATCAACACATGATGTAAAAACTAAATATGTAAGGTGCAAAAGTCGATCATAACTTAGATGCGACAAGATTAGTAAATGAGTTGGGCCAAAGAACTTCACGAACAATCGACTATTAATCAGAGCATAGTTAACACAAACGATGCAAATGAAATTGTGAAAAATAGTAAAAATAAAAAAGACCAGGTCAAAAATTGGGGTGCGACAGATGCCCCTATTTAAGTTTCTTCTATCGAAGATGTGAAGAGACTTAAATACAAAGTACACAATTTTTGTCCTAAGATCACTGCAACAATGCTTATGACATGAATGCAATGAATGTTTTTGAATGCAATATGATATGAGACAGACTCTGTGGGAAATAAAATTTGAAACATGCAATCACATCAAAGGTAATCAGGAGTAAAACTTGAATGAAATCGGAGAGGAAAGATAATCAACCAAGGTAATCAGGGTAAATCCTGTTTGAACCTCGGGAAAAGAATATATGAGATGCCCAAGATAAAACATGAATGAAGTTGTATTAAATGACAATCAAGGTAAAACATGATTGGAGAATATCAAAGGCAATCAAGGTAAAACATGATCGAAGAACACCAAAGGACAATCAAGGTAAAACATGATTGAAGAACATTAAAGGTCAACCAAGATAAAACGTGATTGGACTTTTGAAAAGAAAATATTCATAAACATTCAAGATAAGACATGAACGAGCCAACATCAGAGGACAATCAAGGTAAAGCGTGATTGAACGACATCGAAAGTGATTTGAGGTAAAACATGACTGAAGACAACCAAGATAAAGCATGGATGAGACATCATCGAAGGACAATCAAGGTAAAACATGATTGAAGAACATCAAGATAAAACATGATTGAAGAACATCAAGATAAAACATGATTGAAGAACATCAAGGTAAAACATGACATAGATAACCAAGATAAAACATGACTGACTCAAGTACTAGATAGGAATCAAGATAAAACATGATCAAAGACAACCAAGATAAAACATGACTGAAGAACATCAAGATAAAACATGAATGAAGACAACCAAGATAAAACATGACCGACTCAAGTATTAGATATGAATCAAGATAAAACATGATCAAAGACAACCAAGATAAAACATGACTGACTCAAGTATTAGATGGGAATCAAGATAAAACATGACCGAAGACAACCAAGATGAAACATGACTGACTCAAGTATTAAAGGGAATCAAGATAAAACATGACCGAAGACAAGCAAGATAAAACATGACCGAAGACAAGCAAGATAAAACATGACTGAAGAACATCAAGATAAAACATGACTGAAGAAACAAAGAACATGATTGGGCTTCGAAAAGAAAATATCAGAGGCATTCAAGATAAAACATGATTGAAACAACACCAAAGACAATCAAGATAAAACTGGATCGGACTTCGAGAAGAAAGTATTAGGGACATTCAAGATAAAACATGAACGAGACAAGCTTGACAAATGCCAAGTAAGTTGGATTTAGACCATAAGGTAAGATGTTAAAAGCAACAAGACTTGAGATAGTTCGCATGAATATGTATGATATATGATTCTTTCAATGCATGATATATGAATGATGAATGCAATGCAATTGGTTATGATAACTGAGGTAGACTCTTTGTGAGGGAAGATTGGAATTCTGATTCCTCAACACAAGAACATTGCCAAATCTGTCATGTCACACTGATGATCCTTGTGAGAAGGACTGATAAACTGCTTGGGGATCGCTGAAGACAACTGCCCCTGACTAGCTGATTGTTAACTGATCGTGGCTTCAGTTCTTTGAAATGAATGTCGGGAACACATGCCCCAGTATGAGTCTTGAATAACAGGATCTTGAAGTGTCGTGCCCCTGGTGGGATCACTGATCAAGTTTCTCGACTGTTTGAACTTCCTTGAAAGATGAGTACTTGCGAATGAAATGTTCATTCAAAAAAATGGTAATTTTACTGCAACGCTCAAAGCATATTTTGAAATCAAAATCATTTATTGGAATGATATTATTGATGTAAAGAAAATGAATCAAAGGTCCGAACACAATAGTCCAGACATTCAAAGTGACGGATAAAGCAAAAGGTATGGTAAAACAAACGATTTGCAAAGATCTTTAGGAGTCAGGTTAACGCAACCTTATTGTAGTATGCTTTCAAAATAAACCTTGCTTCAATTAGGTCTTTGGAAGGTTGTAACGTGGCTTGGTTCATGGTTTCAAAAAACAAAGGATATAGGCTCAAAGCATATTTGTACCCACCCTATTCTTCGTGATGATCTTCAATCCTATGCTCAGTTAATTCAAGTTATACATTCAGGTTCCAAAAGACTTTGGAATTGCACCTATGATGATGATGATGGTATAAAGGCCAAGGGAATCTTTGAGATGGCAGTCACCTCTTCCTTTCGATAGTCACAACGTTTTATTATTGTTCAGAAAATTTATTGATTTCTCTTTTTTTTGCTTTATATCCCTAACTTTTGCCTGAACTGTTTCATTTGAGATTACAGCCAGCGGGATGCCCCAATTTTGCCTAAGTCTCCTTCGTAGGTTTTGACTTAGCGGGCTTTTTCTTTGAATTTTTTTTGTATTGGAAAGATAGTGACTGCCTTGATAATGATTAATGATAATCACCTTGGTCACTTTTGATTGAAACCCTTATTGAAAGGTGTACTTAATGATTCTCTTGAAATTGAATGCACAACCAATTTAACTGAGAACTACCCTGCCCCAGGTTAAAATTGCGGGTTTTTCGTTTAAAAAGGAAACTCCAACTTCGAAGGCTCAGAGGGGTTGACTAGGGATTAACTTCCTTATTTCTCCAGTGTTTAGGGATTGAAACAATGCCTGTACATCATCAGCAAAGTTTTATTTGAAAGCATACAATTCAACAATTTGGGTATTTCGTTGTCATCATCCTCCCTCAAATCTTTGCATAAACAAAAGTTGATAAAAAAAGTGAACGAGAGATATATTTTTGTTTTTTTTTTTGAAAGATAAATCATAAAGAAACACACAATGAATGTAAATGAATTGACTCAAATATGTAGTGCTCATTTCATTAAAATTTAAAAAAATAAAGAACAAACAAAGTTCATTGCAAGTACACAAAATAACATAAGGAAATTACAAACAACGGGAAATAAGGCCTAGTGACTAATCGGTGACGAGGAGGAGCTATCCTATCACGAAACACTTGGCTTTAGGGGAGTGGCTCGTTAATCTCAGTCTTCAGCCACTTTGTTCATGCTCGGGCAAAGGGTTCTTGACAACATTAGGATTAATATCCTTGAAGTATAACAGATTTGCCCTCATTAGTTCTTGCACTCTAGCCTTCAACGCGAAACAGCTTTCTAAATTATGGCCAGCACCACCTTGATGAAATTCACAATGCAGATCGGATATGAAACCGGGTGGAAGAGGATTCGGAGGAGTAAAAGCTCTTGTTGTAATTAGACCTTTCGCGACCAATGCAGGGTATAACTCAGTGTAGGTCATGGGAATAGGATCATAAGTCGTCCTACCACGATTCTGATCTCGGTTGGCAGCCTGAGGTCGAGCAGCTTGAACTTGCGGAACCTTAGTCACAGGAGCAACAGTAACTACAATTGGTTGATCATAGTTATTAGTTCTTTGACGAGGTCTTCTTCCTTCGTCGCTCACAGCGTTTGTTTCTCCTTCCTTTTTCCTATGGAAGTTTCCATAAGGTTTCTTTGCACCATTAGAAGATTCAGCAGCATTGGCAACCTTGCCATTCTTGATTCCCTCTTCTAGCCTTTGACCAATGGTCACCAAGTCAGTAAAGTTGGAGGACACACTTCCAATCATCTTCTCCCAGTAGATAGGCGAGAGAGTATCCATGAACATTCCAGTTAATTCCTTTTCTGCCAAAGGAGGTTCCACTTGAGAAGCTAGTTCTCTCCAGCGTTGAGCATACTCCTTGAAGGACTCTCTTTCTTTTTGAGACATGTTTTGCAATTGACGGCGATCAGGAGCCATGTCTAGATTGTACTTGTATTGCTTCATGAAAGCATCATTAAGATCTTGGAAGCAATGGATACGACTCTTTTCAAGTCCCATATACCATTTCAGGGAAGCACCAGTTAGACTATCTTGAAAACAGTGGATAAGGAGTTTGTCATTCTTGGTATAAGCAGCCATCTTGCGGTAGTACATGGTCAAATGACTTCTTGGACAAGTGTACCCTTTGTACTTTTCAAACTCAGGAGTCTTGAATTTGGAAGGCATAACCAAGTCAGAAACTAAGCACATGTTCTCAGCAGCAACCCCAAAGTAATCAGCACCTTCCATAGCTCTTAGTCTTTTCTCCAGGACTTGGTATTGTTCTTTGACTTCGTCAATATCACCAGCTTCTTTTTGGCTTTCACTCTGATGGTCTCCAGCCTGGTATTCAAAGAGAGGATTTCCAAAAGTGGTTTGGGCAGCAGTGTGCACAATTGGCTGAGACTCAGTCATGATTGGTGTTTGGAACATTGGTCGTGAAGGTTGACCTAACATAGCAGCAGTGGCATGAGGCGGAGAATAATTTGGAGGTAAACCAAACTCAGGCCAAGTAGTGGCGGGCCTCTGAACAGGAATGGGGTCTTCAACATCATCGGCAACCTCTTGAATAACAGTCCTTTGAGGTGGTTCTCCTCTAGCAATCAGAACTTGCAACATTTCAGTGAGCTTAGTCATTCCTGACTTCAAATCTTCAATCTCCATTCTGACTTCAGCATTGTGTTGCTCTTGATCTGCCATTCTTCTTCTAACGTTGGCTCTAGTCTCGTAATCGTGTGGAGGAACCAGCTTGACGGTTAACAGAAGACTGTTGAAGATGAATACAGACGGTATGAGTTGACAACTCGAATGAATATGGATGCATGTATGTCATGAATGATTAATATGTAATGGATTTCAAATCATATGGAACAGAAATATTCTGATTTCTTAGCACAAAGTGGCACACAATAGGATAGTTCTAAGGTTTTTTCGACAAGGTTCTAGACACAGTTCTCAGAGTTACAAGCTACTTTTGAAAACTTGATCATCTAGCAAATAACTTCCCACACAACCATGTTTTCAAATGAAGCCTATTCTGAGTGTGGTTTTCGCACTTACCCACAGTAATAGTTACGTTACGCAAGTTGGGTGCGAAACCACCATTTCCTAAAAAGTCATGTTTTAAGGGTTTTTCTAAAGGTCCCTAGAGTTAACGATCCAAATCGAAAACATCATCGCTCAAGTAAATAACTTACTTAACCAAAGACATCTTCTCAAAGGACCTACTCTAGGCGGGGTATTAGTATCTCCCACTTGACTCTACGTCAAGCAAGTTTAATACTAAACCACCATCTTATCTTATGTGTTTCTTGAGCTCGGGTGTAGAGCTTTGTCCATAAAGTGCCAATAATCAAGATATTCCAACCATACAATAAGAAATCAAATAATAAAGGAAATAAAAAAGAAAGTAAATAAAGCTAACAATTATACAAGAAAAACTAAATTAGGGTTGACTCTCTAAGGTAGTCCCCAGCAGAGTCGCCACTTTCTGTAGCGGTAAAAATGTGACTCGACGCGTTTCCACGCATTCGAAGTACAACAGAGTCGCCACCGAACTTTATTTATTCCAAAAGGAAAGGGAAAATATCGATAAAACCCACGAATTAAGAAAAGAAAGGATAAGACGGTCATCGCAACCAAATTTGGGTTCGGGAGTCGGTTAAGCAAGGGGAAGGTATCAGCACCCCTCACCTCCATCGTACTCGATGGGACCCATTTAGTTATTCTTGTGATTTATTGTTAGCTTATTATCTACTTTATTTATTTATTAGGTTGGAAAGAAGAAAAGAACAAAAAAGGGTTTTTTATTATTGTGCTCGCCAAGACATTTGTATCTTGTGCCTACGTATTCCCTAGTGCAATGGGAAAGTCAGAGCAATCGTAGTTCGGGGTAAAACTACGAAATGTTTTGTTGGTTGATTTTAGCGAGAGGGACTCGATCGCTTTCAAATGGAAATACTACGCGCACATGGATATGATATCACTACAAGAATGGATAACTAAATCAAGATAAGACATGATTTTGGCCATCATCGCATTCGAGTGGAAGATGTTAAATCTTCACATGTGGAAGTATGTTCGTATTGAAATTGAATAAGTGTCTCGTTTTATGAAAAAAAGGGTTTTAGAATATAAAAGGGTGTGAATGAATTGAAAGTTTGTTTGTTAAGAGAAATATCAAACATTTAAACAAAGGCTTAACGGCCATCGCCTAAAATGCTTGAAAGAGGAAATTGTATAAGTACGTACAACCTCCTCGTAGGTGATGAAGATGATTTGATGAGTTGAAAGACATTTAATTGGATCCAAGTATTTAAACAAAAGCTTAACGACCATCGCTTAAGATACTTGAAAGAGTGTTTGTTAAATCGGGTTTTTAGAAGTCTTTAATGGAGTCAACGCACTTAAACAATGGCTTAACGGACATCGCCTAGTTGCTTAAAGAACAACTTGTACAAGTACGTACAAACCCTTCTTCATTATCCATTATAGACTAAATTTGATTTGTTTAAAAGAAAAGCGTTTTTGTAAAAAAAATCAATATTTAAAAAGTCTTTAATGGAGTTTAAACATCCAAACAAAGGCTTAACGGCCATCGCCTAAATGCTTAAAGAACAACTTGTACAAGTACGTACAAACCCTTCTTTCCATTATAGATAAAATGATTTGATTAAAAGAAAGTGTTTTTTTTGTAAAAAAGGTGAATTAAATCGAGTTTTATGGAGCGTTTAATGGAATCCAAGTATTCGAATAAAAGCTTAACGGCCATCACCCAAATACTTTTAGGACAACTCGTACAAGTACGTACGAACCCTCCTTGATTCATCCATTAAGTCTCAAAATTCGATTCGATTAAAAAAGGAAATGAAAATAATCATTTTGAAATATATTTGATAAAACTCTAAACATACATCTAAAGAATGTACTTTTTGTCTTTTTATAAAATTTAATAAATAAAATAAATAAATAGATATTTTTGTGATTTCATATGAAAAGAAATTTAGCTTTTAACTTAAAGCAAAAAAGAAAGGACCATCTTTTATTATAAAAAAGAGATAAGATATATTAATATATAGAATAAAATAAAGAATGAACAAATGGGCCCATGGGGGTGTATTCACTCAGAAAAGAGGTAAAGCCCAAGAGAAAGCAAGATATAATAAATAAAAAAACAAGCAAACAGGGTCGGTCCGGGTTGAACCGGATCCGGTGCCCTCTAACTAAGTCAGAATCGGGTTGTAAAAAACCCTAGAACAGAAACACGCTTTTTTTCCTCAATTTACTCTGTTCTTTCTCACGAAGAAGAAAAGGAACTCATCACTGCTCTCATGGATTCTGAAACAACGACAACAAAGACTCGGTCTCGCCGCTCTCTCTCTCTCAACTCGCATCTCACTCTCAATCTCGCCTCTCGCGATTTCTATGGCCGAAATCGGCCCTCTCACTCTCATCACTCTCTCACGATCTCTTGGCCTCACCCTCTCGATCTCCTTCTCGCGATTCGATCATCAACAAAACAAAGCATCACAAAAATTCGAAATCAGAGCTAACAAAAAACCTAAATCCCAATCAATTCCCTTTCCCAAGTTTTCATTAACCTTCACAGTTATAGAAATCGATTACAGGGCTACAAGAAGATGTAAACTAACAAAACAAAATGGAAAGAAAGAGAAACCAGGTATGTTACACTTCTATTCTTCAATCTCCTTCGTCTTCTTCCGTGTGCGTTCTGGAAGATGTCTGTTGTGTGATTGCTGCGTGAGAGTTTGCTGTGTAAACTGTGGTGATGTGGATGTGTATATGAATGTATGGAGGGATGGAGTTGAAGGTTTGTGCGGATGGGTTTGAACGTGGTTACACCGTTTTGGAGGAAGCTTTGAAATTACTTATGCAGAGTTCTTGACCCTCCCCTTTTCTGTGTGGCTCCCCCCCTCTTTATAGTGAGGTCTTCTCAGAATTGGGGGGGAAAATTTGTGGGAATTTTGAACAAATGAGGTAACTTGTTTTTGTGCTTTTGCTTATGCAGGTTGTGTATGATCATTTTGATGAAAGTTCTTGGACAGACTGTGCACAGCAAGAAGCAGGTTTGGCTGCAAGTGAGTGGAGCAGCAATTTTGGACCTTTATGCAGGGTTTTGGACAGAAGCAGCTTGATGTTGAAGTGTGATAAAACGTGGAAGACAAAGTTTTTTTGTTGTTATAATTTTCTGTACTATCTTGTTTAATGCAAAAAATGTAAATGGACTAAAATAAGAGAACAAATTGGGCCTACACTTTAAGGCCCCTTTTTTTTGTTGCAAACATTATTATTATTTTTTGATATGACTATATAAAAGAAAAAGAAAAAAAAATCTATGCATATATCTATATATAATAAAATTTTTAAAAAATATGAAAATAGAAAAGTACAAATATTAACAATAACTCATGCTATAATGTAAATTAAAAAAACTTATTTTGAATGTAACTTTAATTTAATTTAAAAAATGAAAAGAAATCAAATATTATTTACAATTTTAATTAAATTAGTAATAAATTTAATTATTAAAGGAAATATTAATTTCGATAATAATAAAATTAACTATTAATTCAATCAACACATGATGTAAAAACTAAATATGTAAGGTGCAAAAGTCGATCATAACTTAGATGCGACAAGATTAGTAAATGAGTTGGGCCAAAGAACTTCACGAACAATCGACTATTAATCAGAGCATAGTTAACACAAACAATGCAAATGAAATTGTGAAAAATAGTAAAAATAAAAAAGACCAGGTCAAAAATTGGGGTGCGACACTAATGTGAGGCAAACTTTGTAATAACTTCTGTATCAGTCCTCAGGAATGTTTACAAAGTGTTTCTTTTGTTTGAAAGTACGATGTAAAAAAAGGCTTTGTTTTGATCGTTTGGGAATGTGATGGAGAAAATTGTTTGAGCAAGTAAATTATGAGTACTTACCCTACCTATTTGTCTTTGTTTTTTTTTCCTTTCCTTTTAAGGGAAAGAGACTATCCATACCATTAATTGGTAGGAAATCCTTTCATTGGATGTTTCGGGTCATCGTAGGGTCATTGTATGGTGATCGAAGGCATCATTAAAGATACTTTAGCACTTTTGAAGGGACTATCATCACTTTATCGTAGGGTCACTGGGACAAGATCATATTTCGTAGGCAACACGAGGGTCATTGAGGGACTATGATCTTTTGTATCGTAGGGACTATGATGATCTTGTTGAGCGTATTTGTGCTTAAGTATCTCTATTTTCGAGGGACATGACCATTAATCTTTTAAGACAACAGAGAGAGTTACCTTATAGGCGGTGTGTGCAAAGTGTGTTGTTTTCAATTAGTTGATCTGGTTGTTTAAGGTTATCTATTGTCTTGTTTTTATTTTTGCCATACAATCCTATTAGCATACATCTAACAGTTATATAGATACAAGTAAGTACGAAATATAAAAGCAAGAAAAGTAAAGTGCGGAAAACAAATTCCTAAGCTATTATCGCTTTGGGGCAATTACATTAAGAAAATTTTGAGAGAAAGTAAACTACATTATTATAGGGCTTTGGTGTAGTTACATAATAAATTTGTGAGAGAAAATAAACTACACTATTATTTTAATACATGTCTTATACATTTTGATAAAATTGCAAAGGAATAAAATAAAATGTTAAGAAAAAAAGATATTAAAAACCTAGAAATGCTAAGTTAATATTTTTTGTATTCTTTGATTTGAAGTTAATGGTAGAAATTATTAAGAATCCTAAGTTTTATTACTCACAAATTAATCTAGATGTCAAACTTATGTCTACATTAATTTTAACTAAAGAAAAAATATCCTATTAAAATTAACTTACTAAATAAACTATAAACTATTTTTTTTATTTTATTAATTTATTTTTATTTGGTTTTTATTATAATTAAAGAAAATAAAAAAGGATTAATTAAAAAAACAAGAAAAGAAATAATAAAAAAAGAGGCGATAGGCCCATTAAACAAAAAGTCCAAAAATGTTCGATGTAAGTTTCTTGCATTCTTCAAATTTTGCTCAACTTGCGCCGATCACAACTTTCTCGATTTTTGTTATATGAAGGTGATCTTGGACTTTTTGGAAACCTCAAGATGTCCCGTGCAACTTTCATGTTAAACACTTTTTCATTTGGAGTCTTTATCTTTGTGTAAATTGCTCTGACAACAGATGTGTTTTTGTTGACTTTCAAAATGACCTGTAAAGTATTGGCTCATATCTCTTAAATGAAGCATTTTTTTGGAAAAAACCTATAAGGGACAAATTTTTAGATAATCGAATCCCCTTCAAAATAAGCTTATGCTTGGTCAAAGTTCAGTTGACTTCTCCTTAGAAAAACCCTAATTTAGCAACTTTTTGACTTTTGAGTAAATCTTGATTTTCCTAAAGGATCATGATCAACCCTTGATCAAATGATGAATGGGACTTTAAAATCTTGATGTTGGTAAGAAATGATGAACTTTGAGTGTAAATTGGTCAAAGTTGACTTTTGGTCCAATACAATCGATTGTTGATCATTTGAGCAATCGACTGAGCAAACTTGTGAAGCAAGGCTTGAGGTATTGAGAGCCCAATCCCCTTTGAGAAAAGCAAAACCTTAGTTGTAGGTTAATTGCTTAGGAGGAGAGCTTGTCTTGGTTAATCCTTGAGTAGTCTTGAGCCTTTGAGACTCCTATGAGTGGGAGGAAGCTTCTTGAATCAATTTGTCTCAAATATGTGAGGGCAAATTTTGGGGTACAACAGGGGGCATACCCCCATTAAATATTCAAAATAAAAAGGCACGCGGGCCAAAGACTTGTAAAAAGATTAAATAAACACAACAATCAGTCCGCTTCTTCGTTCTGCACCATGTGTTCATCCGGGGAGGTGGACTCCTCTGCTCCGCTGTCATCCCTGAGGTGAGGAGCCACAACCTGCCCGTCAATCACCTGGTGGAGAGGCCCGGTGCCCTTAGTCACCACCAACTCCATGGTAGGATTCTTAATCTTCAATTGAGAAACAGTTGAATTATATGTATCCTGGACGGTTGCCAAACAGTCATCTTCGAGCACCCTGATATGCCCGATTAGAGCAGCCCAGGTCTGAAGAGCCTTTTCTTCATCTGTCTCGTCCTCAGCAGGAGCAAGAGAACGACGAGCACCTTGATATGCCCAATTAGAGCAGCCCAGGTCTGAAGAGCCTTTTCCTCATCAGTCCGCTTCTTCGTTCTGCACCATGTGTTCATCCGAGGAGGTGGACTCCTCTGCTCCACTGTCATCCCTGAGGTGAGGAGCCACAACCTGCCCGTTAATCACCTGGTGGAGAAGCCCGGTGCCCTTAGTCACCAACTCCACGATAGGATTCTTAATCTTCAATTGAGAAACAGTTGAATTATAGGTATCTTGGACGGTCGTCAAATAGTCATCTTCGAGCACCCTGATATGCCCGATTAGAGCAGCCCAGGTCTTAAGAGCCTTTTCCTCATCTGTCTCGTCCTCAGCAGGAGCAAGAGAACGACGAAGAACCGACTCCTAGACCACAGCAGCAAGAAGGGCATCACGAAGGGTCTTCACCAGGAGGGCATGCGGTAACCCCTGGTCGATCCGAGCTGCGTTCACCTATTCAAAAGCCTTCCTCTTAGACGCCAACTGGTCGTCCTTTGTCTTTAGCTCCTCCTCTTTCTCGGACATCTCTTTCTTGTGTTCCTCCTCCAAGGTCGCCAACCTCCCCTTATAATCATCAATCTTTTTTAGCAGTTCGGCCGAATCTGAAGGGACCCCAGAATACATAACTGCCATCTCCAAAATCTACATCATGGCAGAAGCATCCTGAGCTAGACTTGTACTCTTAACAGCCACATCCAATCCTTCTAAGTGGAGAGACTCATCCCGGTGTAGGGTAAGAGATGGCCCACCCTCAAAGAAGTTCCTTCGAAGGAAAGAGGAAGGAAGCTGATACTGGTCCAGAGAGTTATCTTTGGTAAGGTCCACACTGTCCACCAGAGTTAGTCGAGATCATTTGCAAGGTGAGGGACATCGAACGGGAAAAGGTACCGTATAATTCTGTTGGTCCACCGCTGGAAGGGGAGACTGAGCACTAGCCGAGGAAGTAGAGGAAGCTCCCGATCCTGTGCCCGGAGCCAGAGTTACCTCAGCAAAGCGACTCTTGCCAGCTGTCATACCCCAAAATTTTACCATCATATTTCAAGGTATCTTGGCCTAAGTAATTTCCTCAGACATCTATGATCATCAGGTACTCAAGGCTACACAAGAATTGGGCGTGCTCATCCTTCTCCTAAGCAAAAGGTCCCCAGCTAGGGTTTTGTTTCTTCTCAGGGAAAAGAGATTTCTGACACCTCAAGTGGACTTCATGGCTTCCTATATACTTCAATGAATCCCCATATTAATTTTCACGCCTTGATTCCCAAGATTGCTCAGTCAATTCTCAGATAGTCAGTAGTCAACTAGTTTGACCTAAAAGTCAACTGTGGTCAAAACACAGTCAAAACTCTTGATTTTTGGTCAACATCCTTCATTTGAAGTAAGATTCATCATCTGATCAAGGGTTGATCATGATTCATCAAAGAGAGCTCAAAAATCATCAAAAGTCCAAGTTGTTAATTTAGGGTTTCTAGGAGAAAGTCAACCCAACTTTGACTGATCATATCTCTCTCATACTTTATCAGAAATTCCCCAACCAAATCTCATTCTCAAGGAAATTAAATTCTCTACAACTTTGATGTTGGGCCCAAGGTCAAGAATTGCTTCTGCCTGAGAGATATAAGTCAAAACATTACGGGTCCTTCTAGAAGCTCGCAAAAAGCTGTTTTTTATATCTTCAAGATAAAATCTCCAAATGTAAAAAAGGTTCCAAAGTGGCTTGTAGAGGACATTCTAAGCTTTCTAAAATGATCAAGAATACCTTCATAGGGTTAAAATCAAGAGAGATACGCAGTGTTAAAGTTGAGCGATTTTTGAGAAAGGCATGAAACCTCAAATGAGAATTGTTGAACTTTTGAGTATTGGGCCTCCATATTTGATTTCCCCACGTGTTTATGGGCTCATGGGAATCCCATAAACCAATCCTTACCTATTTTGTGATTTTTATTTTATTTAACTATGGACTTATTCACTTAAATACAAATTAAATCAAGTAAAATCATAAAAGACCATATATTGGATTTGTTAAGATTTTGATTAACTCAAATCAATATTATGGGGCATCCAAAACATGGAAAGTGCAAGAAATAGAATGGGAGCCAAGAATAGAAATATGTGGTGCAAAAGATCATATCATATTTTTCACAATCAATGATTGATTTTCTCTTAAAAAGTTCAAACCCTAATTCGTCCTCTATATATATATTCTCAAAGCTCAGATCAGAGGAGGGAGAGAACACGAAAAAAGCTGCAGCCCTAGCCTCTAAGAGTGTTCCAAAATACAAAGAAAAATCAAAGAAAAGTGAGGAATTCATTTTCCTTGTTCCAGTCTTTCTCAAGGCCAAGCAGCCATTCCAATCTCTTCCTAAGGTTGTATAGAGTGAGAATGGACCCCTAATCAAGTCCCATAATGCTCATGACATATGCCTCATATTCTTCATGTTCTTTCATATGTGATTTTCGTTTTTTTGCATATTTTTATATTTTGATACAATCTAACCGTTCCTTTTAGTTCCTTGTATGATTTTAAGAAGGTTTGGATCATTAGGACAGGTTTGTGGCGCTTAGAACAAGAACTACCATGGCTAGGGCATAACAAAGATGGCTCTTCATTCTCAATCATACGGGCCATTTCAATCCAAAACAACAACATCAATGGATTCCTAGTATGTTATTTGTTGGATATGGGCAGCCACGATTGTTGTTTAATTCTGATTTTGCAGGTTTTAAAGAAGGGGAAGTACCTGCGGAAAAATCCGCAGGTAAAGTCGCAACTATATCCGCGAGCAAATCTGCAGGTATGGAGGTTAGAGATGATGAATAGTGCGTTGGAAAAGTGGACCACACGCGTGGCACTTTCACATTGGGAGGTCAACGAACCCAGACTCTCTCTCTCCAGCTCTCATTTGTCCGTCCCATGTCTAGTGGGCCCAGGCTGACTCTTCTTTGACTCTTCCACTAACTCCTTTTGATTTTATATTTATTTCATGTTGACAGTTTCTTAAACAACTTAAGCGCGCAGTTGGATTGCCATGCAAACGTGATGTTCACTTCCTTGTCCTAGGTTCGAACCCAGGCTTTGTACCGTTTTTTTATAAATTATTTGGCTTACAGATCCCATGCGCGCAGTCCCCATGCGTCCCATAATACAACATCAGATGGAGACTATTGGATCGTCCTTGATCCAGATCCGAGGGTCCTGAGGATGCAACTCTACGGTGAACCCTCAATAGACCACCTTACCAGGTCCAGAGCTAAGTTTTATTTCTTTTTTTTTAATTACAATTCTTTTGAATTTTAACTATTTTCTATTCTTTCACATTAGTTTTTTTTTCTCTAAAAATTTTTTATTAACTAAAAATAATATTATATTTTGACAATTACTTATTGTTAATCGAAAATTCGACTTTTTACAATTTCATCCATAATTGCTTTTAAACACCAAAAATTAATCGTTTTTGCACATAATTTCAACCAACTATTTAATTAGGATTTAAGTAATTAATCAAGGTTCCGATAAATAGTTCTTTCCTGCACTAATCTTATTTTTCCATTCTCGTTTCTTTTCAGATATATCAAGACGTCGACTTTGGCTCATGTTACTTGTTTAAATATTTTTATAAATATTTTTGGGAATGTAATAGTTAATTAGGTTTAATTTTCCGTCTTTACTTTCCGCATACCCCCTACAGGTGTTTATTGTAAATCTCCCATCCCTAAACTTGTAATAGCGTAGGTCTTTACTTTCCGCACTTTAGTTTCTGCATAACCTTAACTCAAGATAAATATATATCCTAATCTAACACACTCATTTTACTGTTCACACACTCACCTTTAGGGTTTCCCCTCTTATGCTGCCTTTCAGAAAATAATAGTCAAGTCTCTCGAGCGTAGGGATACCTTAGCGTAGCGCTGCCTTCGATAAAAATCATCATCGTCCCTTCGATAAAAGATCGTAGTCCTTTCGAGTTGCCTACGATTAAAAACGATCTTTTCCCTCGATGTTGCCTCGATATATGATGATAGTCCCTCGAATGCTAAGGTATCCTTACTTGTTGCCTTTATGACTATTCACATCGCATAGGACTTCCTTCCCTCTTTATGGTATGGATAGCCCCTGTGACGATTCGATGACCCTTCGATGACCCGCACATCCAATGTATAGGACTACCTACCCTCAAATGGTATGGATAGTACTATCGCCCAAGGAAAGTATTTAGAATAGGAAAGACCTTACGAACTTAGGGTAGGAACTCTTAAGTGCTTGCTCACAACAAATCAAATGCTTTTCACACTCCGTTTTCTAACGTTGTCTTTTCAGACATTCTCAAAATCAAACTATTTTTCTAAACACACACGACACTTTTCAAATATTTCAAACAAACAAGTGAGCTAAGCAATTAAGAGCCCATCGATAACCATGGATACAAAGGGTGCTTACACCTTCCCTTTGCATAACCTACCCCCCGAACTCAATCTCTTTTCAAAAAAGGTCTTTCTTGTTCTTTTATGCCTTTCCTAATTGGATAAAATAAAAGTCGGTGGCGACTCTTGCTCACCGCAACATTGTTTGCGAAATAAAAATTAAAGTCAGTTCTCCCACCGAGTTACACCAGCCTTCCTTGATTTCACCTTGCAGCAGCTTTCAACATCCGATCTTGTCGACTAGCCATATTCCCTGCCAAATATACGCAACAAAAGGGTCAGCAAAACAGTTAGACATAAACATCAAGCATAATAAAATCCTAGAAAACAATAAGTACCAAGGAGAATCATAGCCTCCTCAGCTGATTCACAATCCGCTATCTCGCGGCAGCTAATGTACCGTGCCTCCACTTCAGGCTCCTCTTCCTCATTATATAAAAGCTTCCCGGCCTTCTGTGTAACGCCCCAGACTGCTTTCGGGATGATCGACTGACCCCACAAACCAACACGGGTCTTTTTCAGCATGCTTTGACCTCACTCGCACACTTTCAAGGAAACTTCCCAGAAGGTCAACCATCCCAGAATTGCTCCAAGTCAAGCACGCTTAACTGTGGAGTTCTTATGGAACGGGCTACCGAAAAGAAGATGCATTTTGTTGGTATAGGTAGTACCCATCAATCCTTATAAGCTTTCCTTCAACCATGCAGTCCCATACCTGCACGGCCTCAGGATTCCTCTCATTCCGATATGGCGACCACCCTAACCCCCATAGGCCTCGGGTGTTCCATGTGGTGCAACCACCCCTCGCCTTCTTCGGCCTCGGGTGTTACATCCTCTACCCTATGAATGGGGAGAAGCTGGTCACAAAGCTGACCAGCTTATTATAGCTAGCCTGGTCGTCAGCAGCCAGGTCCCCTAACCTAGTGATAAACTGGTTCGTACCATATTTGAAGTGGTCCTTCGACAAGTGAAACCTAAAATTGCTTTTCAAATTCATCCGCGGATCACCAATATCATTTTTAATTTGTCGACCATGCCGGTCTAAAGCAGGCACCCTATAGAAAACCGAATCCAGAGCCACTTGATTTTAAGGACGAACAAGATAAAACTTCGACCTGAAATGCTTTACAGAATCATAAAAAGGCTTGAAAAGTTTCTTTGCTTGTCTCAACGAGACCCAAGCAAACCGACCTTCCCGGGTAGTTTGGCGCTGGACGTGGAAACAGTAGAAAAGATATGAGACTGTCTTTCTGATCTGGAGATAATCGCAAGTCAGATCGAACGCCCGCAAGAAAGTCGTTGAATTCAGATGGAGTTGACTTGGCGAGAGCTCCAAGTGGTTGAAAACTAATATTTGGAAGTCGGTAAAGGGAAAACGAAGACCCATCTCACAAAAGACAATCTCGTACATAGGGATCCGGTCGGGCTCATATTTATCACAAACCCTCTAGTCTTCCGTTGGGACGGACACGAAAATCTGAGGAAAAGAGAGATTCAGTAGCAATCACCTCATCGGTCACCCACTCATCCACTAGAATCTCTCGTTCCACGTCCGAAGTGGTAGACGAGGAAGCGGAGGTAGAAGCAACCACCATAAGATCGACCATAATCACCTGAAAAGCAGTATAAACAAGTGAATTCCACAGCAAAATCAAATCCACCCTTCCATCGTTGATCAAGTGAAAGGGCACAGTTGGTCCAAGGACAAATATCCTCGACCCATACCCTTACTCAAAGAGCATACAAATAATCAATCTGATGAAGGGAAGAATGACCGCGACATTTAAACGTTACGACCCACCTCCCTATTAGGAATAGTAAACGAAAGACTCCAAGTCAAACCCGGATTTCGGTTGAAGTTCCACAGGAGAATTCATAGTGTTTATCAGAAAACGCATGTAATCCGTCAAAAGGGAAGAACTTCAACCAAAATCTCAGAAAACTGGGTCCCCAAACACTATTCCTAATGGAGAAATAGGGCCAAACTCTCTTCTGCAACATTGAAAAGAAAGAAAAATTCACATCACTGTCGATAATCACCAACATCCCACCGGAATTGGTAGTAAATCATCCTAAAGACTAACCTATCCACACACATTTCTACACAAAGAAAGATAAACATGACTGTACGACAATAAAGATTAGTAAAACTTACTTGAAAAGCTGGAGAGTGCCGAAAAATAAAGAGGAATGGTGGAATCCAAGGAGGTGACGACGGCGGAGGAAGTAATGGCAATAGGAAGGCAAAGAGTGTAGGGAGAAAACAGAAAAGTGTTAAATGGACTCACAAACCCTATATTTATAGACACGCTGAGAATGCACACGTGGCGTGCACGCCTGAACTCGGGAAGGGAGAAACTATCATTAAACCCTAAACCGTAGTTACTAGGCTAGCTATCATTGCACATTAAATCACACGCAAAGCTCGAGGCGGACACACACACACTACCTTTCAACTTCCAGACAGCCGTTCATCTCCCTGTCTACCGACTAGTACACTCCGTCATCGCTATTTTGCTCAACCCTAGTAATTTCTCCCCCTCATGTGGTCCTCAATGCCCACTCCCGACGACCTTAAGTCATTACTTCCACGCCCGGAAGCAACGACTTGGGGGGCTCCTGTTCTGGACTAGCCCAATTGTTCCAATTGGCCCAAGCCACTCATAGGTATAAAGTGGCCCAAGAAGTATTGACCCAATCCATGGAGACAGCAGAAGGAAATCTCCCCTTTGACCGGGCATGGCTAATTAGTGGATCTTCCACAGCTAAGGATTATCCGAGCATGCTGCGCATTCGTCCCCGCCAACGGCTAGTCCCTTCTGCTCGGCTAGCTAAGACCTAGTCAACGGTTTCCTATATTTCGGGCTCGGGAATTACGCCCAGGCCCAAAATATAGTGTGACCCTATCCTTCCCAAAGAGAACACTATAAATAGCCCTCTACCTCTAGAGGGCAAGGTAATCCGTACTTTTCCTAAACTTCATACTTTTTGTTGTACCTTTGTTCTCTTTCTTACTTTGACATCAGAGTGCCTTGCAGGTAAAACCTTTTTTTTCTCATCATCCATCACCCAAGATCAAGCCGTTCGTTGCTGGCCACATGTTCTGCACCAACCGAACAAGAGTATTATTTAATTTAATTGATTAAATAATAGAAATTAGAATTTTGCAAAATAGAAAGAATATGGGTATAAGGAGAGGTAGGAGTGAGAGGAGAATTGGGATAATTAGGTTAAATAAATAGTTAAGTTGAGGGGAGTTTTAGTCAGCTCGTGAAATTTGTGGGAAAAAGGAAAAAGACTTAGAGCGATCGTGGGAAGGAACGAAGAGGAAATCCCAAAGGCCAAAAGCTGCTTAGATCTACAAATTCGAGGTAGGGGATTATTCATATATGGGTGGCTAAAGAGAGGGATAGTGAGTGTAACACGGTGGAAGAACTGACTTTTATTTTTAAGCAAGCAATGTTGCGGTGAGCAAGAGTCGCCACCGACTTTTATTTTATCCAACTTACTTAGGAAAGGTAAAAAGAACAGAAAAAGACCTTTTAAAAAAAACTTGGGTTCGGGGGGTTAGTTATGAAAAGGGAAGGTATTAGCACCTTTTTCATCCGTAGTTATCTACGGGCTCTTAGTTTGCTTAACTCGTTTTGTTTTGTTTGGAAAGCTTAAAAAAAGCATAGTGTGTGCGAGTGTGTTAGGTTCGGGTATTTATTTATCTTTATGTTAGCGGTCTAACGGTTGATTTTAAATCCTGTCATACAATCCAAAGCATACATCTAGCAGTTAAATATGTACAGAAAAGTAAAGGTGCGGAATGTAAAGGTCCTACGCTATTACAATGCTTTGGGGAGGGGATTACAATAAAAATTGGGGAGTGCGGAAAATAAAGACCTAGTTAAAACTATTACAACCCGAGCGCAATTACATAATTAATAAAATTGTAGAAAAATTAAAGTGCGGAAAATAAAAGATAATATGTATACAAAAATTAAACATATGATGAATGCCCATAAAAAAAATGTCCAAGGCCTCAATGATAGTAATACCTCACAAAAAATAAGAAAATGTTAGCAAAAGTAGTGTGGCATAATATATGAGAAAGGACAAAAATATGAACAATTATTGATTAGAATAACAAGGAAAAATCTAAAAATAACTATTCTAAAAATAAAGTAAACGAATTAAAATAATATTTTTGATATTTTTATATATTGAAAAATAAAAACAATAAACAAATAAGAAATTATAATAAGATAATAATAATAGAAGAATTATGAAACAAAAAAAAAAACTAATAATAATGTACTGATTAGCATGAATAAACTAACGATGACCCAAAATATAAAAACTCTAACTATTTTACAAAAACTATGAAAGAAAGTAATAAAAAAATTAAGTTTAAAAATAAAGAGGCTATAATATAGGAAGAGTAAAAACTATGAAAGAAAGTAATAAACAAATAGTTTTTTTTTTATTTCTTTTACATTTAAGCTAATTAAAAAAATAATAATCAAACTTCACTAATTATCATGCAAACTTTATTAATTAATAAAAAGAAGAAAAAAAAATTATGGAAAAGAGAGTGTTGTCCGCCCCATATTTACTTACTAATATTTTTGTGTTTTTCATTTATTAATCAAATAACTAGTGATAAACCAACATGCTTCTTTTGTTTTATCGTAATACATTTTTTTTAGTGCTAAAATATTTACATTAAATTACCCTTATTAAAGTATCTACAATATCCTAATTTTATATAAATGGTAGTAATAACAAAAATTTATAAAAGAAATAGCAGCCACAAACAAAAAGGGGGAGGTGGACTATGTATAGCTAGAAAAAATTCTTAGGTGGACACATACTTAAGAAATTGTTTTACACATAACCAATCACAGAATTTTAATTAATTAAAAAAATAAATACTGATTTTTCTCTCTCTCCTTCATAATCTCAACCACCCCATGAATCCAATTAAAACCAAAATTAAAATTAAAATAAATTTTAAAAAGACTCTTTCTTATTGGTTGTGCCTAAAAATGTGAATTTAGGGTCGTGTCCATGCAAGAATTGCTCGTATAGCTACGCTAGTTGAATTTTCAAATTTTCTTTCCAACCAGTTATGTTTCGACACGTGGCAAAGAATTGAAGGACAAAAAAGAATAGAAATTGCATGTATTTTCTCTTCTTAAAACATGGTGGTTGCAGGTCTATTAAGGGTGTGTGCATCATGGCGGAGGATACGTTCATCGGTTGTGCTCTACGGCTGCGACGGTGAAGCCGAGCGACAATCCCGAGTGATGGTCTGTCGGAGATCCGCGGTGGTGTTAGTGGAGCGTGGCGTTGGGTGGATGGCCGGAATCGTAGTGCAGACGGAGGCGGATGGATCTGGGCGTCAAGTTCTCGCGTGGTTGATTCGTCGGATACAGATCGGAGTTGTTCCGGCACGGCGGCTTCGACGGCGGATGCGTGTGATTTCCGATTTTGAGCCTTCTTCTTCTCCTTACCTGAAAACATAAACACTGCAGATTTTTATTTCTTATAACTGTTGTGTTGTGATTCTTGATTCAAAATTAGTTGTTATATTTTTGTTGTTGTCTACTCCTGGTTTTAATCGAACGGTTCATGAACATGGTTGAATTGGTTAAATGGTTTTACAGGTTAGTGGTTATGATATTGGTTTTGGTTTGAAAAGAGAAACAAACATGGAAGAGTGGTTAGGATATCTATGATGGCACTGTAAAAATATTTAATAAAATTGTGAGTGAGAGTTTAGTTTGGCAAAAAAGATAAAGGATGGTTGGTACGAAAAGATTTGTGATATAGATAGCAAAATATTTATAGGTCGTTAAGTAAAAAAATAAAATAAAATTGGTACACGAGAATTGTTAGTGTGAATGAAAATTGTAGTGTGAATTCATACATACAGCCTCGGTAAAAAACATGGCATTGAAGGTTATCCGGAAATATAATTTTTTTAAAAAAAAATCACCATCAGATAATCATCATTTGGTCTAAAAAGATGAAATTAAAAAATTAAACGGTGGAGGGCCTAATATAAAATCATCGGCCAAGAACATTGTAAAAAATATTTTTGAAAAAAAAGGAAGGCCTCAGATCAGGTGTCATCATAGGCCAAAAAATAATTTTAAGAGAATAAAAAAGTTTTTTAAAAGAGTTTGTAAAAAAAGGGTGAAAAATTGTTGTGAGAAGTATCAATGGAAATTGAGAGAAATTGTTGGTTATTGTTGATGAAAAAAGAGAGTGTAGAGATCCTCTATTTATAGAGTGGAAATTAGGTCAAAACAATCCTAAAAAGGAAAATATCCGAATGGACCTTCCTTAATGGCCAAGATTAAGAACTTGGACGTGATTGTGTCCAGGTGAATCCTAGTGCAAAAAAAGATAAAAAATAGTTAAAAAACATGGAAATGCACCTGTGATCTGTTGCTTGCAAGCCTTAATTCCTTACCATTTGTGCTATGTTATTTGTTTGAAATAAAAAGCCAATTGAAAGTGTATGAAGCATCGGCTAACATTTTCTATTTATTAAAATATAAGCAATTTAAGAGTAAACTACTATATTTTAAATTAGACTTTAAATTGAATATTTTTAAAATTCAGGATGCCGATGTAAATGAATCCAAGATTTTATAAAAATCCAATTTTAAAAATAATTTTGAAAATTTTTGTCACTAAAAAAGTGTGGGCAAATTTTGGGGTATGACAGTGAGGATTTCTTTTCCCTATTCTTTTATCTGTGATTGATGTTTGTGGCCAAAAAAGGTTTGAGCAAAACTCTGTAAGGCGATCGATCGACCAGGTTTTCCTTTATTCTAACGTATATGACATTAGGGATGGCAATTTGGCCCATCCCTATTGGGTACCCACAAAAATTCCCACAACGGGTAGGATAAAAACCAACATAAACGGGTACGAGTACGGACTCGGGTAATTATCCATTTAAATAAGCGGGTATGGGTCCGGGTATAAGCAACTTAGTATCCATCCCGCACAACATATATATTTATATTATTATATTAAAATAAATTTATATCAATTTTAAAAAATACATCGATGTTAAACCATTACATATGTAACATAAGTGTTCGTTTATTTCATAATTTAACGATAAGATTTTTTAAAAAAATTTAAATGTTATTAAAAATTTTAAATGATAAGATATTTTATAGTTGATATATTTATTTTTTATTAGAAATGCGGGTACCGAATACGAGTATGGGTACTTACATATCCAGCGGGCATGAGTACGGGTGCTAAAGTTGTTACCCAAGCGGGTATGAGCTCGGGTACATGGATTTTTCCAACCATGGGTACGGGGATGGGTACTATAGTATCCTGCCCATTGCCATCCCTATATGACATGAAATAATATAATTTGTAAACTGGTTTGCCCTATTTATGCATTGGTGTTGATTGTATAGTTGTGCATGATTTGACGGTGGTTGTTGATCGGTGGTTTTATGAGATTGTATAATTGTGCATGATTTGACGGTGGCTGTTGATCGGCGGTTTTATGAGATGTAATACCCCGATTCTTCGACACCGGTAATTACCATTTAATTGGTTAAATGGTAGTTAGTGGATATATTGATCTTATTCCATATTAATCTAAGAATGATTATAAGTGAATTGGTAGAGTAGAAAATGAAATGGAATGGTTAGAATAGAAGGAACTGGTTGGAGACCAACTATATGGCAAAATTGTAAGTATGACTTGGTTAGAGGACCTAAGGGACTTTGATATCTAGTTGCATGGGCTTAAGCTCTTGTAGGGAAGAGAAAACATATTTGTTTCTCTCCAAAATCAGAGTTTGGAAGGGTAGAGAGAGTGGAAGCTAGTGAAACAAGAAAGAGAAAGGAGAAAGAAGTTCATCATTTTCATATGTCCATTTTCGCACCTTGGGTACAGCCTTCACAAAAAGGGTAATAACTTTATGCTCATAACTCCAATTGTAACGATTTTGGTCTTGTTAGAAAGCTTACGAAATTCTCTTCAATTTGCATATAAGGTTCATGCTCATAGCGTATTTATTGAAGGAGAAAAACGAGTTTGAAGTTGATGGATCCATGCTGAATGTGTGTTAAAGAGTGGCTACGGAATTGTTGATGTTGGAAGTGGAGTTTTGGCATCAATGAGAGTCCAATGGAAGCAAGAGCATCCTATTAACCACTCTAAATCCATGGCGAGTCCTTAGATAGAGACTTGGGGAATTTCCATACAAGGGTTATAATTGGGGTTAGGGATTTGCGAGAAATAATCCATGAATCTATGATGATAAAACATGTTTATATGATAATTGCTGGTTGTATGTGATGCCTATTGTCAATACATGTTGTAATTGTTGCATCCAGGTGAATTCTAGGGGTTAGAATACCCCCATAGCAGAACTGATGTGTTTTGCATTTTTTTGATAAATTGCTACTCCGCTAAGCAGACTCAGGTTGCTTAGCAGATGTTGTTGTAATTCTTCATATTTTCGTGAGTCCGCTAAGCGGATGGACTAAGGTTGCTAAGCGAAATTTCCAGAATTAAAATCTATCGCGAGCCCGCTATGCGGACCCAGACCGCTTAGCGGATGCTGTTAATAACATAATTTTTTGTTTTTCCCATGAGTACAGTTCTGGTTCCTTGACTTGAACCGGACTCCTCCCTATTTATTAGTACCTACCTGTAGGTAGTGTGTGCAGTATTATATGACTTGAAATCTCGTGATTTCATTCGTTTACTCTTGTGTGCGTGTTATGCATAGTGCGGAAAAGTGGTAATTCCATTATTCTTGAAGTACTTGTTTATGTCTATGAATGCAATACAATTTTATGTGATGAATTATGGTTGTTTGCTAATACCCGTTGTTTCGGGTAAACATTTGGGGCTTATTGTGTTGTGTGATCTCGACATTATGTCGTGCTTGCGTATGCGTGAGTCAAAGCGGGCCAGGGGCTAGATTGGGATGTGACTCCGGCTATGTAGTCATTGAGACGTCCCGGGCTTTGTGGTCCATGGAACAGCCGATCATGAGATCAAATGGCTCACACCTGAGCCACCGTTGCAGTGTGCTTGTGAGGGTCGCGGGGCATTTTACTCACTTGGTGATATCACACTTGCGTGTTCGGTATGGTAGGGTTATGTGGCCACGTAGGCTTATACATAATCGGTAACTCACCTCTAGTGAGGTCAAGTAGACTAACACTAGGCTTTTGCCCGATGGGCTCATGTGTCAAGGTGGCGTTTTGTACTAGGCGTAACTCACTTGCATGAAGAAGGTTAATGGGACAATGACGCCAATTAGGCTAAGTTCATTTCGCGGACACTTAGGCTTGTGCAAACTCGTTTAACCGTCTTGCAGTGTGCTTGTACAAGTCTCTTGACAATAGGCATGGGTGTAACTCATCGAGGGTGTGTATGTTTTATAATCTATGTCGAGACGTTAACGCGCTTCTGGATTCCTCGTATATGGATGCGGGTTTGCATACTTGTTTGTTTGTACTATTTGTGTACTTATGAAATGATGACTCCTATGGTGGACGATTCATGTGTTTGCTCCGTATGTGTACCGGATATGAGGATAACCCCGAATCAATGGTGGATTCATTGTAGTGTTGCATGTACCCTGTAAAACTAAGTGGACCCATAGGATAGGAGGACTCACTGAGATTTAGTAATCTCACCTCAATCATCTTATCTTTTCAGGTGCAGTTTAGAAGTGTCTGATTAGTAGCAGGTTGGATTTGAAGACTTAGAAGTGGTGATGGCTCGAAGACCTTGTTAGCTCTCATTTCTGCTGTGCACATCCATTGAAGACACATGTTTTGTTATTCCTAGTAGAATTTCATGTTGTATTTTATATGGATCATCTTGTAACTTTGGCTTTTGTATGTACTCAATATCAATTTTTATGTTTCATGCATAATATACTAGTCAGTTATATATGGGGTGTTACAGTTGGTATCAGAGCAGGTCGATTCTCGGCCGAGCCATGAGACATCACTAGTAACTCCTTTCCTCCTCGTATGTGTTCATTGCTAGTATGATTTTACTGATATCTCATTCAGTCGTTGAACTTGATCAATTCATCGACTGAGTGCGTGACAGTAGAATTACGGCAGAGCCGCCACGAGGACTAGTAAACCTTCAAGTGTGTGAGCTCGAGTGGTAAGAGTTGGTTGAGTGATGTGTTGATTGGACGATGTAAGTTGAAGGAATATTTGGAATGTCCGGCATAAGGAAAGGATTCGATGCGAGATAGAGACAGTCAATTATGGTAGTAAGACTAAAGACAATTGGAATTCCTAAGGTTTTGTTTGGACGAGGTGAAACTTTCTCTAAGCCTTGGTAACAATAAAGGAAATCCATGGGGTATTTGAGCAAGAATGCAGTAAGGGAAGCTCTCTGAAGACGTTAAGCTGGAAGTTAGTGGGAATCATTACCTGATGAGGGTGCTAATGACGGATATGACTAGTGAATCGGTGGAACGAAAGAACTTTTGGAAGTGTGGACAAAGAAGTCAGACCTTTCTGAGTACGCTGGTATGGGTAGTAATTGGATGGGTGGAGTATTAGATCCTGATTCAATTTGACGTACCCTAAGCGAGAGTGGTTACCTAGTAAGGGTTGGTAGAATGTGCGGATGTGGTAACTTACGATTGGGCGAAGCTTGAATACCCGGTCGGTAGAAGAGGATGTGTATTTCCGTTCTTATCATTTCATACTTAAGTTCTAGAACTACGCTAGATGAAATATGAAATGATATAGAAGTGTGGAGTGCATTAGCCTAAGTTCCTTGCTAGTTTTAGTTCATCTAAACCCGAGTGAAGCCATAGAACTACGCTTGGCATTGGGCGATCAGGTGAGTAAGAGCTAGCATCTATCTAGAATATCAGCGAGATGATTGCAATTGTGTTGGTTGTTTAGAACCGTAGTATTCCAATTCGAATTGGATTATCCTTGGAATCTCATGCATGCGTGGGACAAGTGGGTATGCGCATGGCATGATAATCCGAAGTTGAACCTCAAACCTTCGTGCTTGGCGTATTGGCTATCTGAATAAGTAAACCTTGAATGAGTAACACCCTCAGGTTTTAGCATCCTGAGAAGTGTGATCGAAAGGATTTGAGGAACGATAACCCTATTGGAGACCTGTTCAGACGCATGTCGGTTGTGACTTTAGGATACGCGTGGAGATCGTTATACGCCACTGAGGTAGGTTACCTGGATACATGGCCTCAGAGTTGGACCACCATGTTGGTACTACTAGACAGGTATAATGTTGTAGTATCGCTATCGTGCACAAGATGCGTGAGTTATTTTTCCGACACATGTGGGACAGGGATGATCTGGAGCTAAAGGTATAATCTGATTTAGTATTCGTAAGATGTGGGTCCCAGACTTTCATAAGGTATGTGGGATAAGGATCCATATGTCGCGCTCGATAGTAGAAGACTAACTAGACAGACGATGCTGAGATGGATCAAGATCTGATACTAAGCTTATGGAGACTCTGAGTGATTGTGATCGAGTGAGTTAGTGTCAGGTTGTACCTTTTGGACGTTCTTGCTTCGTGAGGTGTTAAGTTGGCAGTTGGGCATGCATGTCTAGAATGGGAGTCATGTGTGACCATGGTATCCCAGTCAGCACATTGAGTGGCCATCCTTTAACATTGGAAACCAGTGTTAGGATCGGTGAATTGTATCGTAGATTAGCTCGATGTGTGACGTATATGGAAGAATGTCTGTCAATATTATGAGTGAAGGAATATCAATATTGGGAAAGCAGAGATGTCCTTGGTTCAGAATTTCTAAGAAGTCTGTAGGAGAGATGTTGAAGGTGCGAAGTGCAATTTCTTGCAATATAGTTTCCCTTTTGCCGTTAGAAATGCTGCAATGAGGATGCAGTCGAGGTAGTCAGACTAGTGTCGGATTCGGAGATGAATAAGGCATTAGATGACTGTGCGAATGGAGTGTGACTGTGGAAGGGATTGTTATATCAGTAGGTCACACGAGTTATCAGAGGGGATACTATGCTAATAGGATGAAGCCTTTTGGTTGGAAAGAAGCGATGTAAAACTCTTAGAGTTATCGTAAGATGCATTGCGTTTATGAAGGGATCGTTATACCAATTAAGTAACAATACTTGTTGTAAGGGAAGACATAACAGTTATGCGCTGTGGAAATCAATGGCGAGAGACGAATCTCTAAGTCAGGGATTATTTGGCTTTCGACGTCATGGAACCGTAGTGTGTGACTAAAGACTTGTTGAATGGATCTGACCCATAATGATAGAGTAAATAGAGACTTGGTTTTGGGAAGTACTCAACCTCGAGGAATAGTTGGCAAGGAGTGTACGTAAAGTTCGGGTACGTATTATAATTAGACAACTACAGAGAAGGATTGAGTAAAGCCCAGTAGAGTAATGGAACTAAGTGTTTTTTTGGAAGTGGCATGACTCATAGGATTCGGGACGTGTGTGATTGGTCGGGATCAGAGTAGCGCAACGGATGAAGGAAGGACCAAATAAGTCTGGGATAAGAATGGACGGACTACTGGTAGGTTTTGTGTTGGAATGGAAGTATCTTCCTGAGAGAACTCGTCGAAGTAATGTGGTATTAGTCTCAGACTCTCTCGAGGATTCACCATTACCCTAAGAAGTGTTGTTAATGGGCCAGCTTAGAAGGGACTTTGAGGTTGGCATGTGATCAGATTTTCTTAGACCATTGGTTGAGCCTATAAGTATCGAGAGTTACGCGGGATGTCTTGACCACTGGAATGCCGAGTATAAGTGAAGGATTTCAATTAGCGCAAGTTCTTCGTAGTTATGTCTTGTGCACTGTGAGCGTGCATGAAGAGTTGGACAATGGTCGCAGGTTAACGGTTGGAATTCACCGTTCATCGGTGGAACCTTGGGTGAAGTTGTGGAATGTCAAAGCTATAGTTGCAAGATGTTACACCTTGTGGTTTGCGGTGACCGTTATTATGTCTAAACTGGAGTAAGGAGATTCTGTTGTATAAGCAAAGGTAAACTTGGGACAAACTATCCTAAGACTTTGGAAACCGGAAGTTAAGAGCAAGGAATTTGGCGAATACCTAACAACATTGTATGGACTCTTGTGGAGAATAATTTGAGGTGTCGTCGCAGAAAGGAATATTGTGGCAGGAATTCTCGCATGGGAAGTAATCCAAGGAGCTGAGTGAATCAGTAATGAGTGTTGAGCAAGATGAGCATTATAGAGTTTGAACGGCGGATATCCGACACGAGTGGCTGCTAAGATTTCTGAAGTTATGGATATCCAGCACAGAGTAGTGAATATCTAGGACCTTGGAAGGACCTTTCCCCAGGTGTGTCAAGATGGAGTGTTTGGAGAGATATGTTGCGTAAGGATTAGGTTTCTAATCATGAACACTGGAACGCAAGTGTTTGGCAGATTGTATTTCCTCGGATGGAGCTACACTCAGGCATAGTCGTAAGGCTATTTGAATGAGGAATGTAAGGAACATTTCATTCCCTTGTTAGGAGAGATATGAAGAGTTGTTTTCGTGGTGATCGAAAAGAATTCGAGGAAGAATTCTATTTAAGGGGGGAGAATGTAATACCCCGATTCTTCAACACCGATAATTACCATTTAATTAGTTAAATGGTAGTTAAAGGATATATTGATCTTATTCCATATTAATCTAAGAATTATTATAAGTGAATTGGTAGAGTAGAAAATGAAATGAAATGGAATGGTTAGAATAGAAGGAATTGGTTGGAGACCAACTATATAACAAAATTGTAAATATGACTTGGTTAGAGGACCTAAGGGACTTTGATATCTAATTGCATGGGCTTAAGCTCTTGTAGGGAAGAGAAAACATATTTGTTTCTCTCCAAAATCAGAGTTTAGAAGGGTAGAGAGAGTGGAAGCTAGTGAGACAAGAAAGAGAAAGGAGAAAGAAGTTCATCATTTTCATATGTCCACTTTTGCACCTTGGGTACAGCCTTCACAAAAAGGGTAATAATTTCTGCTCATAACTCCGATTGTAACGATTCTGGTCTTGTTAGAAAACTTACGAAATTCTATTCAATTTGCATATAAGGTTCATGCTCATAGCTTATTTATTGAAGGAGAAAAACGAGTTTGAAGTTGATGGATCCATGCTGAATGTGTGTTAAAGAGTAGCTACGGAATTGTTGATGTTGGAAGTGGAGTTTTGGCATCAATGAGAGTCCAATGGTAGCAAGAGCATCCTATTAACCTCTCTAAATCCATGGTGAGTCCTTGGGGAATTTGCATGCAAGGGTTATAATTGGGGTTAGGGATTTGTGAGAAATAAACCATGAATCTATGATGATAAAACATGTTTATATGATAATTGCTGGTTGTATGTAATGCCTATTGTCAATACATGTTGTAATTGTTGTATGCAGGTGAATTATAGGGGTTAGAATACCCCCATAGCAGAGCTGATGTGTTCTGCATTTTTCTGATAAATGGCTACTCCGCTAAGCGGACTCAGGTCGCTTAGCGGATGTTGTTGTAATTCTTCATATTTTCGCGAGTCCGCTAAGCGGACAAACTAAGGTCTCTAAGCGGAATTTCCAAAAATAAAATCTATCGCGAGCCCGCTAAGCGGACCCAGACCGCTTAGCGGATGCTGTTAATAACAGAATTTTATGTTTTTCCCATGAGTGCAGTTCTGGTTCCTTGACTTGAACCGGACTCCTCCCTATTTATTATTACCTACCTGTAGGTATTGTGTGCAGTATTATATGACTTTCAATCTCGTGATTTCATTCGTTTACTCTTGTGTGCGTGTTATGCATAGTGCAGAAAAGTGGTAATTCCATTATTCTTGAAGTACTTGTTTATGTCTATGAATGCAATACAATTTTATGTGATGAATTATGTTTGTTTGCTAATACCCGTTGTTTCGGTTAAACATTCGGGGCTGATTGTGTTGTGTGATCTCGACATTATGTCGTGCTTGTGTAAAGGCGAATAATTATTTCTATCATTCTCAAATAAAAATAACATTCTGACTTGATATCCCCATATATATATATATATATATATATATATATATATATATATATATATATATATATATATATATATATATATATATATATATATATGAAGCATATCCGGTGAGAACTGGTATTTATTGTGAGAAACGAGAACTAATGATATCAATCATCGGATTTAATTAACGCTTAAGATTTATTTATTCTATATAGAGATCACCTTATTGAATATTTTCTATTATACTTAAGATTTTAATAAGATAATCTTCCCATAAATATTTTTCTATTTGTTATTCTAATATTTATTATAAATTAAGGACTAACTTTTTTTCTATTTTTTGATTTGACAAAAATTAAATAAATAACAGAATTTAAATTTTTAATTTTCCCCAAATGAAAATATATCAATGTGTTTTTATATAAATGGTCACAATGGTAAAACGTTCAAAATAAAAAGTTGATTTTATTTATAATATTTTTTATACTTTAAAATTTAATATAGTTCTTTAATTTATATTTTATAATTCATATAATAACTATATTGATCTATAATTTATTTTGATGAAAAAAAGTTGAATGTTCTAATATATTAATGTATATTTTACAGTATAAATAAATACATGATAAATAAAATCAACTATTTATTTTTGAATGTTGTACTATTGTGACTATTTTAAATAAAAACTCATTATTGATTTATTATCAATATATTCATTTGAATAAAAAATGATCTTTCCGAGCAGAGCAGGTGGCCAGCAACGGTGAAGCTTGGATTCCGGGATGGTTGAGAGAAAAGAGGTGGTTGTACCTGCAAGACACTCCGATGCCAAAGTAAGTATTTGGACAATCAAGGTTCAACAGAAAAGTGAGAGATTTTGGGTAAAAAAATGAATACCTTGCCACCTAGGACTAGAGGGTTACTTATAGGGCAGTTTTGCGAGGAGGACTCCATCTTTTGAGGGCCCATGCGAGGCGTTAGACCAGGAAACGCAGAAACTTAGTCGTGGCCGAGCACGAGGCTTCAGCGTGCTCGATTGCATCTTGTTTTTGCCCGGAGCGGGCCGGGGAAGGCCACCACGTGTATGGACCAGAGTGCCTTGAGCTAAAGAGAGGATAGGCCCAATTGAAATAACTGGGCCGATCCAGAATAGGAGCCCCCCGAAGTCGTTGCTTCCGACCGTGGGAGTGATGACTTTAAGGAAGTTGGGAAGAGGAGATCTGCCGGGGAGGTGGACTTGATGCCTCCGAGGAATGTTGCCCTGAAGTCGCTGGGAGAAGGACGGTTAGGCCGGGAGCTAGGAGGCGTGTCCCTTGGGAGTTTAGCAGTTTGGGATACGTGTCGCATTTAATGCGTGATGATGACTAGTCTAGTTGTAGGCTCCTAGGGTTAATGATGACCCTTCCCTTCCCAGAGGTCATGTGCGGCACACGTGACGTCTCTTAGGAGCCTATAAATACTTTGAACCGTCTTCCTTTTCAAACTTTTCAAACTCATTCTCTGTGATTTCTTCTCCCGCCTTCCGCCGTGACGTTTCATCAACAACAGTCGCCTTCTTCATCAGAATCTCAATCGTAAGTTCATTCTTTCCCTTTGTTTTCCGTTTTTTCTCTTCGATTGCTTAGAGATGCATGGAATGTGGTTAGGATAGGGTTTTTAGCGTGACTTTGGTTGTAAGCTCAAGGGTTTGTTGGTGGTAAACGGCGGAGGAGGCTGGTTTCTCCGCCGTTGACAGTTACGAATCGTTAGGTTGTTTGCTGCAAACTTAGTTTCTGCTTCACTGGTTATTTTTAGAGATTTTGTGTTTCCTTTAGTGTATTTTCAAGTTCGTTTTTGGAAGCATTTCCCTAGGGGCAGTGTGCATGTTTTAGCTTGGGTCAGTGTGGACGACATTTGGCTTGACGACCGGTTCTACGGGGAGGGGCATGGTCGGGGATCTTTTGTCCTTTGATCGTTTGTGCGCCCTTTCACTTTGAATATTGGTGGAAGGGTGGATTTGATTGTGCTGTCGAATTCACTTATTCTCCCCTACTTTTCAGGTGAATATGGCCGATCAAGGACGTCCTTCAACCTTGTGCTCGTCATCAGCGACGCCCCCGGCCCAACGAGGGGTGTCCCCGGAGTCGTAGGTGCTAAAGGAGGCGCTCGAAATCGAGAGTCATTTTGTCGAGGACTTATCGGATATTTTCTTGGAGATCGGGGGCCATGTGGATCCCGAGGGAGATGTGATTAAGAATGGGTGGTCCGTACTTGTCCCCGGGGAAGAAGACCGAGTGTGTGACGTGTATGCCCCTGACCTGATTCCCATGTACGAAGTGGTGTTTCAGGAGATGGGTTTCCGGGTACCCTTTACTGATTTCCAGATTGCGGTGTTCAATCACCTAGAGGTAGCTCCCGATCAGCTTCACCCTAATACGATCGCATTCATCCGGGCGTTTGAAGATAGTGACGACCATTCTGTTATTTTTATATTGCTTTTGCGTGCAACGAAAGGTTGCTAATGGTAAGTTCGACTGGGTATCCTTGAAACAGTCGAAGAAGATCTTCAAGTCTTATTCCGACTCCTTGAAGAATTATAAAACGCGTTTCTACCTTATCCGCCCTATGTCCAAGGAGGCTCGCGATTTTGTTTTCTCTCGGGAGCCAATTTTGGATGTGCACGGTCGTCCGGTCCTCAATGATATAGGGGAGCATGTTACTGCCCGAAAATCGAAGTTCAAATTTTTTTGGTCGCGGGACCACTTTGCTTATGGCACCGACCAATATATCACTAGGCTCGGGGACCTGGACGAAGACGGTCGGAGTGATTTCTCCGCTCTCCAGGGATTTGTGCAGGGTCTCCCTCTGGTCCCGAAGCTGGATCATTCGGGGAAGCCCGTTGTTGGTGATGGTGGGGAGTCCGTTATGGAGCCCCGCCTTATTAACATAAAAGATCTGCTGGCGAGCGGGACGGACGAGGGCGCTTTAGCTTACCTTGGTATCTGCCCGTTGCTATTTTTTCATTTTGTGTGTGTGCTCTGTTTGTTATGACGAGCTGACTCTTATGTTTGTTTGTTTTTCAGAATCCATGGACCGGGCGCGTCACGACAGGATGCTCAAGCATGCGAGCAAGACTAAGGTGATGATTAAGAAGAGTGCTGGTCCTCAGCTTGCAACTGTGCAGAATACCCCGGCGACTAGTTCTGGCACTTCCTCCTCCTCCCCGGTGGCTGTTGGATCTCCACTTTGGGCTTCTGACCAAGGGGAATCTCTGAGGCCTGCTATCGTTTATCCTTCCCCCCCTGCGTCAACAACCAGATCCGAACGCTCTGGTCCGTCATAAGCGGCCTAGGGTTGAAGCTGTGGATTTGACTCAGGAGGAGACCAGTGGTCCCTTTAATTTGCCTTCGTGCTTTCTTCAGCCTCGGTTTTTTAAGGGTGGGCCTTCTATGACCATTCCCCGAGCGGAGTCCCTCCACATTGAAGGCCTGGAATCGTCTGTTCGTCATAGGTTTTTGGTGCAGGATGCGGCCGCTGTCGTTAGGGTCCTTGAGTTGGCTGCTTTGTATGCTCGTTCGGCGTCCCCTATCTGCGGAGGCCATGAGGAGGCTCGAGGAGGATTGCAAGAACAAGGAGGCTGCTCTAGAGGGGGTACAGGGAGAGCTGAAGAACCGAGATCAGGAGCTGGCATATTTGAGGGCTCTTCTAGGTGCAAAGCAGGATGCTCTGGCCGATGTGCATGGGCAGTTGTAATACGGTGAACTGACTTTATCGAAATGTCGCGGTAAGCAAGAGTCGCCACCGACTTTTATTTATCCAAATTAACAGAAAGGCTAAAAGAACAGGAAAAACCTTTTAAATAAAAACTGAGTTCGGGGGGTAATTTATACAAAGGGAAGGTGTAAGGCACCCTTTGCATCCATGGTTTTCCATGGGCTCTTAATTGCTTTGCTCTTTCAGAAACCAAAAGTTTAGAAATGTATAAGAAGAAAAATAAGGACTTTAGCTCGTAAATGAGCGTAGCCTTATTGAAGTTTTTTAAGAAGAAGTGTAATAAAAAGATTTTTAAACCAGAGCAAAGCAATTAGGGGCAAATTACCTGGTTAGATGAAAAATGTTCTTTTAGTCTTTCATGGCTATCCATACCATAGGAGGGTAGGGAAGTCCTTTTATTTGGAGGTTGAAGGGTCGTCGAATTATCGTTCGCCACAAGACTGTCCCTGCCATAGAGGGGCAGGTAGTCTAAGGGAAGGATCAGAATAGCCATCTATTTTTTAGGCAACCGGAGGATACCTCAGCATTTCATAGGCAACTTCGAGGGACGAGATCATATTAGCGAATCGAAGGCAGCATCATTAGGGACTTATGATTTGAATGAACTGAGGGCAACATTGCTGAGGTATCCTCGTATTCGAGGGACTTGGCTATTCTGCACTGAAAAACACAAGGCAACAGGCAACAGGCAACGAGAGAGGTACCATAAAAGGTGTGTGGGTGCAACAATCACGTGACCAGATTCAATTATATTATCTTGTAATTAGGTGATTCTAGATTCAATTCGAGGTTATCACTCCCTAGGATTACTAACCATGCAGTTTATATATACAGTGTTAAGTGCGTTCAAGGCCACACAATACAACCAGAAACAGTTACATAATAAACCATGGGGATGGGGGAAAAAGCAATAAGAAAATAAAACCCCAATAATGCGTTTGACATAAGTAATAATCAAAAGAAAAATAAAACAGACTGAGTTTTAGGGTTACCGAACATCTGAACCCTGACTGGTTGGTTAACCCTGAAAATTGGAAAAGGAAAAATAAACAACCAAGGATGAGTGTATGGCCAGTTCATTGATATTGAAGGCAAAACCACAATTTTGAATTAGAAAGGCAAAAATAAATATTTAAATAAAAAGGCAAAAATAAATATTTAAATTAAAAGGCAAAAATAAATATTTAAATTAAAAGAATAGAATCAGGGACTTAGCTTTGATCTGATATGGTTCGTAGTCGGAGGAAACCTGACGATAACCCTGGAAAAAAAACTGCCCAAGAAAAATATTTTCAGTGTAGGCATGATCTTCGTAAACCCCGATCAGGGCACAAATTAATTATGATTAATAAAATAAAAATTGTATTAATTAATTATTGGTTTTCAACCTAATTAATTAAACTGACAAAAATACGTTTTCGATTAGATCATCTAACCCTAATAATTAATTTAATCAATTAATAAAAATACTAACCTAATTAAATAATTAAATTAATCACCTAACTATTCTAATTTAAGTTAATCATCTAATATAAAAATAAAAGTTTAATTTTCATTAAGTGGGAAAAATGTTTTTTTATTAGGTAAAAAGGATTTTAAAAGAAAAAGAAAAGAATTTGGGTGAAAATAAATAAACATAGTAAAAATAAATAGTTAAAAACTAAATAAAATAAATAAATAAAGAAAGAAATAAAAAGGAAAAGAGACTTAGCTGGCGCTGGATCTGGTATGTACGCATCCAGAAGGTGCACCATAGGAAGGTGTCCCCAGGATCCTTGGATCTGACCTTACGTTGATCCTGTGGCAGTGATCTGGGGGTGTACCGTGGGCGTGATTTGCCTGACTCCATCAGATCTGTGACTGAAAGTAATCAAAGAAAGAAAACATTAAAAATTAGTGTCCGCAACAAGACTTGAACCCAGGTTTTGTGTTTGGCTTAGCGTGTTCTCTCCACCATCTGAGCTACGAACAACCTTTGTTTATTACTTCTTTGCTATTCAAAATATATGAAAAAAAATATAACATTAAAATTTAAACAAACTCTCGCGCCCAGTACTATTCATCGTCTCCGTTTGAGGGCCTGGGAATTTGCTACGATCCTGCTGCCTTTTAACTACGAACATTACTGTAGCTAAGACCTGTCAACATCAAACTCACGGTACAGACCAAATAAATATCAAATAAACGCCCAGATTAATTGAAAGGCATCCCCTAAGCACGGAATTGGCGTTAGTTTTGGTCAATTTGGCTTCTATCCAACATTCCCTAATTCGAATTTCATGAACCCTAACTATGGAAAATCTCTCAACCTGCAATAAAACTCAAATTGGACGATCCAGATAGCTTAGAAACTTCACCACAAACATATACATATATTCAAACCATGTTTATAATGCAAGAATAACCGGAATTGGTCGTAAAATGTAGAGGAGCAAACCGCGAACGTATGCTTGTGGTTCTGTATGCTACAAGCCTCGAGAATGATTGAAAACGCTCCTTAGACCTTCAAGGATTATTTTTGAATCTCGAAGAGTCCTTGAATCCCCCCAATTCCAAAATCGATTTGGATCTTCTTTGAATTTGTTGAAGTTTCTTCACAGTTCTTTTTAGCAGCAATCCTTATTTTTTCGTCCCCTGTGCATCTGGAAGTGTCTAAGTACTTATAGAGAGCCTATTAGGTCACTATAACTTGGGCAAATCTTGTTGAATCAAAGATTTGCAATTTTGTTGGAAATTTGATTTTCAATTCTTTCTAAAATTGCCAAGTCTCAATCTTTTCTCACCAATCTCATTTTGCACAAAGTTATATTGAATATATGATGTTTAATTGATTGAATTTTGATTGGAAATCAAATCCATGTCAATCCTCTTCCATGATCCTTTGAATATTTGATTTAAATCACTTTTAATGAACAAAAAATTACTATAAAAATCAAATAAAACTCATAAATTCGTGGCATTTGGATCCTTGATCTTGGATAACTTGTAGAACAATATTGGGCCAAAAGAGATTGGATCTCTTTACAAGGAAATTCAATTTGAAGCCTTTTATTTCACATTTTTTCTCTTGAAATTGTCCAACTTTGACGAGGCGTATCTCCCTCAATTTTTAAGATATGGAGGAGATCTAGGACCTTTTGGAAACCTCAAGATGTCCTATACAAGCCACTTTGGAAGCTTTTTTTCATTTGAGGATTTTATCTTGATGATATGGGGTTTGACTAAAAACTATTTTTGGTTGACTTTCAAAAAGGACCTATAATGTTTTAAGTCATATCTCTCAAATGAAGCATTTTTAGGCTTGGCATGTGAGAGACAAAGTTGTAGAGAATTCAATTTACTTCAAATTAAGCTTTGGATGGAAAATTTCTGATGTTCCATGTAGGAGTTATGGCTGGTCAAAGTTCAGTTGACTTTTCCTATGAAACCCTAATTTAGAAACTTTTGAATTTGTTGATTTCTGATCTTTCCTTGATGAACCATGATCAATCCTTGATCAAATGGTGAATGATAATTAAAAATAAGGATGTTGACAAAAAATCAAGAGTTTTGACTGTACTTTGACCATAGTTGACTTTTAGGTCAAACTAGTCGACTGTTGACTTTCTGAACTTTTGACCGAGCAATCCTATGAATCAGAGCTTGCAATTTGGCATGAGGATCCTTTGGGGAATATGAGAGACCAAGGGTTCCATTTTGAGGTCTTGTGACTTGATTTCACTTTGAAGAGACCAAAACCCTAGTTAGAGGGTTGTTGTTTAGGAGTGTGTACAGTCGGTCAAGTCTTGAGCTTCTGATATTCAAATGAGCTTGAGTATAAAATATGGTGGGCAAATTTTGGGGTATGACAGTTGCCTCTGTTCAATTTTCTTAAACCTGAAGATGTAGATTGGCATGTGTGCCTGTCGGTATCTGAAGGTGGAAGAGGATTGAACACTAGAGTACCAAAAAATTTGCCTTTGCTGGGATAGGGACCTTTTTCGGAGATGGGCTTAGAGATGCCATCCAGGAAGAATATTGTCGGAGATGGGCTTAAAGATGCCATCCGGATGTTGAGAGACTTGATTGAGATGGGCTTAAAGATGCCATCCGGCTTGATAGACTCGAGAGTTAGAATACGTCGTACGTTAGACCGTATCTGAAGGATATACTTAGGATGAGTCGTACATTAGAATTGAGGATGTTCTTAGGATGATTCGTACGTTAGACTGGAGGATGTACTTAGGATGAGTCATACGTTAGACTGAAGGATGGGTCGTGCATTAGATTGAATCCAATTTGCATCGGTAGATGTCTGGAAAGCCGTGCGTTAGGCTGAAGGATGAGTCGTGCGTTAGACTGAATCCAATTTGCATCGGTAGATGTCTGGAAAGCCGTGCGTTAGGATGAAGGATGATTCGTGCGTTAGACTGAATCCAATTGCATCGATAGATGTCTGGAAAGCCGTACGTCAGGCTAGAGGATGGGTCGTGTGTTAAACCGGATCCTTTGTGTCGATAGTTGTTAGAATACACCGTACGTCAGGTTGCATCCTAGGATGAGTCGTACGTTAGACTGGATCCTTTGTATTGAGAAGTATTTGTTAGAGATTGATCGTGTCCACATCGTTCGTGATGATGAAATTAGATCTCTGAGAGTCGACCGTGTCAGTACCGTTCGTAGTAACTGAATTGGATCTTTGAAAATGATCGTGTCTACACCGTTCTTGATGATATAATTAGATCTCTTAGAGTTGACCGTGTCAGTACCATTCGTAGTATCTGAATTAGATCTTTGAAAATGATCCTGTCTACACCGTTCGTGATGATAGAATTAGATCTCTTGTCGTGTCAGCACCGTTCGTTGTAACTGAATTAGACTTTGGAGAGCTTGATCGTGTCCACACAGTTCGTGATGATGGAATTAGATCTCTTGTCGTGTCAGCACCGTTCGTAGTAACCGAATTAGACTTTGAAACTGATCGTGTCTACACCGTTCGTGATGATAGAATTAGATATTTGAAAATTGGAGATTTTGTTCATCTGCTTGTACTTGTATCCTGAAAAAGTAAAGTAAGTCTTTATGTAACGTCATATTGCATGTATTATGTGACGAGTCTCTCAAAATAAATGAGAAACTTGTATGTTTATCATGAAGTAAAGTATGCACTGTATGATTATGTATGTGATGTATGATTATGCTTTATTCTGCATGGTCGAAGAGCTTGAAACTCTGTAGTAATGGGATCTTGTTGCCCGATCTTGTATTGAAGATGTGCAGCTGGGGATTTATGATTTCTTGCTTGGGGATGAAAATGATTTGAATGATTGATCTTTGATGTACCCTGACTAGGGATAACAGAGATGAATAACCCTGTTTGGAGGAGAGAATAGTATCGGAGAACCGGTAGTGTCGAAGATGTAAACTCAGTTGAGGAACTAAGTCTTTGTGGGACGAGAACATTTGGAGATGATCACTCTGTGGGGATATGATCCTGTGAAACCGACTTTTTGGGAAAGCATGGATGTCTTGAACGTTGCCCCCAGTATTATAGTAACTGCCATTCCTGGATTTGTATTGATTAGGACACACCACTGAGTATTGATCAAGATGTTAAACTGGACTTGTATAAATTTGCTCCTGCTAGTAGGGACTTTGAAAAGATTCGCCTCGCGAGGACTTTATGATATGTGTACTCTAGGTGACATGCCCTTAGTACTTAGTATGATGCCCCTGACTGATCGGGAAGTAGCTTCGGACCCGCTTGGGTGCATGCCCCTGATTGTTGATGCTTCTGAGAGATTTTTGAAACTTGACCTAATTATCCCAAATTGATCGGGAAATAGTTTGAAACCCACTTGGGATGTATGCCTTTGGTTATTCGGAATTTGAGAGATTCTTGGAATCTTGACCAGATTGCCCCAGATTGTCGTTCCCCTTGTATACGTAGGAGACATTGCTTCTAGAGTGATCTTGTTTGTCGGGTTAAATGTTAGTCATTAGTTGTACCCTGTGCAGGTTCTTCATGTTGCTAACATTTGAAATTATGTAGCAGAATATGTTTAATAATGAATTCATGAGATGCAATGCATACGTCTGTCTTGAGTTTTTTGAAAAACATTAAAACAGGAGATGTAAAAGCGTGATATTTTTGAAAACGTGATGTTTGTAAAACGAAATATCAACTCAGCATTTTTGGTAAGCCTTAAGGAGTCAGGATACCTTTTGGTGACAGTATGCTTTCGAACTAACCATGCTTCAGTTAGAACTTTCAAGGGTTGTAACGTGGCTTGGTTCACGGTTTAAGAAACAAAGGATAAAAGGCTCAAAGTTTATTTGTACCCTTCCCGATCTTCGTGATGTTCTTCGATCCTATGCTCAATTAACTTTGCGTTTTGAGTTCTAGCAGAGCTTTAAAGTCGTAACTTGGACATTTGATGATGGTTTAAGGCACCGGAACTTTTATTTAGACAGGAAGTCATCCTTTCTTGTAATATTTTCTTTTGTTGAGGATTTTTAGCAACCTCTATTTTGACTTTGTTATCCCTAACTTTTGTCGGAACTGTTTATTTTGAGATTACAGTCAGCGGGATGTTTCAATTTTTATAAGCCTCCTTTATAGGTTTTGACTTAATAGCTTTTTCTTTTTGGTGGATATTGACTGCCTGACTTAATGGTTGCGGGAACCCATCATTATTCGTGTAGACAACAACTAAGATAATCGAGTTAACTGAGTAACTACCCTGCCCCAGGTTATGATTAAAGGGTTTCAATTTGCACGTGAAAGAAAACTCCTACACCTTAGGCTCAAAGGGGTTGACGAGGGATTAACATCCTTATATCTCCACTGTTTAGGAACTGAAACAATGCATGTACATCGTCAGCATAGTCTGTTCAAAAGCACACTGTATGAAGTTGCGGTATCGTTTTCGTCATCCTCCCTCAAAAGGCTTACAGCTTAGCAGGAGTTGAATAATCACAAAACAAATGCAAAGTAAATATACAATTTAAAATGAGTGATAGCGAAATAATTTATTCAAGACAAACATATGTAATGCACTAATGATGATTATTAAAACAGATAATGTCTATCATAAGTCGAATGTTCAGACAAACAGGAAAGAAATTGCCAATGAAAGTAAATCTAATGATCTAAAAAGTTCATCCTTTCTAGACATTAATCAATCTTGTCGTGATTAGGCCCGGGAACCGTGATCACTACAGGAGTCTTGGGATGGTTGAATTCAATTTCACCAGCATCGATCAGGTCTTGAATCTTGTTCTTTAGCATCCAGCAACTATTTGTATCGTGACCAGGGCTACCGGAGTGGTATGCACATCTCATATTGGGATTATAGCCACGAGCGGAAGTATTAGGATTCTTAGGGGGGGTCCTTTAAAGTAATCAACTCTGACTTCAGCAAGTATTGTAATGCCTGAGTCACTGACATATTAATCTTTGTGAACTGTCGCTTAGGTGTATCTGACTCGCGCCCAGTACTGTTCATCGTCTCCGTTTGAGGGCCTGGGAATTTGCTACAATCCTACTGCCTTTTAACTACGAACATTCCTGTAGCTAAGACCTGTCAACATCAAACTCACAGTACAGACCAAACAAATATCAAATAAACGCCCAGATTAATTGAAAGGCATCCCCTAAGCACGGAATTGGCGTTAGTTTTGGTCAATTTGGATTCTATCCAACATTCCCTAATTCGAATTTCATGAACCCTAACTATGGCAAATCTCTCAACCTGCAATAAAACTCAAATTGGACGATCCAGATAGCTTAGAAACTTCACCACAAACATATACATATATTCAAACCATGTTTATAATGCAAGAATGACCGGAATCGATCGTAAAATTTAGAGGAGCAAACCGCGAACGTATGCTTGTGTTTCAGTATGCTACAAGTCTCGAGAATGATTGAAAACGCTCCTTAGACCTTCAAGGATGTTTCTGAATCTCCAAGAGTCCTTGAATCCCCCCAATTTCAAAACCGATTTGGATCTTCTTTGAATTTGTTGAAGTTTCTTCACAATTCTTTTTAGCAGCAATCCTTATTTTTTCGTCCCCTGTGCATCTGGAAGTGTCTAAGTACTTATAGAGAGCCTATTAGGTCACTATAACTTGGGCAAATCTTGTTGAATCAAAGATTTGCAATTTTGTTGGAAATTTGATTTTCAATTCTTTCTAAAATTGCCCAATCTCAATCTATTCTCACCAATCTCGTTTTGCACAAAGTTATATTGAATATATGATGTTTAAGTGATTGAATTTTGATTGGAAATCAAATCCACATCAATCCTCTTCCATAATCCTTTAAATATTTGATTTAAATCACTTTTAATGAACAAAAAATTACTATAAAAATCAAATAAAACTCATAAATTCGTGGCATTTGGATCTTGGATCTTGGATAACTTGTAGAACAAGATTGGGCCAAAAGAGATTGGGTCTCTTTACAAGTAAATTCAATTTGAAGCCTTTTATTTCACATTTTTTCTCTTGAAATTGTCCAACTTTGACGAGGCGTATCTCCTTCAATTTTTAAGATATGGAGGAGTTCTAGGACTTTTTAGAAACCTCAAGATGTCCTCTACAAGCCACTTTGGAAGCTTTTTTTCATTTGAGGATTTTATCTTGATGATATGGGCTTTGACAAAAAACTGCTTTTGGTTGACTTTCAAAAAGGACCTATAATGTTTTAAGTCATATCTCTCAAATGAAGCATTTTTAGACTTGACATGTGAGAGACAAAGTTGTAGAGAATTAAACTTCCTTCAAATTGAGATTTGGATGGAAAATTTCTGATGTTCCATGTAGGGGTTATGGCTGGTCAAAGTTCAGTTGACTTTTCCTATGAAACCCTAATTTAGAAACTTTTGAATTTGTTGATTTCTGATCTTTCCTTGATGAACCATGATCAATCCTTGATCAAATGGTGAATGATACTTCAACATAAGGATGTTGACAAAAAATCAGGAGTTTTGACTGTACTTTGACCACAGTTGACTTTTAGGTCAAACTAGTCGACTGTTGACTTTTTGAACTTTTGACTGAGCAATCCTATGAATTAGAGCTTGCAATTTGGCATGAGGATCCTTTGGGGCATATGAGAGACCAAGGGTTCCATTTTGAGTTCTTGTGACTTGATTTCACTTTGAAGAGACCAAAACCCTAGTTAGAGGGTTGTTGTTTAGGAAAGTGTACAGTCGGTCAAGTCTTGAGCTTCTGATATTCAAATGAGCTTGAGTATAAAATGTGGTGGGCAAATTTTGGGGTATGACAGTAGTACACTCTGCTCTACCGGACCTTCTATGGAGCGATGTTGTCTTCCTCGGTTAGGGAGGCTTCTCTTCGTCGGTCTTTGGCCCCTGTTGAGGACGAGACGGAGGAGGAGAAGGCTCTTTTGACCCGGGCGACCTAATCCAGTACATACGGGTTATGGGAGGAGTATGCAAGGCTGCTGCCGAGGATACCTACAATTCCACCGTGGCCCAGCTTAAGTTGAAGAATCCTGGGGTGGATTTGGTAACCGAGGGTACCGGCCCTCATCACTGAGTGGAGGGTGACCAGATCGTCTCTCCAGATTTCACGGTCGGTGGGGAGGAATCCGCAGCTCATGAGGCCGAGGAGACCCAGATGGAGGAAGGTGTTTGAAGTTTTTGTTAAGGTTTTGGCCTGCGCGCCATTCGTGATTTTGGCTTGTATTCTGGAGGGAATGCCCCCCGTTTTTGCTTTGTAAGGATATCTACCGGCTCGGCCTTCATGGTCGTTAGTCGGGCACATTTTCGGGCTGTCTGCTCATTGTTTTTTAATTTGAATTTCCTTTACTTTATTTTCAACGCTTCTGTTTGCCTCATTTTTTGGGTGTTATGCACATGCGTTCTGACTCCTTGGACAGCGTGCGCGCTGCTTTCCAAGGGTCTTGTAGTTATTTAATGCTTTTGTTAGTTCCCATGTGCCTTTTATTCCTTTTCCTTTTCTATAAAAGGAGGTCCTTTGGGCCTCTTCTTCTTCAACTTTCTGCAGAAATGGGAGGCGCTAAAGGGAAGAAAGTTTCTAAGGCTTCTTGCTCTCGTGGAGTCAAGGGAGCGAAGACGAAGAAAGTTTCCGCCGGGTCCATTTCGCGTTCTTATGGGACTCGTGGTTCAAACGCACAGGCTCAGTCAGGTGTGAGGGTTGTGACCAATGATGATGGCTCTGAGACGGAGTGGGACGAAGACTGGTTTCAGTATCTTCACTCTGAGGATTTTGTGCGTCGGGAAGAATGATGTGTTTTCTTTTTTGTCTTTGCTTTCGCTTGTATTTTGTAACTTGTTTGATTAATGAATAAAATATCATTGTCGTAGTTTTGCTGGTGCATTCGTTAGTTAGGAGGTTTGCTCGATTATCGTGTGTTGGTCGCCAAGTGTGTGGAACTATGGTCGACAGCCGGGGGCATGTGCCTGGCGGGGGTGAGTCTCAGGCATCGTTATGTTGGGGTCCAAGTCTCGTGGTACTTGCTTACGATGGGGTGCTCGGTATCCGTGCTCCCCAAAGGACAAGGAGTCCTCTCGATTACGAGAGCGGGTTGTTTTCGTTTTGTTTCATTATGAGGTGTTAGGCGTGTACCCGGGCCGCACCTATGTTCCGAGCGTTTTTGCTCTTAGCTGTAATATTGCTTGAGTTTTTCAGCGTTCCAAGGTCGAGCGAGCTCTTCTCCTTGTAGATTCTCTAAGTAGTATGCCCCATTTTCGGTCTTCGCTCGGACGCGATAGGGGCCTTCCCAGTTTACGGCTAGCTTTCCTTTGCGAGAATCTTTGTGGTTTCTCTTGAGAACTAGACTATCCACTTCAAATTCTCGTTTCATTTGAGCGAAGCTTCACGCAGAGCGGCACCCGTTCGGATTTCTTCGACCAGATCGAGCTCCTCTCGGAAGGCTTCTCTGTCGGTCTCCTCCTCGAGGGGTTCTTCGGTACGTCTGGTGGGCACATGTACTTCGACGGGGATTACAGCTTCTGTCCCGTAAGCAAGTCGGAAAGGAGTCTCCCCGGTAGTGGAATGGGGGGTGGTTCGATAGGCCCTGAGGACGCTGTGTAGTTCCTCGACCCATCCTTTTTTTTAATTTCGTCCAACCTCCTTTTGAGGCCTCTCAGGATCACTCTGTTAGCGGCTTCGGATTGCCCGTTTGTCTAGGGATGCTCGACTGACGCAAAGTGTTATTTTGTCCCTAGTTTTCCGATGAATTCTTGGAAATGTTTGTCGGTGAACTGGGTACCGTTGTCGGTAATGATGGCTAGGGGCATTCCGAACCGAGCGAGGATGTTTCTTTTATAGAAACGTAGTACGTTCAGCGATGTGATTTTAGCCAATGGTTCGGCCTCGACCCATTTAGTGAAGTAGTCGACGGCGACTATGAAGTACTTGTTTTTGTTGGTTCCGGTCACAAATGGTCTGAGGAGATCCATCCTCACCATGCAAATGGCCAGGGGGATGATAGGGACTTAAGCTCATTGGGGGGTGCGATGTGCAAGTCCCCGAAACGCTGGCATTTGTCACATCTTTTCACATTTTCCTTGGTGTCGTGTTGCATGGTGGGCCGGTAGTATCCTGCCCGCAGTGCTTTCCTGGCGAGGGATCTCCCTCCTAAGTGCTGGGAGTTGATCCCTTTGTGAATTTCCCGAAGTACATGAGGGGCCGTGCCCTCTTCAACGCATTTGAGGAGGGGGTGGAGAATCCTCGTCGATATAATCGATTTTCCACCAGGACATACGAGCAAGCCCTTCTTCTGATAACGGCGGCTTCCTTAGGATCATCTGGAAGGAGTTCGCTCGTCAGATAGTTGTATACCAGAGTCATCCAGCAGGACGCGTCTCTGGTTGAGTTTACGTGCTTTATTCCGGGTGGAGATTCGGTGTTGGGTCTGGGTAATATTTCTTGGATCACTGACCTGTTACCTCCCTTTTTCCTCGTGCTGGCTAGTTTTAATATAACATCTGCCCGGGCGTTATGCTCCCTTGGAATATGCTTTACTTTGGCGCTCTTGAATTGGGTCATTCTTTTGCGCACGAGGCTTAGGTATTCAACGAGGTGGTCGCTCTTGACATGATATTCGCCCGAGATGAGGGATGCTACTAGCTGGGAATCGGTGAATACTTCGATCTCCTGGGCTTCTAGGTCGTTAGCGAGGCGTAATCCTGCGAGCAGTGCCTCGTATTCTGCTTGGTTGTTGGAGGTGGGAAAAGATAGGGAGAGTGATACTTCTATTAGGGTCCCTTCTCTATTTTCTAAGATAATACCTGCCCCGCTTCCAGACGGGCTCGAAGCTCCGTCTACATACAAGGTCCACTTCCTGACGTTGTAGGTCGATGTCTCGGGGAAAGCCATCTCGGCCACGAAGTCCACCAGGACTTGTGCTTTAAGAGCTTTCCTCCCTTCGTACCTTATGTTGAATTCTGAAATCTCTAGCGACCAGCGGAGCATCCTTCCATCCATATCGGGGCGTCCGAGCAATTGCTTTATAGGTTGTTCGGTGCACACGACTACGGTGTGTGCCAGGAAGTATTGCCTTAATCTCCTGGCCGCATTGATTAGTGCGAGTGCAACTTTCTCGATCTGTTGGTACCTGACCTCGGGGCCTTGGAGTGCTTTGCTAGTAAAATAGATGGGTCTCTGTCCTTCTAGGGTTTCTCGGATGAGAGCGGCGCTAACCGCTTCGGTGGCGACGGCTAGGTATAAGTAAAGGGTTTCCCCGATGTTGGGTCTCAAGAGGACAGGCGGGCATGAGAGAACTTGCTTGAGATGGGAGATGGCATGTTTGCATTCATCTGTCCATTCTAACGCAACTTCCTTTTGCAGAAGTTTGAAGAGGGGAAGGGCGTGTTGGGCGGACTTGGCCACGAATCTGGACAGTGATGTAAGCATTCCGTTCAAGGATTGGATATATTTTTTTGAGTTCGGCGTGGGGAAGTCCGAGAAGGCCCGGCACTTGTCCGGGTTCGCTTCAATCCCTCTTTCTGTTAAGTAGAACCCGAGGAATTTACCAGCTCGGACTCCAAAAGTACATTTTTCGGGGTTAAATCTCATTTTGCATTTCCGGGCCTGTTCGAAGACTTTTCTGAGATGGATGGCGTGATCGGTCTCCTCTTGGGATTTGACGATCATGTCATCCATATACACTTCGAGCATATCGCCGATCTCCGTTTGGAATACTTTGTTCATCATCCGCTAGTATGTTGCCCCAGCGTTTTTTAGGCCGAAGGGCATTACGTTGTAGTAGTTGTTGCCCGATTCGGTCATGAAAGCCGTATATTTCTTATCCGTTTTAGACATAGGTATTTGGTTATACCTAGAATACGCGTCCATAAATGATAGTAATTTAAAACCGGCGGAATTATCTACTAATTTATCTATGTTCGGTAAAGGATAAGCATCTTTTGGGTAAGCCCTATTAAGATCGGTGTAGTCAATGCACATGCACCATTTTCCATTGGATTTTTCACAAGTACAACGTTGGAGAGCCAAGTAGTATACTTGGCTTCCGATATGAATTTAGCCTCTAAGAGGTCCCCAACAGCTAATTCGGCAGAGGCCGTTTTTTCCGGGGATGCTTCCTTCTCCTCTGAGCAACGACTTTACAGGTCGGATTGATTGTCAGGTGATGGCATGCTACTTCTGGGTCGAGGCCAGGCATTTCGGCTGCACTCCAGGCAAATAAATCGAAATTCTCCTGGAGGAAGGCCTTGAGTTGTTTTCTGGCTAGTTCAGGTAGATCTGTCCCGATCTTGACTCCCTTGGTAGGATCTTCCCCGAGGGCTATCAGCTCGAAATCTCCGTCTAGGATTGGTCGTAGATCTTCCTCTAACTTCTTCGTATCTGCTTTCCTCTCGGATTCCTTGCGGAAGCGGCTGTCTAGGTCGATGGTGTCGATGAGTGGCATTGACTTTTTGGGCTCGGAGCCTGCACTGGTTGTTGCTTTGTCTTGAGAGGCAGTTTTTATCGAGTTGAGGCCTTTGGCGGATGCTTTGAAACATCTCCTGGCCGCTTCGATGTCTCCGTGGAGCGTGGCAACTTGCCCCTTAGTTGTGTAATGCTTGAGTTTGAGGTGCACGGTCGAGGGGACGGCAATTAGTTCAGCCAGCGTGGGTCGTCCCAAGATGCATTGGTAGATCGAGGGGCATTCGATGACCAGGAACTAGACTTTGACGGCCCTCGCGCTTTCTGCCGACCCAACCGAGACAATAAGTTCGACGAATCCCCATGGTCTCGTCACGGTGCCATTGAAGCCTTGTAGGTCGGAACCTATGTAGGGGGTGAGATGGCGGTCGTCTAGTTGTAATATTTTTAATAGATGGGTGTACATAATGTCTAGTGAACTCCCTTGGTCGACCAAAATGCGGCGCACGTCAAAGTTGGCCATTCGAGCTCGGGTGAGGAGAGGGATGGTGGCGTTAGGAGCACCACCCGGTAGTTCCTCTGGATAGAACTCAATGGGGGAGGAGACGCCCTTGGCGAGGTCGAGAGTAGCGGCTTTGCTCAAATTTGCTAAAATTAGCTCGTCGAACTTCCGTTTACCATGGCGGAGGGGAAGAGTTCCCATGGGCTGTGAGAAGAGATGGGGGAGGACATTCTAGCTCAGTCGGGGAGGTAAAAGTCCTCTGGTCTGGTGATACTCATGGCCACTTGCATTCCGGGCGTATCCTCTGCTAGCTTTTCCTCGACAACTGGTTTGGCTTCCTTGGCCGCCTCTTGTTTCTTGGCGTATTATTTTAGGTGTCCCTCTCTGATCAATATTTCTATCGCGTCTTTCAGGTGGATGTAGTCTTCGGTGTTGTGCCCGTGGCCTTTGTGGAAACGGCAGAACTTTGATTTGTCCGCGTTTGGCCGTGCAGGCATGGATTTCGGGAAGCGGACCTTGTCCGTTTGGAATTCGGTGTTCGCACATTCGTTTAGGATGCGCTCCCCGGATGTGTTCAGTTGGGTGTATTCCCGAAAATTTCCTGCTGGGCCTTTGTAGTCTTTAGGGTCTCGACCTTTGTCTTCTTTCTTCTTATCAGATCCCCTGCGGGAATCGTCTTGACGGACGTCTTTGGTGTTTTCTTCCTGTCTGGTGTTGCGGACTGTGTAAGCGGCTTCTTTTTCCTCGTACTATATATACGCCTGGGCCTTGAGGAAAAATTCGTCAAAAGTGGCCGGCGTCTCGATCCCGACGGCTTTAGCGAAATCTGAGCATGGCCGGAGGCCTCGTTCGAGTAAGAACTTTTTCATGTAGGCTGTAGTGGACACCTGCACGGCCTCTTTGTTGAACCTCTCTATGTAGGCTCGGAGTGATTCGTCTTTCCCCTGGATAATGGCTTCCAGGGAAGCTTCCGATTTCGGATGCCTGCGGGAGGCTGTGAAGTGCCTGGAGAAAAGCTTTCTGAGCCCTTTCCACGACGTGATGGATTCGTTGGGAAGACTCTTGTAGTAGGTCATAGCTCCTTTGCGCAACGTGGTCGCGAATAACCGGCATTTGATTGCGCCCGGTACTCCTCTGTAATCTAGGAGGGCATCGATGTTCTCGATATACTCGTCTGGGTCGGTTGTCCCGTCGTACGTGCCCAGTGGTGGGGGATTTTCGAGATCGATTGACATGGGTGCTTCCAAGATTGCTTGGGATAGAGGGTCCCGACACTCCTCTTCCTTGTCGCTGGGGATGGGCGTGATGGATCGGCTACGGCTTCGCCTGTGTCGCCTACGGTCGTCGTCGTGCTGTGCGGGAGGCGACTCAGACCTTCTCTTTGGTCGGGGAGACTGCGAACGACGTCGTGAACGATGGTCGTTGTGTCCTTTCTTGTAGGTGGGACCCGTATGCTCCCTTGGAGAGGGGGAACGAGGGCGTTTCTTGGCTACGGTCTCGCGCTGGGAGCGAGGTTTATGATCGGGGGAGTCTTAGAGCGACGTTTCTGTTCAAGTGCTCCGATCCTATCGTTCTGTTGTTGGATATGGGCGTTTGTCTGCACAAGGGCGGCCAAGACGGCAGCCATGGTTTGGTCCTGGGGACTTGGACCCTTGGCGGAGAAAGGGTTCTCAAGAACTGCCTCGTGGTTGTCTTTACCGCTGGTATCGAGGTGATGGACGGTGTTGTCATGGAAATCTTCTAGGGAGGGAGACGCCGTGAGACCGTCGCGAGGATGTGGAGCGGTGTTTCTTGGTGGAGGAACGACAAGAGAAATGTCGTTCTTGTTGATCACAATTGCGTCCAGAGAAGAGAAGTCTTCGTTATTGCCAGCCATGGATGATGGTTGAATGAGAGCTTTGGTTTCTGGAATCTTGCAGGTGCAAGAAAGGATCAACAAATGCAAGAAAAGAAACGGGGGAGCTGATGTTTCCCGAAAGTCGGCGCCACTGATCTTTCCGAGCAGAATAGGTGGCCAGCAACGGTGAAGCTTGGATTCCGGGACGGTTGAGAGAAAAGAAGTGGTTGTACCTGCAAGGCACTCCGATGCCAAAGTAAGTGTTTGGACAATCAAGGTACAACATAAAAGTGAGAGATTTTGGGTAAGAAAATGAATACCTTGCCCCCTAGAACTAGAGGGCTATTTATAGGTCAGTTCTGCGAGGAGGACTCCATCTTTTGATGGCCCATGCGAGGCGTTAGACCAGGAAATGCAGATACTTAGCCGTGGCCGAGCACAAGGCTTCAGCTTGCTCGGTTGCGTCTTGTGTTTGCCCGGAGCTGGCCGGGGAAGGCCACCGCGTGTATGGACCAGAGTGCCTTGGACTAAAGAGTGGATTGGCCCAATTGAAATAATTGGGCCGGCCCAGAACAAAAATATTAAAGCATTTTAAGTGATTAACTATATTTTTATTTGTTTTATTTTTTTACTTTTGAAAGTTTTACTAAATTGATCATTTTAAATAAAATTACATTATTGATTTATTGCTTATTTGCAAGTTAGGATATTATTTATTTTTATAAATTCTATAACTATGACCATGTTAAATAAATTATACCATTTTAACAATATTTTAATAATTGTGACGTTTATTGGATGTTGGAAAATTAAAAATTTAAAGCCTATTATTTATTCAATTTTGTCAAATAAAAAATAGATAATGTTAATGTTAGTCTTCAATTTATATTAAATATTATAATAATAAATAGAAAATTATTTATGGTAAGATTCTATTATTATATAATTTATAAATCTTAAGCATCAGTAGAAAAGTAATTCAATAAGGTGATCTCTATATGTAATAAATAAATCATATTCGTCAATTAATCTGATGGTTCTGATTATTAGTTCTCGTTTCTCACAATTGTTGATATCAGTTCTCACCGGATACGCTATATATATTTATATATATATATATATATATATATATATATATATATATATATATATATATATATATATATATATATATATATATATATATATATATATATATATATATATATATATATATATATGGGAAACGTATCAAATGAGAACTTTAGTTATTGTGAGAACTGAGAACTTTTAATAATAACCGTACGATTTAAAATCAATGTCTCAGATTTCACTTAAATTTTAAGAGTCAATAATTAATAGATAGATTCTGGTTTAAATACATATCATATTAATGCAAATCTAAGCGTTGATTTTAAATCGTACGGTTATTATTAAAAGTTCTCAGTTCTCACAATAACTAAAGTTCTCATTTGATACGTTTCCTATATATATATATATATATATATATATATATATATATATATATAGGGTTATATATATATATATATGGTTATATTGACTCCAAGAGTAAGTGATAATAACTTGAAGGATAGAAAAACACTTAGAAAGGGGGGTTTGAATAAGTGTAGCTTTAAAACTTGTAATATAAAAACAATTTGCACAATGATTTTTATCCTGGTTCGTTGTTAACTAAACTACTCCAGTCCACCCCCTTGGAGTGATTTACCTCACCTGAGGATTTAATCCACTAATCACACGAGATTACAATGGTTTTCCACTTAGACAACTTCTAAGTCTTCTAGAGTATACTGATCACTCTAGGAACAATCTGTTTAGATACCCTCTAAGACTTTCTAGAGTATACTGATCAACAACCTGATCACTCTAGTTCTTACAACTTAATGTAAATAAATTCTTTTAAGAGTTACAGTGCTTCTTATAAAGCTATTATCACAACTGTGATTTTCTCTTAAGTTTAAGCTTAATCTCACTAAAGTATTACAACAACAATGTAGTGAGGTTGAAGATGAAGTTTGAGAGCTTTTTGAATTTGACAGCGTTTCTGTATATTTGCGCAAGTGTTGTATTCAGAATTCGTAACGTAGCTTCTCAACAGAACTTCATATTTATAGGCGTTTGAGAAGATGACCGTTGGGAGCATTTAATGCTTTGCGTATTCCGTACAGCATTGCATTTAATGTTTCACTCTTTTGTCAACTACCTCGAGCCTTGCTTTCGCTGTGTCTACTGACGTTGCCTTTCATAGATTTCAACGTTCCTTTTGTCAGTCAGCGTAGCCTGCCAGCTAGTACTTGCTTCTGATCTGATGTTTGTGTGAACAATGTTTGAATATCATCAGAGTCAAACAGCTTGGTGGAGAGCATCTTCTTGTCTTCTGACCTTGAAGTGCTTCTGAGCGTGATACCATGAGAACTTCAGTGCTTCTGCTTCTGATCTCAAGTCCTTCTGATGCTTCCATAGACCCATGTTCTGATTCTGCTTGACCATCTTCTGATGTCTTGCCAGACCATGTTCTGATGTTGCATGCTGAACCTTCTGAGTCAGTGCTTCTTGCGCTGATTTTGTGCATACTCTTTATATAATTCCTGAAATGGAAATTGCATAGTATTAGAGTACCACATTATCTCATACAAAATTCATATACATTGTTATCATCAAAACTAAGAATATTGATCAGAACAAATCTTGTTCTAACATAACTTACTCCACATCTTCACCATTAATTCTTTTCAATCTAATGGTTAAAATTAATAAGGAATAATTTTCTCTTTCCACATTTAATGACTTATTATTTTTAACCATTAGGTTGAAAAGAATAAATGGTTGAGATGTGGAGTAAGTTATAATAACTTACTCTTGGAGTAAATATAACCCTCCTATATATATATATATATATATATATATATATATATATATATATATATATATATATATATATATATATATATATATATTTGTTAGAACTATAAATCTTAACCACTATTTAATTAGTTTTTGAATAAACAAATATATTTACATGACTATTTTATATTTTCATATCAAAATTTACCTAATCTTTATTATATAAAAAGGAACAAAGTATGCAATAACCCTAATCCCGCCCATTATCCTGCCCAATATTTAAGAATATTATTAAAATTCATGTAATTATAACATCTTGAAATTAATATAATTAATGAGTTATGATATATAATAATGATGATAATATCTATTCAAATTTTAATTATAAATTTAAAAGATAAAAATCATAAAATTATTTATTATTTTATTTTAATTCAAAAATAAAAAATGTTTAATAAATTTCATTTTAATAATTATTTAAATTTTTATATTTATATAAAATATTTAAACTTAAATTTCATTTTAAATCTTATTTAAATGTTTAATAAAATGTAGTATTTTTATATTAATAAAATCTTGAATGCATAATGATACTCAATAAATTTTTTTAAATACTAATGTGTAATAACGATTAATTAATAAACGTATTACCATAGTTATAATTTTGTTTTGAAATAAATAGAATTTAATAGGGTTAAGTCTATCGATTTCATATTTTAAATCTTAAATGAAACAATGATAGACAACCATTAATAAATTTTTGAAAAATAATAGACAATCATTAATAATAATGATAATCACCTATTCCAATAACAATTATAAACTTAAAAAATAAAACTCATAAAATTCTTTATTATTTTATTTTAATTCAAAAAAGTTTAAAAAAAAAATTTATTTTAATAATTATTTAAATTTTATATTTATATAAATCTTTATATTGAAATTTCATTTCAAATCTTACTTAAATGTTTAATAAAATGTTGTATTTTTATATTTATAAAATCTTGAATGCATAATGATACTCAATAAAATTTTTTAAATACTAATGTGTAATAACGATTAATTAATAAACGTATTACCATAGTTATAGATTTTTTTTGAAATCGATAGAATTTAATAGGGTTAAATATATCGGTTTCATATTTTAAATTTTAAATGCAATAATGATACACAATCATTAATAAATTTTTGAATGTATGCTTTCACACAATTTTTCCTATGAAAGCATCAAAGTATTATTCACAAATTGTGATTCAAAAGCATCATTCACATTAGTGCAATCTGTTATGGCTCCCATTTACATAGAAGTGGCTGGAATTATTGCTGGATCAATTGAGGGTTCATGTGATTTATTTTTGGACACTCCCAAATCGTAATAATTCTACAGAAGAAGGAAGTCTTCATACGCTTTTGCTAGACGAAAAGGTAGTGAGACTACATTTTTGGACAATACCATGTCTTAAATAACCATTTTTTAATTGCTTTATATTTATTTCCAACTAATCATCTATTAAATATTTGTTTGTTAAGCTTAGAAAAGTTCATGCTACTATTAGAAAGAATTTGATTCATGCTTTTAAGAATCAAATAGAAGAGGGATCTTGTTATGTGCTCGAAAATTATATGGTGGATAGCAATGATCCTTCATATAAGGCTACTCAACATAAGTACAAGCTTAATTTTATGCCAAAAACCAAAGTTTTCAAAGTAGCTGCTCTTGAAATACCATGATATCGTTTTGATTTCATGCCTTTCTTTGATATTTTGGCTACTTCTAAAGAAAGGCTACTTGGTAAGTTTATTTGTTTAGTTAGTTTATTGTTTAATTTTGTATGTATGTAATATTAATTAGGGCAAATTCCCTATCACAAATATAATTTTGTTTAAATTAGATATTATTGGTTACGTGGTTGAAAAAGATGTTGTGAAAGAGAATGATATAAATGGCAAAAAAAATTAAAGTTATGGATCTCACAATTGAGGATTTAGAGTAAGTTCTACCATTATTTGTGAATTTTTAATTATGATACACAATATTTAAGTTGATTTATAATTTTATCGATTTTGATTTTTCAGGATCACTAAAATCCATTGCACTTTGTAGAATGAATTTGCTGAAAGAGTGCATTAATATATGAATATTCATAACTCATCAAATCCCGCTGTTATTATACTTCAATTTTGTAAGCTGAAAAAATATTTTGGTAAGTAAAAATTAGTCATCTTAATGTAAGGTGTCCTCTACTGTTTTTAACAGCATCATGTTCCATTGTTCCATATATTAATTTCTATTTTTTGTTGTTGACTAATAAAACGTGTAATTACTTAGGGGTTATAGGAGTATCTAATACCTTTTATGGAACTAAAATGATGTTGAATGATGATTTGCCAAACATTAATAAGTACAAAACGAAGTAAGTTATTATCTAATTCACCATTTTAAAATTGTTTTTATCAAATTTAATCTTATTCAAAGTTATACTAATAATAATATTTGTAGGATGAATGGTACTGATGTTGAACTGACTCGAGTAGTTAGCAATATAACTGGTCCAACAATACTATCTCTGTTAGATGATCTTTTGCAAACACAGAGGATGACTATAAATGATGTAGCTACACTTTTGTGGACAAAAGGATGTTATTTAAAATTGAAGTTAGTGATGCGAATTTATTTCGCAATTGGCGCAGTTACACGGTTAAAAATCTAACTGGTGATGGAGATACTATCACCAATTTCAAAAGCAATGACAATATATGAGTAATAACACAGTTTTATTGTCTCTTTTTTGCAAATAAGCCCAAGCCAAGTTCCCTAGTATCCTCGATATCTCTTGTTCACGCGATTTTTTAATTTTATTTCCTTGAGATTTGGCTTATTTTGTCGACCTTCCCATAAACCTGGTGAGATCCAAACATCTAGAAAAACCAAAACTTTAAGATGGATATTTCGTCGCAGTGGTCGTACAACAAAAATCACAACAACATAGAAAACCCTACAAAAACACAACATTGAATATGTCAAATGAAACAAATAAACCTCAAAGTTCTCGCCATGTTGATACGGTGGAAAACAGAAGCTGAAGTAGAAATCAACAAAGAAAGGACTACATATCCTTAAAATATTAATGAAACATTTCAAAGTCGCTATGAAAATAGTGATTATTCTTTTTTAACTAAAATCGGTTACCTTTGTTGCAGAAAGATAAAGAGAAGGAAGAAATAATCTCCTTTTCTGCGCAACAGCTCGATCAGGTGCAAGTTCATCATCTGAGAAACAAACCTGAAACAACAAACACTAAATCAGAAGAAATCAGAAAAAATAGAGAAGCGTAGAAAAATAAAATCCAGAACCATTGATGTTCTTATATGGTAGATTTGCACCGATCAAACTATCTTGGCATATATCTAAGGGAAATTTTTTTTTTTCAAATCTCATTTTAAAAAAATACATTTTTCTAATACTTCAAATTTTTTTTATGGAAACTATTAATTTTATTTCAGCTCTCATTGCAAAGTCCTATGATACATTGTACCACATCATGTATAAAATGTTTAATATAAAAAATAATAGGTAAATACCTTTCATTACAACAAAATTATTTTAAATACAAACACGTTATTTTTAATTCATTTTATTCATATAGGTTCATTTTATTAGGGTTTGTTTAGTTCAAATGAGAGGGAGGAGGAGTGAGAGATTTTAATGTAGGGAAGTGAAAGGCAGGGGAGAGGAGGAATTTTTTTTAATTATATATACTAGAATGTTGGCACGTACGATGCACGGGTATTTTAGGATATATACTAGATTTGTTGATAGAATATATTTGAGAGTTACAAAATATTAAATAATAAAATATTATTAAAAAATAAAATATTATTAAAAAATATTAACATAAAAATACATACATATAAAAGTTTTTTATCTAATATTTTTATACTTTATAATTGGAATATATTTGAGAGTTACAAAATATTAAATAATAAAATATTATTATTATCATTAGATGAGTAATTTGGAAGAATTTGAGTTAGTGTAAAAATTAATTTGTTGTCCATTAAAAATTAAATATAATTCTTATTATTAATATATTTAATTGGTAGAATTTAAAAAATAAAATATTATTAAAAATATAAATATAAAAATACATACATATAAAAGTTAAAAATATATACATATAAAAGTTTTTTTATCTAATATTTGTATACTTCATAATTAGAATATATTTGAGAGTTATAAAATATTAAATAATAAAATATTATTAAAAATATAAACATTAAAATACATACATATAAAAAAATTTATCTAATATTTTTATACTTTATAATTGGAATATATTGAGAGTTACAAAATATTAAATAATAAATTATTGTTATTATCATTACATGAGTAATTTGGAAGAATTTGAGTTAATGTAAAAATTAATTTGTTGTCCATTAAAAATTAAAAATAATTCTTATTAAAATGAACAATAATCATACACAAAAAAGAAAAAATATATAATTGTGAGATAGAGAGAAAAATTAATATTTCAAAATAAAGATTTTGTCTCTTAAATTAAAATAATGATTGATTAAATTAAAATAAATATTGTCTTGTTAGTGATCCGTAAGATAAATACATTTTTAATTAACCCATGAGACGGAAAAATAATAAAAAAATTTAACATTTAAAAAAATAAATAAAATATATATTCAGTTGATAACCCATAAAATATAACCTAATAACATGTAAATTTATTTAATATTGTATAAAATATATTTAGAAACATATAAATATAAATTTAAAATGAAGGATTTAATTATAAATAAATAATAATCATAAAAATTCAACTATATTAAATAACCATATAAAAAGTGATCAACAATTCAATTTGATAATATATAAATAAATGAATCATTAAAAAGAATGTTATGATATTATCAATTTTATCATTAAAAAAAGATATCTATCATATTCAAATATCAAAATTGTGATATAAAAATTCAACTATATTCAAATAAATAATAATCATAAAAATTCAACTATATTAAATAACGATATAAAAAGTGATCAACAATTCAATTTAATAATATATAAATAAATGAATCAGTAAAAAGAATGTTATGATATTAGCAATTTTATCATTAAAAAAAGATATCTATTATATTCAAATATCAAAATTGTGATATCCTGCAATACTACTTACTCTTTTATAAATCAACAGACCAAGCACAAGTTAGATTGATAATCACTAGGCACACTTTGAATTTTGAATGGTTATCACACAAACACACTCACACGCGCGCGCACGCATACACATAGGAATTTGCTAACATAGACCGACTTGTTTTTATTAAGGTCTATTTTAGCAAACATTAACTACAAAATAGTTAAATGCACCTTAAGGTGCATGTTGCTAAAACACACCTTCATAAAAATAAGTAGGTGTATTTTAGCAAGTTTTAACTAAAAAATAGTTAAATACACCTTAAGGTGTATGTTGCTAAAATAGACGTTCATAAAATCTAGTGGGTCTATGTTAGCAATCTATATATATATATATATATATATATATATATATATATATATATATATATATATATATATATATATATATATATATATATATATATATATATATATATATATGTGTGTGTGTGTGTGTGGGGGGTTTGCTAACATAGACCCACTACAAAGCTTCTTGTTGAGAAAAAAAAGATGCTACTTGTTATCCTCGGTTTTTTTGGGATACAAAAAACCAATAATAATTTAATTGTTACCAGTACAGTCTGAATCCCCGGTCTCTGTACCTGCAAAATTTAATTCTGTACCAACTGTGTCAATAAATCTCAAATAAACAGCGTGTGAAGTGATAAACAGTATTTGGCGTCTGTGCAAGAATAAATTCAACAGCGAACCAAAATACCGTATAAAAATATTCTAAAAAAAACTGAGTATTCATAAAATCAGGATATTTATGAAATAAAATCCAAGATTATATGAAACTCCAGATTTTTAGACAGAAGTCTGTTGTCTTCTCCTTGAAAAAAAGATGCGGGCAAATTTTGGGGTATAACAGTTGCCCCTATTCAATCTTCTTAAACCTGAAGGGACCGATTGGAATCTGAAGGTAAAAGATGATTGAATATTTAGATGTCCTGAAATTTGCACTTACCTTCACCAGAAGTGATGCTGGAATATGTATTGAATGCGGCTTGATAAATATTGTTGGCGGATCAAAACATTACCTGAGATGGGCTTTCAGATGCCATCTAGTGAATGTGTTGATGGTTTATTCATCAGAATGAATCCATTGATTATATCTTGATGAAGGATATAAATCTCTGTATTGACCGTTACGGAACCGTCCGAGGTTACCGCTTTAAATCTTGGAGGTTGATCGTTACAGAACTGTCCAAAGTTTCTGCTTTGGATTTTGAATGTTGATCGTTGTGGAACCGTCTGAGGTATCCGCTTTAAATCTTGAAGGTTGATCGTTACAGAACCGTCCGAGGTGTCCGCTTTTAGATCTTGAAGATTGATTGCTTTAAGGATCCGTCTGAGGTATCGACTTAGATCTGAAGGTAGATCATTAAGGAACCGTCCAAGGTATCGACTTAGATTTGAAGGTAGATCATTAAGGAACCGTCCAAGGTATCGACTTAGATCTGAAAGGTTTGAAGTTGTTTATTTGACTGTAGTATAGCCTGGAAATGTCAGAATGAGTCACCATTAGACCGTATCTGCTTTGCTTGTTTAGAGTTGATCAGTGATTTGGAAAGAGAGAGCTCTTCAGAATGAATCTTTGGTTTGATTATATCTGAAAGGAATGCTTGTCTGAATAGAACCCAGGAGAATATTGCATGTGATTGAGAATAACTTGCTGAGGATATTCGTCTACCTGAAAAACCAAGTTAGTGACATGCAATGTCATGATGCATGTAATGTATATGTTGAAATTCTCAAACTAAATTAGAACCATGCATGTTATGTATGCATTTGTCATGAAACATTATATGCTATGTATGAATATGCGTATGATGTATGATGTATGGACATGACTTATGCAGTTTAGAGCGTATCAAACTTCTGGTTGGGAAAATAGATCCCTGCTTGTTATTTCGGAAACGATGGCATTATGACCGTTGATGATCTTTGCTATATTGTTCGAGTACCCTCAGCTGGGGGAACTTCCTTACGGACCAGGATGCTCTGTTGAGGGATCTTTGACTACCGCTTGGGGAATGAAGGTAACTTGAAGGTTCTGATTTTGATGCACCCTGACTGGGAATAAGAGAGATGTGTAATCCTCCGATGCACTATTTGATCAAGCCTTGGTGTGGAGGATCACACCCTTCTGGGGATAGTGATCTTGAACAACCCTGCTGGGGAACGAGGAGTAATTGTCTGATGTAATATCTATCCAAGCTTGGAGATAAGGCTTCTCGAATCATATTGTTGGAGAGGGAAATCTCATCGAGGATTCTGCTGAGAAACGTATCTCTGTTGGGGAAGCGTTTCTTTTGATGCCCGTACTCAGTGTCGGTGATAAAATACTCCGTCGGGGAATTAATTGGGCCTTGCTTATCCGAGGATAACTCCTTGAAGATTGCTCTGTGGGGGATATTCCCATGTTGCTGGTTTCGGGATGACATCCAGATGATTGGGATATTACCTGAATGTTATTCCTGTTTTTCTTATAAACATCAATCATATTCAAATGCATATGTTTATTCAAAATTATCATTGAGACGTTTACGCGTTCAAAATAGAAAAAGTGAAAACATTGATTTTGAGCATGAACTGTATTGATTTGAAAAAGAGCCATAATAGGCTAATTAGTACAAGGAGACAAAAATCCTAGTAGTAGGAATTTGTCATAAAACTTTGAAAAGTACTTATAAAGGGAAATAGCTATGTGAAAACAATCCAGTCAAGTTTCAACTCTGCTATTGCCGATCTGTCTTTGAGTATCTCATCCCTCACTTGTTGGAAGAAAATGATTGGACTGATTGGTGCCTTTGATGTGTTGAACCTTGAAGGTGAGTAGGTAGCCAAACGGGACATAGTCGTACGCTTTATTCCCTAACTTTTGCCTAGGCTGCCTTTTCAGGTTTTCAGCCTACCGGGATAATTATTGTTTTATTTTTTTTTTAGTCTCTAATTTTTTCCTGGATCGCCCTTTCAGGTTTTCAATCCACCGAGACGCTCATTTTTGCCTAAGTCGCCCTTTCAGGTTTTCAACTTAGCGAGCTTTTCTTTAAGCGAAGTATTTTTTGACTATGTCCGCATTTACAGGGTGTGGGAAATCCTCGCCATCCATAGTGGTAAGCAACATGGCTCCGCCGGAGAATACCTTCTTGATTACAAATGGTCCCTCATAAGTGGGAGTCCACTTGCCCCTGGGGTCGCCCTGTGGTAAGATGATGCGTTTTACAACCAAATCACCGATTTGATATGCCTGACTTTTGACTTTCTTGTTGAAGGCTTTGATCATACGTTTTTGGTACAACTGGCCATGACAAATAGCCGCAAGCCTCTTCTCATCAATCAAGTTTATCTGGTCCAACTGAGTCTGAATCCAATCGTCTTCGTCCAGATCGGCTTCTTTCATAATCCTTAGGGAAGGAATCTGAATTTCAATTGGAAGAACTGCCTCCATACCATAGACTAAGGAGAATGGAGTTTCCCCTGTTGAGGTACGTGTTAGTGCGATAACCATGAAGAGCAAAAGGTAACATCTCATGCCAGTCTTTGTAGGTTACTGTCATCTTTTGTATGATCTTCTTGATGTTCTTGTTGGCAGCTTCCACCGCGCCATTCATCTTTGGTCGATATGGGGATGAATTATGATGTTTGATCTGGAACTGCGTGCAGAGTTCGGTAATCATCCTGTTGTTTAAATTTGTGCCATTGTCTGTGATGATCCTTTCAGGGATGCCATACCGAGAAATGAGATTGTGCTTGATAAACCGGTGTCATACCCCAAATTTGTCCTACCCTTTAACTTCTAACTGGCTTAGGCTTTGCATTCATGTACATACGTCACTTAGGTCATAACTCACACTCATGCATTCATATCATTGGTATCAATCAAAGACCAGCAGGAAAGAACTTTTGTGGCAAGGAATCTCCTACCAGATGTGTGGATCTGAGGTAATCAGGTGGCTCTAAGTTCATGGAAGTCCTCCTGGATTAGGTTTTTCTCAGTCTCAATCCAAGGTATTGATTGAAGGGTACAAGCCTGCAAATCATCTGGTTCCTTAAATCAGGGTTTCTTTGACCAAAGTCAACCAGTTGACTTTCTGGTCAACATTCAATCAGGAATGGCTTCTATGTGTGAAAAAGTTCTCATACTGACTATGTGGATGTGTTCGTTTGACTGGATTTGATTGGAGGAGATTTAATCAGGAATTTCATCAATAGTCGGAAAAATCAGAACAGTTGACTTTTGGGGTCAAAATCAGAAGAATTATTCAAATATTGACTTTTGGTGGAAAATCAGTCAAGAAAAGTCAAAGAATGGATAAAATCCGGAGGTTTGACAAAAGTTGCCAAAAATAGAAAAAGGACAAAAATGGAAAGTTTCCAACACTTAGAAAAATTTTGATGCTTTAAATCTTGTTGAGCAGTCCACTTCAGCACTAGATTACACGTGGCAAATGGCATTTTTTGAAGAAAATTCCAACATCAAAGTTGTTCCTCTCATGGAGGAGAACAACTTTGTAGTTGGAAACTTTTTCATTTGAAGCTTGTATGAAGAGTTAAAGTGGTGTGAAGTTTCTGAAAATTCATTTAAACCAAGTCATAATCCAAGTCACAAGTCAGGTCATGACCTGGCATTTCAACAAACACATGGCATGCCAAATCTCCAGCCATTTTCAGAGCTCTACAGAAGTGCCATGAATGCAAACTTGGCATGTATCTCTTCCTTGCCATCCCCTCTATCCATTGAAACAAGAATTGGGTCAATTGAACAAGTATTGAGTGAGATGCAAGCCTTCAAAGTAGTGCCCCAACACTGGTCAAATCCTGCAGGCAGCCAAGGCAGATTCTTAAGGCACACGCATGCATTTTAGCAAACACATGGTGTGCCAAATGTCAATGCTTTTTTTCTTCCTCCACAAGCCATTATCTTGAATAAGCTTGATTCTAAACTACTCTTTGCCATGTCCTCTATCTATCGAGCCCAGTATCACTAATTTTGGACATGTATTGATCAAGATAGAGAGGCTCAAAGTACCACCCTCACAAAGTCACATTCTGACCGTACGCATGGGCTAGTATCTTGCAGGGCTGGGGCAGTGGGAATTGCATGTGTTCATGATCATTTGTCTCACACTTCTAGGCCTCATTTTGAGATACTTCCAACACCAATATTGCTCTACTCCATGACCTCTTCCATTTGAGCATAAGTGTGAGCCGATTGAAGGACCATGGTATGAGATATGAGCATATAAAGTGGGGCATGAACATGGTTTTGTTGCTGAACATGGATGCAGCATAATGCATGAATTTGTTTCACAAATACCATCACATTGCCACACATAGCCATGCAAGCTGCTGAATTATGAAAAGACATGAAGGGACTTGCTCCATATGGCATACTTGTTCATTAAGCATTGAAAAGCAACAACTACAACATACACATCCATAGAAGTCCCACATTAAAGAAATGCAAAAGAAACTTATTGCAAACTACACTTCAAGTCCCACACTCAAGAAAGCTGGCTCAAGCTCCAATCATTTGCCATATATAAGGAACTGTGCATAGCTCTCATTTTTACACACTCCCATTCCAAAAACCCTCTCCTCACTCTCCAAATCCACTCACGATTCATACACAGTCACGACACACTTTCATTCTTTCTCCACTCACTATTTCATTTCTCAAAAATTCTCTCCTCACCCTTCTCCCTTCTCTCTCGACTCTCTCCATGTCTTCACTACAAACAGAAATTTGTTACACTTCTAACCAACTTGAAACTCCATAACAGCTTTTTCATTCTTCATCAACTCCCATCTTCATCAACACCATCAACCATAACGGCTTTGATAGCTCACAGGCATAAGAACCCTCTACGTTCAGCAAGCTTCATCGACAACGCACTCCTTCAAGTCTCACTATCTGCATCTTCATTATCCAAAGAATCTGCGAGTTTACTTCTCACAGATCAAAGTCGCAAGAAGATTTGTCAAGGTTCATCTCAAACGCGCAGAGAGTTCTTTATCCGTCGAACCAAGATCTCGCTCAGGTACGTTTCTTAATCCTCCGGAATATAATGGTAGCATACAAACATAAGGCTCGCATATCAGCTGCTGCGTATTGCATTTTTGTATGTGAATCTCGGATCTGTTCGATTTCCTTGGCATAGCGATTGTTTGAGTGTTCTGATGGTGTATTTGAGTTCTTTAAACTGCAAGGATAATTTAGATCCCGCTATTTTGCTTTTTTATGAAAGTTGTGTTAGTTAGGGCTTTTGAAATGTGTTTCAGTTAGTGTGTTAGAGCAAGAACTAGATGAAACAAAGTTCGGATTCAGAATCTACTGAAAATTCCGAGTGAGAAGGTGGTTTTTGTTTTTATTTCTGGGCATTTGAACCGCAACCACGGCGGCGTCCCACCGGAGAAGACAACCGGAGGTCTCTCCGGCACCGGGGTCCTTCTCCTTTGGCTTTTACCTGCGTGTACGCGTGGCTCCATTCTATTGGTCCTCCTCCCACTCTTTTGAATTTTATTTGTCCCATTATAATGATTAGCAGGCGTGTTGTCTAACTGTGATTGGTCGAATCATGCTTTTTCTTTATTCTCACTTAAATCCACCTGACCAATTGATACCAGTTGTTACCACATTACATGATTAATGAACCATACTGTATAATAATCACATGCATATATTCAAATATAAAAGCTGAATTAAAAAACAAATGAATAATGTGGAGTGACATAAGTGTTGGTGTTTGGGACGTGAGTCCATTGGGCCTGAGCTAGCTTTCTGGAACTCACCCCTTGCTTTGCTGATACACCATAGGTTGTTGGAGTGGGACTGGGCGCTGCATACTGTTCCCACCCCCTAACCAGGCCCGGTTTTTTATTCATGACTGGTTCTAATTCATTAGTAATTACTAATACACCCCTCCCTGCTGTTAATAAAAACAATAATAAAATTGATTTCTTTTAATTCTTTTGCACATTAATCCATTTTTTTCCTTAAATAAAAATTGACAAAAACATTTTTCATCCAATTAGACTTTTTAGGATTTAATTTTCTTTAATTGAAATTTTTTAAGTTGTTGTTTCCTTTGTTTTTAATTGGATAAACCAAAAGAATAATAAATAATTAGTTTTAGTCTTTAATTCAAAAGTGGTTTTTAACATGAATAAAAATGCAATTGCTTGTGATTAATTTTCATGAATAGTTTAGATTTTAATTCTTTTCCTTTTGTGAATATTTTCTTATATGGTGAAATGCTTAAATAGCTTTTTCTTCATTTCCATTAGACTTAAACAATAATATCAATTAGGCTAGAATTCTTAGGCTAGTTTCCCCCTATTTCATTCTTTTTCTTTTATAACCATAAAACATCTAAAAATACTTGAATAAATTCCCCATAAAAAATACAAAGAAAATACTTAAAACATTAATAATCAAAGTGAAAATCATTAAAAAGGGAATGGAAGCTTGAACGTCCCTTGCTTAAGGGAATGTTCGAGTGCTTGGATCTCCCTTGCTTAAGGGTCCCATTCAGGCGTAAGTTCCCAACTTCTAAAAAACACCAACCAAAGAATAACTCGAGTTTCCCTTGCTTAAGGGATTTCCTCGAAACACTCAAACTCTCTCTCTCTCTTCTCTCCTTTCTTAAGGGCATTGTTATCTCCGCTCTATTGCACCCTAGGTCGATCCCTTATGCAAGAGCGCGAGCGTTAACTCCGCCCAACTAAAAAACACAAAAACAAACAGAAACTATGGAGCCGAACTACGGCGCTCTGATTCCTGAAAGGGATACGTAGGCATCAAGTCGCGGGGCTTGAACGAGCACATTTGTAAATAATTCCTTCTTTTCCCCGTATTTCTTTTGCATGCATTCGCATTTAGGTTTAGACATAGATACACACCCTTTAAATAGAAACAAACATAGGTGGATACCATCGAGTACGATGGGCGTGAGGGGTGCTAGTACCTTCCCCTCGCGTAACCGACTCCCGTACCTTGATTCTCTGGTCGCAAGACCCTGTTCTTTCCTTTGCTAGGTTTCCTGATATTCCTTTCCCTTATGGGATAAATATATTAGTGGCGACTCTGTTCATTTTTCGCGAGCGTGCGACAACCGGGCCACAACATTTTTGGTGACTGAAGCAAACGAGGTTGCCTATACCCATTTTGTGAAGTAATCAATAGCGACTAGGATAAAACGATGTCTGTTGGAAGCAGTAGGCTTGATTTCTCCAATCATATCGATTCCCCACATTGAAAAAGGCCAAGGAGCCGTCAGAACGTTTAATGGGACTGGAGGTACATGTACTTTGTCGGCGTATATCTGGCATTTGTGACAAGTTCTAGAGTGATGGTGGCAGTCTGTCTCCATGGTAGACCAATAATAACCTGCTCTTAAGATCTTTTTAGCCATTGTATGCCCACTTGAATGAGTACCAAAGGCACCATCGTGTATGTCTTCCATAATCTGTTCCGCTTCCTTCTTGTTCACACAACGAAGCAGAGTCGAGTCATGGTTGCGCTTGTACAGGATTCCATTACATAGAAAGAATTTGGCAGCAAATCTTCTTAGAAACTTTCTGTCATTAATGGATGCCCCTTCAGGGTACTCCTGGGCTTCGAGATATCTTTTTACTTCATGGAACCATGGTTTTTCTTCCACTCCTTCGGTATCAATCTCATTGCAATAGGCTGGTTCATCCTGTTGTAAATGGTGATTATTGGCGCCTCATTATCCCACCTGGCTTTGAACATAGATGACATGGTAGCTAAGGCATCAGCCAGTTGATTTTCTTCTCGCGGGATATGTTCAAAAGTGATTTCTTCAAAGTAAGGAATCAAACTCAGCACATATTCTTTGTAAGGAATTAGATTCGGGTGCTTCGTGTCCCATTCCCCTTTAACTTGATAAATTACAAGGGCCGAGTCTCCGTAGACCTCCAGGAACTTGATTCTCAGATCGATTGCAGCTTTAAGACCCAGAATACATGCTTCATACTCGGCTATATTGTTAGTGCAATTGAAACATAATCTGGCAGTGAATGGTGTATGTCCTCCTGCAGGAGAAATGATCACAGCTCCGATGCCATTGCCAAGCGCATTAGAGGCTCCATCAAAAACCATAGTCCATCGGGATCCTGGCTCGGGTCCTTCCTCCGGTCCGGGTTGTTTGTAGTCAGTAACTAGCATAATATCTTCATCTGGGAAATCAAAGTTCAATGGTTGATAATCATCCACTGCTTGATGAGCCAGATGATTAGCTACCACACTTCCCTTGATCGCTTTTTGCGAAGTGTACTGGATGTCATACTCTGTTAAGATCATTTTCCATCTTGCTATTCTTCCAGAGAGAGCAGGTTTTTCGAACACATATTTGATAGGATCCATTTTGGAGATCAGCAAAGTGGTATGGTTTAGCATATACTGTCTTAGTCGGCGAGCCGCCCATGCCAAGGCACAGCAAGTTTTCTCGAGCAGTGAGTATCTTGTTTCACAATCAGTAAACTTTTTTCTAAGATAGTAGATTGCATGCTCTTTTCAGCCAGACTCGTCATGTTGCCCTAGTACACACCCCATTGAATCTTCTAACACTGTTAGGTACATTATCAGAGGTCTTCCTTCCACTGGCGGTAACAAGATTGGTGGTTTTTGAAGATATTCTTTGATCTTATCAAAGGCTAATTGGCATTTGTCGTTCCATCTTTCTACTTGATCTTTCTTCAACAATTTGAAGATTGGCACACAAGTAGTAGTCATATGGGCAATAAATATGGCGATGTAGTTCAGACGTCCCAAGAATCCTCTGACTTGCTTCTCGGTACGGGGTATGGGCATTTCTTGAATGGCTTTGACCTTGGCAGGATCAACTTCAATACCCTTGCTGCTGACTATGAAACCTAAGAGTTTACCGGATCTTACTCCAAAGGTACACTTGTTCGGATTCAGTCGCAACCTGTACTTCTTGAGTCTGTCAAACAGCTTGTGCAGATGACCCATATGTTCTTCTTCGGTGTTGGACTTTGCAATCATATCATCCACATAAACCTCTATTTCCTGATGAATTATATCATGGAACAGAGCTACCATTGCACGCTGATACGTTGCTCTTGCATTTTTTAAACCAAAGGGCATTACTTTGTAACAAAAGGTTCCCCAGGGTGTTGTGAAGGTTGTTTTTTCCATGTCTTCGGGCGCCATCTTGATTTGATTGTAACCTGAGAATCCATCCATAAAGGAAAATATCTTGCATTGTGCAGTATTGTTAACCAGTACATCGATGTGAGGTAAAGGGAAATCATCTTTGGGGCTTGCCCGATTCACATCTCTGTAGTCTACACACATTCTGACTTTCCCGTCTTTTTTAGGCACAGGCACGATGTTAGCTATCCATGGAGGATAACTCACAACTTTTAGAAAACCAGCGTTGAGTTGCTTCTCAACCTCGTCTTTAATCTTTTTGGACATATCGGGCCTACTTCTTCGCAGCTTCTGCTTAACTAGAGTGCTACCTTCTTTGATTGGCAGGCGATGGACCACAATATTCTTGTCGAGACCAGGCATATCTTCATAGGACCAAGCGAATATCTCAACGTAGTCTTGTAACATTTGAATCAGTCTTTGCTTGACACTGTCTTCTAAATCAGCCCCTATCTTGACTTCTTTCTTTTCTTCGTCACTGCCTAGGTTGATAACCTCAATTGGTTCTTCATGCGGTTGTATAGTCTTTTCTTCTTGTTCTAACAGCCTTGCAAGTTCCCTAGGTACTTCACAATCTTCCTCACTTTCGTCCTCAGTTTGGTAGATCGGATTTTCAAAGTCATGACTGGCAATAGCAGAGTCGTTATCAACAGGATCCAGAGTGAATGTGAATCTGCATTTATTATGTGGGTGTGTGTAAGAACACATAACTATTTGAAAACGAATAAAGTAAAGAAAGAAACAAAAAGGATCGCAAAATTCGAATATGCAAACGTCCCATGATTTTATTGAATGAACATATGATCATGGTATGACAAACCCTTATAAAAAGGACCAGTGTGCTTCGGGCAAGGCACCAGGCTTTTAAGTTCATGGTTCGATAGTACAGGAACCATTTTTATTTTTTGAACATATAAACAACGAAAACAGGAAATTGCATTTACTCCTGATCAAAGGAGATAACATCTTCGGCTTCCCAGTTGTTCAATCCATTGTTGTGAGTAGGGAATATCCAGTTGCTCCAGTTGCAGTTGTCTTCTTCATCTTCCACGGCATTGACTTCTTTGGTGGCGAGATGAGCTGTTGATCCTTCAGGATGAGCAAGATGCTCTGCTGGATATGAGAGCCCAGGCTGAGGTACCTCTGTTGGCTGAGAGAGATACTCGATAAGATCGTCCCATCCAGTTGGGATGATGTCTTTGATAGAGACTTGTGCACTCTGGGGAGCAGTGTACTTTACCAGAAAATCATTCTCGTCATTTGGTGTTTCCCAGACTTCTTCAGGAGTGACAGGGCTTGTGATTGTCATATTGTCTTCGAAATGTTCATCCCACCCCGTTGGGATAATGTCTTCAATAGCGATTTGCAAGCTCAGGGGAGCGGAATATTTCACCATAAAGTCATACTTGCCACTTGGTTCTCCCAGTGTATCCCAGACTTCTTTTGGACTAGGTGGACTTTGGTATTGCTTAGTAATGGGACCTGTGATACCTATGTCATCTTCGAACTGATCATCCCATCCAGTTGGGACAATGTCCTCAATGGCAATCAGAGAACTCTGAGGAGCAGTGTATTTCACTAAAAAGTCGTACTTGCCGCTTGGTTCTCCCAAAGTATCCCAAACCTCCTTGGAAACGGGTGGAACTTCATTTGGATGTTGCTTAGTAATATAGTTCGAGATCACTTCGTCGTCTTCAATAGCATTTACTCCTTGGCTGATGAAATGGGACCTTAATCCTCCAAAACAAGGACTTTGATCATTCTTCCGAGTTCCATTAGCATAGCCCAGACCTAGCTTATCGAACTTGTAAGGCACATCAAGGAGTTGTCCCCATACTGTGCAACCACCCTCTTCGATCACAGCCTTAGCATCTTTGAGAGAAGCCATTGTTGGAGTTATTTTTGTAGCAGGAGTAGCGGAAATATGTTTGGCAGTAGAGACAGCTGGAGGGACCACCTCAAAAGATTGGCAGGGGGTTTCGATGAATTCACCATCCATCTCAACATTCTTGGAGTTACTCAGGTGGCTAACCATATATTCTTCTTCACCATGAACCGTGACGACCTTGCCTTTTATAGGATATTTTAACTTCTGATGCAGGGTAGAAGTTACAGCGCTTGCCCCATGTATCCAAGGGCGTCCTAGTAAACAGGAGTATGCTGGATGAATTTCCATCACGTAAAAGGTAGAATCAAAGATCTGAGATCCTACTCTGATTGGGAGCTTAACTTCTACGTATACTATTCTCGTTGACCCGTCGAAGGCTCTTACCACAACATCGCTTGGTTGTAACACAACTCCTTCGAAGTCAAGTTTTTCCAGTACTACTTTTGATAACACATTTAATGAGGAACCATTGTCTACCAGCACATGAGACAAAGTGGTGCCGTTACATTCAATAAAGATGTGCAGGGCTTTATTGTGATTTTTCCCAGCAGGGGTTAAATCAGCGTCAGAGAAACCGAGCCCGTTATCCACTGTTAGACTGGTAACACAATTTTCAAATTGGTCGACTGAAATCTCCTGTGGTACATGTGCAGCTTTCAAGAATTTCATCAGAGCTTTAGCATGAGCTTCTGAATACTTCAACAGAGATAACATTGAGATCTTTGAAGCAGTGTGCCCCAGTTGTTCAACAATATTGTAATCACTTTTGCAGATGATTTTCAATATTTCCTCCATTTCTTGCCTCGACGGATCTTCAACAATGACTTCAACAGGTGCTTGAACTGGTTCAATTAGTGGCTCTTTGCCTCGAGCATTGACATCTTGATTCGGAACTGGGACCTGGACTGGATTAGTAGCAACATTTGGAGAAATTTCTGGTGAAAAGATCCTTCCACTTCTTGTAAAATTCACGGCCTCTTCAATCGAGGTATCTTGTTTAACTCCATGGACATAAACATTAGCGCCATAACTCCACGGGACAGCTTTATCTGAGGAATATGGAAATGGAGCTGGATTGGTGATGATTACAGATGCTACTCTGGGTACAACAGAAATCTTGAAAGGAGCCTTGGTAGGGATTTTCAATGGCAGACTGAGAGCAATGCTGGGATTCATGACATGCTGGCCAAGATTATGTCTAAGCTAGGGTCGTCTTAGTCCTTTGTATGCAATGCCAAGATTATGCACATAAAGAGTATGCACAAAATCAGCGCAAGAAGCACTGACTCATAAGGTTCAGCATGCAACATCAGAACATGGTCTGGAAAGATATCAGAAGATGGTCAAGCAGAATCAGAACATGGTCTATGGAAGCATCAAAAGGACTTGAGATCAGAAGCAGAAGCACTGAAGTTCTCATGGTATCACGCTAAGAAGCACTTCAAGGTCAGAAGACAAGAAGATGCTCTGCACCAAGCTGTTTGACTCTGTTGATATTCAAACGTTGTTTACACAAACATCAGATCAGAAGCAAGTACAAGACGGCAGGCTACGCTGACTGACAAAAGGAACGTTAGTAGCTATTAAAGGCAACGACGGTAGACACAGCGAAAGCAAGGCTCGAGGTAGTTTTCAAAAGAGTGGAACATTAAATGCAATGCTGTACGGCTCACGCAAAGCATTAAATGCTCCCAACGGTCATCTTCTCAAACGCCTATAAATAGAAGTTCTGATGAGAAGCTGAATACAACACTTGCGTAAATATACAGAAACGCTGTCAAATTCAAAAAGCTCTCAAACTTCATCTTCAACCTCACTACATTGCTGTTGTAATACTTTAGTGAGATTAAGCTTAAACTTAAGAGAAAATCACAGTTGTGATAATAGCTTTATAAGAAGCATTGTAACTCTTAAAAGAATTTGTTTACATTTATTTGTAAGAACTAGAGTGATCAGGTTGTTGATCAGAATACTCTAGAAAGTCTTAGAGGGTATCTAAGCAGTTTGTTCCTAGAGTGATCAGGTTGTGATCAGTATACTCTAGAAGACTTAGAAGTTGTCTAAGTGGAAAACCATTGTAATCTTGTGTGATTAGTGGATTAAATCCTCAGGTGAGGTAAATCACTCCAAGGGGGTGGACTGAAGTAGTTTAGTTAACAACGAACCAGGATAAAAATCATTGTGCAAATTGTTTTTATCTTACAAGTTTTAAAAGCTACACTTATTCAAACCCCCCCTTTCTAAGTGTTTTTCTATCCTTCAATTGGCATCAGAGCGCCGGTTCTAAGGTGCAAGCACTTAACCGTGTTTAGAAAAGATTCAGGAAGAGAAAAACGCTTAAGTCAAGATGGCTGGTGAAGATCCAACAAATACATCTACGTATGGCTCTGCTGAGCAATACAATGGAAATGGTAACAATGGTTATACTAGACCACCAGTATTTGATGGTGAAAACTTTGAATACTGGAAAGATAAACTTGAAAGTTACTTCCTTGGTCTAGATGGTGACTTATGGGATCTGCTGATGGATGGTTACAAACATCCAGTGAAAGCTACTGGTGTAAAGCTTACAAGACAAGAAATGAATGATGATCAAAAGAAGCAATTCAAAAATCATCATAAGTGTAGGACTGTTTTGCTGAATGCTATCTCTCATGCTGAATATGAGAAGATATCTAACAGGGAAACTGCCTATGATATATATGAGTCATTGAAAATGACCCATGAAGGAAATGCCCAAGTCAAGGAGACTAAAGCTCTTGCCTTGATCCTGAAATATGAAGCCTTCAAGATGGAGGATGATGAAAATATTGAGAAGATGTTCTCAAGATTTCAAACGCTAACTGCTGGATTGAGAGTTCTTGACAAGGGATACACAAGGGCTGATCTTGTCAAGAAGATCATCAGAAGCTTGCCAAGAAGATGGGGTCCTATGGTGACTACTTTCAAAATTGCCAAGAATCTGAATGAAGTCTCTCTTGAAGAATTGATCAGTGCTCTGAGGAGTCATGAAATTGAGCTAGATGCTAATGAACCTCAGAAGAAAGGTAAGTCTATTGCATTAAAATCTAATTATAAAAAATGCACTAACGCTTTTCAGGCTGAAGAAGTAGATTCTGAAAAATCAGAATCAGAAGAAGAAGATGAACTGTCCATGATCTCCAGAAGGGTAAACCAACTCTGGAAGAGCAAGCAAAGGAAGTTCAAGAGCTTCAGAAGTTCAAAGAAGCCTGAAAGAGGAGAATCTTCTGGAGGCAGAAGATCTGACAAGAAGAAGGTCATCTGCTATGAATGCAATGAGCCTGGACACTTCAAGAATGAATGTCCAAAACTTCAGAAGGAGAATCCCAAGAAGAAGTTTCATAAGAAGAAAGGTCTTATGGCAACATGGGATGATTCAGAATCAGAATAAGAATCAGACTCTGAAGGCGAGCAGGAAAACCTTACACTGATGGCCACAGTGGATGACGGATCAGAATCTACATCAGAATCAGATTCTGAAGAGGTATTTTCTGAACTATCTAGAGAAGAGTTAGTTTCCAGTTTAACTGAACTTCTGGAACTCAAGGCTCATCTTAGTATCAAATACAAAAGGCTGAAAAAGCTATTTGAATTTGAAACTAAGAAGCTGGAAGTGGAAATTCTGAATTGAAGGAAAAAGTTTTAAAATTATCCAAAGATATTGGATCTCCTTCTGAATCAGAAAAATCCATTCCTAGTGTCAATCATATTCTGAAAGAATATGACTCGAGCTTCAGAAAGTTTTTATCTAGAAGTATTGGCAGAAGTCATCTTGCTTCTATGATATATGGTGTTTCTGGAAACAAAAGGATTGGCGTTGGCTATGAGGGTGATATCCCACGTAAATTTGAACCTGTAGATGATTTGAAAATCACATACAAGCCATTGTATGATCAGTTCAAATATGGCCACTCACATGATATTAGGCTCACTTCACATGCCAAAAGCTTTAACACTACACACACCAAGAAGCATGTGACACAACCTAAAAAATATCAGGTTGCCAAACCTAAAGAATATCATGTTGTTCCTCCTGTTACTTATCATGCTAAACCCAAGTTCAATCAGAACTTGAGGAAAACTAACAAGAAAGGACCCAAGAAACTGTGGGTACCTAAGGAGAAGATAATTTCTGTTGCAGATATCCTTAGCAGCAAAGAAGACAAAGCACAAAATGTCATGGTACCTGGACTCTGGGTGCTCGCGACACATGACGGGAAGAAGGTCTATGTTCCAAGACCTGGTGCTTAAATCTGGTGGAGAAGTCAAGTTTGGAGGAGATCAGAAGGGCAAGATTATTGGCTCTGGAACCATAAGTATTGGTAACTCTCCTTCCATAACTAATGTACTTCTTGTAGAAGGATTAGCACATAACTTATTGTCCATAAGTCAATTAAGTGACAATGGTTATGACATTATCTTCAATCAAAAGTCTTGCAAGGCTGTAAGTCAGAAGGATGGCTCAATCCTATTTACAGGCAAGAGAAAGAACAACATTTATAAAATTGATCTTTCAGGTCTTGAGAAGCAGAAGGTGACTTGCCTTATGTCTGTTTCTGAAGAGCAATGGGTTTGGCACAGAAGATTAGGACATGCTAGTTTGAGAAAGATTTCTCAAATTAACAAACTAAATCTAGTCAGAGGACTCCCAAATCTGAAATACAAATCAGATGCTCTTTGTGAGGCATGTCAGAAGGGCAAGTTCTCCAAACCTGCTTTCAAATCTAAGAATGTTGTCTCTTCCTCAAGGCCGTTAGAACTTCTGCACATTGATCTGTTTGGACCAGTCAAAATAGCATCTGTCAGAGGGAAAAAATATGGATTAGTCATCGTAGATGATTATAGCCGCTGGACATGGGTAAAGTTCTTAAAACACAAGGATGAGTCTCATTCAGTGTTCTTTGAATTCTGCACTCAGATTCAATCTGAGAAGGAGTGCAAAATCATAAAGGTCAGAAGTGATCATGGTGGTGAATTTGAGAACAGATTCTTTGAGGAGTTCTTCAAAGAAAATGGTATTGCCCATGATTTCTCTTGCCCTAGAACTCCACAGCAAAATGGAGTTGTAGAGCGAAAGAATAGGACTCTACAAGAAATGGCCAGAACCATGATCAATGAAACCAATATGGCTAAGCACTTCTGGGCAGAAGCAATAAACACTGCATGTTATATTCAGAATAGAATCTCTATAAGACCTATTCTAAATAAGACTCCTTATGAATTATGGAAGAACAGAAAGCCCAACATTTCATATTTTCATCCTTTTTGATGTGTCTGTTTCATTCTGAATACTAAAGATCATCTTGGTAAGTTTGATTCTAAGGCACAAAAATGTTTCCTTCTTGGATATTCTGAACGCTCTAAAGGCTACAGAGTATACAACACTGAAACATTGGTTGTAGAAGAATGAAAGCCTAGAGTTGAAGGTTGACCTTACTGGGAAATTGTTATGTTGACTGAGACTGACCCAGGGTTGACTCGACCGGGGAGTTTTGAAGGTTTGAATGAAAGTTGTTTTTGGAAGCTAACCCTTTCCAAGGAATTTGGATTTGAAGGATTGATTTTGGAGGCTGACCCTTTCCAGGGGTTTTTGTAAAATGGAGGAGTGTTTTTGGAGGCTGACCCTTTCCAGGGTTTTTGCTTATGAAAGATTGATTTTGGAGGCTGACCCTTTCCAGGGTTTTTGCTTATGAAAGATTGATTTTGGAGGCTGACCCTTTCCAGGGGTTTTTGCTTATGAAAGACTGATTTTGGAGGCTGACCCTTTCCAGGGTTTTTATGAAAATGAAGGAATTGATTTAGACTTCTTGTTTAAAGCCCAAGATTAAGGCTGACTTTGAATGAGGATATTTCAGATATGGAATCTAGATTCAACTAAGGAGAAGACTCACTAGAGATTAAAGATATGGGTGACAGAGACTTTCCATGTCTCTCATTCCAAAAGGTGAACTCAATACTGAGATTGAGACATTCTTAGCTTAATTGAAATCTGGTTTGAAGAATAGAAGAATATCACCAGGGTAGGCTAAAAGGTGACTAAAGACCTGTTCCTATGTTTATAAGAAACCTGATGGGTCCTTGTATACAAGCTCAAGAGAAAGTTGTGAGTATGCTTTTAAGAAGCATGTAGGTCCTTGTATTGTAAGCCTAAGAGGAGGCTAATCGAGGGTCCTTGTTATAGCACAAGAGAAAGTTGTGTTGGTTTTGAACTTATTTGGCTCTAAGCAAATGGGTAAGAGGTTTCACCGGGAATAATTCCTCTTGGGTGGATGTGCCCTATTTTTGTTCTAAGGCTTTTTTCAAGATGTTTCACCGGGAATAATTCATCTTGAGGTTTAACTAAGGAATTCTAATTAGGAAAGAGCCTTCACCGGGAAGAGATTCTCAATCCTAGGCCATAGTCCTATAATATATATATATATATATATATATATATATATATATATATATATATATATATACAGTTTAATTGTCCTAAGGTTGTTCTCAGACGGAGTTCTAAACAATATATATATATATATATATATATATATATATATATATATATATACAGTTTATATTTGACAGTAATGAAAGCTGGTAAATTGAAAGTTGTAAAGTCTAACCTGGATGAAGAGGAGGCCTTTGAAATATGTATGTACAAAGGGGTTGGGTCTTAGACTCAAGGAGAGGCCCATGTGCAATTGATTTGAAGTTGTTGTTGTTTTGAAAACAGATTGAAAGTTTGATTGAAAAAATTTGAATGTTTATTGAAAACAGTTGAATGTTTTTTGCAAACATAAGAAGTGAGGATGGACACTAGGTCAAATAGGTATATGAAGAGTTTCACCGGGAATAATGCCCTTCAATACCGAGAAGAAAGTTTTGAAAACAGATGAGAAGTTTCTTGTTTAAAGATGAGTTTGAAAACAAACTATGTAAAGAAAAAGGTGTTGGGTCTTACACTCTATTAGAGGCCCATTGAAATTGATTCACTGTTTATGAAAAACAGTTGAATGATGATTTGAAATATGTAAGGTTTTGTTGAATGAAAACCTTAATCGTCTGTTGGATCGAGGTTTGAAAATAGTTTGAAAATTGACAAAAAGTCAACTTAATTAGGGTCATAACAAAGTATACACCTAATTAAGACCTAAATGATTAGGGTTTGATCACAAAATATTTACAAAATGATTAGGTTTTGAAAATTTAATGAAAACATGTATTAAAAGTATTTTTAAAATACTTTAAAACACGCCATTTTAAACCTAATGAAAATATATCAAATAAATAATATTTTTGTGATTTTTCTGATTATTCATAAAATAGATATATTAAATGACAAGTGTGTAAAAAATCAAGAGAAAATGATTTAATTTGGTAGGTGAATTAATTGGTTAAAGTTGTGAAGAAAAATGAAATGAACAAGTTTTAAAAAAAATGGTTTTGGCCTCCCCATGGTTCGAACCCACGCCCTTATGACCAACACACAAAACCTGGCCAACTGAGCTACGCGCCAAAAAATTTTAATGATTACTTAATCACATGGCAATGAATTTTTGCAACTTGGCCAAAAATTATGAAATAGTGCATTTGATTCCTTCAAATCTCTTCTGATATCTCATGGATAAGGATGCATCAATTGGTAGAAGCATTGACACAAAATTTGCAAAATTCAAATTCGGACATGACATATAATTTCACTTCAAATGCCCTACTTTGATCAATCATATCTCCTAGCTCATGATGAATTTGAAGATGGTTGAACACAATTTGGAAAGCCCTTGGCATGTACTTCAATCCATATGTTTGGAGTTTCTTCAAAATCCTTAAGGAAGTTAGTGAAAATGACCCATAAAGTTTGAAGAAAACTAGGGTTTCTTTGCTAGTTTCATGAATGCAAAAACTTTGAAGCTCCATATCTCTTCAATGGTTGATTTTTTGCCAAAAAATTATATGTGACAAAGTTGTTTGTTGGATCAAAATCTACAACTTTGATGTTGGGAGTTTTTTGAGTTGTGTAGGTGAAATCTTGAGATATTCCTTTCCAAAGTTTGGAAAAAAACCTTGAAAAACACTTGGAAAAAATGCTAAGTGTGAAAAGTTAAACTTTGACTTTTTTATTCTTGATCAATTTTCTTGATTTTTCTTGGTCAAATGACTTCAATAATCATATATGGATGATTTTGATCCTTAAAAGTCATGGTTTGATCCAAAATCCTAAAAGTCAAAGGTGATCTTGTACAGTTGACTTTTTCCAGATGAAGTGAAATCTTGGGCTTTTGTGATGAATCAAACTCTCTTCCTTAAATGAGTGATATGAATGGAACATATTGAATTAATAGAGGTTCTTGAGCCATGTTTTGAGTTGTGGAGCCATGTCTTGATTAAAAGTCAACTGTCCATGTGAATTAGGTCAAAAACCCTAATTTGTAGGCCAGATGAAATTGATGACTGTGGATCTTGAATTGAAGTACAATTCCCATTGGGTATTTACATAGGGATTATTTGAAGATTATTAAACACTTTGAGTGATCCCCTGGAGCTTTTTAGGGTTTCCTAAATGTGGGTCCTGATTTCAGTCCTTGATGGGCTCAAAACCCTAGTTTGGTGACCTGAGCAAACCTGAGTCTTGATGCCGGGTGTCTAATCAACATAGGTGGATGAATGAATCATTTTGAGTCCTATGATTGTATTAGAGGTCATTTTCTTATTGATTGATCCTTTGCCTGAGCTTCTTTGTTCTTGAACACCCTCGACTGGGTACTAGGTAAACAAGTGACTGCTCTGGGTATTTGTCTTGAGTTGATGAAATGTCTGGAGATGTGACATCTCAGGGGGGGTCAAAATTAGGGTATGACAGATGCCCCTATTTAAGTTTCTTTCATCTGGAGGGAGAAAGATTGACATCTTGATCTCTTCTGAGTGAAAGAGACTTAAATACCAAAGAATGCCCGAATTTTGGGCGTTCCTGAGATGTTGCAGTGATAATGAAATGCTTATTCATGACTTGATCTCGTTGTCGCACTCTGTGGGGGATAGGGAGACAAACTCCCGTAGAAATGTGTTATGTGAACTCTAGTGAATGGATGGCAATGTAGAATGCGCGATCCATCTTCTTTGACTAAGTGATGATACTTAGAAAAAGGTAAACAACCTCCCCTCATTTCGGATGTCTGATCGCGAAACTGATCTCAGTTGTAGAAACCTCCCCTCGTTTCGGATTTCTGATCGCGAAACTGGTCTCAATTGTAGTAATGTTACCTGAAAAAGGTAAGCAACCTCCCCTCGTTTCGGATGTCTGATCGCGAAACTGGTCTCAGTTGTAGCAACCTCCCCTCGTTTCGGATGTTTGATCGCGAAACTGGTCTCAGTTGTAGTTTTGGACGATATCTCAGATAAAGAGAAAATCTCCAAGGGTCTGTTTCCTCATCAAACTTCTCACCAGTGTTTGTTGGGGAGATGCCATTTGATGGTTGGTAAGAAACTGTATCATACTTTCTTTCAATTTGATGTCTTCGGAGGAATGCCATATGATTGTGCGTCCTTTTGAGGAGCTAATGACTTTGTTTGAAAGTGGACGAACTGTCTTCGGGAAGAAAACTGCCATTCATCAATTTATGCTGGGGAGTTAACAAACTTTATTCCAGGGGAAAAATTTCCATTCGTCAACTCTGATGGGATTAAATAACAAACAAACTGTCTTTCTTGAGAAGGACTACCATTTGTCGACTGCTAGGGGAACAAAAAGTGAACAAACTGTCTTCTTGAGCAAAATTGCCATTTGTCGATCTGCTAGAAATATTATGAGTAAACAACCTATCTTCTTGAAGAAGACCGCCATCTGTTAACTCTAGCTGAGGAATCCTTAAGCGAAACAAACTATCTTCTCAAAGAAGACTGCCATTTGTCGCCTCGTCGGGGAACTCCTGGAAGTGAACAAACTATCTTCTTGAGGAAGACTGCCATTTATTGACTCAGTGGGGAAATCCAAAAGTGGACAAACTATCTTCTTGAGGAAGATTGCCATTTGTCGATCTACTGGAGAATCCGAACAAACTATCTTTTTGAGGAAAATTGTCGTTTGGCGATCCTACTGGCGAGGTATTGAAGGTGAACAAACTATCTTTTTTTTAAAAAAGATTGCCATTTGTCGATCTTGGCCGGGGAATCCCAAAGGTGAACAAACTATCTTCTTGAGGAAGATTGCCATTCGTTGACTTGCTGGAGATTACCAAAATTAAACAAACTATCTTCTTGAGGAAGACTTCCATTTGTCAACCTAGTGGGGGGAATCCTGGTGTAAGAACTATCTTCTTGAAGAAGAATGCGCTTTGGCGACTTGCAGGGGAAACTTAAGAGTGAACAAATTATCTTCTTGAAGAAGACTGTCATCTGTCGACTCTAGCAGTGGATTCTTGATTAAAAGGTAAATGAACCGTCTTCGGAGGAAAACTGCCATTCATCTACTCTAAGGGGAATCCACTGGGGAAATAATCCATGAATACCACAATACTGTTGAGGGTATCACTTATCCGCTTGGTGGCGATGCATGGATTCTGAGATCAAACAAACTTCTCGACTGAAATTGCCATTTGTTTGATGTACATGGACTCTCTGGGGAGGCGTGTAAGAATGAAGTTGATCAGCTTGTAAGTGGTTAGACGACTCAGCTGAGGAGATCTGTTGATTGTTGATCATGATGAAACTGTCGTCTTAGCTGATTACGCTTGACTCGAATATGCCATACTGAACTGGCTGAAATTATATAGCTGGAAACAAACTGTCTTGACTTGGACTGCTGTTTTTTTCTGGTGATTTACGTGGAAACCCCCACCGAAGACTGGTGATTTGCGTGGTAACCCCCGCCAGGGACTGGATCTGATGAAGATTCTTTGACAAGGATGACGCTTGTCTGTTGTTGGAAGAATCTCTTGCTCGGGAATTTCTCAAATTGAAGTCTATGTGACTTAGGCAATAGTATAATTAAAGCCTAACTAGACTATGCTGACTGTGCAGACATATGGTATGATGCGTAAAGCATGCATGAATGATATAATGATTATGAAATGTAAAGTGAATGTGAATAGAATTGTTGCGGATGTGAAATCCTATGATACGACTTGAGTCTTTGTTGATCAAAAGATGTCTACTTCTTGAAAAAATGTAGCTTGCACTGCGCCGGGGATACCGGGTTGTCGGTTGTCCGCTGTTTGAAGTGGAATGAAATGATTTGAAGTGAAGATCCGTCATCGGGAGATGTTCGTAAAGCAACCTCATGGGAAATTTTGTTCCCGAAGTCTCGACCGTTCTCGGAGCAACTGTTGGCGTTCTTCCTATTGTTTGTAAACCTTAGAAAGAAATTTTACCTTTATTTTGCAAGTAAATTCATTTTATTTTGAAAACGTTTGTTTCAAGAAAATGACTGTCAGACTTAAAAAATGCAATTTTAAGAAACTGAATAAGACTGATTGCAAAGAAAAAGGCACAAGGCTTGAATTGTTATTTATGGAATGGTAATCAGCCAAAGGCGTGATTCCATGGAGTATTTACAAAGTTGGAAATTGGTAATTTTTGGGAAAAGGACTACGCTGAAACGTGACGACCGTTATCTTTCCCTTCCATTCTGAGTTGCGTTGTATTCATGCTTCGTAGAAGATGACCTATTGATGATGAATACTCTGCTATGGATTTTCTGGATGATCAAGTTTGTCCTGAACACAGTTACTTGCCATATATCCCTAACTTTTGCGTAGATTACCCCCTTTCGGGTTTTAAATCTACCGGGACTGATTATTATTTTTTTTATGTCTCTAACTTTTGCCTGAATCGCCCTTTCAGGTTTTCGATCCACCAAGACGCCCTTTTTTGCCTAAGTCGCTCTTTACGAGTTTTCAACTTAGCGAGCTGTTCTTTTAATTATTTAGGCGAAGTATTTTTTGACTGCGTTGACGTTTACAAGACGAGTGAATTCTTCTCCATCCATAGTCGTGAGTATTAAGGCACCTCCCGAGAAAGCTCTCTTGACCACGTATAGGCCGTCATAATTGGGAGTCCATTTGCCCCTAGAATCTGTGAGAAAAGATTGAATCTTTTTTAGCACAAGGTCGCCTTCTTTGATTGTGCAAGGTCGGACCTTTTTGTCAAAAGCTTTCTTCATTCTTTGTTGATATAGCTGTCCGTGGCATAAAGCTGTCATGCACTTTTCTTCGATTAAGTTCAACTCATCGAATCTGTTTTGACACCACTTGGCTTCTGTTAATTTTGCTTCCATCAAGACTCTCATTGATGGGATCTCAACCTCTATGGGTAGGACTGCCTCCATGCCATACACAAGGGAGAAAGGAGTTGCTCCAGTCGAAGTACGTACAGACGTAAAGTAACCATGAAGAGCAAACAGGAACATTTCATGCCAATCTTTATAAGTGACGACCATTTTCTGAATGATTTTCTTGATGTTTTTGTTAGCTGCTTCTACAGCTCCATTCATTTTTGGTCTGTAAGGAGACGAGTTGTGATGTTTAATCTTGAATTCTTCACAAAGTTCCTTAATCATTTTGTTGTTCAAATTTGACCCATTGTCAGTGATTATCTTGCTAGGAATGCCGTAGCGACAGATGATGTGATTCTTGATGAATCTGACGACAACTTGTCTTGTAACGTTTGCATACGAAGCTGCTTCGACCCACTTGGTGAAATAGTCTATGGCTACCAAGATGAAACGATGTCCGTTGGACGCTTTTGGCTCGATCATTCCGATCATGTCGATTCCCCACATGGAGAAAGGCCAGGGGGAAGAGAGTATGTTGAGAAGAGATGGTGGCACATGAATTCTATCGGCGTAGATTTGACATTTGTGACACCTCTTTGCATACTAGTAGCAATCTGACTCCATCGCCATTCGTTAGCCAATAATATCCTGCTCTCAGTATTTTCCTTGTCATGGTGTGTCCGTTGGTGTGAGTACCAAAGGAACCTTCATGTATTTCTCTCATGGGTGTTTCTGTCAATGCATCTGAGCAGAACCATGTCGAAATTTCTCTTGTACAGAACATCTTCATTCAGGAAGAATCTGCCAGCTAACTTTCTCAAAGTTTTCCTATCTTTCTTTGATGCCCCAAGAGGGTATTCTTGTCTTTGAAGAAAGTTTTTAATGTCGTGATACCACGGTTTGTCGTCGATGATTGCTTCTGCTATGAAAACATGAGCGGGCCTATCCAGGCGCATGACATCGATTTGAGGAATGTCATTCCAATGATTTATCCTAATCATGGAAGAGAGTGTGGCTAATGCATCAGCCAAGTTGTTTTCTTCACGAGGAATGTGATGAAAATCTACCCTGTCGAAGAATGGTAACAATCTTCTCGCGTAGTCTTTGTAAGGGATTAGCTCTGGTTGGTGTGTTTCCCATTCTCCTTTGATTTGATTGATGACCAAAGAAGAATCTCCGTATACATCCAAGTGTTTGATTCTTAGATCCACGGCTTCTTCGAAACCCATGATGCAAGCTTCATATTCGGCCTCATTGTTCGTGCATTTGAAAGTTAATCTGGCAGTAAATGGAATATGGGTACCTCGAGGGGTAACTATGATTGCCCCAATTCCTCGTCCATAAGCATTGACGGCTCCGTCAAAGATCAAGCCCCACTGGGATCCTATCTCAGGTCCTTCGTCTGGTAATGGCTCGTCGTAATCTTTCATCTTGAGGTACATGACGTCCTCGTCCGAAAAGTCAAATATGGTTGACTCATGATCATTGAGTGGATGGTGAGCCAAGTGCTCAGCTAGGATGCTTCCTTTCACGGCTTTCTGAGCGTGATACTCAATGTGGTATTTTGATAACAGCATCTGCCAACAGGCAATTCTCTCAGTCAAGGCAGGATTTTCAAAGATGTATTTGATTGGATCCATCTTGGAGATCAACCAAGTAGTATGTCGAATCATGTATTGGCGGAGACACTTGGCAGCCCAGGCCAAAGCACAACAGGTTTTTTCAAGCATGGAGTAGCGGGATTCACAGTCAGTAATTTCTTGCTCAAGTAGTAGATGGCATGCTCTTTTCTTTTTGTCTTGTCTTGTTGTCCAAGGACACAACCCATGGAGTCTTCTAAGACGGTTAAGTACATTATCAAAGGTCTTCCTTCCACTGGAGGAGACAAGATTGGTGGTTCAAGCAGATATTCCTTAATGCTGTCGAACGCTTTCTGGCAATCGTCTGTCCAGATGCAACTTTGATTTTTCTATAGAAGTTTGAAAATTGGAGCACAAGCTGTAGTCATGAGATATATGAATCTCGAGATGTAATTCAGACGCCCAAAAAATCCTCTAACCTGTTTCTCGGTTCTAGGTGGAGGCATTTCTTGAATTGCCTTGACTTTGTCTGGATCTACTTCAATTCCTCGTTTGCTGATGATGAAACCAAGGAGTTTTCCTGAGTAGACACCAAAGGTACACTTTTTGGGGTTCGGGCGAAGCTGAAACTTCCGTAAGCGTTGAAATAGCTTTGTCAGATTTTGTATATGATCTTCCTCATTTTCTGATCTGGCAATCATGTCGTCCACATAGACTTCCACTTCCTTATGCATCATGTCATGGAAAAGTGTAGTCATGGCTCTGTGATAAGTTGCCCCTGCGTTCTTTAGTCCAAAAGGCATAACGCGGTAGCAGAACGTTCCCTAGGGGGTGATGAAAGCTGTTTTCTCCATATCTTCAGGTGCCATTTTGATTTGGTTGTATCTTGAAAATTCGTCCATGAATGAGAAAACGTTGGATTTTGCTGTACTGTCAACCAACATGTCAATATGTGGTAGAGGAAAGTCATCCTTAAGGCTAGCTTTGTTCAAATCTCTGTAGTCGACACATACCCGAACTTTTTCGTCTTTCTTAGGAACGGGAACAATGTTAGCTAACCACTGAGGGTATTCTGAAGTGACGAGGAAACCAGCATTGATTTGCTTTTGAACTTCCTCTTTGAATTTCATGGCCATCTCCGGATGAGTTCTTCTCGATTTTTGCTTGACCGAAGGGCATTCTGGTTTCAATGGCAAGTGAGGTTCCACTATACTGGTATCCAACCCTGGCATATCCTGATAGGACCAAGCGAAGACATCTGAGAATTCTTTGAGCAGTTGTATCAAACTCTCTCTGATTTTTGAATTGAGCAAAGCTCCAATCTTAACCTCTTTTCTGTTTTCATCAGAACCAAGGTTAATGATCTCTAAAGGCTCATTGTATGGCTGAATGGCCTCTTCCCTTTGTTGGAGTAGCCGAGAAAATTCTTCTGATATTTCTCCGTCTTCTTCTTCCACTGCCTCGAATACAGGAAACCTAAAGCTTGGAGAAGTCGTGTGATCGCACGTTTCAACAGGGTATTTTATGATTAATCTGCATATGTGTGATGAGTTTTATTTAGACAACGAGGGAAGACTCGGTGTATGCAGTTAATGGAATGTTTTGATGTTTTTTAAGGGTGTTTTTTAGGATTACCAATTTCCGAAAAAAGAAAAGGGAAAAACTAACGAAGGAACAAAATGACATTTTTATTTATCGACAGTCACTTCTTGAAACAAAGACCCTATAAAACAAAAATCTATTACCTTGGGCAAAGCAAAGAGGGACATTTTCCTAAGAAATAGTAAAATGCAAAGCCCTATGAAACATCTCTTCACCATGGGCTATGGTGAGAGGACAAAATAACGGTGAAAGTTCCTACTTAGGAGTGCGAATAACAGTTGAAACTTCAACAGCAATCCAATAGTGGCGAACCCCGTTGTGCACTATGTAATCTGGCACCTTAGGCTTGAGTTGGCATGTGGTAGGTCTTGTTTTACCAACCACTGTCTTTGTAACACTCAAACGATCTTCTTCTGCTTCAGCAGACTGAGCTGTGTGAGCATACCCATTTCCAAGTGGAGTATGTCAGATTTTCTTTTGAGGAAACTTCCAATCTTTTGAATGGAGAGACTCGTTGTCGGAGACACTTTCGAGGTCATCCTCTTCTGTATTTTGATCTTGCTCTTCTCCCAAGATGGCGTTGACTAGGTATGTATACTCTAAATCTGTAGCCTCGGAAGGTGATTTGGGGATATAATCCTCAATGATGACTTCACCAGATGCTGATGATGAATAGCAAGGATTGAATATCTCTTTTGGCTGAGCAAAGTAATCATGATCAATGTTCCATCCAGTTGGAACAATGTCTTCAAGAGAGATTTTTGAACTTTCAGGAGCGGAGTATTTCACCATGTAGTCGAATTTTCTGCTTGGTTCTCCTAATGTATCCCAGGTTTCTTCGGGGATAGGAGGAACTTCTTCTGATGAACCATGACTTCTGGTGGCGAGGCTGTTGACAACTTCGTCACTGCTTGGTTGAGTCTTACTTCCAGATCCTTTGGTTGGATAACAGAAAGGTGAATCAGACTCTGTTAGGGATATGTATCCTGATCTGTGAAGGTAGGATAGACATTCCTCTTCAAAATTCTCATCGGTGTTTTCCGTGCCGATGGTGTTGACTGTTTGTTGAACAGGTTGAAGAAAACCTCCGCTGCGGAAAGTTTCTTGAATTGGGCATACTACCTCATTTCCTTGAGTAGCCTTTGATGATGTTGGAAAGAATCCAACTCCTGTTCTGTTTTTGTTGTAGGTAGGAATCTCAATGTGCCCCCAACCACTGGTAGTGCCATCCTTTACAACTTGGATTGCATCTTTGTAGGAAGAAATAGATGCTGCTTTCTCCTTACCCTTTTCCTTGTCCAAGGAAAGTGCTTGGAATTTAGTTCCAGTAACTTCTTTTGGTTCTATGTCGGAGAATGATGACAGGCTGCTGACGATCAGAGCTCATTCTCCATATACGGTTACCAATTTGTCATTTCGTATAAACTTTAGTTTCTGATGAAGTGTTGAAGTAATTGCCCCAGCCTCATGAATCCATGGGCGACCAAGCAAACAACTGTATGCTGCCTGGATATCCATAACTTGGAAAGTGATTTTGAAAGTGTGAGGTCCAATAGTTATGGGAAGATCGACTTCTCCAAAAATTGACTTTCTAGATCCATCGAACGCCTTGACGATGACGTGACTGTCCCTTAATGGGAAATCCTTGAAGGATAACCTTGACAAGGTGGATTTGGGCATGATGTTGAGAGAGGATCCAATTTCTATTAAGACCCCTGTGAGAACATCACCCATGCAGCTGGCTGAGATGTTAAGTGCCAGATTATGACCCACTCCTTCTTCAGGAAGATCTTCGTCACAGAAACTCAGATTAGTTCCTGCGGAGATGTTGGCAATGACGTTGTTGAATTTCCCTATAATAACGCCAGGTTCTACGAAAGCTTGTTCCAAAACTTTCTGTAGAGCTTCCCTATGAGCCTCAGAACTCAATAGTAGGGAAAGCACGGATATCCTAGATGGAGTATGTAGCAGTTGATCTACAATGTTGTATTCACTCCTCTGGATTAATTTCAAGATCTCATCATTTTCTTTCGCTTGAACAGCATTGGTCAGATGATTGTCTTGCTTATGTGGTGCTTCTTCCGAAGGCTTCTCCACATTTTCTATAGTTCTGTTGAAGACTCGTCCACTTCTAGTGACTCGACTAACATCAGCAATGTTGACAACAGGCGGTAATGGTATTTCCTTACCATTTTCAATGAATGTAGCATTGTACTTGTATGGTATAGCCTTGTTGGACTCATACGGTATAGGACCTGGTAAGTAGATGACTAATGGAACAATTGTTGTCTTCCTGCTGTCATACTTAACTTGCATTGGTTCAACTTGATTAATTTGAGGAGATATGGTAAAGACTTCGTCATCTTCTCTGTTGGCAAGAACTGTAATGGTATTGTCATCCATTAGTTTCTGAATGTCGTTGCGGACGCGCAAACATCCTCGTGAATGTCTTCGACAAATTCTGCATCGACTATAAGGATGGAAATCTGTTCCAAAGTAGGCAATTCCATTTAAAGTCTTATGGAACCTGACTACCGATCCTTCGAGATCTTTAACTTTGTAGATCTTGTATTCTTCTGGACATCCTTGAACCATGTTGATGTCGCATTCAGTTTTGACTCGAATGTGTTGAATTCATCCTAAGTCCATTTGCTCTTGCAATGCAGCTTGAACTACAGCACATCCTTGATTATTCTTAGGACAAATTTCACATGTGAAGTAGTTGTGAGGTGGTACGTGGTCGTACCCAGCTTGTCTAGCGTGCATTCTGACGAGATTTTCCCCTATCTAACGGATGTCGGAGATTTGAATGACATTGGGGTGTTGATCCACCAGATTTACCGAAGCTTCTTTATGTTGCGGTAAAGGATTTTCTTGGACGTTGGGATTAGTATCTTTGAAGGATAGCATTCCACTCTTTACTAATCTTTGAACGTCGATCTTGAAACTGAGACAGTTTTCAATGCTGTGACCTGGTGCTCCCTGATGATAGGGACAAGATTGGTCAGCCTTGAACCAAGGTGAAGAATCATTCGGCGGATTTGGAGGACTTCTTGTATGAATAAGTCCTTTTGCCAGTAGAGTTGGAAACAATTCCGCATACGGCATTGATACGGGGTCAAAGGCAGGATACCTTGGTGCCCGATTATTGTTGAAATTTGGTGATCGAACCTGTTGCTGAGGTTGTTGTGACCTTTGTTGAAATGGTTGTTGAGAAACCTGGGGTTGATAAGTTGGCGCTGAGTTAACAACCGGAGTTACTGTAGCAACTTGAGGTTGAAACCTTTTTCTTGATTTGTGTAAGACATTGCTGATGTCTTGATCCTTTTTCTTCTGGAAAGAACTTTCATACTTCCTAGGACCAATAGAAGATTCTGATTCTTTATTCAAGCGTCCTTCTCGAACTTCTTCTTCTAGACATACGCCCATGTTTACCATCTTGGTAAAGTCACTAGGTGCACTGGCGACCATTCGTCCGTAGTAAAATGGACTCAAAGTCTTGAGATAGATTTTTGTCATTTCTTCCTCTTCAAGAGGAGGATAAATTTGAGCAGCAACTTCATGCCATCTCTGAGCGTATTCTTTGAAACTCTCTTTATCCTTTTGAGTCATGGCCCAGACTTGATCTCTGTCGGGAGCCATATCCAGAATGTACTTATATTGTTTGACGAAGGCCTCTCCGAGGTCTCAAAAAGTACGAATCTCTGAACTGTCCAAGTTCATGTACCACTTGAGTGCAGCACCAGTCAGGCTGTCTTGAAAATAATGAATGAGCAATTGTTGATTATCAGTCTGAGTTGACATCTTTCGAGCGTACATCACGAGGTGACTTTGTGGGCATGAATTCCCTTTGTACTTCTCGAAATCTGGTACTTTGAATTTTTTTAGGAATCTTAACATTTGGAACCAGACAGAGGTCTGCAGCGTTCTTTTCAAATAAATCTTGTCCTCGGAGAGTCTTGAGTTCCTTCTGCATTTGCAGAAACTGTTCCTGGAACTCGTCCAATCTTTCATACACGCCAGCGTCCTCACTGGGAGCGTGATGATACATTTGTCCGCCTGGCGGAGGAAAAGTATGCACAATCGGCTGTGAAGAAGTCATGATGGCAGCAGATCTTGGTATCTCAGCATTCTGTTGTGCGAAACCCGTAGCCGTTGCTCTTGGAACTTTTATTTCCAGAGGTCTGTAACCCTCCGGTGGATGCATATCCATTGTAACTCTTGGAACTTCAGAAACTGGGGGTATGTACCCTTCTGGAATGAAGTTATACGGCATGCCCTAAGGTCGGTTGGGTGGCATGGTATACTGAGGAATAGGAGTAGGAACAATCTCGGAAACCACAGTCCTTTGTAGTTCTTCTGGTGGAGGTCGAATTTGTGCAACCACCAGGGCTTCTACCATGCTTTTGAGCCTTTCAACAGATTCTTTGAGAGTAGTGACCTCTTCTCTGAGTTCTCCATTCTCTTGCTCTAAGTCGTCCATTCTTTTATTGCGACTTGAACAAGTGTTGTATGAATGAGACAACTTGAATGCCTTTCTTCACCTCCTTCTCCTCCTCTCTTTCTGGAGTAAGGAAAGTGACGATTAGGACCGCGACAATTCTCGTGTCAGTGCTTACGACTAAAGTGATGCATGATATGCAATTAAAGAAATGTTTTTCAAGGAAACACCATAATTACGTTATGAAACATCAAACTTTTTATTCATTAAGCGAAGCGCCATTTTTACACACTTTGAAAAGAGAAATACAGAGAAACAGAGAGAAAGGACTCTAAAACTTTGACGAAGAGCCAACTTCACGTTCTAACATCTTCTTCTATTTCTTGAGCTGAGCATTTTCAGACGTGAGCTGATCGATGATCCAGGAAGCAGGAGGGATATGCTGAGAAAGTGACGTTAGTGTCACTTGTTGTTCGAGTACTTCAAGTAACTCATCCTTCCTTCTTAGGATGTTTTGAATCTCAACATTTTCCATGTTGACGATTCGGTACTTGTTTCTCCAAGCATTCCTTTCTTCACACACCTTGGCTAATGCCGCTTGCAGTTTCTCAACATCGGTGGAGAAAAGGAAGATTGGTTCCCTTAGGGGAATGGGTTCTTGACGCTGATATGGCATACTGAGCTTGAATGCCCTGACGCGTACCCATTGTAGGTAAGGATCCAAGGAGATGCAAAGATGTTTTCCTAGCAATCTTCTCCCTTTTCTGTGAACAGGACGCCAGGCTTGGACAATTTCGTTCTTCAGCATGTTACCATGATCGTCGATGTTCTTGAAGAACAGACCCTCCAATTGTATGCTACTTGGTATGTTTTTCATGGGATAGCCGTGTTGACGACGGGCCAAAGCTGGATTATAACTGATTCCTCCCTTAGTTCCAATAAGGGGTACGTTGGGATAACTTCTGTAACACCCTTCTAAACCCCGCGGAAAATTTAACAAAAATCAGAGTAAAACATGAAGAAGGGTATTATAACTCCAACCAAATAAACAAAGATTCATGTCATGCCATAAAGGAACGATAAACCAAAAATTATTCAGATATCATGTTAACACAGCGGAATATTCTTAACAACTGAATAATTAAACATCCAGAGTCGGAGACTCATGATCCAACCATAAGCCATAAACAAAACAAGGATTTATCAACCAATCCTAAAATAACGTTCCCAGTGTTACACGACCAGAGCATGACACAGACTCAACTGACTCTAACGAATTACTTGACGAGATAATCCTCACCAAGTACACAAGCTACTCCTCAATCTGAAAAAAATAACAACAGTAAGGGTGAGTTTCATTCGCATTAACAAATGTTATAGGAATATAAACAATACAACTTCATTTATACATTATTCACCCAAATTCAATTATATTCAGATAGTATAGCAACATTCATCAGATACAATCATCCATACCAAATACACACAAATTATAACATTGGACTACTTCCATTCATGTTACAATTATACACAACAACCTAATGCAATGCAACTAAATGCATGTGGTACCAAACATGGGATAACCCATCTCACCGATCCACCACCATAAAGATTCGGCTACTTCTCTCACCAATTCCACACAATGGGAATTAGCTACCGTTGTCCCACCACCATAAGAGATACAGCCCACAACATGATTATGAAATGCATGCATCACATCCCGCATGCTAATCATCAATACCAAACAACTGAACAATCATAATCATCAACCGATGCAATAACAATAGCCACACAATAGTTATGCTATTTTTTTCCAACCATCTCAAATATACATTTTACATCAGCAACACATGTATATTAATCATCAATCACAACCAAGACGAGTTAATAGTCAAAACATTCACCAGTGCATTTGTACGCATAAACCACCACAACCAATTAAATCAAGTGTTTTAAAATAAAATCGAGTCACAACTCAAACACTATTTTATTGCATAAATCGCTTAATTAGCTTCACTGTGCTCGAAACGGCACATCAAACGGACTAACAGTTAAAAAGTTATGCATCGTTAAACTTTAAAAAAAATCCCAAACATCAACAGCACGCGGCGCCAACTTGGTCCGCGGCGCCAACTGAGCGTTCCAAAAATACTTGGCTCTCTGCCAAGCTATTCGCGGCGCAAACACCTGTACACGATGCGAAACGAGAAAAAGTTACGCCTTCGCGGCGCCAACACAGGTACGCGGCGCGACCTGTGCATATCACAACATCCTGGCATTCTACCCACCGGTTCGCGGCGCCAACCCTGTGCACGCGGCGCGAACCGGCGATTTCAGAAACCCCAACCTGCAGAAAACAGCATTCTATACATCCCAAATGCCCTCAAAATCATACCAGTACGAATTTCAGAAAATAAACCACACATACAACATAATTTGCACATTTACACATACTTCTAATCAAGCTTAACATCATTATTCAACACCAATCATCATTCACAACATAAATTGAACCAAAGTTCTATAAACCCCAAACCCGGCATACAATCCAATTCAGAATCCTAACATACAAACTCTATTGAATCATTCATACAACCCATAATAGAGGTTAATGAGAAGAATCCCCCCTTACCTCGATGTCGAATTCTTGGATGCCCTTGCTCTTTACTCTTGCTCTTCTCCCAATTTCACGTTCATCTCTTTTCTTCTCCCTTTTGGTTCTCTTTTCACAAAATCCTCCTCTTTTCTATTTTATGAAAATATAACCTTATTTTAGTAAAAGGCTTTGCAACTTACACACCCCCCAATTGCTACTTGCGACACTGGCCCATTAGCCTTATTACTCCATATTTCTCAAATAATTCAATTAATTCTAATATTTAATTAAAAAATTAATTAAATTAAATAAAGGAATTTATGGGGTGTTACAACTTCCGCAACTGTAGATGATCTTGGTTTCGTCGTTGTCAGGACTACACCAATCAATGTCCGAGTGAGTGAGGGACATGAATTTCTGTGACGAGCAAAGGCCATCCCTCAGGTTCCAAAAAGTGCTAGACTTTGGCAGGTGCGGGACGAACCATTCATATAACAACGGTGTAATACGGTGAACTGACTTTAAAGAAATGTCGCGGTAAGCAAGAGTCGCCACCGACTTTTATTTTATCCAATTTATAGAAAGGCTAAAAGAACAGAAAAAGACCTTTTAAAAAGATTTTGAGTTCGGGGGGTAAATTATAAAAAGGGAAGGTTTAAAGCACCCTTTGTATCCATGGTTATCCATGGGCTCTTAATTGCTTAGCTCATTTGTTTTCAAAATGTTTGAAGTAAGTAGAAAAAGAATTTGAATAAGGACTTTAGCTTGTAAAATAAGCGTAGCCATTTTTGAAGTTTTTTGAAAAAAGGGTAAAATTGAGTTTAAACCAGAGCAAGCAATTAGAAGCAATTACCCTAAATTTGTAAAAAGTCCTTTTAGCCTTTCAGGGCTATCCATACCATAGGAGGGTAGGAAGTCCTTGTATTGGATGTGGAAGAGTCATCGAAATTATCGTTCACCATAAGACTGACCCTGCCATAAAGAGGACAGGTAGTCTAAGGGAAAGATATAATAGTCATTCTTAGGCATCATGCGAGGATACCTTAGAAATTGGGACAATCATCTTTATTTCCGAGGCAACTTCGAGGGACTAGATCTCATATGATGATTTTAATTATTAAGGCAACCTTTGCTTTAGGTATCCTCGAAATTGAGGGACTTGACTATTTTAAGGCATAAACAACAAGGCAACAAGGCAACAGTATAAGGCAACAAGAGGGGTTACCCTAAAGTGTGTGTGTGTGTGGCACAATCAAGTGGTTCAGTTCTTTTATTTATCTTGTAATTAGTTATCCGATTCAATTTAAGTCTTGCACTCCCTAAGATTACTAACCACGCAGTTAATATAAACAAAACCAAAGGCAGAAAATAAAATCCTAACTATTATAATAAACACCTGCGGAGACGGGGAAATAAAAACAGAATAATAATAGAAGTAAAAATAAACAAGGCAAATTAATGCCAATGCCTCGCGCCTTCGTCGCATCTCCGATCAACCCTGAAAATTACGAGCGAAGAAGAGAAATGGTTAGTGCATTAAAGATCGACAACCCTGATTTACCGGGATAAATCAGGGTTAGAAACCATAAGGTTAAATAATTTAAAGACCAATAATTTAAATAAAGTCAAAGGTTAAAGACAAATCGAGAATTCGATCTAATATATCAATTAAATAATTATTGGAATAAATCCTAATTATTTAATTGACAAAAGGTATTTATGAAAATAGAATTGAATTTTAAATAAAAAACAATTATCAATAGAATTCTAAAAAATCGGACTTTCGATAAAAATAAATAATTATAATTTCAATATAAAAAAACTAATTTATTAAGATAAGTAAAAAATAAATAAACAATTAAAAAGAAGAATTGTAATAAAAGAAAAGAAATAAAAAAAATTAAAAAAAACTTAGCTTTGTGATTAGGTATGATGCGCCCCTAGGGGTCTATGATGGACTGGTGTCTGGTTAAGCGTTGGATCTGATCTGGGAATGATCCTAGGGCTAGAATATGAGCGTGTATCGTGAACCCTGGAGCCTGTAGCGCATGGGAACCTGCAGCGAAATTTATTGAAAAAATATGCAAGGGCCAGGGGTCGAACCCTGGACCCTTGGGTGAACAACCAAGCGCACTTGCCAAACCAACCAGATCCGTCTGTTCGTTTAGCAAATACTCCTAATAAATTATAAAAAGAAACCTCATGAATAAGAAAAAATTGGCGCGCGAATTTTAAATGGGCCAATGGCATGACGACAGCGCATCGTGTTCTTCACTAGAACCTGCAAACGAAGCTTTTACAGCGCTTCTCATTGATTAGCCATAAAAAACTATATCTATTTCACCTGTTAATCATGAACACATTCATACACGCATGAAAATTAAAATTAAAACCATATTTGAGTTCCTCAGGGCCATACGAGTCTCATGGTACCTGTATAAATCCCTAATTCGTGTCGAATCAATAAACCCTAATTCAACACATATGAACCCTAAAATGGCAATCCATGGCAAACGAATATGAAAGTGCAATTAAATATCCAGAAAGACTCTATGCATCATGGTAAACAATAATATGTATCCAAACAACACCAATGATGTATGAATAATGCAAATCGACCCCAATTAGAAATTGACAAACCGTGGTGTATTGTTGATGATCCTGGACGTTTGGCTTGCGAAAGACGACTCAGAAAGCTTCAGTCAACACTTGGGAATCATTTGGGATGATCACAATGCTTTGAATTGTCCTCAAACTTTAAATTGATTTTGGAATTTCTTTGGTTATTGAAGACACGAATTACGGGTATCTCTTGCTGCAAAAACGTGCCTTTGCCATCTGAACAGGTTTAGTACTTATAGGGGATTGAATTAGGGTAACAAAACTCAATCAAATCCTTTTGAATCTTAAATTAAAAGTTGATTGGAAATATGATTTTAAAGTTTCTATTCTTGAGCCAAATCCAATCTTTTGCACGAATTTGATAGTGAATAGTGAATATTTGTATGATTGATTATGATTAATATTGGAAGCATATCAAATCTTCTCAATTTTTTTCAAAATATTTGACTTAAATCCATGATTTTAATGAATAAAAATTTAAATAAAATCAAATATTCATCATTTTTTCGTGGCTTTCAGATTAGAGCTTCTAGATGACTTGTATAGCAAGATTGGATCTTAAAGTCATGGGCCTCTTTGCAAAAAAAATCATTTGGAAGCCTTTTATTTCACATTTTTCCCTTAAAATGATCCAACTTTGACAAGGCATATCTCCTTCAATTTTTAAGGTATGGAGGAGTTCTAGGACTTTTTGTAAACCTCAAGATGTCCTCTACAAGCCACTTTGGAAGCTTTTTTCCATTTGAAGATTTTATCTTGACGATATGGGCTTTGACAAAAAACTACTTTTGGTTGACTTTCAAAGAGGACCTGTAATGTTTTGATCCATGTCTCTCAAATGAAGCATTTTTAGACTTGGCATGTGAGAGACAAAGTTGTAGGTGATTCAATTTCCTTCAAAATGAGCTTTCGATGGGAAATTTCTAATGTTCCAAGTGAAAGTTATGGCTGGTCAAATTTCAGTTGACTTTTAGGTCAAAAACCCTAATTTAGAAACTTTGAGTTTTGTTGATTCTTGAACTTTCCTTGACGAATCATGATTAATCCTTGATCAAATGATGAATGATAATTCAAAATGAGGATGTTGGCCAAAAATCAGGAATTTTGACGGTACTTTGACCACAGTTGACTTTAAGGTCAAACTAGTCGACTGTTGACTTTCTGGACAATTGACTGAGCAATCCTTGGAGTTGAAGCCTGGATTTTGTCATAGGGATAATTTGAAACATCATAAACCATATGAAATACATTGGAGACTTTGATTCATTGATTTTCTTTAGAGAATTCAAAACCCTAGTTCATTGAGCCCTTGTTTAGGAGAGTGTGTCTTTGAGTCTTGAGCTTTGGTATGAGCTTGAAAGGAGAAATGAGATGGGAAAATTTTGGGGTATGACAAACGGTACGTAGCATGTGATTAATCCTCCTTGATGAAGATTTCTTGAATGCACAGAGTGGTAAGCATCCGCAAGCAAGGTTGGAACTGGATTTCCAATTAAGAAGATCTTAATTGCATTGATGTCGACGAAGTTGTCAATGTTAGGGAACAAAAACAATCCGTAGATGAGCAATGCCAAGATCTCCTCAAAAGCACTCATATCTTGGATGCTGACGAAGTACCGAGCTTGATCCAACAGGAACTTGGAGGGTAACCCTTGAATTCCTCCTTTACTCACCATATGAGTTCTGACGTCGACTACGTTCAAGGGAGTAGTTGCAGCAATGATGACGTTATCATGATTCTTTTCCAAACCGGAGTACGGATCTTGCGCGTACACGGGTATTCCAACCAGACGAGAATACTCCTCCAACATAGGCATGAGTTGATAATCTGGAAAGTTGAAGCAGTGATACGTTGGATCGTAAAACTGTACCAAAGTGGGAAGGATCCCATCCACAATGTTGGTATTGAGAAGAGGCAGAAGTTTTCCATACTTCTCCTTGAAAGCCTGGGGGTTGACCACCAGTTTTCCGAGCTTTTCCAATTCCTCGACCTTAGGAATTTTGAAGGTGTATTTCCTAGATCTCTTTCTTCCGTAATCCATGGTGTAGATCCTTAAGTCCTTTCTCTGTTTCTCTCTTTCTCTCTATGAAGTTCAAAACGTTCGTTATTTAGTTTCCTTGAAAATTGACTCGAAAAAAGACTTTTTGTTTTTATTATTATGATGAATGCATGAATGCATGAATGCACACACAAGAGTTTTTAACAAACATGGGGTAGAAGGGTATAGTTGTCATGGAGTCACGTCTATAACCTCGCCCCAGGGTAAACTATGGATTTTGATTTTTGTACCTGTAGAACGGGTTCTAGGGGTCTCAGAGTTTTAACTCGACCTTAAAGATACGTTGACTGGTATCTATAAGAGAGTTTTCTCTGAGTGTAGTATCTGCGTGACAATTACTTTCGTAATCACCGCTCTACGTCCTAAGAGGCTTTAAGTGGGGTTAAAGGGTTTCTAGGTCCTCCTGATACAAATCAGTCTCAGAATGTATTGGCGCAGTTAATCACAACCAGCCAGGCGAATCCCAAGAGTAGATTTGGGAGCCAAGATTAGAGGGTTTCACCGGGAAGACATCCTCAATCCTATCTTATGTTGCACTCAAATCCGGGTATAGGATTTCTCACCACAAGGGGGAATCAAGCCCTTTCCCGATACAAAACCCATAAAAGTAAACAAGTAGAAATGCAGCAAACATATGAAATGACATAGAGGTTAGGCAGGACCTCTCTTGTTTGAGGAGGAATTTGGCATCCCTAATTCCTCATTGGGGTTGGACCAGCACAAGTCAACCATTGGTTTGGACGAAAACCAAGGTTATTACTTGTCCCCAGCGGAGTCGCCATTTTTCTATGGTGTCGTTTTTTTTACCTCCCCGTTTCACTTGGGAGGACGGCACGCCGGACCCTTCACGCGAAATTTGGAAGGATAAAGGCGCCCTTGTGGGATGAATTTTATTTCAGTTCTTCCTATGATAGCACACGAACTTTTTAATTATCCTACGAGGAGGAAGGGGAAAAAGATCTCAAATAAACCCTAAGAGTTTTCTAGGTGTGGGGATTTCACCTAATCAGAAGTTCTGGAGTCCGGGAGGTCGGTTATACATAGGGAAGGTTTTAAGCACCCTACATGTCCGTAGTACTCTATGGGAACCTTCTCTGTGTCTATGTGTTTGTGTTTGCTAATTGATTGGGAAAGTTTCTCCTTTGTGTTAGGAGAGAGAATTGAATTGAATTGAAAGACAGATGAACTGACTGTTTTTGGTTTTTGATTAGCTCGCTGAGATTCCTTGTGAATCTCATGCCTACATATCCCTAATGGAAGTCAAAGCTTTTTGTAGTTCGGGGAACTAATTAGGGAAATGAATTTATTTTTTTTGGTGCCCTGCTTGAAGCTCAAGGTTGAAGCTTGAATTAAATCTCTGTCTACAGGAAAGAGACATGAATTCATCTTTACAGAGAGGTATTTCTACTATTCCACCACAAACATTTAATGTGACAGAAAAGCTGAGTTTGATTCATAAGAGAGGGACCTTACTTGGTTGTGCAAGTATGCCAGTCGCGTGTCTCTTGAATGAAAGAAAGATTCTCAACCAGTTTAGGGAAAGTTGTACAAGTCTTGGTGTGTGTGCCTCAGAGCATGCCTTTCAGAGTCCTAAATGGGAGAATGTTTGAAATTGAAATTGAAATGTTTGTTTGTATTTTGAATGTAGTGAAATAGGAGAAATATCTCTCTATAGAGATAAATCATGTCTATCTACTGTATGAAAGATTTGAATTTTTGACTGGCTTGTATGAGGCTCGAGCTTGAGGCTAAAAAAAAGGTTTTGTTGACTCTGGGAGATGACTCCACTAGGAATTGACTTTGACTGAATGGATTTGTGTTATGTATGAAGCCCAGAATTGAGGCTGACTCTAGTTGGAGAGTGTTTGTTTTATTTTTGATTGGAAGATTTATTTGGTGTTGTGTACGAAGCCCAGAATTGTGGCTGACTCTACCTAGGGAGACTCTATTTTTCTGCCTTGTACAAAGCCCAAGGTTGTGGCTGACTGTAATACGGTGAACTGACTTTTTTATTGAAATGTCGCGGTTAAGAAAGAGTCGCCACCGACTTTTATTTTATCCAATTAGAAAGGCTAAAAGAACAGGAAAGACCTTTTAAAGATTTTGAGTTCGGGGGTAAGTTATACAAAGGGAAGGTGTAAGGCACCCTTTGCATCCATGGTTATCCATGGGCTCTTAATTGCTTAGCTCACTTTGTTTGTTTGAATTGTTTGAAAATATTTGGAATAAGTTTTGAATAAGAACTTTAGCTTGTAAATAAGCGTAGTCTTTTTGAAAAGTTTCTTTAAAAAGAAGTGGGAAAAGATTTTTGAATTTGAATTTGAATTTGAAAAGGAGCAAGCAATTAATAGCAACTACCATAAGTTTGAAAAAACTTTCTTTTAGCTTTTCAGGCGAAAGGATCTATCCATACCATAAGAGGGTAGGAAGTCTTTCAATTGGATGTTTAAGGGTCATCGAGGTTTATCGTTCGCCACAAGACTGTCCCATGCCATAAAGAGGGCAGATAGTCTAAGGGAAGGATATAATAGTCATTATGTTTAGGCATCATGCGAGGATACCTTAGCAATAGGGACAAATCATTTACCGAGGCAACATCGAGGGAGTTTCAATAACTTTGAAGGTGACAGGCAACATTGCTTTAGGTATCCTCGGAATCGAGGGACTTTGACTATTTAGTATACGTAGAGGCAACAGGTTTTATAAGGCAACAAGAGGGATTACCCTAAAGGTGTGTGTGTGGCACAATCACGTGATTCAGTTCGAATATTTAATCTTGTAATTAGTTATCCTAATTCTGTTCAAGGCTTGCACTCCCTAAGATTACTAACCACGCAGTTTAAAATTTGCAGAAATTAAAGGCAGAAAATAATTTCCTACGCTATTACAATAAACAGCTGCGGGGATGGGGAAATAAAAGACAGAAAATAAGAGGGAACAATAATTTGTCAAAATCCTTGAATGCCTTGATCTTCCTCAAACTCTCGATCGACTCTGAAAATTAAGAGGAAAATAAACAAGGGTTAGTGTATTACAGATTCAATGGCTATTGAGGCAACCCCTATTAAAAGGCATAATAAAATAAAATGAAATAAAATAAAATAAAAATAAAATGATATTTAAACAAGAGAAATAAGAAAACTTAGCTTGTTTGATCTGATAGGGCGCGTGGCTGAAAGATCTTGATTAACCCTGAAAATTGGGCACAAAGAAGAGAAATGTTAGTGCATTAAAGTTCTCAACAATTATAACGTGACAGATCAAAAATTAAAACAGTAATAATTTAAGCAGACAAATAAAAGGCAAGGCAATAAGCAAACCCTACCAGGGTTAATGGGCAACACCTACCAGTAACTATTAGGGTTTATAAATGAATCGAGGTTAACAAACCTAAAAATTAATTGATTAAAAGTATATACAAAAATAAAAATTTTTATCGTTAAAAACAATTATTTTTAATGTTTATGAAAAAAAATCGAGTATTTCAATTAAAAATAAATAATGGCGAAGAAATTTATTTAATTAATAAATAACATGTTTTAAAAAACTAACCTTTTAAAATAACAATAGAAAAATAGAGAAAAGAAAATAAATAAAAAGGGTTTATATAATAAAAAAATAAATAAAAAATTAAAAGTGACTTAGCTTCAGATCCTGTGGAATGCTCCATTGAGGGTGTACCGTGGGGTTGCTTTATTAGGCGTGTTGGATCTGGAAGAGGATGGATCTGATGGTATTGGAAGGAGTGTGCACCGTAGGCTTCCCTGGGTGTTGCGTTGGATCCAATGACCATGTTTCTCAAATAAATCAGAAAAAAATAAGAAACGGTGCGGGACAGGATCGAACCCACCCTCCTTTGCCATCAACAATGTTTCTTTTGCCAACTGGATAAACTGCAATTGCTGTTAGTAAAATATATCCAAACAATTAAATTCTCAACACAAGATAATTGGGAAAGTCAAAAAGCTGCGTGCGTGGGTCCCGTATGCCCTTGGATCAACTAATCGCGTGAGGAGAGAAGGTCAGGAGACATTGACCAACCAATCGACGAGTGACATGTCACTTCGTCTTCAACCTCCTAAACCTGCAATATATTAGCTACGGAATAGCTTCAAATCCGCTGCGAATTCTGCTATATTAGTTCGTAGCAAACCTGCGAACATCCACACTCAAATAAAACCGTGAAACAAAGATCAAAAACACCCAGATCCACTAAAAGGACTCTCATGAATCCAATGGAGGTCTTCGTTTAGCCTGAAACGGTCCAGAAATTGGAACCCGAAGTGAACAAATATTGAGCCCTAACAATGGTGTTTTGTTGTTCTTGCGTTAAAGCTTTGAAACCAAGGCCCATATCCCTCGTAATACATGCCAGGAACTCAATCAACACATTAGATTCAATTGGTAGGCTATAAAATATGATATTCGAATGAGATGAAAAAACAATGAATATGTTTAAACATGAACATGAATTACACGTGTTCTCACATGTTATGGATCATGTATACTTACTGTACCATACCTTAGGAATAGATTGAGATGATTGGAACGACCTGAGAGTGGCTGCAACAAGGAATATGGATTTTTGCAACTCTCTTGGAAATTTGGCAACCTTGAACCCTTATTTTATCTTCCAAATTTCGTCCCCTTAGGTTTGGTTAGGTTTAGATATATATAGAGAGGAGATTAGGTCAAATATTTGGAGAGAAATCCAATCTTTTTTATGACATGGAAATATGCAAATTTTTTGATTGAAAATCAAATCTTAATATTTCTATTTTTGATCAATCTTCTCCAATCACCTTGGCCATGATTTAAATTGAATATTTTATTCACAAAAAATAAACCAAAATCAAATCTTTTGTGTCTTTACTATTTTATTTAATTTAAATTGAATTTAAGTGATTAAATTCAAAAATAAAATAAATAATAATAATAAAAATGGGTAGAAAGGTATATGGGTCGTGGATCATACTTGGAATAGGTTTAGAACCAAGGTTTTAGGCCCATTAAGCAAAAACTTTAAATTCATCACTTTGAACTCCATGCATTTTCTCAAAATCGTCCAACTTTTGCAAGCCATAACTCATTCAATATTTATCATATCGAGGTGATTTAGGACTTTTTGGAAAGCTCAAAGAGTCCTTTAAAGGATCCTTTTGGTTTCATCTCAATTGAGTCTACGATGTTCAATATATGAGCTTTGAGAAAAAATGTCTTTTTGCGATCTTTTAGAAGGATCTGTAATGTTTTGGCCTATATCTCTTATGCGGAAGCATTTCTGGATCTTGGACCCAACATCAAAGTTGTAAAGAATTGAATTTCCTTGAGAATGAGCTTTGATTGAGGAATTTATGATAAAGTATGAGGGAGATACGACCAGTCAAAGTTGGGTTGACTTTTAGTTCAAAAACCCTAAATTAGTAACTTGGACATTTGATGATTTCAGAGCTTTCCTTGATAAATCATGATCAATCCTTGATCAAATGATGGATTATACTTCATAATGAGGATGTTGACCAAAAATCAACAGTTTTGACTGTGGTTTGATCATAGTTTGACTTTTAGGTCAACCTAGTCGACTGTTGACTTTCTGAACATTTGGGTGATCAATCCTTTGAGCTGAGACTTGATACTTGTCATAGAGGTCATGTGAGATATATTGAGCCATATGGGATTCCTTGGAACCATTGATTCATTGATTTTCCTTTGAACAACCCAAACCCTAGTTTTTGAGCCTTGTTGAGGAGAGTGTGTCTTGGAGCTTTGTGTATGGTTTGAATTCGAACAAGAGAAATAGGATGGGCAAATTTTGGGGTATGACACTGACTGTTGAGGAAACAGAGTTTGGAGACTATGGATGACTCTATTTATGCCTTGTACAAAGCCCAAGGTTGTGGCTGACTTAGTGGGAAAGACTCATTGTGGAGACTCTATTATCTGCCTTATATAAAGCCCGAGGTTGCGGCTGACTCTTAATGGGGAAAGATCTACCAGTGTGGGATCTATTGACTAAAAGGGGAATATCTGCCTTGTACAGAGCCCAATGTTGAGGCTAAATCTACTGAGGGTTACTCTGCTATTCAGAGATTGAAGGTTGACCCTTCTGGGGACTATGCTCTTATTAAGCAGGGATTGATGAATGAAAGCCTAGAGTTGAAGGTTGACCTTACTGGGAAATTGTTATGTTGACTGAGACTGACCCAGGGTTGACTCTACCGGGGAGTTTTGAAGGTTTGAATGAAAGTTGTTTTTTGGAAGCTAACCCTTTCCAAGGAATTTGGATTTGAAGGATTGATTTTGGAGGCTGACCCTTTCCAGGGGTTTTTGTAAAATGGAGGAGTGTTTTTGGAGGCTGACCCTTTCCAGGGTTTTTGCTTATGAAAGATTGATTTTGGAGGCTGACCCTTTCCAGGGGTTTTTGCTTATGAAAGATTGATTTTGGAGGCTGACCCTTTCCAGGGGTTTTTATGAAAATGAAGGAATTGATTTAGACTTCTTGTTTAAAGCCCAAGATTAAGGCTGACTTTGAATGAGGATATTTCAGATATGGAATCTAGATTCAACTAAGGAGAAGACTCACTAGAGATTAAAGATATGGGTGACAGAGACTTTCCATGTCTCTCATTCCAAAAGGTAAACTCAATACTGAGATTGAGACATTCTTAGCTTAATTGAAATCTGGTTTGAAGAATAGAAGAATATCACCAGGGTAGGCTAAAAGGTGACTAAAGACCTGTTCCTATGTTTATAAGAAACCTGATGGGTCCTTGTATACAAGCTCAAGAGAAAGTTGTGAGTATGCTTTTAAGAAGCATGTAGGTCCTTGTATTGTAAGCCTAAGAGGAGGCTAATCGAGGGTCCTTGTTATAGCACAAGAGAAAGTTGTGTTGGTTTTGAACTTATTTGGCTCTAAGCAAATGGGTAAGAGGTTTCACCGGGAATAATTCCTCTTGGGTGGATGTGCCCTATTTTTGTTCTAAGGCTTTTTTCAAGATGTTTCACCGGGAATAATTCATCTTGAGGTTTAACTAAGGAATTCTAATTAGGAAAGAGCCTTCACCGGGAAGACATTCTCAATCCTAGGCCATAGTCCTATAATATATATATATATATATATATATATATATATATATATATATATATATATATATATATATATATATATATACAGTTTATTTGTCCTAAGGTTATTCTCAGACGGAGTTCTAAACAATATATATATACAGTTTATATTTGACAAAGCTGGTAAATTGAAAGCTGTAAAGCCTAACCTGGATGAAGAGGAGGCCTTTGAAAGATGTATGTACAAAGGGGTTGGGTATTAGACTCAAGGAGAGGCCCATGTGCAATTGATTTGAAGTTGTTGTTGTTTTGAAAACAGATTAAAAGTTTGATTGAAAACAGTTGAATGTTTATTGAAAACAGTTCAATGTTTATTGAAAATAGAAGAAGTGAGGATTGACACTAGGTCACATAGGTATATGAAGAGTTTCACCGGGAATAATTCCCTTCAATACCGAGAAGAAAGTTTTGAAAACAGATGAGAAGTTTTTTGTTTAAAGATGAGTTTGAAAACAAACAATGAAAAGAAAAAGGTGTTGAGTCTTACACTCTATTAGAGGCCCATTGAAATTGATTTACTGTTTATGAAAAATAGTTGAATGATGATTTGAAATATGTAAGGTTTTGTTGAATGAAAACCTTAATCGTCTGTTGGATCGAGGTTTGAAAATAGTTTGAAAATTGACAAAAAGTCAACTTAATTAGGGTCATAACAAAGTATACACCTAATTAAGACCTAAATGATTAGGGTTTGATCACAAAATATTTACAAAATGATTAGGTTTTGAAAATTTAATGAAAACATGTATTAAAAGTATTTTTAAAATACTTAAAAACACACCATTTTAAACCTAATGAAAATATATCAAATAAATAATATTTTTGTTTTTTTTATTATTCATAAAATAGATATATTAAATGACAAGTGTGTAAAAAATCAAGAGAAAATGATTTAATTTGGTAGGTGAATTAATTGGTTAAATTTGTGAAGAAAAATGAAATGAACAAGTGTTAAAAAAAAATGGTTTTGGCCTCCCCATGGTTCGAACCCACGCCCTTATGACCAACACACAAAACCTGGCAAACTGAGCTACACGCCCAGTTTGTTTAACACACGCAACGAATTGATTATATTTTAAAAAGACCCAGGAAATTCAAATTTTGCGCGCCACCATCTTCATCTTCAACCTTGAGCTCAGAATTTTTGAATTTCTAACTCTCTCGTTTCTCAACTAAATCCAAAGATGTAAACATGGATTTTTCTCGTTTTTGGACGAGGATCATGATGGTGTTCTTTAATTTCATTTATTTTCAGTGTAACTTAAAATTCACACGTATGAACACTAAGAACCCTAAAACTGAAAATTAACATGAAATACTCTACATGTATGATATGATGCAATTGACTGAGGGTTAATGATCCTCTCAGGTGCAGAAACTTGTTGGTAACTTCATTTTTAATTTATCATGCGTGAATTATAGAGTTTGAAGTTCATGAAACTTACCTCAAAAATGAATATCGAGCTCTGATCAAAGTGTGTTACAGAGCTACTGCAGTGATCCAAATAGCTTCAGTGATTCCCCAGGAAGGTGTTGAGATGCTTAGCTTGGGTTAGAACTCCCCAGAACCTCTTGCTCGACCTCAACTGATGTAGCTCCAAGTGAGAGGTGAAGATGATGATCCTCCACATACAGAAGTGTGCTAGGTGTTTGGATCACTTCTAAATAACCCCTTTGATGTGTTTGAATACTTACTTTCAAAGGAAGAGCTCTGGTTTGAAGAATCTGAGTCTTCTTGCCAAAGAACCTTTGAAAAACCTAAGTATGAGGGAGAGAAGGAGAAAGTAAGATTTTTTGTTTCTTTGGTGTGTTGAATACTGAGGTATGATCTTCAGAGCAATTAGGGAAAGTGAGCTTGCTTAGTGAGGTTAACTTGGTTTCTTGGTTATGAAGGAATTTCAAAAATATCCAAAATGCAATGATGACAATTTTGATCCCACTTGATCAAATCCCTAGCCATCGATCTTGTATGATCTTAGGAGACAATTCTGTTGCAGAAGTGAGCTCTAATTGGCTTAGGAGAAGATTCTTTGGTGATTCATCAATATTCCAAATTTGTAATGACTACTTAATCACATGGCATTAAATTTTTGCAACTTTGCCAAAAATGATGAAATAGTGCATTTGATTCCTTCAAATCTCTTCTAATATCTCATAGATCAGGATGCATCAATTGGTAGAGGCATTGACACAAAATTTGCAAAATTCAAATTTGGACATGACCTATAATTTCACTTCAAATGCCCTACTTTGATCAATCATATCTCCTAGCTCATGATGAATTTGAATATGGTTTAACACAATTTGGAAAGCCCTTGGCATGTACTTCAATCCATATGTTTGGAGTTTCTTCAAAATCCTTAAGGAAGTTAGTGAAAATGACCCATAAAGTTTGAAGAAAACTAGGGTTTCTTTGCTAGTTTCATGAATGCAGCAACTTTGAATCTCCATATCTCTTCAATGGTTGATTTTTTTCCAAAAAATTATATTTTACAAAGTTGTTTATTGGATCAAACTCTACAACTTCGATGTTGGGAGTTTTTTGAGTTGTGTAGGTGAAATTTTGAGATATTCCCTTCCAAAGTTTGGAAAAAACACTTAGAAAAAACTCTAAGTGTGAAAAGTCAAACTTTGACTTTTTGATTCTTGATCAATTTTCTTGATTTTTCTTGGTCAAATGACTTCAATAATCATATATGGATGATTTTGATCCTTAAAAGTCATGGTTTGATCCAAAACCCTAAAAGTCAAATGTGATCTTGTACAATTGACTTTTTCCAGATAAAGTGAAATCTTGGGCTTTTGTTCTGAATCAAACTCTCTTCCTCAAATGAGTGATATGAATGGAATATATTGAAGTAATAGAGGTTCTTGAGCCATGTTTTGAGTGATGGAGCCATGTCCTGATTAAAAGTCAACTGTCCAGGTGAATTAGTCAATTAGGTCAAAAACCCTAATTTGTAGGCCAGATGAAATTGATGACTGTGGATCTTGAATTGAAGTACAATTCCCATTGTATATTGACATAGGAATTATTTGAAGATGATTAAACACTTTGAGTGATCCCCTGGAGCTTTTTAGGATTTCCCAGATATGGGTCCTGATTTCAGTCCTTGATGGGCTCAAAATCCTAGTTTGGTGACCTGGGCAAACCTGAGTCTTGATGACTGGTGTCTAATCAACATAGGTGGATGAATGAATCATTTTGAGTCCTATGATTGTATTAGAGGTCATTTTCTTATTGATTGATGTAACATCCCAAAATTTCTTATTTAATTAGTTTAATTAAATTTTTAAATTAATTAATTTGAATTAGCATTTTAATGGAATTATGTGGAAAGAAATATAAAATGTTAAGTTGTTGGGCCTTATGGTGGAATTAGTAATGTGGGGGTGTAAGTGTGAAAGAGCCCATTTCTAATTTTATGTTTTTCATAAAATAAGGAAAACAAGAGGAGAAAGAATTAGAACGTGAAAACAAGAAGTTGTGAGAAGAGGAGCTGAAGAACGTGAAAGAGAACCAAAGAGGAAGAAGACCCATCCAAGAATTTGGCTAAGGTAAGGGGGGTCTTGTCTGATTATCATCTATTATCGGGTTAGGGGTTAATAATATTGAATAGGTGTAGGATTCGGGTCAATTGAGTCATATGATAGATTTAGGGATTGAATCAAATTGTATGATAATTGATTTTGTGTATGAAATCTATGATGTTGTGTGATCATGGCTTTGTTTGATGTGTATTTGATGTATTATGATGTGTAATTCGTGGTATGTGTGCATTCCATTTCCTATTATTCGTGTTGGTGTGATTTGAATGTGTTTGGGATGGTTAGAATGCTGTTTTCTGCAGAATTTGGGGGTGTAGGTACGCAGTAACCGGTTACTGGGAGCAGGGTAATCGATTACTGCCGTGAAAAAGGGGAAATATTGCTTTCTGGGAGTCGGTAATCGGTTACTAAAAGCAGGGTAACCGATTACCCATACAAAAAACAGGGGGATGTGCTTCGTGAGTCAGGGTAACCGGTTACTGGCCTTTGGGTAACCGATTACCACTGAAGGTTTTTGAAAAATGTAGTATTTTGTAAAATGCATAAGTTTTGAACCGTTGGTCCGTTTAGTGTGCCGTTTCGAGCTAAACGAACCTTATTAAATAATCTATGTGATGATTAATGATGTGATTGTGATTGAATGATGCATATATATATATATATATATATAAACATGCTTGACGATGATGATTATGATGAAATGAGTATTTGATGATGTTGCTCATTAGACTTGACGATGGTATAAGTATGTTCATGTATGTTTGCATTCATTCATATTCATTGATGATGTTGTATCCATGATGATGTGTTGGATCAGTAAAGGGCATGATTCCCATTGTGTGGAATCTGTGCTGGCAGGGCCGTATCTTGATGATGTTGGATTGGTCGTGGGTTATTCCCATTTGATGATGTTGGTACCACATGCATAGTGTCAGTTCATACATATGCATAATTTTATAACATGAATGGATGTGTTCCAGTGTTATAAATATTGATGGTGTGTTGGTTGACTATTTGTGATGAATGAAACTTGTCTGAATGTCTGTTTATGAAACAATTGGGTGAACAATGCAGCTATGATGTGTTATTGCCTTATAACATTATTACATTTGTTATTTATGATGAAGACTCACCCTTACATGTTGTCATTTTCAGATTGAGGATAGCGGTTGTTCGACTCGGTGAGGATTAGCTCATGAGTCAGTTGTTTAGTTAGCGTCAGGTGTCATGCTCTGATAGTTGTAACACTGGGGACGCGATGTTTAGAGTTTATGTTTTATAACTCTAGTTATGTTTTGATGTTTGAAGGATTAGTTTGAAGATGTTAAACTTAATCTGTTTGATTTAATTCCGCTGTGTTGACATGAATTGTTTTAATTAATGAGAATTGCCTCAGTGAATGCATGACATGACTGAACGATGTTTTTAATTTATTTTGAATTGTGGCACCCTTATTTCATGTACTCTGAATAAACTTATTTTATTCGTCGCGGGGTTTAGAAGGGTGTTACAATAGTGGTATCAGAGCATAGTCGGTCGTTATGACCAGAGTCTTAGTGTCAGTCTTTCCTGTATGCGACTAGTACGAGCTAACTTGTCGATACTTTTGTTCTGATTAAACTGTTTGTGATTTAAGCCGAGCAATGGCTGGAAGAGGAGGAAGAAACGATGATACTATCGCTAAGGCTCTGGGCATGATTGCTGGTGTGCTGGGAGGAAATGCCGGAGGAGCAGGGATTGGTTCTGATAGGCAACTAGGGAATTTTCAGAGGAACAATCCTCCGTTGTTCAAGGGTACGCATGATCCTAAAGGTGCTCAAAGTGGCTGAAAGAGATCGAACGGATTTTCAGATTCATTGATTATGCTGAAAATCTGAAAGTGAGGTATGGTACGCATATGTTGTCCGAAGAAGCTGATGACTGGTGGATGACGACCAGAGCTGAACTGGAGGCTGATGATGTGGATATTTCTTGGGCTGTGTTCAAGAGAGAGTTTTTGAGAAGGTACTTCCCTAAGGACGTACGAGGCCGAAAGGAAATTGAATTTCTGGAGCTGGTTCAAGGTAATATGACAGTACCAGAGTATGCTTCAAAGTTCGTTGAGTTGGCGAAGTACTACGTTCACTACAACAACGATGAAGCTAGTGAATTCTCAAAGTGCATCAAATTTGAGAATGGTCTCCGTGATGAGATTAAGCAAGGAATCAGGTATCAGAGGATTCGGAGATTTGTTGATTTAGTGGACTGTAGCAGGATCTTTGAGGAAGATAACCTTAAGCTGAAGTCATCTCACTCTCGCGAGTTGGTTGACAGAAAGGGTAAGAAGCCTATGGAAAAAAGAAAACCGTATGGTAGAGGTAATCCAAAGACTGGTGGTTGGAAGAAGCCTAGTGGGGGAGACTCTAGTGCTTTTGTCAGATGCTACAACTGTGGCGAGGCTGGACACCGTAGGAATGAGTGTAAGCTGAATCAGAAAAAGTGTTTCAAGTGTGAGGAAGTGGGTCATGTTGCTGCTGATTGCAAGAAGAAGATTGTGACATGTTACAATTATGGTGAAGAAGGCCACATTAGCCCACAGTGTCCTAAACCAAAGAAGAACCAAGCGGGAGGAAAGGTTTTTGTCTTGTCTGGGTCAGAGACTACTCCAGAGGATAGACTAATTAAAGGTGCGTGTTTCATTCATGGCACACCTTTAGTTGCAATTATAGATACTGGAGCAACTCATTCTTTTATTTCCTTGGATTGCGCTAAAAGGCTGAATTTAGAAATATCTGAAATAAATGGAAGCATGGTTATTGATACTCCTGCGTCGGGTTCAGTAACTACTTCATCTGCTTGAGTGAAGGAAGACGACATTCAGAAGACGGTGTTTAGAACAAGGTATGGGCATTACGAATATTCGGTGATGCCATTTGGAGTTACAAATGCACCTGGTGTTTTTATGGATTATATGAATAGGATTTTCCATCCTTATCTTGATAAGTTTGTGGTAGTATTTATAGACGATATTTTGGTATACTCCAAGAACGAAGAAGAGCATGCGGAACATCTCAAAACTGTGTTAGAATTACTGAAAGAGAAGAAACTTTTCGCCAAATTGTCAAAGTGTGAATTTTGGTTGGATGAGGTTAGTTTTCTTGGACATGTGATTTCTAAGAATGGTATTGTTGTTGATCCTACGAAGATAGAAGCGGTATCCCAGTGGGAAGCTCCGAAATCAGTGTCGGAAATTCGTAGTTTTCTTGGTCTTGCAGGTTACTACAGAAAGTTTATAGAAGGCTTTTAAAAGTTAGCGTTGCCGTTAACTAAATTGACCAGGAAGGGTTAGACTTTTATTTGGGATGCAAAATGTGAAGAAGGATTCCAAGAGTTGAAGAAGAAACTGACGAGTGCTCCTATCTTGATTTTGCTGAATCCGGCAGAATCCTTTGTTGTTTATTGTGATGCTTCGTTGATGGGTTTAGGTGGTGTACTGATGCAGAATCAACAAGTGGTCGCGTATGCGTCGAGACAACTCAAAGTGCATGAAAGGAATTATCCGACTCATGATTTAGAACTGGCAGCTGTGGTTTTTGTTTTGAAGTTGTGGCGACATTATTTGTACGGTTCGAGGTTCGAGGTGTTCAGTGACCACAAGAGTCTGAAGTATCTCTTTGACCAGAAAGAGCTGAATATGAGACAGAGGAGGTGGCTAGAATTCCTTAAAGACTATGATTTTGGTTTGAATTACCATCCTGGTAAGGCAAACGTAGTTGCTGATGCATTGAGTAGGAAGACTTTGCATATGTCTATGTTAATGGTTAGAGAATTGGATTTAATTGAACAATTCAGAGATTTGAGTTTGGTATGCGAAGGTACTCCTACTAGTGTTAAATTGGGTATGCTGAAGCTGACTAGCGGTATTCTTGAAGAGATCAGAGAGGGTCAGAAAGTTGATGTTGAGTTAATCGATAAGTTGACTTTGATTAATCAAGGTAAAGGAGGTGAATTCAGAGTTGACGAGAATGGTATATTGAGGTTTGGAGACAGAGCTTGTGTTCCTGATGTTGCTGAACTCCGGAAGAGTATTCTAGAAGAAGGAAACCGTAGTGGATTAAGTATTCACCCTGGTGCTACCAAGATGTATCATGATTTGAAAAAGCTGTTTTGGTTGCCAGGAATGAAGAAGGAAATTGCTGAATTTGTGTTCTCTTGTTTAACGTGTCAGAAGTCAAAGGTTGAACATCAGAAGCTATCTGGATTTATGCAACCGATGTTTATTCCTGAGTGGAAGTGGGATAGCATATCAATGGATTTTGTTTCTGGATTATCGAGAACTGTTGAGAATTGTGAAGCTATCTGGGTTGTTGTGGACAGGTTGACGAAGTCTGCACATTTCATACCAGTGAGGATGGATTATTCGATGGAGAAGTTGGCTCAGTTATACATTGAGAAAATAGTTAGCTTACATGGTATTCCTTCAAGTATCGTGTCTGACAGAGATCCAAGATTTACGTCGAAGTTCTGGGAAGGTTTGCAGAGGGCTTTGGGTACTAAGCTGAGATTGAGCTCTGCCTATCATCCACAGACGGATGGACAGACTGAGAGGATGATTCAGTCGTTGGAAGATTTGTTGTGTGCTTGTGTGCTGGAAAAAGGAGGTGCTTGGGATAGTTATCTGCCTTTGATTGAGTTTACCTACAACAACAGTTTTCATTCGAGTATTGGTATGGCTCCGTTTGAAGCTTTGTATGGTCGGAGGTGTAGGACGCCTTTATGTTGGTATGAATCTAGTGAGAGTGTTGTGATTGGACCAGAAATTGTACAACAGACTACGGAGAAGATTAAGATGATTCAAGAGAAGATGAAAGCTTCTCAGAGTCGTCATAAGAGTTATCATGACAAGAGGAGGAAAACACTTGAGTTTCAAGAGGGAGATCATGTGTTTATGAGGGTTACTCCTATGACGGGTATTGGTCGAGTTTTGAAGTCAAAGAAGTTAACTCCGCGCTTTATTGGACCGTTTCAGATTTCTGAAAAAGTGGGAGAAGTATCTTATCGTATTGCTTTGCCGTCGATGCTTGCAAATTTACATGACGTATTTCATGTATCTCAGTTGAGGAAGTACGTTGCGGATCCATCCCATGTGATTCAGGTAGATGATGTACAGGTGAAAGATAACTTGACCGTTGAAACTTTACCTGTGAGGATTGAAGATCGGAAGCTGAAACAGTTGCGTGGCAAGGAAATAGCTTTGGTCAGGGTAGCTTGGGGAGGACCGGCTGATGGGAATGTCACCTGGGAGTTGGAAAGCCAGATGAAAGATTCCTATCCGGAACTCTTTTCTTGAGGTATGTTTTCGAGGACGAAAACTCTTTTAGTGGGGGAGAGTTGTAACATCCTAAAATTTCTTATTTAATTAGTTTAATTAAATTTTTAAATTAATTAATTTGAATTAGCATTTTATTGGAATTATGTGGAAAGAAATATAAAATGTTAAGTTGTTGGGCCTTATGGTGGAATTAGTAATGTGGGGGTGTAAGTGTGAAGGAGCTCATTTCTAATTTTATGTTTTTCATAAAATAAGGAAAACAAGAGGAGAAAGAATTAGTGAAGGATAGAAAAACACTTAGAAAGGGGGGTTTGAATAAGTGTAGCTTTAAAACTTGTAAGATAAAAACAATTTGCACAATGATTTTTATCCTGGTTCGTTGTTAACTAAACTACTCCAGTCCACCCCCTTGGAGTGATTTACCTCACCTGAGGATTTAATCGACTAATCACACAAGATTACAATGGTTTTCCACTTAGACAACTTCTTAATGCATGATATTTTTTAGGTTGTGTCACATGCTTCTTGGTGTCTGAAGTGTTAAAACTTTTGGCATGTGAAGTGAGCCTAATATCATGTGAGTGGCCATATTTGAACTGATCATACAATGGCTTGTATGTGATTTTCAAGTCATCAACAGGTTCAAATTTTTGTGAGGTATCACCCTCATAGCCAACGCCAGTCCTTTTGTTTCCAGAAACACCATATATCATAGAAGCAAGATGACTTCTGCCAATACTTCTAGATAGAAACTTCCTGAAGCTCGAGTCATATTCTTTCAGAATATGATTGAGACTAGGAATGGATTTTTCTGATTCAGAAGGAGATACAATATCTTTGGATAATTTTAAAACTTTTTCCTTCAGTTCAGGATTTTCCACTTCCAGCTTCTTAGTTTCAAACTCAAATAGCTTTTTTAGCTTTTTATATTTGATACTAAGATGAGCCTTGAGTTCCAGAAGTTCAGTTAAACTGGAAACTAACTCTTCTCTAGAAAGTTCAGAAAATACCTCTTCAGAATCTGATTCTGATGTAGATTCTGATCCATCATCCATTGTGGCCATCAGTGCAAGGTTTTCCTGCTCACCTTCAGAGTCTGATTCTGATTCTGATTCTGAATCATCCCATGTTGCCATAAGATCTTTCTTCTTATGAAACTTCTTCTTGGGATCCTCCTTCTGAAGTTTTGGACATTCATTCTTGAAGTGTCCAGGCTCATTGCACTCATAGCAGATGACCTTCTTCTTGTCAGATCTTTTGCCTCCTGAAGATTCTCCTCTTTCAGGCTTCTTTGAACTTTTGAAGCTCTTGAACTTCCTTTGCTTTCTCTTCCAGAGATGGTTTACCCTTCTGGAGATCATGGATAGTTCATCTTCTTCTTCTGATTCTGATTCTTCAGAATCTACTTCTTCAGCCTGAAAAGCGTTAGTGCATTTTTTATAATTAGATTTTAACGCAATAGACTTACCTTTCTTCTGAGGTTCATTAGCATCCAGCTCAATTTCATGACTCCTCAGAGCACTGATCAATTCCTCAAGAGAGACTTCATTCAGATTCTTGGCAATTTTGAAAGCAGTCACCATAGGACCCCATCTTCTTGGCAAGCTTCTGATGATCTTCTTGACATGATCAGCCCTTGTGTATCCCTTGTCAAGAACTCTCAATCCAGCAGTTAGCGTTTGAAATCTTGAGAACATCTTCTCAATGTTTTCATCATCCTCCATCTTGAAGGCTTCATATTTCAGGATCAAAGCAAGAGCTTTAGTCTCCTTGACTTGGGAATTTCCTTCATGGGTCATTTTCAATGACTCATATATGTCATAGGCAGTTTCCCTGTTAGATATCTTCTCATATTCAGCATGAGAGATAGCATTCAGCAAAACAGTCCTACACTTATGATGATTTTTGAATTGCTTCTTTTGATCATCATTCATTTCTTGTCTTGTAAGCCTTACGCCAGTAGCTTTCACTGGATGTTTGTAACCATCCATTAGCAGATCCCATAAGTCACCATCTAGACCAAGGAAGTAACTTTCAAGTTTATCTTTCCAGTATTCAAAGTTTTCACCATCAAATACTGGTGGTCTAGTGTAACCATTGTTACCCTTTCCATTGTATTGCTCAGCAGAGCCAGATGTAGATGTATTTGTTGGATTTTCACCAGACATCTTGACTTAAGCGTTTTTCTCTTCCTGAATCTTTTCTAAACACGGTTAAGTGCTTGCACCTTAGAACCGGCGCTCTGATGCCAATTGAAGGATAAAAAAACACTTAGAAAGGGGGGTTTGAATAAGTGTAGCTTTAAAACTTGTAAGATAAAAACAATTTGCACAATGATTTTTATCCTGGTTCGTTGTTAACTAAACTACTCCAGTCCACCCCCTTGGAGTGATTTACCTCACCTGAGGATTTAATCCACTAATCACACATGATTACAATGGTTTTCCACTTAGACAACTTCTAAGTCTTCTAGAGTATATTGATCACAACCTGATCACTCTAGGAACAATCTGCTTAGATACCCTCTAAGACTTTCTAGAGTATACTGATCAACAACCTGATCACTCTAGTTCTTACAACTTAATGTAAACAAATTCTAAGAGTTACAATGCTTCTTATAAAGCTATTATCACAACTGTGATTTTCTCTTAAGTTTAAGCTTATTCTCACTAATATATTACAACAGCAATGTAGTGAGGTTGAAGATGAAGTTTGAGAGCTTTTTGAATTTGACAGCGTTTCTGTATATTACTCAAAGTTGGTTTCAAAGTTAGTAACATAGCTTCTCATCAGAACTTCATATTTATAGGCGTTTGAGAAGATGACCGTTGGGAGCATTTAATGCTTTGCGTATTACGTACAGCATTGCATTTAATGTTTCACTCTTTTGTCAACTACCTCGAGCCTAGCTTTCGCTGTGTCTACTGACGTTGCCTTTAATAGCTTTCAACGTTCCTTTTGTCAATCAGCGTAGCCTGCCAGCTAGTACTTTCTTCTGATCTGATGTTTGTGTAAACAACGTTTGAATATCATCAGAGTACAAACAGCTTGATGCAGAGCATCTTCTTGTCTTCTGACCTTGAAGTGCTTCTGAGCGTAATACCATGAGAACTTCAGTGCTTCTGCTTCTGATCTCAAGTTCTTCTGATGCTTCCATAGATCATGTTCTGATTCTGCTTGACCATCTTCTGATGTCTTGCCAGACCATGTTCTGATGTTGCATGCTGAACCTTCTGAGTCGGTGCTTCTTGCGCTGATTTTGTGCATACTCTTTATATAATTCCTGAAATGGAAATTGCATAGTATTAGAGTACCACATTATCTCATACAAAATTCATATACATTGTTATCATCAAAACTAAGAATATTGATCAGAACAAATCTTGTTCTAACAATCTCCCCCTTTTTGATGATGACAAAAACATATATAAATGATATGAATTTGCAATCAGAATATCAGACGGCTAAAGACAATTACACAGCTATAGCATAAGCATATAAACATAGTGTGTGAATATGTCTTCCCCTGAGATTAACAATCTCCCCCTGAGATAAATAATCTCCCCTGAAATAAATACTGGAAGAAATTTATAAATAAAGGACTTCCCTGAGTATTTTCCATTTCAGTTGAGACGATCACATATGCTTAATTCTTCAGAACATTCATAGCTTCTGCTTCTTGCTTCCATAGGATAGCTTCAGAGCTTGAATATCTTCTTGAATCATTGCATGCTAGATTGTATCAGAATATTGTTGAATGTACCAGAGCATCATCAGAGCATCTCTACATCCTGAAATGTTACAGAACAAACTAAACGAAAAAATTCAGAGCATGAATGAATTAGAACATAAAATATGATCAGAATATATAATATGTATCAGAGCAAAAACAATAATGTTTCAGAGTATATTTAGAACAAAAACATGCATCAGAACATATAAGGAATAAGAATGAGTTGGAGAATATTCTATCATCAGAATATCATAACATTCTTCCTTCTTGCTTCTGATCTTGAAGTTTCACAGCACTCAGCTTGCTTCAATTTCCATGAGCTTGATTCCATACAGAATTGCTTTTCCCCATGTCTTTGCTTCTCATGTTGAGCTTTTAAGTAGATCTTCACTTCCTGCAAAACACTCAAAGACACAGAACTTGCAATTTCTTGTTAGAAATGTGGAGACTTTCTCCCAGCAACAGATAATATAAATCAGATCATTTATCACATTTTCTCCCCCTTTTTGTCATAACATCAAAAAACACAAAAGATTCACATGAAAAACAAAACAATTAATGAGAGAAAAGAAGGATAACTTTCATTGATTGCAAAATGAGAATTGTCAGAAAGTACAAGAAAGATGCATAGAAGACAGATGCAAGAAACAAAGAGAAACTACTAAGACACAAAAGGACTAAGACGACCCTAGCTTAGACATAATCTTGGCCAGCATGTCATGAATCCCAGCATTGCTCTCAGTCTGCCTCTCCATGAAAGAGCGGAACTCAGCATTGGTGTCCTCTTGCTTGTCCATACGAGAAGCTAGCTCAGCTTGGTTCTTCTGAATAACCTCTAGAGTCTTCACCAGAAGAGAGGGTTCACCAGAAGAAGCTTCACAACTTCTGTTCAGAGGGACAGCATTCTGAACTGCAGCTTCCATTGTAAGATCATCATCTTGATTTTCCTCAACAGGAATAGACTTAGCAGGATGATCTTCAGCATCAGCTTCTCCCATATCAGCATCTTCTCCATACTCAAGAGCAGGAAGATCAGAATCTCCATTCTCAAGAGCTTGAAGAATGGCAGCAAGATTCCTTGGGGCAGAAGGACCTTCAACTTCTGGCGGGTCAACAACTTCTGGAATGACCAAATTGGGGTCTTTCTCAGAAGGATTTTCCCTCAGAAAGTCAAACAATGACTTGAAGTCTCCAGTCAGAACTGGATACTTAGGTCTCCAGACCACAATCTCCCTACAAGGATTGGCTTCCATTTCCGCAGAAATTCGCACTTCTACAAGTTCATCAATGAAGTTCTTCTCTTCAAAGCAATATCTCTCTCCAAGACGACTGAACCAGAAGCCTTCATAGTTCCTCAGAATTCCACAAGGTCGTGGAGCAAGTTCTACACAAATTTCCTGAAGTTCTTCAAAATAATCATCTGCTTTTCTTCGGAAGATTCTCCAGAATTTTCGCATAGCAACATCATTTAATCCAGCATGCTCAACTATTCTGAGAGTATCAAAGATTCTTCTGATATTCCTCTTTACCATTTCATAGATTACACCAATAGGGTATGCTCGGCGGGAGTTTATTTTTGTTATGGGAGAATGTGGGTTTGGGACAGAATAGGGTTGAGGCTCTCTATCCAAACGAAAGGATGATTCTGCTTCATTCTCAGATCCTAACACTACCAGCTCAGCTTCAGGACGAGGCTTGGGTGTGTAATTTCAGTCACGGAGCAATTGCTCATGTGATGCAGAATCTGGAATATCTGATACAGAAGGATTATTTTGAGAGGTGGAAGGAATGGGTTCATAGTTTGCATGAGGTGGGGGTTGAGAAGTGGATATATTTGTGTGAGGTGGAAAGAGAGTTTGAAGGGGTTGTATATTAAGGACAGGGTTTTCGAGGGCCTAGTCAGAAGCAAGGTTGGTTGTGGGTAGAGATGAAGGAATGGGAACAGTTGTGATGGGTGAATGAGGAGGAGTAAGAGTTTTGGTTACAGGAGAAGAAAGAGGTGTGAGAACATGGACATTTATGGGTGATTCTGATGGGGCTTTTTCTGGTTGATTTACTGGTTCAGGGGTTTGAGCAACATTTATTGGTGCAACATCTGAACGTAAAGCAGGAACAGAATCAGGTTCAGAGAGATGTATACCTTTGGACACCTTCTGAATAGCTTCAAACACAGCCTCCAGTTTCCTCTGCTTCTTACTCTTCGGCTCTTCCACAATCTTTGCCTTCCCAAGAGAAATTTCTCTTCTTCTGGTAGATTCCAGTCTCTCCTTCTCATTATCAACAGCCTTCTGACCTTCAACTACTTGAGTTGTTGGTCCTTGAATGATTCCTTCTGGCTGATTCACAGCTTCTTGAGCTTCTTCTTCTTCATCCGAATCAACAATAATTAATCTTCTTTTTCTTATCTTCTTCTTTTCAACAGCCTTTTCACTTTCCACATTCTTATTTTTCATTTTTCTCTTTTTCTTCTTCTTCTTCTCAGCAGTCTCCTTTTCACTATCTTTATTTTCAACTATAACTTCCGGAACTTCTTCAGCAACAACTTCTTCTTGAGCAGCTTTCTCTACACCATCAGTAGCAGCAACTACACTTTGGACTACCTTCTCCTGGTTAACAGAAGGATGATCAAATTTTCGCTTTGTCCTTCTTTCCTTCTTGACAACAGCATCAGGTGCAGCTTCTGAAACATCTTCTGAAGCAGCAGGCCTGGAAGTGGAAACTTTCTTACGACCACCTTTAGCAGGAGCAACTTTGCCTTCTTCTTCCTTGAGTGAATTCAGATATATAGTTCTGACTTCTGGCAGCTCACTTCTGAAGAAGGACTCAAAGTCAGCAAGAACAGGATCTCTTCTGCTTCTTGCTCCAGGAAGAGGTTGAGGGGTTTGTATGATAACATCAATAATACTCATCTTTCTCAATGTGAGAACATTCAAGCAACTCCCAGTATCAACAACAAGATCTTTGATGGTCCCTTGAGCTTCCAGATCCTCAACAATCTTGGAATGAACCAGAAGATTTGTAATAATTCTTCCAAAAGGAATAATAGTACACTTCTTTTTTCTGGAAGCATTTCTGGAATCCCTCACAGCATTCCACATGTGGTTGAAGATTATGTAGATAATACCAACCTTCTTCTTAGTGGCAATGTAATACAGAATGTATTTCTGCTCATTGTTGACAAAATCTGCAGAATGGGTTGCTTTCCTGTGATAGAAACACCCCAGAAGAATCTTGGTCCAGATTTTGTAGAGATGCTTCATGCCCTTGACACGATTGGTTTTCTTCACGTCTTTATAGAGAGTAGCCAACACTTCATCCCAATCAGCCCTTAGATCAATTTCATGAGCACCCTCAAGGTTTCTTAGATCAAACATCATTCTCAGGATGTTTTCAATAACGACCACAAACTTCCCATGAACAAAAGACAAAATAGATTTAGGGGCTACAACAGCGTGCACCCAAAATTCTTTTACAAGATCTGGGTAAACCGGTCCACAGAATTCAGCAAATAATGAAGTCCATCCTTGATAAATGATATCTTCTTTAAGATGAAACTCATGTTCTTCAAGACTATCAAAGTCTACCATAAGTTCACAGATAACTTCCAACTCCTTTTTGGAAATAGAGCAGGAGATAACTGGAACAATTTGCTGATCTTCTTCTTGAAGATGGAGAGGAGCAGATGAACCAGCGTTGAGGGATGATGAGGCAGCCATTGAAACAATACTGAGATTACAAGAAATATTTCTGGGTTTGCGCTTAGGGTTAGAGAAAAGGGCAAAGAGGTTACAAAAGTGCATGCACAAGGAGAGAGAGAATGGGAGCGAAAAAGATAAACGTTATGATTTGAAATATATTTATAGAGGCGGATTTGAAAAAGAATGCAAAAAAATTATGAGAATGAACAGTTACAGAATCAAATGAAATCAACTGCATTAAATGATGAGTGACGTTAGGTGAGAGAACGTGGTAATTGAAATGATTTACACAGTTACCTAGGGTGGCGTCCCATCAGATTCACTCACGCTTTTACCAACCGTGCAAACACGTGTTCACCATCAGAAACACTTGATGACAGTTGTGTTGTATTACATTTGCTTCTGATGACGAATAGAGCTTTTCATCTTCTGATTCTGGTCACTGATTCTGACTACTATTCTTTAGAAATGATCTAGTTCTGATAGGATCATCTTTCTTTCCAAGGATCACATCTTCTGAGTGAGCTGAGGTGAGTCTAGAAGATCTTCTGACTGTTGGTTCTTCAGAAATTCTGAGATTCTCTAAAGATGCAGTAACTTGATCTTCTGATTCTTTGCTTCTGATATTTTCAGCTTCTGAAACTTTGCTTCTTGGTTCTACAGCTTCTGATATATCAATATCTATATCTGCAAAATTCTCAAACTGCTTTGGCTTTTCAAGACCAAGCTTATCATCAAATCTGATATTGATTGATTCTTCTACAACCAATGTTTCAGTATTGTATACTCTGTAGCCTTTAGAGCGTTCAGAATATCCAAGAAGGAAACATTTTTGTGCCTTAGAATCAAACTTACCAAGATGATCTTTAGTATTCAGAATAAAACAGACACATCCAAACGGATGAAAATATGAAATGTTGGGCTTTCTGTTCTTCCACAATTCATAAGGAGTCTTATTTAGAATAGGTCTTATAGAGATTCTATTCTGAATATAACATGCAGTGTTTATTGCTTCTGCCTAGAAGTGCTTAGCCATATTGGTTTCATTGATCATGGTTTTGGCCATTTCTTGAAGAGTCCTATTCTTTCGTTCTACAACTCCATTTTGCTGTGGAGTTCTAGGGCAAGAGAAATCATGGGCAATACCATTTTCCTTGAAGAACTCCTCAAAGAATTTGTTCTCAAGTTCACCGCCATGATCACTTTTGACCTTTATGATTTTGCACTCCTTCTCAGATTGAATCTGAGTGCAGAATTCAAAGAACACTGAATGAGACTCATCCTTGTGTTTTAAGAACTTTACCCATGTCCAGCGGCTATAATCATCTACGATGACTAATCCGTATTTCTTCCCTCTGATAGATGCTTTTTGACTGGTCCAAACAGATCAATGTGCAGAAGTTCTAACGGCCTTGAGGAAGAGACAACATTCTTAGATTTGAATGCAGGTTTGGAGAACTTGCCCTTCTGACATGCTTCACAAAGAGCATCTGATTTGTATTTCAGATTTGGGAGTCCTCTGACCAGATTTAGTTTGTTAATCTGAGAAATCTTTCTCAAACTAGCATGTCCTAATCTTCTGTGCCAGACCCATTGCTCTTCAGAAACAGACATAAGACAAGTCACCTTCTGCTTCTCAAGATCTGAAAGATCAATCTTATAAATGTTGTTCTTTCTCTTGCCTGTAAATAGGATTGAGCCATCCTTCTGACTTACAGCCTTGCAAGACTTTTGATTGAAGATTATGTCATAACCATTGTCACTTAATTGACTTATGGACAATAAGTTATGCGTTAATCCTTCTACAAGAAGTACATTAGTTATGGAAGGAGAGTTACCAATACTTATGGTTCCAGAGTCAATAATCTTGCCCTTCTGATCTCCTCCAAACTTGACTTCTCCGCCAGACTTAAGCACCAGGTCTTGGAACATAGACCTTATTCCCATCATGTGTCGCGAGCACCCAGAGTCCAGGTACCATGACACTTTGTGCTTTGTCTTCTTTGCTGCTAAGGATATCTGCAACAGAAATTATCTTCTCCTTAGGTACCCACAATTTCTTGGGTCCTTTCTTGTTAGTTTTCCTCAAGTTCTGATTGAACTTGGGTTTAGCATGATAAGTAACAGGAGGAACGGCATGATATTCTTTAGGTTTGGCAGCATGATATTTTTTAGGTTGTGTCACATGCTTCTTGGTGTGTGAAGTGTTAAAACTTTTGGCATGTGAAATGAGCCTAATATCATGTGAGTGGTCATATTTGAACTGATCATACAATGGCTTCTATATGATTTTCAAGTCATCAAGAGGTTCAAATTTTTGTGAGGTATCTCCCTCATAGCCAACGTCAATCCTTTTGTTTCCAGAAACACCATATATCATAGAAGCAAGATGACTTCTGCCAATACTTCTAGATAGAAACTTCCTGAAGCTCGAGTCATAATCTTTCAGAATATGATTGAGACTAGGAATGGATTTTTCTGATTCAGAAGGAGATCCAATATCTTTGGATAATTTTAAAAATTTTTCCTTCAGTTCAGAATTTTCCACTTCCAGCTTCTTAGTTTCAAATTCAAATAGCTTTTTTAGCTTTTTGTATTTGATACTAAGATGAGCCTTGAGTTCCAGAAGTTCAGTTAAACTGGAAACGAACTCTTCTCTAGAAAGTTCAGAAAATACCTCTTCAGAATATGATGCTGATGTAGATTCCGATCCATCATCCACTGTGGCCATCGGTGAAAGGTTTTCCTGCTCACCTTCAGAGTCTGATTCTGATTCTGATTCTGAATCATCCCATGTTGCCATAAGACCTTTCTTCTTATGAAACTTCATCTTGGGATTCTCCTTCTGAAGTTTTGGACATTCATTCTTGAAGTGTCCAGGCTCATTGCACTCATAGCAGATGACCTTCTTCTTGTCAGATCTTCTGCCTCCAGAAGATTCTCCTCTTTCAGGCTTCTTTGAACTTCTGAAGCTCTTGAACTTCCTTTGCTTGCTCTTCCAGAGATGGTTTACCCTTCTGGAGATCATGGATAGTTCATCTTCTTCTTCTGATTCGTATTCTTCAGAATCTACTTCTTCAGCCTGAAAAGCGTTAGTGCATTTTTTATAATTAGATTTTAACGCAATAGACTTACCTTTCTTCTGAGGTTCATTAGCATCCAGCTCAATTTCATGACTCCTCAGAGCACTGATCAATTCCTCAAGAGAGACTTCATTCAGATTCTTGGCAATTTTGAAAGCAGTCACCATAGGACCCCATCTTCTTGGCAAGCTTCTGATGATCTTCTTGACATGATCAGCCCTTGTGTATCCCTTGTCAAGAACTCTCAATCCAGCAGTTAGCGTTTGAAATCTTGAGAACATCTTCTCAATGTATTCATTATCCTCCATCTTGAAGGCTTCATATTTCTGGATCAAAGCAAGAGCTTTAGTCTCCTTGACTTGGGCATTTCCTTCATGGGTCATTTTCAATGACTCATATATGTCATAGGCAGTTTCCCTGTTAGATATCTTCTCATATTCAGCATGAGAGATAGCATTCAGCAAAACAGTCCTACACTTATGATGATTTTTGAATTGCTTCTTTTGATCATCATTCATTTCTTGTCTTGTAAGCCTTACGTCACTAGCTTTCACTGGATGTTTGTAACCATCCATCAGCAGATCCCATAAGTCACCATCTAGACCAAGGAAGTAACTTTCAAGTTTATCTTTCCAGTATTCAAAGTTTTCACCATCAAATACTGGTGGTCTAGTGTAACCATTGTTACCATTTCCATTGTATTGCTCAGCAGAGCCAGATGTAGATGTATTTGTTGGATTTTCACCAGACATCTTGACTTAAGCGTTTTTCTCTTCCTGAATCTTTTCTAAACACGGTTAAGTGCTTGCACCTTAGAACCGGCGCTCTGATGCCAATTGAAGGATAGAAAAACACTTAGAAAGGGGGGTTTAAATAAGTGTAGCTTTAAAACTTGTAAGATAAAAACAATTTGCACAATGATTTTTATCCTGGTTCGTTGTTAACTAAACTACTTCAGTCCACCCCCTTGGAGTGATTTACCTCACCTGAGGATTTAATCCACTAATCACACAAGATTACACTGGTTTTCCACTTAGACAACTTCTAAGTCTTCTAGAGTATACTGATCACAACCTGATCACTCTAGGAACAATCTGCTTAGATACCCTCTAAGACTTTCTAGAGTATACTGATCAACAACCTGATCACTCTAGTTCTTACAACTTAATGTAAACAAATTCTAAGAGTTACAATTCTTCTTATAAAGCTATTATAACAACTGTGATTTTCTCTTAAGTTTAAGCTTATTCTCACTAATATATTACAACAGGAATGTAGTGAGGTTGAAGATGAAGTTTGAGAGCTTTTTGAATTTGACAGCGTTTCTGTATATTACTCAGAGTTGGTTTCAAAGTTAGTAACATAGCTTCTCATCAGAACTTCATATTTATAGGCGTTTGAGAAGATGACCGTTGGGAGCATTTAATGCTTTGCGTATTCCGTACAGCATTGCATTTAATGTTTCACTCTTTTGTCAACTACCTCGAGCCTTGCTTTTGTTGTGTCTACTGACGTTGCCTTTAATAGCTTTCAACGTTCCTTTTGTCAGTCAGCGTAGCCTGCCAGCTAGTACTTGCTTCTGATCTGGTGTTTGTGTAAACAACGTTTGAATATCATCAGAGTACAAACAGCTTGGTGCAGAGCATCTTCTTGTCTTCTGACCTTGAAGTGCTTCTGAGCGTGATACCATGAGAACTTCAATGCTTCTGCTTCTGATCTCAAGTTCTTCTGATGCTTCCATAGATCATGTTCTGATTCTGCTTGACCATCTTCTGATGTCTTGCCAGACCATGTTCTGATGTTGCATGCTGAACCTTCTGAGTAAGTGCTTCTTGCGCTGATTTTGTGCATACTCTTTATATAATTCCTGAAATGGAAATTGCATAGTATTAGAGTACCACATTATCTCATACAAAATTCATATACATTGTTATCATCAAAACTAAGAATATTGATCAGAACAAATCTTGTTCTAACAATTAGAACGTGAAAACAAGAAGTTGTGAGAAGAGGAGCTGAAGAACGTGAAAGAGAACCAAAGAGGAAGAAGACCCATCCAAGAATTTGGCTAAGGTAAGGGGGGCCTTGTCTGATTATCATCTATTATCGGGTTAGGGGTTAATAATATTGAATAGGTGTAGGATTCGGGTCAATTGAGTCATATGATAGATTTAGGGATTGAATCAAATTGTATGATAATTGATTTTGTGTATGAAATCTATGATGTTGTGTGATCATGGCTTTGTTTGATGTGTATTTGATGTATTATGATGTGTAATTCATGGTATGTGTGCATTCCATTTCCTATTATTCGTGTTGGTGTGATTTGAATGTGTTTGGGATGGTTAGAATGATGTTTTCTGCAGAATTTGAGGGTGTAGGTACGCAGTAACCGGTTACTGGGAGCAGGGTAATCGATTACTGCCGTGAAAAGGGGAAATATTGCTTTCTGGGAGTCGGTAATCGGTTACTAAAAGCAGGGTAACCGATTACCCATACAAAAAACAGGGGGATGTGCTTCGTGAGTCAGGGTAACCGGTTACTGGCCTTTGGGTAATCGATTACCACTAAAGGTTTTTGAAAAATGCAGTATTTTGTAAAATGCATAACTTTTGAACCGTTGGTCCGTTTCGTGTGTTGTTTCAAGCTAAACGAACCTTATTAAATAATCTATGTGATGATTAATGATGTGATTGTGATTGAATGATGCATATATATATATATATATATATATATATATATATATATATATATATATATATATATATATAAACATGCTTGATGATGATGATTATGATGAAATGAGTATTTGATGATGTTGCTCATTAGACTTGACGATGGTATAAGTATGTTCATGTATGTTTGCATTCATTCATATTCATTGATGATGTTGTATCCATGATGATGTGTTGGATCAGTAAAGGGTATGATTCCCATTGTGTGGAATCTGTGCTGGCAGGGCCGTATCTTGATGATGTTGGATCGGTCATGGGTTATTCCCATATTATGATGTTGGTACCACATGCATAGTGTCAGTTCATACATATGCATAATTTTATAACATGAATGGATGTATTCCAGTGTTATAACTATTGATGGTGTGTTGGTTGACTATTTGTGATGAATGAAACTTGTCTGAATGTCTGTTTATGAAACAATTGGGTGAACAATGCAGCTATGATGTGTTATTGCCTTATAACCTTATAACATTTGTTAATTATGATGAAGACTCACCCTTACATGTTGTCATTTTCAAATTGAGGATAGCGGTTGTTCGACTCGGTGAGGATTAGCTCATGAGTCAGTTGTTTAGTTAGCGTCAGGTGTCGTGCTCTGATAGTTGTAACACTGGGGACGCGATGTTTAGAGTTTATGTTTTATAACTCTAGTTATGTTTTGATGTTTAAGATGTTAAACTTAATCTGTTTGATTTAATTCCGCTGTGTTGACATGAATTGTTTTAATTAATGAGAATTGCCTCAGTGAATGCATGAAATGACTGAATGATGTTTTTAATTTATTTTGAATTGTGGCACCCTTATTTCATGTACTCTGAATAAAATTATTTAATTCGCCGCGGGGTTTAGAAGGGTGTTACAATTGATCCTTTGCTTGAGCTTCTTTGTTCTTGAACACCCTCGACTGGGTACTAGGTAAACAAGTGACTGCTCTGGGTATTTTTCTTGAGTTGATGAAATGTCTGGAGATGTGACATCTCAGGGGGGGGTCAAAATTAGGGTATGACACTAAGCATTCTAATTTCCTCGTTTAAACCGCAACTTACACTGTAATATGTACACAGACAGATGGCTTCATGTCGACTACAACAATGTTGCCTGATTCGGTCTAGACACATTTTGGTGCATGATTTCGTCCAATGTCATTGCACGGTCTCTCTATGTTTAATGATGTGCTGAGAAAAAAGAAATAATTGAAAAACTTAAGTGTCAACTGAAAGTAAATTCACTAAAATCAATTCAATATATATTCATATTTGAATCAATTAAAGGCAAAATGAAAAGCATTAATATCATTTAAAGATAAATTCAGTAAACTCTTTGATACAAAATGGTCCATCCAAGTTATCAATCATAAAATCAAAACTGCATACACCATCAATATCAATATTAAAAAAAATGTTTCAATTTCTAAAATCATAACAGACCCAAATCATACATTTTTAGATAAATAACTCTTTTCTACAGAAATCAATATTTGACCCTTTTCTCGCATAAATCACCACTTAAATTTACCTCATAATAGAAAGAAGGAAAAGAAACTTGGCATTTGCAAAACAAACCCATAGCATTTCACTAGAATGGTGAACTAACCTAACCTAGCGCTATTAATCCTTAATTGTTTCCTGTAAGATATATCTCAGTTCACTAATTTTCAAATTGATCATAAACAATAAAACAAACAGTTGAACAAAATCGGATCCAGAAAGGATTATAAAAATCAATCGGTTATATTTTCCCCCATTAAACAATAAGATCTAATAATCTAATAATAAGTAGTGAAAAATTACCGAATGAAATAATGGAGAGAACAATTAGAGAGATCTGTCACACTTTGGTCCAAGTCTCACATCAACAACAAAGCTTATAGTTTTGTCAAACCTTGCTGAACCCATATCACCATCATCATACCTGTCGCACGCTCGCGAAATGTGAACAGAGTCGCCACCAATATATTTATCCCATAAGGGAAAGGAATATCAGAAAACCTAGAATAAGGATAAGAGAAGGTCTTGCGACCAGAGATAAGGTACGGGAGTCGGTTACGCAAGGGGAAGGTGCTAGCACCCCTCACGCCCATCGTACTCGATGGTATCCACCTATGTTTGTTCTATTCTAAGGGTGTATAAATCTAAAGTTTAATTACTAAGGGAATGCATGCAAATGAAAGAAAAGAAACACGGGGAAAATAAGGTTTATAAATAGTTGTGCTCGCTTAGGCCCCGCGACCTAATGCCTACGTATCCTTTTCAGGAATCAGAGCGCCGTAGTTCGGCTCTTTAGTTTTTGTTTGTTTTTGTGTTTTTTAGTTGAACAGTTACATTCGCACTCCGCTGCTCGACCTCTGGAGTCTTAAGCTGGGAATGAAGCGGAAATAACGTGTCCGATTAGGAGAAAGAATGCCCTGAAGGCAAGAGAAAGAATGCCTCAGAGGCAAGAGAGAGAAGAGAGAAAATTGGTTTGTGTCTTTTATGTGTGATTCCATGATGGACGAAAACCTACTACAAGGCATCGCATCACTTCCTCACTTTGATTAGCTCTGAGCCTTTATTAGATATTTTGAAGTGTTTTTGGTTAGGTGTCTTTTAAGGGAAATTAATTTGTGACTTGAATCATGCCATAAAAAAGGAGTTTTTTTGAATATTTAGAGAATGCACATCGAGGCCTACGCCACAATCGTTTCTCTAAATGAAATACAGTTTTTGAATAATTAGAGAATGCACATCGAGGCCTACGCCACAATCGTTTCTCTAAATGAAATACAATTTTTGAATATTTAGAGAATGCACATCGAGGCCTACGCCACAATCGTTTCTCTAAATAACGGTTAAGAAATACACCGAGGCCTACGCCTCAATCATTTCTCTTCCGCTAAGTGGGAAAGAACATACATCGGGGCCTACACCCCAATCATTTCTTTCACACTAAAAAAAGCATTAGCATGATTCGCGTCGTCCTTTATTAATGTTTTAAAGTTGAAAAGGAAAATAAACAAAACTAGCCTAAGATGAATAACTAGCCTAATGTGCTTTAAAAGGGAATTTCTAGATCCTAATGTTATCATGGTTTCTACCTAAAGTTAGGAATAAACGAACGAAATTACAAGCCCAAGCAAAGATCAAAATTACAAGTAAAATTTACAAGTAAACAATGATACCAAATTAGTGCAAAAATGACTAAAAGAATGACTTGAAATATGGTACAAAACATGGAAGCAAATGATGCAAAATATAGTACCAAAAGTGAATTAAAGGACTATTGTTTTGTTGATTTTTTATGACAAAGTACATGATTTTAATCAAGCAAAAAGAAATGAAATAAAAGCCTAAAACTATTATTTTTTATGATCATTTTCTATGTCAAGATTACCTACAAATCTAACAAAATTTAATGATTTTTATCGCCTAAAGGAAAAGGGCAAAATTCAATTAAGAACCTAAATTAAATTAGAAAAATAGATGGAAACCAGGGGTGCAAAATGAATTATATGGTGCATATTAAAACTGGGTGCAGGCCCAATGGAGACGAGCCCAACAGGGCTTCTTTTTGTTGCAGATTTTCTCTTGCCAAAAAGTGTTGTGCTGGGCCATAGAGGGTGTTCAGAAGCAATTCGTGTGGCCCAATGATTATTCACATTTGATCCATTCATCCTAATTATCATCAGACTTTATCATTGATGCAAACTCTTCATTAACACTCAATTAATACCACATTAACACTTAATTACTCTTGATTAACAATAATAATAAAAAAGGAATTAATTAAAGCAATAAAAGGACTTTAGGGTTAGAACGAGCGTCGTTCCCCCTTCCTTCTCTCAGAACTCTCACTCTCTCGTTTCGTGCGGTTTCTGGCGATAAGCGCCGCCGTGAATCACCGTCTCTAATCATCACCCCGTAAACATAAATCCCTACTCATTTCCGATCCTAAACACAAACCCCTTATCAATTTCTCTTGAATGGTACGCAAACGGCCGGATCGAATGATCCGAACACCTAACCCTAACTCCCCTAATCGGAGCGAAAATCTCGCAATTGACGGGAGAACGTGCGAAGTGGAGTGATAAACAGCATCAATCAAGCTAGAGAATCGGAGAAAACAGAGTTTAAAGGGAGTTACCTACCGGAGCAGTTCCGATGACTCTTCGACGACTGTGTGCTGGCGAAATAAACGCGTCGGAGAATTTCAATTCAGGTGCACCTCTTTTCCTTTTCGCTTGCGCTATCTTCTTCTCTTCTTGTTTCACTCTTTCTTCGTGAATTCCGAGTTTTGAGTATTGAAGCAATGATGATGGAGGCTCAATGATTTCTGCAGACGTATGTTGAAGACGAAGATGGAGTTCGAAGCTTCAAGATTGAGTAGAGGTGGAAGATCTTATGGCGAGGTTGAGGATGAAGCAGGGTGAATGGAGTGGTTCAGCTCAGCTTCATTCAGAGCTTGATGATTGCTCTGAGGAAGCTTCGTGAGGAGCTCTTTGTGAAGATGATGGTGATGAGAGGAAAAGCATGAGTATGATGAATGAATCGAAGAATGGTTGAAGAAGATCTGTGGAGAATTGAAGATGAGGTGAAGAGAATTGTGGAGAGGGAAGCGAAGAAACTGAACAAAGTGGTGGTTGAAGATTATATAGAGGCTCAAAGGTTAGCTATCTCTTCTGATTTTCTGTTAGATAGTTCTGTTAGGTTGTTATGGGCTGTAACTGATTTTTGGTAGTTAGGAGTTTGTAACTGAATCGGTTAGGAAGTTAGGGGTTAGAATTCTGTTATAATCTGTTGGGATCAGTTATGAGAAGTTAGGGAAACTGTTAGTTTTGAGAGTTGGTATTAAGAGGGAAAATTGGGATGGTTCTATTACATGTTAGGCTTAGGGATTTTACAAGGCAAGTAACTAATTCCTATTAGTAAAGTAGTTGGCTGCTAGTTGGTTAGCTGTGAACAAGTATGGATTCTGTTTTGGTTTTCTATTGAATGTCTTTGGCTGCTGTAGGAGGACTTATGGCATGAACTATGATATGGGCTGTAGCTTAGGCTTTGTGTAGATTTGTTTGGAATGGTTTTACATGGTTGTTAACCGGTGCAGCAGCTGGCTTTTTTGTAGGATTGAACATGGTAGATTTGTATATGGACTGTTTTTTCCTCTGAAGTGATTTTGCTGCCAAACTCTAATATGATGATGCATTGAACTGAATTGTATGGTTTTTCTTGATGTATGCAGGTGCGGTCATCGGGATTTATGGCTCAATTGGTTGCAATTATGGTGAGGAAATAAGAGTGAAGAAGAAGATTGATGATGTGTATTGAAGAGAAAGATGAAGAGTATAAAGTAGGTTTAGGAAAAGCAATATTTTTGAATGTAGCTCTTTTATACTTTGGCTTGTAATATATATTTAAAGTATATAGACTTTGATGTAATGGGATGATTGAAATATGATATGAACTCTTGTAATGGATATATGTAAGGGATTTGCAATGAGTCTATAGACATTTGAAATTTGTATTGACATTTGAAGGTGTACACGTTGTCCATAATTTAGAATTATAATGAAATGCTCCTCTTTTGTAATGACATTGTAATGGACTAGAGAATGGTTATTTTTTGTTAAATCGAGAATAACTCGTAATGGCTTGTGATGGATTTTGAGATAGAATGATATGGACAATGTGACTTATAAGAACTTTTGAATGATGTAAGGTGGGACTTATAATAAATGTGATGTAAGAATATTCTTGAACGAATATATAAGTGTTGCTTTAAATAGAATTTGGATGATGAATATTTGAATGGAATGGTAATAAACCTTTGAGACTAACTATTGTATGCTTGTACCTTAAATCCGCCCACTTCGACTTTCCGTTTCCAAGTGTTTAGTGATAAAAGTCTTGTAAATTAACCGAGATAATCTTGAATTGACCGCTTGGAGGGGATAGAGATAAAGAATACCATGCCACCATGTCTTGTAATCCAAACCTCAGTTAACCGGAGAAAAGCCAAAATCGTCTCAATGAAGCCTTCATATAGAAATTTGTTAATTTGATGAAGAAAGTATTAAAACCCTAACCTCATCAACCATGGTTAGTAAAAGAAACAAACTTGAATCTCCCTTGAAGTATAATAAACCCTAGCTCTTCAACGTCCTTGATCCTAATGCCAGATTTATTGATTAATAATGCATGCTGTTAGATGACCTAATATGCGAATGATTATGAAACACTAAGCTAGTTAGAAATAAAAATTGGATGGGCAAATTTTGGGGTCCAACAGCTGCCCCTATTTAATCATCTTTAACCTGATGGTGAGATTGGCGCTAGCCTTTCGAACATTCAAGGTAGAAGAAGATTAAATACCAAGAGAACCTGAAAATTTGCCTGAAGAAAGATGAGGTAGGATCCACTGAGGAAGAAATGGTGTCAACTCCACCGAGGAAGAATGTATCAATTCTGGATTGATCAAATTAACTCTGAGTTAGAAATGAAATACACATCAACTCTGGGTTGAAAAAGAAGGGTGGGTCGACTCTGGGTCGAAGAATAAAAGGAAGTCAACTCTGGGTTGGATAGGAGGTAAAATGTCAACTTTGAATTGAGCACAGAAAGGGAAATCAGTATTGATGGGACCAGATATGGGTATCAACTCTGGGTTGAAGAAGAAGAAAGGAAAATCAACTCTGGGTTGAAGACAATGGGTAGACATCAACTCTGGGTTGAGAGAGGGTAATTCAACTCTGGGTTACAAGAGGAAAGATGAACAATTAGGAATACCGTCAACTCTGGGTTGAGTGGGCAAGAAAGAAGATAACCGTCAACTCTGGGTTGAGCGGGAAAGAGAAAGGATCAACTCTGGGTTGAATAAAAGATAATTGTCAACTCTGGGTTGAGTGAGAAAGGAGAAAAGATAACCGTCAACTCTGGGTTGAGTGGGAAAGAAAGAAATATCCGTCAACTCTGGGTTGAGAGGGAAAAGATAATTAACTCGGAGTTAAAAGATGAAAGAAAGATCAACTCTGGGTTGAACACAAAATATCAACTCTGGGTTGAGGAAAGATGAACATGGTTGACTTTGGAAGATGACACCACAATGGTAACTCTGAGTGATCCAGTGGATTATCAATTGAATGCTTGTAGGGACCTCATCTGATGAGTAACTTGGTTTAAGCTTTACATGCAATGTTTGATTTGTTTTATGCACTTCTGGAGATGCAATGCAATGAATTCTACATGCAGTGTACTGATTGATCATGATTTCTGCTTTGTGGAATAGATTAGGCGGAGTTCTGAAATTCTGTTTGAGAGTCAAGGTAGGGTAGATGCCCCTGCTTTATTGATGATTGGATCATGTGGAAAAAATGATAATGAGAATGCAATGATATGCATGATGCATGTATGATGATGAAGGTAAAGAATAATTATAACAAATTGATAGAAGTAATAAAGAAAAATCACAAAAAAAGAAAAAGCAGGAACATAAAAGAAAATAATAATTTTGAAATAATAAAATAAAATTGAGAATATTTTAGTAAATATATTAATTTATTAAATAGCAGTCGTTACATTTCCTCCTCTCCCCTCCGAATTCCCCCGATTCAGAGACACAAAAAGTGTGATTTGTAGGAATTTTGTTCCCCTCCTAAAATTAAAACAAACACATTTTATTATAAATATTTCATTTCCTCTCTTTACCTCGAACCTAACACACCCTTAATAAATTATTGATTCATTGATATTAGTGCACTTTAACAATTTCTTTAAATAAATATATAAATAAAGGAAAATTTATTTAAATAAAAATGAGACATTTTGATTTAATTTATTTTAAAAATTAAATTTTAGAAAAATGCTATAAAATAGTATAATATTAAAGAGAAAAAAATTTCAAAATACTTTTCACATGTACATATTTAAGCTGCCAAACCAAAGCTCTTTTAGGATTAGTTTAAATAAAATGTTTTTAATAATATTTTTTCTTTAAATAAGATTCGGTGACAGCTCTATAATATACATTGTATGATTGAGCTCTTGTTGGCTGTTGCGACATTTATGATACATTGTATCACATGATGGATTAAAAAAATAAAATAAGTAAAAATGCTTTTTTGTTTGACCAAAAAATAAGTAATTAACTACCTTTATGTAGAATTTATAAATATAAATAACATTGAAAATACTTTAATCTGTAGAAGTATAAATAAGGTAATTTAAGTCATTTTTATTGGTTATTCTTTTATTTAAAATTATTATACACAACGAGGGTATATTTTATTGTGCAGGAGTTAGTGGACGACATATAGGGGTGAAAATAGGCTGGGCCGAGCTAAGCTTTGCCAAGCCTAAGCCTGGCCTGTCAAAAAAACTGAAGCCTAAGTCTGGCCTATGGTCTGTCGTAGGCTTATTTTTTAGGCCTGAGTCTGGCCTTTTCGATGGCCTGGTTAGCCTGTTAGCCTATATAAAGGCCTATTTGTTTTAGACATATGTATATAAGCAATTAAAATAATGTTTAAATATACTAACTAACTAAAAGATCAAGAGACTAAAAATTTGTTAGCATTGACTTATTTTAACTTACCTCTTACCATAATTTTTACAAGACTATTTGTTTAAGAGAACTTATGAAAACAATGTTCATCAGATGTTTTCATCTTATTTTTACAAGTTCTTCAAGATAACTAAATTGTATTTATGTATTTTAATTCAAAGTATAAAACATAACATAATGATAATAAAAAAAATATTCATATTTATTTAAATAGGCCGGCCTGATAGGCTTAAAAGTCTTCTTTTAGGGCCTGAGGCCTGGCCTTTTTAACTAAATAGGCTTATAAAAAAGCCTAAGTCTTTTCTATTTAAAAATAATGTGTGGCCTGGCCTGAGCCTATATAGGCTAGCCTGTAAGCCCCTGTTATCGGCCTGGCCTATTTCCACCCCTAACGACATATTTGAATTGGGGAGAATATTATGAAAACGAGTTTTACAGGCAAAGTTGCATCACCGTGTATTTTATTGGTCTATAATATTTGTTACTCCTATATCATATAGTAATCATCACAATGACATAGTATAATATTATATTATATAATATATATATATATATATATATATATATATATATATATATATATATATATATATATATATATATATATATATATATATATATATATATATATATATATATTGGCGGAGTAAAAAAAATTATAAAACCTAGCAAAAAAATTTATATACCACAAATTCACATTGTATATAATATATGAATAGTCATCAATCAAAATAAAAGAGATTCGTTATTTTGTCAACAAAAGTATAGTTTAAAATAAAATAGATGAAACATAATTTTACCGGAGCATACTCATTAATTTGTTTCCTACGACCTGGATCACGCACAATCTCATTTAGGTTAAACTCCTTAACCACATTGGGCGGTAGCTTTAATTCGACTTCCGATTGCACAATATTCACATTCTCAATACTTGTTCTATCAACCAAAAATCTCTTATCTCTTAAATTAAATGATCTTAAGTTAATACTCAACTAACAATTACATAGTTTATACATTCAAAGTAGAACCAATTATAAAAAGTATTGTAATAATATATGGAGACTAATTTCGTGAATCAGACAAAATAGAGAGACAAAAACTATAATTTAGTCTAATAAAAATTAAACATCTTTTGCATAGTTCAACAAATAAATAAAGAGAATATCTTAATCTACTCCCCGATACTCTTAGGCACAGCGCAATTCCATTTATGCTCACTGTTTTCGAAGATACACATCAAGAAACACATTTTTTTGGCTAATATTTTTTCTTCTCGGAGGTGCATCAACGAAAGTATTTTTACACTGATAAATGTTGAAAAAACTATAAACGTTTAATAAAAAAGTGCTTCCGAAGATACACCTCCGCATATACGCCTAAGAAACTCAAGGGATGGAATAAGAGATTCTCTAAATAACTCTTTTGTCTTATTTTACATTACCTTGTCTCTTTTTTTCCCTATAATTTGTCCCTTTTTTACCTATAAATTATCTTTTTTTTTCCTACAATTTATCCTTTTTTTTTACTTCAGTATCTAAAGTATCTAAAAAATAATTTGGCTCTTTTGAGCCTGGGCAGTAATCCAGGGTGGCCGGACAGTAAAACCGCATACGTCGAAGAAGAATGTGTCTCAATCGCCGAGAACGAGCCAGGACGAACGTAGCACGACGGAGGGAAGGAAGGTAGATGAATAGGAACCAACTATTGTGATAGAGAAGGAGGAGGATTCTGAATTGGGGAAAGCTAAAAACCCTAATTCACCGATAATGAGTGAAATGAAGCAGACGGAAGCGGAGAAGAAAGGGACTGAGCCGAAGGAGATGCTGTGGGTGGACACTATTCGCGGGAATAGGAACACTACCAATAGCAAACAACTTCAATTTGTTGCACCTAAAGTCAACGATGGTCAAACCGAAGTTGAGATTGAGGAAGAAGATGTTGAAGCGGAGGTTCTATTTTGGGATACGTCATTGATCATGTATGTTATTGGTGCAAATCTGAGCATGAATGCTGTGAAGAATTACATGAGCAAGACGTGGAACTTTGTGGCACTACCAGAGATGTTCTACAACGACGAAGGATACTTCATCTTGAAGCTTAAAACTGATAGACCGTGAGGAGGTATAGATGAAAGGACCATACACGATCCATAATATGCTAATGGTGATTATGGAGTGGAGACATGACTTCTCAATGGAAAGGGATATGCTGCGTACAATCTCAATATGGGTAAAACTTCCTTAACTTCCTCTTTCACTATGGGGGGAACGAAGCTTAGGGAAAATTGGGAGTGTGATAGGGCACCCTCTGTTTACTGATGAATGCACAGCAGGAAAGTCACGTATGTCTTATGCTCGGATTCTTATGGAGGTGGACATAACGCAGAAGCTGTGTGAAGAAATCAGCATTAGAGATCATACGGGACAAAAGAAGAAGCAGAAGGTTGAGTATGAATGGCGCCCTCAGTTTTTTGAAAGATGTCAGAAGGTTGGTCATGTGTGTAATAAGGAGAAGAAGGTTGCTCTAAAAAACTGGCAACCTAAACCTGCCCCTAATGTGACTGAAGTAGTTGCCAGCTCTCAAGACAAAGAAAGTGTAGCACAGAGGGAGGTAAAAACACCAAGCCAAGATGAGGAAAATGTGGAAGTACAGTCAGAGGGAAGAGTATGGACAGAAGTAGGGAAGAGGAATAGAGAACATGGAAAGAAAGCTATAACAGGTACGATAAATGAGCCACTATTTTGTTCTAATGGTTTTGAATCCTTAAGTGTTGGGAATGACCCTAATGTAACTCCTTTGGGAGTGACATGATAGTAGCTTGGAATGTTAGGGGGCTTAATAAAGGGGTTAGGAGTAGAGAGATCAGCTCCCGTCTCTCTAGACTTGATCCTAGTATTGTCATCTTGGTTGAAACTCGTGTTAAACAGAAATTTTTGAGAAAATTAGGAAGATTTTGGGTAGTAAATGGTGCTATATTGACAATTACAGTGACCATAATAATGGTAGGATTTGGATTTTGAGGGATGAGCATAAAGTGGATGTTAGGAAAATAAAGAGCACTCATCAAATGGTGCATTGTGATGTATATAAAAATGGTGATTTCCTGAACTGTCTCACTGCTGTATATGCTGACAATAAATTGGAGGAAAGGAAGAAACTGTGGAAGCATATTGAGAATATTGGAGATGATCTGCAAGGCCCCTGGAGTATCATGGGGGATTTCAACAATGTTCTATGCTCCACTGACAAAATTGGTGGAAGACTAGTCAAAGAGTATGAATACAGTTATCTGATTAAGATGATGGAGAAAAATGGCCTATATGAGATGGAGAGCAAAGGTGATAAATACACATGGTTCAATAATCATGTGGATGGAGCTATCTATAGCAGAATTGATAGGGTGATTGCAAATGTGGAGTGGCTGCAGCAAAACAATCATTTGAGCCTTTATGTGATGGGCCCTAACATATCTGATCATAGCTTGCTCTGCCTTAAAGGGGAAGGTAGAGTTGTAAAGAAAAGAAATTTCAAGTTTCTTAACATGGTTACTGAGCTGGAAGGTTACAACAGTGAAGTAGAAAAAAACTGGAGAAATAAAGGTACTCTATGGACTAAACTCAGTAGATTACAACATGTGATGAGGAAGTTTAGTAGGCCACTCATAGGTACAAGCAGCAACTTAATGAAGCCAGGAAAAACCTCAAGGAGATACAAGATAAGAAGATGCAGGACAAAATGAATTCCACACTCATCATACAAGAAATATTTTTAGAGATAATCTCCTCCATCTAAATGATGTAGATGAACAAATTGCGAGGCAGAGATCAAAAATTGCTTGGATTAGACTCGGGGATGGTAACAATTCATTTTTCCATGCTTCTTTAAGGAGTAAACAAAAACTAAACATGATCAGCAGACTGCATAAGGATGATGGCACTGTGGCTGAAAGTCAACAGGATATTGAAGAGGAGGTGTTGAGGTTCTATGGAAGCCTTATGGGGAATGCCAACACCTCCATTGAGGGAGTTGACATAAATCACCTTAGGAAAGGTGATTAATTGAACATGAATCAAAGAAAGATGTTAGTTCAACCTATAAAAGTTGAGGAAATAGAGGGTGCCCTGAAAAGCATTGGTGATCTGACAGCCCCTGGTGTAGATGGGTTTGGTGCCAAATTTTTCAAAAGTGCTTGGCAAACTGTCAAGAAGGATATCACAGATGAGGTTATGAAATTCTTCAATGAAGGAAGGTTTGACAGGAGGTTCAATAGGACTCTTGTTACCCTTATCCCAAAGAAAGAGGATGCTAGAACCATAAAGGATTATAGGCCCATCTCTTGTTGTACGACTATATACAAGATTATCTCAAATATCATGGCTAATAGAGTGGGGAAAGTGCTGAATGGTATTATTAGCAGGGCAGAAAATCCATGACCATGTGCTGCTGGCTTATGAGCTCATTAGAGGTTATAATAAGAAGGGAGGCATGCCTAGATGTATGGTACATATGGATATTCAAAAGTCCTATGGCTCAGTGGAATGACCTGTTGTGAGTAGTATTCTTAAGGAGGTTGGCTTCTGTCGCACGCTCGCGAAAAATGAACAGAGTCGCCACCAATATATTTATCCCATAAGGGAAAGGAATATCAGAAAACCTAACAAGGGAAGGAACAGGGTCTTGCGACCAGAGAATCAAGGTACGGGAGTCGGTTACGCAAGGGGAAGGTATTAGCACCCCTCACGCCCATCGTACTCGATGGTATCCACCTATGTTTGTTTCTATCTAAAGGGTGTGTACTATGTCTATGTCTAAATGCGAAATGAATGCAAAATGTAGGGAAAATAAAGAATTGTACTCGCACGGGCCCTACCCCGCTGCCTACGTATCCTTTTCAGGAATCAGAGTTACCGTAGCTCGGCTAAAGATTTTCTGTTTGTTTTTGTGTTTTTTATTTGGGCGGAGTTAACGCTCGCGCTCTTGCATAAGGGGACAGCCTAGGATGCAATGGAGCGGAGATAACGGTGCCCTTATGTGCCAAGCAGGCAAAAGAAAAAGGAATGATTGGTTTGTGTCTTTTAGAGTAATTCCATGATGACGAGAACCTACCACCAGATCTCGCATCACTTCCTCACTTTTGTTTTAAGTCTGAACATTTATTAGGTTTTTTTGAAGTGTTTTTGGTTGGTGTTTTTTAAGGGGATTTTATTCAAGTATTTATTAATGTTTTAAGGTTGAAAAGGAAAAAGAATGCAAAAGAGGGAGACTAGCCTATTTCTAATTCTATGTTATTGGAATATTCTAAGAGAAATGGGGGAAGAAAAACAATTAAATGGATTAAAGTGATATTAAAGACCAAGGGTTTTTTAGACAATTCACAAAGGAGAATATTCACAAAATAAAAGAATTAAATCTATACAAAACCCAAAACAAACAATTATGAGAATTATTCACAAACTACTTCATTCTTATTCATGCAAGAGTCTAATTTGGAATTTACAAAGAAACTATTTATTTATTATGATTTATTATACGAAAAACTATAAAAAAAAAATTCGAAAAAACGATTAGAAGAAATTAAAATTTCTAGAAAATCTAATTAAAAGGAAAAGGTTTCTTGTTGCAGTTTTTATCTAAGAAGAATCAATTAACAAGTAAAAGGAATAAAAGACAAAGTTCATTTCTATTTTGTTTATTAAAAGCAGGGGGTGCAAAAGCAATGCATTGACTATGTGTTATGAACGAAATTGGTCCTGATTACAGGGGTGCAAAGAGGATGGCGCTAAGGCCCAAGGAACAATGAGGAGCACGGCCCAGCCTGGTGTTACCATTGCAAAAATCCAGACAAACACTCTTATATTTATTCCTTACTCAGCATGTGATCATTTTTATTACACTATGGTTTTTCTTGTATCCACATAGAAAAGTAACGTGGCAAACTATAAGATCAATTGGTCATCCCTAAGTTAGTGACTACAAGACAAAAACTCTCCTTGGGCCATCCATAGCTAGACATGTCATTATACAAAAACAGAAACACCAAAATAATGGGAAATCAGCCCAATAAGTACATGCCACGTTGGATTGGAGAAAGAAAGCAATTAACATGCATGCAAGCTCCGGAGACGTTTCCGGTCTCCTTCTCTGGCACCACTAGCCACCGGAATGACGTCAAACCACCCAGGAATTAAAAAGGCTTACGTGTTTCGTTTCGGTTTCTTGCCCTGAGTTCGAATATACTACTATTTTCTATTAACTCTACCTCTAACTTGCACACAGATCGCGATCTACGATCCTAACATTCAAAGGCTTTAGCAAAAATCCATATCAAACACAGCAGCATGACTCTCACAATATACCGAACCAAAATAAGCTACTAACACATTCGAAAACAAAGTCAATATCACAGCAGACGAAAATCATTCCAAGATCCCCACATGAACATGTTATCCGCTTTGCAGGTGCGATGAAATGTATCTAGCACATGTTGTTATTCTATAGGCATGATTAGGACTCACCTGGGGTGTATCTTAACTCGAACCTTTAGAACACTTTTACTACTCCCGCTTTGGCTTCAGCTCTTGCACATGATGATGAAGTATGAATAGCTTGGAGAACTTGTTGTGGGACTGGAGGTGTGATGATGGCGGAGTGTAGCGGCGGTGAGGTTGTTGTGGTTCTGCTTTGGCAGTTGAGGGTGGTGAGAAATAGTTGGGAGTGAGAGAGATGAGTGAGAGGGAGAGAGAAGGGGAGAGAGAGAGAGAGGAGAGAGAGAGAGGGAGGTAGAGAGAGAGATAGAGAGAGGAGAGATAGAGAGAGGAGAGATAGAGAGAGAGAGGAGAGAGAGAGAGAGAGAGGAGAGATAGAGAGAGAGAGAGAGAGGAGAGATAGAGAGAGAGAGAGAGGAGAGATAGAGAGAGAGATAGAGGAGAGAGGTATAGTGATATGGTGAAGAGTGGAGGTGAGTGAGAATGAGGTGTGTGAGTTTCTATTTATATAGGCAACCATTGGTTTGTGATTCACAATTCTTGGATGTGGGACTTGAACTAGTTTGCAATGCCTCTTTCTCATTTTCCCAATGTGGGACTTGCAGCACACTTTTTCTCATTTTTCCAATGTGGGGCTTTAGTGCAATGGTGTGTTGTTTTACTTTTTTTTTTTTCATGCTGTGGTGCCTACTTTGAACACTTATATCTCAAACCATGGGCTATGAAATGATGCAAGAACGGTGTCATATCGAAGAGGGCATGGGATAGAACAAGATTGGTGTTGAAAATATCTCAAGATAAGGCTTGGAAGTATGAGAAAACTGGTCTTGAATTCATGCAAATACCACTGCACACGCCCAGCAGCTTGCTGTCACCTGCGTATGGCCAGAACGTGACTCTGCAAGGGTGGTACTTTGAGCCTCTCTATCTCGATCAATACATGTCCAAAATCAGTGATACTGGTCTCATTGGATAGAGGACATGGCAAGGAATAGCTTAGAACTGGGCTTGTTTAAGATAGAGACTTGTGGAGGAAGAAATAGGCTTTGACATTCGGTCCACCACGTGTTTGCTGAAATGCGTTGCGTGCCCATAATTCTGTGTCATGGCTGCCTGCAGAATTTGGTCAGGGTTGGGGCACCACTTTGAAGGCTTGTATCTCACTCAATATTTGCTCAATTGTTCCAATTCTTGTTTCTATGGATAGATGACATGGCAAAGAAGAGAATGATACCAAGTTTGCGTTCATATCACTTCTGTACAGCTCTGAAAATGACTGGAGATTTGGCACGCCATGTGTTTGTGAAAATGCCAGGTCATGACCTGACTGGTGACCTGGAATGTGACTTGGTTAAAATGAGTTTCCAGCAACTTCACACCACTTTAACTCTTCATACAAGCTTCAAATGAAAAAGTGTCCAACTACAAAGTTGTTCTCCTCCATGAGAGGAACAACTTTGATGTTGGAAACTTTTCCGAAAAATGTCGTTTGCCACGTGTAATCTGGTGCTGAAGTGGACTGCTCGACAAGATTTAAGACCTCAAAAATTTTTCTAAGTGTTGGAATGTCTTCTTTTTTCTATTTTTCCCAACTTTTTGCCGAACTCCCGATTTTATCCGTTCTTCGACTTTTCTTGATTAATTTTCCACCAAAAGTCAATATTTGAATAATTTTCCCGATTTTGACCCAAAAGTCAACTGTTCCGATTTTTCCGACTATTGATGAAATTCCCGATTAAATCTCTTCCACTCACATCCAGTCAAACAAACACATCCACCGTCAGTATGAGAAGTTTTCCACACATAGAAGCCACTTCTGATTAAATGTTGACCAGAAAGTCAACTGGTTGACTTTGGTCAAAGAAACCCTGATTTAAAGAACCAGATGATTTGCAAGCTTGTACCCTCTAATCAATGCCCTGATTTGAAGCAGAGAGACACCCCAATCCAGGAGCTTCCATGAACATAGCACCACATGATTGTACCTCAGTCTTCTTATTTTCTGATCAACAATTCTTTGCAATAAAGCTCCTCCTTGTTAATCTTTGAATAGTACCAATGGTATGAATGCATGCATGTGAGTTATGACCTAGGTGATGTATGTACATGAATGTAAAGCCTAAGCCAGTTAGAAGTTAAAGGGTAGGACAAATTTGGGGTATGACAGCTGCCCCTATTTAATCGTCTTAAACCTGAAGGTGAGATTGGCGTTAGCCTTTCGAACATTCAAGGTGGAAGAAGATTAAATATCAAGACCTGAAATTTGTCCTGAAGAGAAGATGGTGTAAGTGTTATCCTCATTTGATATCTGGTGGGGAAAGAGATTTTTGTTTTTCTGATGGAAATATTTGCGGTGAGTAATGGTTGAACGGTGATAGCTTGTAACGCGGTAACAGTGCCAATACAGGGTTTTCAAAGAGAATGGTTGTATGAAACAATGATCGAAAGAATAAGACCTCGTGCAATTTTACGACTCAACGTCAGGACTGAAAGGAATAAGATCTCGTGGCGATCTTATGACTCGACATCGAAAGAAGATCTCGTGGCGATCAACTCGTCAACAGAAGAAAGGGGATAAGATCTCGTGGCGGTCTTATGACTCAACATCGAAAGAAAATCTCGTGCGATTTTCCACACTTTGGATAGGAATAAGATCTCGTAGCGATCTTATGACTCAACATCGAAAGAAAATCTCGTGCGATTTTCCACACTTTGGATAGGAATAAGATCTCGTAGCGATCTTATGACTCAACATCGAAAGAAAATCTCGTGCGATTTTCCACACTTTGGATAGGAATAAGATCTCGTAGCGATCTTATGACTCAACATCGAAAGAAAATCTCGTGCGATTTTCCACACTTTGGATAGGAATAAGATCTCGTAGCGATCTCATGACTCAACATCGAAAGAAAATCTCGTGCGATTTTCCACACTTTGGGAAGGAATAAGATCTCGTAGCGATCTTATGACTCAACATCGAAAGAAAATCTCGTGCGATTTTCCACACTTTGGATAGGAATAAGATCTCGTAGCGATCTTATGACTCAACATCGAAAGAAAATCTCGTGCGATTTTCCACACTTTGGATAGGAATAAGATCTCGTAGCGATCTCATGACTCAACATCGAAAGAAAATCTCGTGCGATTTTCCACACTTTGGGAAGGAATAAGATCTCGTAGCGATCTTATGACTCAACATCGAATCGACATCGAGGGACGGAAGAAGACATTGTGTCAGACACTCATCAGAGGTTGAAGATACCTCGCATCGGCACCGTGGTAGGAAGTGTTTGTAGTATGATAGGAGATATCAGGCAAAGTTTGTACAGGTAACAACTTGAGAGGATGGGTCATTGTTCTGATTCAACATTGGCTCCTATTATCTGGCTTATGCTTTGTATGCATGTTTGAGTTTTTACGGCGTAATGATCCATTGTAATGGATATGCTACGCTTTTGAGGATGCCATGCTGTATGCAATGGATTCTATATGCAAAGAGTGCCAAATAAAGGCCCTGGTGGAACAGAAGAGTAGGATCATTGGGGTCCGTTGCCCGTGATCTTGAGACGCCATTGTGGTGGGCGTTGGAAGCTTCATAGTGCCAAAGATTATTGGCAACTGTGTGGAGGATTAGAACATGGCTCTGTTGGGGAGGAAGTGACTTGCTCGACTTTCCTTACATCCTACTGCTCGGGGAATCATGAGTTTTGAGAGACTATTCTTCGTCTGCCATATGGGAGAGGGATATGGACCTTTTCATATGCTCCATGCTTACCAGTACTGATGAATTATATTCTGGAACTTTCATGCGGGATGATGATGACCTTTGTGACACGTCATGAGTCAAGATGATGGCTAGAACCTGCAACCTGCACAGAAAACAACGTTTGGATGCAAATGGTGCCCCTTCGAGCACTTTTATGTTTACGTAACATCATGTTTCGTTTTGATTTTGTGGTTATTGCCCCCATGTTCTCAATGCAATGTTTAATAACGAATTAAATCACACCTCGCATGCGTAAAATGAAAAGAAAGAAAGAAAGCTTTTGCATCAAAAGATTATTTCATTGATGGAATGCCTGTGAACAGGCTTCTGTACAAGGAAGCAACTCCTAAATGAGGTAGTTGCGAAAAAGAAAATAAAATGCAAAGAGCGAAATGGCAAAGAGAAATGCTCAGATTTCCACTAAAACTGATATTGCTACAGTTCCCATATCCCCGATCCTCTCAATGCTTTGCTTCAGAAGGGTAGTGGTTGGATTGATCTGTCCGTTCTGCCAAGGGCGTATAGTGGTCTTTGTGAAGGATATTCAGACTGCAGCCTCTCGCTTTTAATCCCTAACTTTTGCCTGGATCGCCCTTTCGGGTTTTCAATCCAGCGGGATGCCCTTTTTTGCCTAAGCTGCCCTTTCGGGTTTTCAACTTAGCGGGTTATTCTCTTTTTGTTTTATCCCTAATTTTTGCCCAAACCCTTTTTGGTTTGCCGGGATGCCCTTATTTTTGCCTAGGTACGTCGACCTAGCGGGTCTTTTATGCGTAGTATTTTTTGACTGAGTCTGAATTGACTGGAAGCGGAACGTCTTCCCCATCCATCTTCGTCAGGATTAAAGCACCACCTGAAAATGATTTCTTCACAATGTATGGTCCCTCATAGTTGGGAGTCCATTTGCCCCTTGGATCGGTGTGAATCGGCAAGATCTTCCTTACGACTAGGTCACCTGTGTGGAACTCTCGAGGCCGAATCTTCTTGTCATACGCTTTCTTGATCCTTTTTTGGTACAACTGGCCATGGCAGATAGCAGATAAGCGTTTCTCCTCAATTAGATTGAGATGATCAAGCCTTGTTTGAACCCATTCTGTCTCCTCGAGTTTGGCGTCCATCAAGACTCTCAACGAAGGAATTTCCACTTCGACAGGTAGTACGGCCTCCATGCCGTAGACAAGAGAGAAGGGAGTTGCCCCAGTTGAAGTACGAACCGAAGTTCTATAGCCATGCAAAGCAAATGGCAACATCTCATGCCAATCTTTATACGTTCTAACCATCTTCTGGACAATCTTCTTTATATTTTTGTTAGCAGCTTCAACTGCGCCATTCATCTTCGGCCGATAGGGTGACGAATTGTGATGTTCAATCTTGAACTCTTCACATAACTCCGCCATCATCTTGTTATTAAGATTGGACCCATTATCAGTGATGATCTTGTTTGGAACCCCATATCGGCATATGATCTCTTTCTTGATGAAGCGAGTAACGACTTGCTTGGTTACATTCTTGTAAGAAGCAGCCTCAACCCATTTGGTGAAGTAGTCGATAGCAACAAGAATAAATCTGTGTCCATTCGAAGCTTGCGGCTCTATCCGTCCGATCATGTCCATGCCCCACATAGCAAAGGGCCAAGGTGATGTCAGGACATTCAGAGGAGTCGGAGGAACATGAATTCTATCAGCATACACTTGACATTTGTGACATTTCTTCACGTACACATAACAATCACTTTCAATCGTCATCCAGTAATATCCTGCTCGTAATATCTTTTTGGCCATAGAATGCCCACTGGAATGAGTGCCAAAAGATCCTTCATGAATTTCCCGCATGATCAATTCTGCTTCGTGTCTATCCACGCATCTGAGCAAAACTGAATCATAGTTCCTTTTGTACAGGACGTCTCCTGACAGGAAGAATTTGGATGCTAACCTTCGAAGCGTCCGCTTATCACCAATCGTAGCATCTTCGGGATACTCTTGCTTCTCAACATACCTCTTGATGTCGTAATACCATGGCTTTTCATCATACACATCTTCGGTAGTGAGACAATGAGCAGGGAATACATGGGCAGGTTCCTTGTAACGGAGGATCGTTATGTCTGGCACTTCTTTAGGGGAGCTAACTCTGAACATAGCCGCCAAAGTAGCCAAGGCATCTGCCAATTGATTCTCTTCTCGGGGGATGTGATTGAAAGTGATTTCCTCGAAAGCAGGCAACAACTCCAAGATATAGTCCTTATAAGGGATTAAATTGGGGTGTCGCGTTTCCCAATCACCTCTCACTTGATGTATAACCAAGGCAGAATCCCCATAAACCTCAAGGATCTTGATTCTCATATCAATGGCTGCTTCGAGACCCATTATGCAAGCTTCGTATTCCGCGACATTGTTCGTGCAATCAAAGCATATTCTAGCTGTGAAAGGGATGTGAGTTTGACGAGGAGAAGTCAAAACTGCCCCAATACCATGGCCCATAGCATTTGATGCACCATCGAACGTGAGAGTCCATCGCTCCCCTGGTTCGGGTCCTTCATTATCATCTAGTTTCATGATATCTTCATCAGGAAAGTCAAACTTCATTGACTGATATTCTTCTAATGGCTGATGAGCAAGATGATCTGCAAGGACACTTCCTTTGATGGCCTTCTGTGTGACATACTGGATGTCGTATTCTGATAACAGCATTTGCCATCGGGCTAGCCTTCCTGTAAGAGCCGGTTTTTCAAAGATGTACTTTATCGGGTCCATTTTGGAGATCAATAGAGTGGTGTGAGTCAACATATACTGCCTCAGTCGGCGAGCAGCCCATACCAAAGCACAGCAAGTTTTCTCGAGTAGTGAGTAGCGGGATTCACAATCGGTAAACTTTTTGCTCAGGTAATAAATGGCGCACTCTTTTCGACCAGACTCGTCATGTTGGCCCAGCACACACCCCATAGATCCTTCAAGCACAGTTAAGTACATAAGAAGCGGTCTTCCAGGAACCGGAGGCATGAGAATTGGTGGTTCTTGGAGATACTGCTTGATCTTTTCAAAGGCTTCTTGACAATGATCATCCCAACGGATATCTTGATTTTTGCGCAGTAGTTTGAAAATGGGTTCACAAGTATCAGTGAGGTGAGAAATGAACCTGGCTATGTAATTCAATCTCCCAAGGAACCCTCGAACTTCTTTTTCATTCTTTGGTGCTGGCATATTCTGTATTGCTCTCACTTTATCAGGGTCGACCTCAATCCCTCGTTGGCTCACAATGAAACCAAGTAATTTACCAGATCGCACTCCAAAGGTGCACTTGTTTGGATTAAGCCTCAACTTGAATTTACGCAAACGAGCAAACAGTTTCTCAAGATGTACCAAGTGTTCCTCCTCAGTTTGGGATTTTGCAATCATATCGTCGACGTACACCTCAATCTCTTTATGGATCATGTCATGGAAGAGAGTCACCATCGCTCGTTGATATGTTGCACCAGCATTCTTAAGACCAAAAGGCATCACCTTATAACAGTACGTACCCCACGGAGTAGTAAAGGTAGTCTTGGTCATATCTTCAGGAGCCATCTTTATTTGATTATAGCCAGAAAAACCATCCATGAAGGAGAATACCGAATACTGAGCAGTGTTGTCGACTAGCACATCAATATGAGGCAGAGGGAAATCATCCTTCGGACTTGCCCTATTCAAATCTCGGTAGTCAACACACATGCGTACCTTTCCGTCCTTCTTAGGAACAGGTACTATGTTTGCAATCCAAGGAGGATACTCACACACAGATAAGAAACCCGCCTTCAACTGTTTTTCAACTTCCTCCTTGATTTTCAAAGCCATATCAGGTCGAGTTCTTCGTGGTTTCTGCTTTACAGGCGGACATTCTGGTTTGAGCGGTAACCTGTGCATAACTATATCCGTGTCTAAACCAGGCATGTCCTCGTATGACCAGGCGAAGATGTCGACATACTCTCGAAGCAGTTCAATCAACCTTCTCTTCACATCACTTTGCAAAGCGGCCCCTATCTTGACTTCTCTCTTTGCTTCTTCTGAACCGAGGTTGATGATTTCTATGGCTTCTTGATGTGGCTGAATAGATTTCTCCTCTTGTCTCAAAAGTCTTGCCAATTCTTCGGGGACTTCACAATCTTCCCCACTATCCTCATCAGCTTGGTCAATTGGATTCTCAAGGATATTAAGACGTGGAACTGTAACATTATCATTTTTGATGGAATCCGAGCCGGATCTGCACGATGGATGATTTATGCCTTAGAATGCAACACATAAAAAGGAAAAAAGAAAAAGCTTTGCCATTTTTGAAAAAGTTTTTAAAGTAAAAACAAAAATGAAAGAAATGGAACAGTAATTGCATGCGAAAATATGATTTTCATTCAATATTAAACAAATTGAAACAACATGGGGGCCCTTCTTTATACAAGTGGTCAAAATGCTTAGGGCGAAGCATATGACTTATCGAAACAAGAAAATTACATTTCCATAAAAGTGACTCTGGGGATGTCCAAGATAGTCCAATTGTTGAGCTCCTGTCCAGGCGCAGCATGGCAAATGAATCTGGAGAGATCTTCATCATCATCATCATCCACGGCGAGAACCTGACTTCCAGAACTGGTGCTTGCACTGACGAACACTTGAGAAATGGGGGGAATCACCTTCTTTCCAGGAATTATGCTGAGCTGAGTAGAAGAAGATGGTTGATACCCAAGGCCATACTTGTCTCGCTTCTCATGAACATCAATCAGCTTGCCCCAGGCACTATGGGGAGTGCCAGCTTCTAAGAAGGCCTTAGCATCATTCAGAGACGAGAGGGGTGCTCCGAGTTCCTTCTTATTCTCAACCACGGGGAGTTTATCAACCGACACAATCTCTAATGCCTGAAAAGGCGTCTCTTGTATCTCTCCCTCCACTTCAACATAACGGTATGACGCCAGATTATTGACTATCAAATCTTCTTCACCAGTGATCACAACAATCTTGTCATTCACAACAAATTTCAAACACTGATGGAGGGTAGATGTCACAGCCCCAGCAGCATGGATCCAAGGACGACCCAAGAGGCAAGTGTATGAAGGACGTATATCCATGACATAGAAGGCAATATAGAACATGTGAGGACCAATCAAGACAGGCAAATCGATCTCTCCTTCTACGGACCTTCTAGAACCATCGAACGCTCTGACACTCATAGTGCACGGTCTCATCATGACCCCATCCATACTCAGCTTGAACAAAGTAGTCTTGGGCATCACATTAAGAGAAGAACCTGTGTCAATCAGGACTCGAGACAACACAGCATCCAGACACTTGACTGAGATATGCAACGCTTTGTTATGTGCCCTACCCTCAGGTGGAAGTTCATCATCAGAAAAACCCAAACAATTACCAGCAGCAATGTTGGTCACAACCCCTTCAAACTGAGGCACAGTAATGTCTTGAGTTACATGAGCGGAAGCCAGAACTTTCATCAGAGCATCACGGTGAGCTTCGGAATGCACCAAGAGAGACAAGATGGAGATCTTGGCTTGGGTCTGATCAAGTTGGTCGATCACTTTGTAATCACTCTTCTTAATGATTTTCAAGAGTTGCTCGGCATCTTGTGCATTACGTGTTACAGGAGGATTAACAGCAACTTGCTTTCCTTTTGCTTGTGTATTAGCCTCTTTATTGGTCTCTTTAGGAAGTGGTGGAGGGGCAGCAAAGATCCGACCACTACGGGTAATGCCACTAGCGCCAGTAATATTAGTGATGCTCGAATTACCCACTGGAGGACAATCATATTTCTTCCCTCGAATGTACACGGCATTATAACTCCAAGGAACAGCCTTCGAATCATTCACAGGAGAAGGAGCAAGAGATGAGGTTGAAGGAGTCAAAGGAGCATTCGGAACCTGAATAACCAACGGAGTCCTCGGAGCTTGAACGACCAAAGGAGTACTCGGAGCACGAATGACCAAGGGAGTACCCTGATTCTTTGACACCTCAGTAGGATAGTAAGGTATCTCTAGAGTAGCCACATCTTCAACAGGAATGACCCTTTCCACTCTAAGAACACCTTCATCCATTAGTTTCTGGATTTCTTCTTTCAACCTAGTGCATTCCTCAGGGTTAGAAGAACATTGCAAACAGTAGTCATGTAGCTCCCACAAAACCTTTTGTTGCATAAGATACTCTCTGATGACTGCTAGCGGCATCCTTACCTCATTAACATCATTTACCAGGATTTGATCATCACATAACTCAATAGCATTGGTCGCACCGGCATGAGGAGGCATAGGATTATTCTGCACATTAGGACCAGTAGGGGCGAATGAGATAAGTTTGTCATCAAGGAGATCCTGAACCTTCAACTTGAATGCTCTACACTTTTCAATAGTATGGCCTGGGGCCCCTGAATGAAATTCACATCGAGCATTAACATCATAACCAGGAGGGAGAGGACTAGGTGGAGGTCCCAGTTCACGGAGTTGTACCAATTGGCCAGCAAGCAACTGAGGGAGGAGTTGGGCATATGACATCGGAACCGGATCAATACGCCTATCTTGGAATCTTGTTCTTTGTGGGCCCCTTTGACCTTGAGGCCTAGGGTTCTGTTGACGATTCTGAGGAGCAGCAGCTTGTTGTTGTGGTACGAAAGGCTGTTGGGGTGCCATCCATGGTTGTGGAAGAGCAGCAGCATATGCCTGAGGGACATATGGACCAGGAACAGCATAAGGCATCGGATAATAAGGAGGCGGAACAGCAGAATATGCAGGAGCTCGGCTTTGGTCAACAGAAGCGGTGCTAGTCTCACCTTCCTTCTTCTTCACAAACCCAGAATACGGCTTCTTACCATTACCACTTGAGTTGCTAGGATTAGTAACTCCTTGAATGGTACCAGCTTTGACACAGTTCTCAACCCTCTCACCAATGATGACCACATCCGAAAAGGAAGGAGAAGTATTACTAACCATGTGCTGAAGATACGGCCCTTTCAGAGTTCCCATAAACAGATCAATCAATTCTCGGTCCAATAAGGGGGGTTGAACTCGAGCAGCAAGTTCACGCCATCTCTGGGCGTATTCCTTAAAGGACTCTTCAGATTTCTGTGACATATTCTGCAGCTGGGCACGGCTAGGAGCCATAGCGGTATTGTAGTGGTATTGTTTCAAGAAGGCATCAACAAGTTCTCCCCAAGTACTAACATTAGACCTCTCGAGTTTCATATACCACTCCAACGGAGCTCCAGTGAGACTATCCTGGAAGAAATGCATAAGCAGAGGTTCGTTCTCAGCATGGGCGGCCATCTTACGGCAGTAAGAACGAATGTGAGTCTCTGGGCAGGTAACTCCCTTGTACTTATCAAAATCTGGCACTTTGAACTTCGGGGGAATAACAATCCCAGGTACCAAGCACATAGCAGCAGTGTCGAAACTCGAAGTTTTAGCAACCTCAACGGCCTTAAGGCGTTCTTCGAGAGCTTGGTACATCTTAGCAGTCTCAGTCAACTCAGCAGTAAGATCATGTTCAAGGTCAATAACCTCGTGGTGGTCGTCCACTACTTTTGTAACCCCCTCAACAGGAATCTCTTTAGTTTTCACCCCTCCATCATCAGAATTGGTAGGAGTATCTTTGATCAGCCCAGCAACGCTCTTTCTGAGCTCTTCTTGTCCTTGGACAACGACATGAAGAGTCTCCATAAGTTGGGTCATTCTTTCCCCCATAACATCCATATCCCTACGGAGGGCAGCTTGACTCTGTTCAAATTGATCCATGATTCTCTCGTTGCTCCTGGTGCGGTAAGGATGTAAGAAAGTCAGCTTCGTCGTCGGAAAAGAAATCTGTTGTTGGAAGGGACCCCAATTAGAATCTGATAAAAACCTGAAAATGCAGTATGATATGAGTGCATGGGTGCATGTGTGCATGTTTTATTATTTTCAAGACTTTTTAGCTTTGTCTCAAACCAACAACGCAAGATAACGGAGAAGATAGTGAAGCAAAACCAAGATAAGCACAACCGAGATAAACAAACAGGATGAGGAAGCATAATCAATTAATTCCACAACCAAGTTTTTGAAGTACAAAATATCCTGCTCCCATGAGCCAACAAATACAGAAATAAAATCATGAATCCCATCCAACAAATCTGGTGGTGATTCTACAACAAAATCAACATTCAAACAGGATCTCCCATGTCCAAATGGCGAAGAGGGCTATCTCCAATGTGCTTATCACTCCAAGCCTTCATTTCTTCAAAGAGATTCTTGGTCTCAGCACGGGTGGGCCTCTTAATGATCTCTTGAATCAGCAGATCCTTTCTGAAATGCATTGTTTCCATGTTGCGGTTCTTCACCTCCCAATACCTAGCTTCCTCTTGAACTTGGACATTATCTTGGTCTTTTTCTCTTATCTGGCCCTTCAGCATTCGGATCTCTTCATAACATTTTTCTATGGTATTCTGGCGATCCAACAAGAGCTTGTCTGCTTTCTTTCGACGAGTCTTCTCCGAATTGGCATTTTCAGTCTGAATCTGAAGTCTTTTTGTTAATTCTGCCAACTGATCCTCATAATGCTCTTTGATCTTCCTCTCTTGGGTTTCATTAGCTTTAGAATTCACAGTCATTCTTGGCCTTTTCTGAGAAGTACTTCCTCTAGCATACAATTCTTCAAGCTCTATTTCTCTCATTTTCAACTTATGAAGAGCAGAAAGCTTCTCTTGCCTATCAGTATTCATCTTAACTTGCATCGTTTCCATTTGTTCAGTCAACTTCCTATTCTGCTCCACAGTTTGATTATAACAAGGCATGGATACAATGTCGGGTTGTACACCAGCAGGAGGATACAAAGGATCTTTTGGAGGGAAGGGCATCCCTCGGGTGTTGGCCACAACTTCAACCCACTCAGTATAGTCTTTATAAGTCGCACAGTCTCTTTGGCCAAAATACTTCTTATCTCTCCAGCAAATATTCTTCCAGGCTTGCGCAGCTTCTGCCATTTGCCCATCATTGGTTGCTGAATGATAGTAAATATTTTCAGCAATCTCTGCTTGTTCAGGAGGACTAATGAAAGCGTATCCATATGTTCTTCTAGCCAGGATAGGATTATAGTTGATACCACCTCTGATGCCCATGAGAGGCACATTCTTGAATTTCCCACAACTCATAACAACTTCCATATGGTCCAAGGATCGGTTGTACCAGACAATGTCATTAGCTCTAAGCCCCATAATTCTATCAGCCCATCTGGATGTGTACCTATTATCAACAAAAGCTCCACGTTCCGGCAAATGTGATCTGAACCAACGGTATAGCAGCGGAGCACAGAATCTAACCAAACCTCCTTTCTGCTCATTACGATGATGAACGGAATGATAAACATCCCCCAGAAGCGTAGGAATGGGGTTCTGCAGAATGAATATGTGGATGGCGTTCATATCGACAAAGTCAGGTACATTTGCGAACATCACAATACCATAGATACTTAGAGCCAGAATAGCTCTAAAAGTGTCCCACTCTCTGGCTTCAGCAGCATCACAACCTCTTTTAACCAGGAACTCCATACGAAAACCATGACAACCTCCTTTCTTGGTGAGATTTGCCTCCACGACTGACTTGCTCAAATAAAGAGCCTTAGCGATTTCAACAGAATCAGGGGCCTTCATGGCGCTATAATAAGGTACCTCTTTCCCAACAGGAATGCCAAGGAATGACGAATACTCTTCCAAGGTAGGAGCCAAAAGATAATCAGTGAATGCGAAACAACGGAGGGAAGGATGATAAAACTGAAGCAAAGTGTGAACTCCCTCTTGCTCATCCTTGGTAAATGGCATCTTGAGGAGGCTCAGAATGTACCCATATTTCTCTCGGAAATTGGTTGACTCATCCGGTGTGATCTTCTTTGCCAAACACTCAACAAACTTCAGATTAGGATTCACAAAAGAATAAGAGTAATTGCGCTTGCCAGTCTTCAGTGGTGGAGCCATGTGTTAGTCGGAGACAAAGCCAAAAAGTTCCTGAAAATAAATGAACATGCATGTTAAATGATGTGGTGGAATGCATTTCGTTGGGAGAATCCTAAAATCTTTTCATTATTCCTTTTCCTTTTTTTTTTCTTTCCAATTTTTTGCAAAAAGGTATGTACATATTCTTTTTCTTTCCTTTTCTTTTTTCTTTAGAACTAGATTTTAGGATTCTCCGCGAATGAAGTGGGGTGAATGCAATAGTATGATGTGTCATGTGCATGATGTGGTGAGAGACTGAATGTCCCTCGCAACTCTGAACATCTGGGTAATACTGATTATAACAGGTTCAAAATTTCGACTTCAGATTGCAAAATGGAAATCCGGGTATGATGAAGGCTAGTATCCTGTCCCTCCCCAAAACTCACGGGTATGAATTCTAGACACGGACAGGTGGTCCCTAATGGTCACTGGGGTCTATAGTTCCCATGGGGTACAAAGTGTTTGAGGCAACAAGAGTGCCAGACACAGTGTTCCATGAAAGAACCTCGCCCAGTTGTGGTACCCCACATCAACTCGATCGTAGCAAGAGCTACGGGAGCCAACATGAGCATCCACGCTAATCCTAGGTGTCACTTGGCCTGGGTAGTGGGCCTTTTACCTCGAAACATCCCACCCAACCTGCAAAACAGAACAGAAGACCCCAAGGAACACAGAATATAATCCATATGCATGATGTGCAAACAGAAATAAATATGATATGCGAGCAAAGAATAAGCATGCAAACATATATACAAGGTATAGACATAAAAAACAAATAAACACCCAGTAAATAAACAAACAAACGCAGGCTAGGATCGACTCACTAAGGATGGACCAGCAACAGGTCTAGCAACATCCCCAGCAGAGTCGCCAGCTGTCGCACGCTCGCGAAAAATGAACAGAGTCGCCACCAATATATTTATCCCATAAGGGAAAGGAATATCAGAAAACCTAACAAGGGAAGGAACAGGGTCTTGCGACCAGAGAATCAAGGTACGGGAGTCGGTTACGCAAGGGGAAGGTATTAGCACCCCTCACGCCCATCGTACTCGATGGTATCCACCTATGTTTGTTTCTATCTAAAGGGTGTGTACTATGTCTATGTCTAAATGCGAAATGAATGCAAAATGTAGGGAAAATAAAGAATTGTACTCGCACGGGCCCTACCCCGCTGCCTACGTATCCTTTTCAGGAATCAGAGTTACCGTAGCTCGGCTAAAGATTTTCTGTTTGTTTTTGTGTTTTTTATTTGGGCGGAGTTAACGCTCGCGCTCTTGCATAAGGGGACAGCCTAGGATGCAATGGAGCGGAGATAACGGTGCCCTTATGTGCCAAGCAGGCAAAAGAAAAAGGAATGATTGGTTTGTGTCTTTTAGAGTAATTCCATGATGACGAGAACCTACCACCAGATCTCGCATCACTTCCTCACTTTTGTTTTAAGTCTGAACATTTATTAGGTTTTTTTGAAGTGTTTTTGGTTGGTGTTTTTTAAGGGGATTTTATTCAAGTATTTATTAATGTTTTAAGGTTGAAAAGGAAAAAGAATGCAAAAGAGGGAGACTAGCCTATTTCTAATTCTATGTTATTGGAATATTCTAAGAGAAATGGGGGAAGAAAAACAATTAAATGGATTAAAGTGATATTAAAGACCAAGGGTTTTTTAGACAATTCACAAAGGAGAATATTCACAAAATAAAAGAATTAAATCTATACAAAACCCAAAACAAACAATTATGAGAATTATTCACAAACTACTTCATTCTTATTCATGCAAGAGTCTAATTTGGAATTTACAAAGAAACTATTTATTTATTATGATTTATTATACGAAAAACTATAAAAAAAAAATTCGAAAAAACGATTAGAAGAAATTAAAATTTCTAGAAAATCTAATTAAAAGGAAAAGGTTTCTTGTTGCAGTTTTTATCTAAGAAGAATCAATTAACAAGTAAAAGGAATAAAAGACAAAGTTCATTTCTATTTTGTTTATTAAAAGCAGGGGGTGCAAAAGCAATGCATTGACTATGTGTTATGAACGAAATTGGTCCTGATTACAGGGGTGCAAAGAGGATGGCGCTAAGGCCCAAGGAACAATGAGGAGCACGGCCCAGCCTGGTGTTACCATTGCAAAAATCCAGACAAACACTCTTATATTTATTCCTTACTCAGCATGTGATCATTTTTATTACACTATGGTTTTTCTTGTATCCACATAGAAAAGTAACGTGGCAAACTATAAGATCAATTGGTCATCCCTAAGTTAGTGACTACAAGACAAAAACTCTCCTTGGGCCATCCATAGCTAGACATGTCATTATACAAAAACAGAAACACCAAAATAATGGGAAATCAGCCCAATAAGTACATGCCACGTTGGATTGGAGAAAGAAAGCAATTAACATGCATGCAAGCTCCGGAGACGTTTCCGGTCTCCTTCTCTGGCACCACTAGCCACCGGAATGACGTCAAACCACCCAGGAATTAAAAAGGCTTACGTGTTTCGTTTCGGTTTCTTGCCCTGAGTTCGAATATACTACTATTTTCTATTAACTCTACCTCTAACTTGCACACAGATCGCGATCTACGATCCTAACATTCAAAGGCTTTAGCAAAAATCCATATCAAACACAGCAGCATGACTCTCACAATATACCGAACCAAAATAAGCTACTAACACATTCGAAAACAAAGTCAATATCACAGCAGACGAAAATCATTCCAAGATCCCCACATGAACATGTTATCCGCTTTGCAGGTGCGATGAAATGTATCTAGCACATGTTGTTATTCTATAGGCATGATTAGGACTCACCTGGGGTGTATCTTAACTCGAACCTTTAGAACACTTTTACTACTCCCGCTTTGGCTTCAGCTCTTGCACATGATGATGAAGTATGAATAGCTTGGAGAACTTGTTGTGGGACTGGAGGTGTGATGATGGCGGAGTGTAGCGGCGGTGAGGTTGTTGTGCTTCTGCTTTGGCAGTTGAGGGTGGTGAGAAATAGTTGGGAGTGAGAGAGATGAGTGAGAGGGAGAGAGAAGGGGAGAGAGAGAGAGAGGAGAGAGAGAGAGGGAGGTAGAGAGAGAGATAGAGAGAGGAGAGATAGAGAGAGGAGAGATAGAGAGAGAGAGGAGAGAGAGAGAGAGAGAGGAGAGATAGAGAGAGAGAGAGGAGAGATAGAGAGAGAGAGAGGAGAGATAGAGAGAGAGATAGAGGAGAGAGGTATAGTGATATGGTGAAGAGTGGAGGTGAGTGAGAATGAGGTGTGTGAGTTTCTATTTATATAGGCAACCATTGGTTTGTGATTCACAATTCTTGGATGTGGGACTTGAACTAGTTTGCAATGCCTCTTTCTCATTTTCCCAATGTGGGACTTGCAGCACACTTTTTCTCATTTTTCCAATGTGGGGCTTTAGTGCAATGGTGTGTTGTTTTACTTTTTTTTTTTTCATGCTGTGGTGCCTACTTTGAACACTTATATCTCAAACCATGGGCTATGAAATGATGCAAGAACGGTGTCATATCGAAGAGGGCATGGGATAGAACAAGATTGGTGTTGAAAATATCTCAAGATAAGGCTTGGAAGTATGAGAAAACTGGTCTTGAATTCATGCAAATACCACTGCACACGCCCAGCAGCTTGCTGTCACCTGCGTATGGCCAGAACGTGACTCTGCAAGGGTGGTACTTTGAGCCTCTCTATCTCGATCAATACATGTCCAAAATCAGTGATACTGGTCTCATTGGATAGAGGACATGGCAAGGAATAGCTTAGAACTGGGCTTGTTTAAGATAGAGACTTGTGGAGGAAGAAATAGGCTTTGACATTCGGTCCACCACGTGTTTGCTGAAATGCGTTGCGTGCCCATAATTCTGTGTCATGGCTGCCTGCAGAATTTGGTCAGGGTTGGGGCACCACTTTGAAGGCTTGTATCTCACTCAATATTTGCTCAATTGTTCCAATTCTTGTTTCTATGGATAGATGACATGGCAAAGAAGAGAATGATACCAAGTTTGCGTTCATATCACTTCTGTACAGCTCTGAAAATGACTGGAGATTTGGCACGCCATGTGTTTGTGAAAATGCCAGGTCATGACCTGACTGGTGACCTGGAATGTGACTTGGTTAAAATGAGTTTCCAGCAACTTCACACCACTTTAACTCTTCATACAAGCTTCAAATGAAAAAGTGTCCAACTACAAAGTTGTTCTCCTCCATGAGAGGAACAACTTTGATGTTGGAAACTTTTCCGAAAAATGTCGTTTGCCACGTGTAATCTGGTGCTGAAGTGGACTGCTCGACAAGATTTAAGACCTCAAAAATTTTTCTAAGTGTTGGAATGTCTTCTTTTTTCTATTTTTCCCAACTTTTTGCCGAACTCCCGATTTTATCCGTTCTTCGACTTTTCTTGATTAATTTTCCACCAAAAGTCAATATTTGAATAATTTTCCCGATTTTGACCCAAAAGTCAACTGTTCCGATTTTTCCGACTATTGATGAAATTCCCGATTAAATCTCTTCCACTCACATCCAGTCAAACAAACACATCCACCGTCAGTATGAGAAGTTTTCCACACATAGAAGCCACTTCTGATTAAATGTTGACCAGAAAGTCAACTGGTTGACTTTGGTCAAAGAAACCCTGATTTAAAGAACCAGATGATTTGCAAGCTTGTACCCTCTAATCAATGCCCTGATTTGAAGCAGAGAGACACCCCAATCCAGGAGCTTCCATGAACATAGCACCACATGATTGTACCTCAGTCTTCTTATTTTCTGATCAACAATTCTTTGCAATAAAGCTCCTCCTTGTTAATCTTTGAATAGTACCAATGGTATGAATGCATGCATGTGAGTTATGACCTAGGTGATGTATGTACATGAATGTAAAGCCTAAGCCAGTTAGAAGTTAAAGGGTAGGACAAATTTGGGGTATGACAGCTTCCCAAGAAAATTTGTGGACTAGGTTATACAAGCTATTCAAACTGTCAGCTATCAGTTTAATGTCAATGGGAGGTATACTGCTGAGATGCAAGCTAAAAGGGGTCTTAGGAAAGGGGATCCTCTATCCCCAATGCTTTTTGTAATTGTGATGGAATATTTACATAGAAAGCTGGCTGAGTTGAAAAACATCACCAATTTTAAGTATCATAGCAACTGTGCGAAACTGAACATAATAGACATTAGCTTTGCTGATGATCTTTTATTATTCACAAGAGGTAATGTGAACTCTGTGCAATTACTTATGGATAGGTTTCATGAGTTCTCTAAAGCTACATGTCTGTATGTCAACCCTACGAAATGCAAACTTTATTGTGGAGGGATGAATAGTAGTGCTATGAATCAGATTACTGAAATCACTGGATTTGGTATTGGTGAGCCGCCTTTCAGATATCATGGGATACCATTGAGCAACAAAAAATTAACTGTTAATCAATGTATGACCTTGGTGGATAGAATAGGTGCCTGTATTAAGCATTGGAGCTCTCACCTCCTTAGTTACTCGGGAAGAATCCAAGTTATCAACAACGTGATGTTTAGCACAACAAATTATTGGTTGCAGTGTATTCCTCTCCCAAAGGAGGTAACTAGAAGGCTGACAGCTTTATGCAGAACCTTCCTCTGGACTGGTAAAGGCTGTGTGACTAGGAAAACTACTATTGCTTGGAGCAAAATTTGCGAACCAAAATCTCAAGGTGGTATGAATGTGATTGATCTGGATAAATGGAATGGAGCTTTATGATGAAACTTCTATGGAATTTGATTCAAAAAGCAGACAGCCTGTGGGTAAAATGGGTACATACTTATTATGTTAAAGATGATAAGTTGATGAATGTCCCAATCAAATACTCGTGTTCATGGATCCTGAAAGGTATCCTTGGTAACAAAAATAAAGTGGTTGACATGGTTTACTGGAATCAGGTACAGGAATCAGGTAACTTTAGAACTAGGAGAATGTACAATGGCTTGATTGAGCAAAGTCCCAAAGTGCCTTGGAGGAAGATTATGTACGATTCTGAAGCTTCACAAAGAGCAGGGTTTATTCTTTGGCTGGCTTGCCATAATAGGCTAGCAACGAAAGATCGGCTGTACAAGTTTGGTATGATACATGAGGAAAACTGTGAGTTCTGCCACAACAAAGAATCCTTGCAGCACCTTTTGTTTGAGTGTCGTACCATGAAGAATACTTGGAGGGAAGTGCTGAAATGGTTGGGTGTTAGGAGTGAATTAATGGTAATTTCATGCGTTAAATTAACTACCTTTTGAGCTAAAAGTGAATAGATCTTGTGAATTTTACGGATTTTATAGTTAGAATTGAACTTTCGAGGTTCGATGCTAATCTTAGAACAACTTGCATCACTTTGGGTGTTATTTGTGCAGATATTGAAGCTAAGAGGCAAAGACTAGGAAACACGCAGGCGTAGAGCTCTAGAGAGGAAGAATCACAAAGAAGAAAGAAGAATTAAAGGGCGAGCCGCGCCAATAAAGGAGCGAGACGCGCCAAACTCTCTGCCTTGAGTTTACGCCGCGCCATTGCGTGCCGAGGCACGGTGGCTGCGTTACAAAGTTAAAATATTATAAATAGAAGCCCTAGGCCTCATAAGAGAGAGATCTTTGGTGAGCTAAATTAGGTGAGCATTCTGAGTTTGCAGTCAAGAACAACAATTGAAGGCCAAATCTTTACCAATCGAAGACATTCCATTGATGAAGATGAATCCGTCTATTAATTCTTGTGTGTTCTTCATGCCTATGGAGAGCTAAATTCCTCTTGTTGAGTTTAAGGTAGTAATTAACCTATGAATATACAATATCATTGATTCTTTCCTATGAACAATTGTTTGAATTTATTATCAATAAGAAACCTTGTTTTTATATTAAATTATCGTGGAGTCTTTGATCGAAAGAAAAGATTCTAACTTTTGCCCTAGGTTACTATATTGATTCAATCTCAATTTGCAGAGATTGAATTGTGATTGAGTTTTCATAATTATCGTTCCGTATTACTATTATCGATATTGATATTTGGAGAGATCGAATCTCATACCGGTAAAAGTCTATCTAATTTGATTTGCAGACATGGAATCATATTTGAGGATAAGTGAAGATAGTAATTCAAAAGATTGTTCAATTGTGAATTAATTGATAAATTGTATAGGAATAGGTTGATGAACCCTAAGGCTCAACATATTTCCTTAATCATTAACAAACGTTCATTATTTGCATTTACATTATTGTTTACATTTGATAGTAATATAATCATAAAACAAACGCAATTAACTTTTCTCACTCAAAATAATCAACTATAGAACGACAGTGATATTAAACCAATCCCTGTGGATACGATATATTACCGAAAATATTTACCCATAAATACTTTCAACAAATTGGCGCCGTTGCCGAGGATTGGTGTCAATATTGCACACATTGCAATAGTTTTTATTTTGAGTTTTTGTTACTATTTCATTGATTTGGTTGCTTCACTCGTTTGTTAGTTTGTGCAGAAATTCATGTATGCGCAGTAAAGTCACCAGTGATCAACTTCTTTTTGATCCCGAGATCGAAAGGACCGCTAGGAGATTAAACAGCAAAGCATGAAGAAGAGCAAACATAGCAAGAACAAGAGACAACGCAACCGCGACATCGTCACAACGACTTGAAGCTATTAACGAGTCGCAAGAAGGACTCTTCTTTCACGAACTATTCACGGAAGAAGAACCGGAAGTTATTATACAACCTACTGTTGTCAACATGGCTGCTACTGGTCCATGTGCTAATAGCCCAAGGCTCAACCCACAGTTTGCTAGAACTGCCGCCAACGGGCGGATTTCAGAATTGAAGACCGGTATCATACAGTTGGTTTGTGCAAGCCCTTTCGCCGGGTTGGATCACGAAGATCCGTATACACATCTTACTAGATTCTATGAGTTAGCAGGTACAACTGGTGTAGCTCAAGTTGATGAAGAAGCACTGTTCAAGAGGTTGTTCCCACACTCTTTGTTATCTAAGGCAAAAGATTGGTATCTGGATCAACCCGAAACAGTGATGACTGATTGGAATACCTTAGAAGAAAAATTTCTGGAAAGGTTTTACTCTCAAAATCGATTCTTTGAAGTAAAAACAGCGATAGCAGTATTCTCTCAAGGCAGTAATGAATCATTGAATGAAGCATGGGAAAGGTATAAAGCTATGTTGAGAAAGTGCAAAGGACACGGTTTTGCGGAAGTTGATCAAATCCACATGTTCCGTAACGGGCTCACAGCTACGAACAAGACACTCTTGGATGCCACAGCTGGTGGTTTACTTATGTCCAAGACACCTGCTGAAGCTACTCAGATAATAGAGCGAATGGCTCTAAATGATCGTCAGGGCAACCATGATCGAACGGTCAGAGATAGGAAACCCGGAGTATTGGAGTTGAACAACAGTGATGCTCTGCTGGCCCAGAATAAGCTATTAACATCACAAGTGGAACTTTTGGCACAACAAATGTCTAAATTACCACAACAAATCAAGGAGCTGAATGGGGTATCTAATTCTTATCAAGTTGCTAAGTGCGAGTTATGCAAGGGAGATCATCAAACAGGATTCTGTCCACCAGTTCTGGAAGAGGAAGTGAACTACATGAACAATAACCAAGGACAAAGGCAGAATCAATATCAGAATCCTCCGTATCAACAAGGGTATCCACCAAGGAATAACAATCAAGGTTATCAACAAAGGGCACAGAATCAGGGATACCAACAACAAGCCTTTCAACCTTACACTCAACCGTCACCACAACAACAAGGAGGACAATCTAAGTTGGAAGAGACCATGAATCAGTTCATACAAATGTCAATGACAAATAACAAGAATCAAGAGGCAGCGATAAAAAGTTTGGAAACTCAAGTGGGTCAACTGGCTAAACAACTTGCAGCTAATCAGTCAAATGCAACATTCTCAGCCAACACTCAAGAGAATCCAAAAGAGCACTGCAAAGCGGTAGTGACAAGGACTAGGCAAAAAGGAAGTAATAATGAAACTGAAAGGAATGTGGTTGAAGATAATACGGAAGAGGAAGCTGAAAAACATGACGGAGAAGATGAAGAATATGAAATTATCAATACTAATGCTGAAGAAGAGAATGTGAATAAAGAAGTCAAAAAGAAAGAAAAGCTGAAAAGAAAAAGCAGTAGAGAAAATTTGGCAAGCAACGTGATACCCAGTCAACATTTTGCCATATCCTCATGCTCCATCAAAGAAGGACCATGCTAAGCAATATGCAAGGTTTATGGAAATTTTTAAACAACTACAAATTAATATTCCATTCTCCGAAGCAATTGCTCAAATGCCAAAATATGCCAAATTCATGAAAGATATCTTAACAAAGAAGAAAAGACCGGAAGAAGAAGAAGTTGTTCTACTTGATGCACAATGTAGTGCCATAATATCACGCCTTCCTCAAAAGGCAAGAGACCCCGGAAGAGTCACATTGCCAGTTACAATTAGTAATCAAAATATCGGGAATGGACTGATTAATTTAGGATCAAGTATCAATCTAGTTCCTCTATCAATAGTGAAGCGGTTGGGAAATATTGAGATGAAGTCAACAAGAATGACTTTACAGTTAGCAGATAAATCAACCACTCTACCTTACGGTGTTGCACAAGACATGTTAGTGAAAGTTGACAAATTCTTGTTTCCGGTAGACTTCGTTGTGATTGACATGGAAGAAGATAAGGAGTCACCTATCATTCTTGGGAGACCATTCATGAAAACAACCCGAATGATGATCGACATTGATGATGGTATAATGAAGTTAAGAGTTCAAGATGAAGAGGTATGCTTTAATCTCTTCGATGCCATGAAGCAACCAAAAGACAAGAATGACTGTTTTCGCATGGATGTTACTGAAGAGAGTGTAGTGGAAGTGGCGAACCAAATTCATCTATCTAGCCCTTTAGAGAGATCTCTTGTTGAATCTTTCAATGTACTTACTCAAGAAGAAGAAAAAGAGATTGAGTTGTTTTTAAAGGAATTAGAAAAAGGTGGCAACACGGTCACAAAGGCGGAAAAGATAGAAGATTTGGAGTTAAAAAAAGGAGTTAAAGAGTCAAAGATAGAATTAAAGCTACTCCCATCTCATTTGAAGTATGTCTTTCTAGATAAAGAAGGAGATAAACCTGTCGTTATCAGTTCTAAGTTGACTCCAGACGAAGAGGCCCGACTCATTCAAATTCTCCAAAAGAACAAAGATGCAATTGGATGGGTATTGGCGGATCTGAAAGGAATAAGTCCTGCCTATTGCATGCACAAGATTATGTTAGAAGAAGAATTCAAACCGGTAGCTCAACCGCAAAGAAGACTAAATCCAACAATGGAAGAGGTAGTTAGGAAAGAGGTGATCAAACTTCTAGAAGCAGGTATGATTTACCCAATTTCTGATAGTGCATGGGTGAGCCCAGTACATGTTGTACCAAAGAAGGGAGGCATGACGGTGATCCGTAATGACAAGAATGAACTCATACCAACAAGAACAGTAACCAGGTGGAGAATGTGCATCGATTATCGTAGACTCAACAAAGCTACGAGGAAAGATGATTTTCCCCTACCGTTCATGGATCAAATGCTTGAGAGGTTATCGGGGTAGAATTACTATTGCTTTTTAGATGGGTATTCCGGGTACAATCAGATTGTGGTGAACCCAGAAGATCATGAGAAGACAGCTTTTACATCTCCATTTGGAATTTTCGCATATAGACGGATCCCATTTGGATTATGTAATGCTCCAGCTACTTTCCAACGGTGTATGCAATCCATATTCTCCGACCTCATTGAAAAAAGTATTGAAGTATTCATGGATGACTTCTCCGTATTTGGAAAAAATTTTGATATGTGCTTGAATAATTTGGATGTGGCACTTGGAAGATGTATTGAAACCAATTTGATATTAAATTGGGAGAAATGCCATTTCATGGTGACTGAAGGGATTGTACTCGGACACAAAGTATCTTCCAGAGGACTTGAAGTGGACCCGGCCAAGGTGGAGGTAATCTCAAAACTCCCACCTCCAATAAATGTCAAAGGAGTAAGAAGTTTTTTAGGTCACGCTGGATTCTATAGAAGATTTGTGAAAGATTTTTCAAAGATTGCCAAACCTTTGAGTAATTTACTCAACCAAGGTACCTGTTTTAATTTTGATGAATCTTGTGTTCAAGCCTTCAATGACCTAAAAGACCGGCTGGCCACCGCACCTGTGATCGTAGCACCCGATTGGACAAACCCCTTTGAACTAATGTGTGATGCTAGTGATTATGCTATTGGTGCAGTATTAGGCCAACGAAAAGGAAAGATATTTCATGTCATACACTATGCAAGTAAGGTGTTAAATGATGCTCAAGTCAACTATGCCACCACAGAAAAAGAATTGTTAGCCATAGTGTATGCCCTTGAAAAGTTTAGATCCTATCTCATTGGGTCAAAAGTGGTAATCCACACAGACCATGCGGCCATTAAATATCTGCTTACTAAACCGGATTCGAAGCAAAGGCTCATTCGTTGGGTTCTCCTTTTGCAAGAATTTGACATAGAAATACGGGATAAAAAAGGTACAGAAAATGTGGTAGCAGATCATTTATCCCGTTTGGTCAATGTAAACGTCACCAACCAAGAAGCTGAAATAAATGATGAATTCCCGGATGAGCAACTTTTTCAACTCCAAATAAGACCTTGGCTCGCCGATCTTGCTAATTATAAAGCAACCGGTATCATACCAGAAAACTTTGATTGGAATAAGAAGAAAAAGTTGGTAGCCGATGCAAAATATTATGTATGGGATGACCCATATTTGTTTAAGATAGGTAAGGATGGCATTTTAAGAAGATGTGTTACTGAAGAAGAAGCACAACAAATTTTGTGGCACTGTCATAATGCGCCTAGTGGTGGGCATTTCAACGGATGGAGGACGGCAACAAAAGTTCTCCAATCCGGATTTTTCTGGCCTACTATTTTCAAAGACGCCCACCATCATGCAAAGAATTGTGACAAATGTCAAAGAGTTGGAGGGATAAGTAAACGTGATGAGATGCCGCTTCAAACCATTATTGAAGTAGAAGTTTTTGATTGTTGGGGCATAGATTTCATGGGGCCTTTTCTTCCATCTTTTGCTAATGAATATATTCTAGTTGCAGTGGATTATGTCTCCAAGTGGGTAGAAGCCATCGCTACACCAAAAGCGGATGCCAAAACGGTGCTAAAATTTTTAAATTGAAACATATTCACACGTTTTGGGATGCCTAGAGTGATTATAAGCGATGGTGGATCTCACTTTGTTAATGAGCAGGTAGCTAAAGTGCTGGATAAGTATCATATCAACCATAAGATAGCATCACCATATCACCCCCAAACCAACGGGCAAGCAGAGATCTCAAACAGAGCAATCAAGAATATTTTGGAGAAGACTGTATCAGAATCCCGAAAAGACTGGTCGGTAAGAATTGATGATGCCTTGTGGGCCTATAGGACAGCATACAAAGCACCAACTGGTGCATCTCCATTTCAAATGGTTTACGGTAAAGCATGCCACCTCCCGGTTGAGGTGGAACATAAGGCATTATGGGCCTTACGATTCTTCAATAGAGATGATAGCTTGGCTTATAAGAAAAGGAAGAATCAAATCCATGAGCTTGAAGAATTCAGGTACCTAGCATATGAATCCAATAAGATGTACAAAGAAAATATGAAGCGGTATCACGACAAGAGAATCAAGAAGAAAGAGTTCAAAGTGGGAGACCTTGTTCTACTATTCAACTCGAGACTCAAGCTTTTCCCAGGGAAACTAAAGTCTAAATGGTCAGGACCGTTCTTAATCAAGGAAGTTAAATCATATGGCGCTATTACTATTGAGGATAGTAAGACTAAAGAAAGCTGGACCGTTAATGGAGAACGGTTAAAGAACTACCTTGGGGGAGAATTTGATAGAGAAGTGTGCACAATCTCACTTTTGAGCACATAAGAGAAAGATATCAACCGTCGAGCCATGCGACGTTAAACGAAGCGCTTGTTGGAAGGCAACCCAACGGAGTAAGTTCTTTTGTTTTTCATCTATTATTTTTATGCATCATCCTATCTTCGCAAACCCGCTATGTGAATGCAATCACCACGCTGCGAGGCCAAACAGAAGTTTGGCGCGCCGCGGGAGCAAAGAAGCGCGCCGCGAAGCCAAACAGAGAGTTTGGCGCGCCTCGGGTGTAACTAGGCGAGGCGCGGTCGTTTGAGAATCCGCACTAACGAATCTGCTGCGCCTAAGGGGAGAAGTATCCCGTCCCTGGAAAGCTAAGGCCCATATTATGGTTGGCTGGAACCTAACCCTTGTCCAGTAAGGGGGGGGGGGTACAGGTGTTGAAACCAATAACCCACCGCAAGAGAAAGCGGATGAGATTGATTCTATGTTTGCTAACGGATATGATGATATTGTTGACCTTGTTTTTGCAGATTATTTTATTTTATTTATGTTGTCCCCAATTTAGAGTGAGTATTCCTGAAAACGCAAAGATAGTCTCAAGCAAAGTACCAACAATGGAGCAACATGTATGAAAGTGGTAGTGAGTGAATGTTCAAAAATTTTTAGTTCACGTTCTTTTTCAATAAGTAACAAGTCAGGTATGAATTTTCAAACTCAAACTTCTACTGTGTGCATGAAACGTAAGTTGTTAGTAAATATTTTGCAGAAGTTCTTTATGGTACACTATTCTGTTGGATCGGCTTAGCCTTAACCATTGTGAGGAAAGCTTTCCATTGTTTACTATATGCAGGAGACCATCAATTATTTTGACTTGTTTGTATCATGCTAAACCGTTTGTCGCATCGCTTGTGGAAATCTGTGAAAGTGATTTAGGCATTTGTTTGAATCTGAGAGTTTTTCTGAGCCGATTCCATCTTAAAATTTTTTTTCTGTGAGAGTGTGATCCTTTGCTAGCCATTCTTTGAGTCTGAGATCAAGGTAAATTTCATCATATGCACCAAGGAAAAACCTGGTGAGTTTTGATCTCAATAAAAAGTTTTGTTTTGGACCATCAACCATAAAATTTGGTGATGTGTTTTCTCTTTGACCTTCATAGAAGTAGGGGAGCATTCATATAATCTAAATACAGGTTGATCTCCAAGTTGGGGAGAGTCATAATCAAAAGAAAAGTAAGTCTATAGGTGGTAAATTGCAAAGAACGAAAAAATTCGTAGCTCGAAAAAAAAAAGAGAAAATAATTGTTGAAAATAAAAAGAGAAACATCGAGCTACGAATGAAAAAGAAGAAGGGGTGAAAAAGTTGAAGGTATGAAGGAAAAGGAAAGGAGTTATGATTTGGATGCTTCCCTGAAATAGGAACAACCCTCGTTTGTCTTCTTTTCTTTGAATCTTAAACCACATTACAACCCTAGAAAGACCTTCTGATTCTCAGATTCCACAGGACTTGATGCAAACAACATGGTGAACGTATGATATGGATTTTTGTTGATTTAATTGTTTGGATGAGTGTTTAACCCCTCTATTATTCATCATACTTTTTGATGTGAGTGATTAGTGCTGATTCAATTGCAATTGTGTAGTGTTTTGAACTTCTGGAGGTAATTTTCTTTCAAAATCTATTTCATGTATATGTTCTAAGTTTGCAAGGAGATGAGGAGTATCCGATTTGGTTGCTGAATTGAACCACTTGAAAAACCTTTTTGAAAAACTTGTGCATGATTGTTGGTATGTTGTGTTGAGGTAAGTAATTTTGTTTAGGGACAAACAAAACTCTAAGTTGGGGAGAGTTTGTTAGGAGTGAATTAATGGTAATTTCATGTGTTAAATTAACTACCTTTTGAGCTAAAAGTGAATAGATCTTGTGAATTTTACGGATTTTATAGTTAGAATCGAACTTTCGAGGTTCGATGCTAATCTTAGAACAACTTGCATCACTTTGGGTGTTATTTGTGCAGATATTGAAGCTAAGAGGCAAAGACTAGGAAACACGCAGGCGTAGAGCTCTAGAGAGGAAGAATCACAAAGAAGAAAGAAGAATTAAAGGGAGAGCCGCGCCAATAAAGGAGCGAGACGCGCCAAACTCTCTGCCTTGAGTTTACGCCGCGCCATTGCGTGCCGAGGCGCGGTGGCTGCGTTACAAAGTTAAAATATTATAAATAGAAGCCCTAGGCCTCATAAGAGAGAGATCTTTGGTGAGCGAAATTAGGAGAGCATTCTGAGTTTGCAGTCAAGAACAACAATTGAAGGCCAAATCTTTACCAATCGAAGACATTCCATTGATGAAGATGAATCCGTCTATTAATTCTTGTGTGTTCTTCATGCCTATGGAGAGCTAAATTCCTCTTGTTGAGTTTAAGGTAGTAATTAACCTATGAATATACAATATCATTGATTCTTTCCTATGAACAATTGTTTGAATGTATTATCAATAAGAAACCTTGTTTTTATATTAAATTATCGTGGAGTCTTTGATCGAAAGAAAAGATTCTAACTTTTGCCCTAGGTTACTATATTGATTCAATCTCAATTTGCAGAGATGGAATTGTGATTGAGTTTTCATAATTATCGTTCCTTATTACTATTATCGATATTGATATTTGGAGAGATCGAATCTCATACCGGTAAAAGTCTATCTAATTTGATTTGCAGACATGGAATCATATTCGAGGATAAGTGAAGATAGTAATTCAAAAGATTGTTCAATTGTAAATTAATTGATAAATTGTATAGGAATAGGTTGATGAACCCTAAGGCTCAACATATTTCCTTAATCGTTAACAAACGTTCATTATTTACATTTACATTATTGTTTACATTTGATAGTACTATAATCATAAAACAAACGCAATTAACTTTTCTCACTCAAAATAATCAACTATAGAACGACAGTGATATTAAACCAATCCCTGTGGATATACGATATATTACCGAAAATATTTACCCACAAATACTTTCAACATTGGGTAGAAACCGGTGTCCTGAGGGTTGGAAGCAAGAACTGGATTGGATGATAGATGCGAGCAAGAACAAGGGTTGGCAAACCAGAATTCTCAAAACTGCATTTGCTGAAACTGTTTATGCTTGCTGGTGACATAGGAACAACACTGTGTATAGAGATAATGAGAATAGAATTGATACAAGGAGTATAGATAGAAGCATTATAGATGGAGTAACACACAAATGCTGGAGGAAGGTTAAATTGCATGAACATATAACTCAACTGTGTATGGTTTAGTTTGTACTGTTTGTGGGTTTTAGCTGAACCCTAAGGGTTGCTTTGTATTGGATTGTTTTTTTGAGATATATATAATATCTTATTTCTCTAAAAATAAATAAATTAATATCTAATGTGTAAAACAATTTTACAAATGTATTCAATCAAATAATTTTTAAGGATATTTTGGAACTAAAAGATAATATTAAAACATAATTTAATGGATATATATATATATATATATATATATATATATATATATATATATATATATATATATATATATATATATATATATATATATTAGAATGTCACTAATAATGTTTTTTCTAATAATTAAATAATTTAACTATAGTTTTGACACTTCTATTTTTATTCATCAATTGACACTAATTCTTCAATTTAAAATTTAAATAATTTTGATATTCTCTCATAATTTTATATTAAAATTTATTTATTTTATTAATAGTTGAATGGATAATAACCACTAAAAACTTACAAACACAATCTTAATTATTTAATATTTGAATTTTGATAATCACGTTCAATTTAATAATATCAATTAATCAAGTAATATTTAAAATTATATACTTCGTCAATTTTAAATATAAAATTTTGAGAGAAGTCAAAACTAGTAAATTTAAATTAAGAGAATTAATTTTACAAATAAACTAAAATAGATAACCAAAACTATAATTAAGCATAATAAAATTTATAATAAATACACATTATTGAATAACATTTGATTAGTTTATATTAAATGAATTCCTTCATTTATTATTTTTTATATAAAATGGGAGATCTAGAATGTACTTAAAACTTAAAAATATCATTAGAGAAAATTTGGCATGCATTATTACTTTAAAGTTATGCTAAGACAAACAACATGCTAATTTTTATTAAGAAATCACAAACATGAAGTGCAAAATTGAAGAATTGTGATTAGACATCAATGTAAAATTAGACATGCATATCATTATATTTGTTTATTTAATAATAAAATAATTAAGTTTTTTAATATATATATATATATATATATATATATATATATATATATATATATATATATATATATATATATATATATATATATATATATATATATATATATATATATATATATATATATATATATAGGGGACGACTCAAGTGAGAACACTTGGTTATTATGAGAAATGAGAACAATGAATCACGACCATTAAATTTCGATTTTGTGGATTTTAATGGACATGATTGGATCTTTCTATGATCCTTAATATTTAATTTAATTAAAACATAGAGAGAGAAATCAATCCAGTCCATTAAAATCAACAAAATCAAAATTTAATGATCGTGATTCATTGTTCTCATTTCTCATAATAACAAAGTGTTCTCACTTGAGTCGTCCCCTATATATATATATATATATATATATATATATATATATATATATATATATATATATATATATATATATATATCTATATATATATATATATATATATATATATATATATATATATATATGGAGCATATCAAGTGAGAGCATTTTTAAATGAGAGATGAGAGGAAGAAATATCAACCATTAGATTCATCAAGTGAGAGAAATTAATAGCCTCATTAATGTATTAACATTCTCTCTCTTGATGAATCCAATGGTTGATATCTCTTTCTCTCATCTCTCATCCATATATATATATATATATATATATATATATATATATATATATATATATATATATATATATATATATATATATATATATATATATATATAATTTTTAGAACTTTGAATTTTAACTTTTTGAACAAACAGTTACATTTAGTCATGAAAACAAAACCCATACTGCAAATGTCCATCTGAACCTGTCTTGAAGTTAACGGGAAAAACTCATTTTAACTCAGTTTAAATTTTTTCCGATTATAAAATATGGGGACATGTCGGTTAATGAGGACACTAGTATCCATTTCGAACCCGTCCCCGAACCTATTTCGTTTATTTCATTATGTACATTATTATTTAGTTTTTATAATTTAAAATATTAAATATGAGGTCAATTATTTAATATTTTGATTTATATTTATAATTTAAAATTTATGTATGAAATTTTTTGAAATCGATTTATTTTATTATTTATAATGTAATTTAATTTTAAAAAAAAATATTTCTATTAAAAAAATTGATTTAATAAAATAAATGGTGACAGAACAGGATATCCTAATTCAACTCGAATATATTTCAATCGAATTTGAATTTGAATTCTTTATCTCTATTTAAATTTGAGACGTAAAACAATAATTATTTAAAAATTTAAATTTAAATTAAAAAAAAATAACAGTCCCCACCCACCTCGTTGCCATGTCTACATTTGCATAACTATTTTATATTTACATCTTAAAAAATTATCTCATCAGTCAAAAAAAGTCGAAATAAAACTACAAATATATTAATATATTTGTAATTTTTCTTTATCAGCCATCAAATAATCAACGGTTGTCCTTTCAATTCAAGCATGCATCCCCTTTGGAACCTTCCTAGAGCTACCATATATTGGACGGTGATGCTCGCTTCTATGAATCCAATCTTTATGAATCCTAACACGCCACGTGTAAAGTGTACCCCACTCACCCACTGAAGTCGCATATATAAAGAGGTCGAATTTTGCTCCGTTCAAAGTACGCACGCCTCCACACAAACCTCTGTTCCTGTCTCTCTCTCGTTCTCTCATCCTTTCGCTAAAACCCTACGTGAAAGGTAAACTTCATCACTTCATCATTTTTTTTCAGATCTGAATTCTTTTGTTCAATTTTGTATGATACTGATGAGTTGATTTGATTTAATTATAATTATTTTTTTTCGATTTCGAATTTTGTGGTTTTGATTTTTTTTTTTTACTGTTCTTAAATGTTGATTTATAGTTTTTTTAGTTGCGTTGATTTTGCATGTGAGAGTTGCATTGCTGTTTACTTGTTAAACCCTCAGATGTAATAGATCTGTGAAATTCTGTTGTTCTTTTTTCGGATCTGAACTGATCTGATCCAGATTGGTTCTGTGATTGAAAATTGTCCTTTTTTAGGTTTTAGAATTTGATGGATCTGTTTTATAAATTTTTTTTCAGTGGAATTTCGATTTGTATAATTAGATCTGTTTTTTTTTTTAAATTTGTAATAGGTGGAAATGAATCTGTGGTTTTGGTTAGATCTCATTTGTTATTTATCTGTATCTGTTTTTTCCATGTGATTTGTCTATTATACTTTGGTTCTTGCTTATTGGTTTATTTAGTTGATTCTGTTTTAAATTTTTTCATATTTGAGATTGAGTTTGCATGGCTTTAATACTCCTTTTTTTGATTGTTTTATATTTTCTGATTTGGATTTGGCGAATTTTACTAATTCTATGGTATAGTTTAGTTGCATGCTACTGAAGTTCTGTAGTTTATTTAAGTTGGGTTATTTTTGTTGTTGCTGCTTGATTTTTTGACACATAATTCTTAATAGTTTGTCACTGATGAACTCGTAGACTTGAAAATCATACAAATCAAATGTTGTTTTTTTTACCATGGCTGCGTCTCATCTGGTTTTGATTGTGTCATGTACTTGAGATAAGATTGATGGGTGCTTTCTGATTTTTGTTTGCATCTTATATTGGAGATTGATTGATGTTGTTCTATTTCTTTTTATTAGCGTTTATGAAACACTGTTTGACTTTGGTTGACTACATTTTTCAGGAAAGTCACCATGGTTGATCAACACCCTACAATCATGGAGAAGGTCACTGGCCAGATCCACCGCCGATCTGGTGGTGTCTCATCTGGTTATGGTGGAAGCTTCCGTCAACCTGCCATGTTCCAAAAATACTCCTACGGGAATTACTCAAACACTGCATTGGCGCCTGCATGCAGAACAACTGTTGATTTATCAGCAGTTTCAAGCAATGCTTCTCCTATGTTTGTTGCTGCTCCAGCAGAAAAGAGCCATTTTCTTATTGACTTTCTCATGGGTGGTGTGTCAGCTGCTGTCTCCAAAACTGCTGCTGCTCCCATCGAGCGTGTTAAGCTTTTGATCCAAAACCAGGATGAGATGATCAAGACTGGAAGGCTTTCTGAGCCATACAAGGGCATTGGTGATTGTTTCAAAAGAACAACCGCCGAGGAGGGTTTGGTTGCTCTATGGAGAGGAAACACTGCCAATGTCATTCGTTATTTCCCCACTCAGGTTAGTCAAGTCAATTTATCTTATGGGTTATTACTTAATTTCAATTGATTTGCTTATCGATGTTGATGCGTATGCTATTTTAATTCTACTAGGCATTGAACTTTGCATTCAAAGATTACTTCAAGAGGCTTTTCAACTTCAAGAAGGACAGAGATGGTTACTGGAAGTGGTTTGCTGGTAACTTGGCATCTGGAGGTGCTGCTGGTGCCTCTTCCCTCTTGTTTGTCTACTCACTCGATTATGCCCGTACCCGTCTCGCCAATGATGCCAAGGCAGCTAAGAAGGGTGGAGAAAGACAATTCAACGGTCTTGTCGATGTCTACAAGAAGACCCTCGCAACCGATGGAGTTGCTGGACTCTACCGTGGTTTCAACATCTCCTGTGTTGGAATCATTGTGTACCGTGGTCTCTACTTCGGAATGTACGATTCCCTCAAACCAGTTCTTTTGACTGGAAAATTGCAGGTCAGTACTTGTTGGTTGCCTCATTATAAAGTTATATTAATTTTATTCAATCATTTGCTGAAAGATTTTTACTTGTTTATGATATTACAGGATAGCTTTTTCGCCAGTTTTGGACTTGGGTGGCTCATCACCAATGGTGCTGGTCTAGCCTCATACCCAATTGACACAGTTAGGAGAAGAATGATGATGACATCCGGAGAAGCTGTCAAGTACAAGAGTTCTTTGGATGCATTCCAACAAATCCTCAAGAACGAGGGAGCCAAGTCATTGTTCAAGGGAGCCGGTGCTAACATCCTCCGTGCCGTGGCTGGTGCTGGTGTGCTTGCTGGTTATGACAAGTTGCAGGTTATTGTTTTCGGCAAGAAATATGGATCTGGTGGTGCTTAAGTTTATTGTTTTAAGTCAAATTTATTGTTTTTAGATGGCGATGAAAATCATTTATGTTCCGAGAGTTTAGACTAATTGCTTGCAGCAAATTTTGTTTAATAAATTTACTCGGTGGGATACTGTCCCAAACTCCTTTTATAATTTTGGTTGGAAAGTTGAAATTGAAAGTTGATTTATTGGAGTGGCAGGTAAGGTACTGTCACTAGGAATTTCTGTTTTTTAAGATTTTGAAATACTATCTTATTAGTCTCTTGTTCTATTTAAAGAATAAAATGACAATCAGTGTGTTTTCATTTGATTATTCTTATTGGTAAAAAAAATGTGAATCTGATGTCCTGATTGATCTTTATTCAGTCAATACAATACCGGTATGATAAGGTGTTTGGTTTTATTCATAATTTTAGCTGAGGTGTTGGTTATTCCTAGATTTTATTTGTCATCCTTTATAAATTATATATAAATTATGTGTGGTACATGCCCCTTTCCTTATTGCACTTTTCGTCAAAGTGGTTCTGGCCGGTAATTTGGAATATTCCAAAGCCAGATGAATAAAATAGTAAGCAACAAATTTTTTTTCTCTAGTGATGGATGAATCATTATTGGGGAATTTTCTTGACGAAGGTGGCTGAAAATTATGAGAAGATGGGTGTGATTTTGACAAAATTGATTTGAGTAGAATTGAGTTTAACAAAATTGATTTATGATTGGATACAATTTATATAAAATTGAGTTGAATAAGAATAAACATTTCAAATCATTTAAGAATCAAGTTTAGATCTGTTTTTGCCCTTAAAAGCCAGACCAAATATTTCAAATCATTTAAGAATCAATTTTAGATCTGTTTTATATTATTTAAAAGCCAAACTAAACATTCCATATCGCTAAATCGATGCCAACCTGGAATAGAGTATCGAGCTAGGAAGGGGAGTTCTTTTGATTTGGTTTCTCCAAGTTGAATTGAAATAAAAAATAGAGTATCGAGCTAGGAAGGGGAGTTCTTTTGATTTGGTTTCTCCAAGTTGAATTGAAATAAAATTGGAGTAAATATCCTTTGATTTAGGAGAGACCAAATTCATTTACGAGTTGGAGTTGTCTTCGATTGTCACAATTACAATTATAGTCACATGATTTAATAATCATTTTCTTGTTAAATGAATGTATCATCATTAATATGGCTTACGCACCTAGTTTTCTTTTAAAATAAAACATGTTCAACTTGAAAACTTGCGTGTTCAAACTTCGTTACTAAAGTTTTAACTCAAAAACTCTAAAGTTTTAACTCAAAAACTCAACTAGCGTTTGGATGCCGTTATGATTAGAGGTAGAAAAGAGCATCCTCGTTCCGTTATCTCGAAAAAGTCCAAAAAACAAAATAAAAAATAAGATAAGACGGGGCATAATGGACATAGCTGATGGAGAAAAGAAAATTTAAATAACAAGGTTTAAAAAAAAAAATTACAAAAAAGAACAAGCTTTTCAAAAAATTTACCTAAGTGTCTAGGTTTTGTAGGACCTCCTGGAGTATGCGCCAAATGAATTGGCGCATTGGTACAAAATTAGGTGTATGCGCCAGATGGTTTGGCGCCTATGTAGGTATTTTTTTTTCTTTTCCTATTCCTATTACACTCATACGCCAAATGAATTGGCTAATTGAGTTACATGGTATACCAATGCGGCAAATGGTTTGGCGCATACTCCAGGGGGTTCCGCAAAACCTAGACATTTTGGTAAATTTTTTGAAAAACTTATTTTTTTGGTAATTTTTTTTTTTAAACATTGTTATTTAAATTTTTGTTTCGCTGATGGACAAGTCTAATTTAGACATGTGAAGATTATATCTTTAAGTTTAAAAGTATAAAAAATTATGTTAATTCCATGCCAAAATCTATACAAAAATAGGGCAGGGCAGGGCAGAGACATTCGAAGGTGAATGCTTATACGTTTGGATTGCTCCACACTAAAGTGTTGGTAAAACGGACATACTTAACGAGACAAACCCCATTTTATTGCCTCTAATTACAGTAGAACTGTGATAAGATAAAATTTCAATGTAAATGATAGTTACCAAAGTTCAAACTCAGAATTGTGTGCATGATAATATTTCACAGAATTCTGCACGTAAATTTTTAATGATTATTACAATTTTGTCTATAGATAAAAGAGATTAATTATTATGTAAGTGTAAAAAGTTTTATAGTTTTATACGGTCAATTCATCACCATCATCCTTTTGTATTATTTTATCAACAATGTTATATGGTGACCTCTAAATTTAACAAAAATACTTACACCGTATACACTATTTATCGTATTTATACTGTGAACAATGTTTTTTTTTTAAATAAAAAAAATATTATTTTAAACAATGTCTGTAAACATGTTCGTGAACAGTGCATGAACAATGTCTTTTAGTAGTTAAACAAATTAGTTTAATAAAATGTAAAACGTTGGTTAATGAATTGATGAAGCTGGTTAATAAATGTTCAAATATTAACAATAATTTTTAGTAGTAAAATAAAGTTGGTTAATAAAAAGTAAAATGTTGGTTAATGAAGTGATGAAGTTGGTTAATAAACATTTATTAAAATAATTTTTATTAGTAAAACTAAGTTAATTAATGAAAAGTGAAATCTTGGTTGATAAAATTATGAAGTTGATTAGTAATCGTCATGATATTAAAAATAATTTTTAGTAGTAAAATTAAGTTGATTAATAAAATGTAAAATATTAGTTAATGAGGGAAGATGTGCGTTTGTGCGTGCGTGCACCTACATTTGACAAAATGAAAGATTCCATGTGATGACATTGACAAAATGGAAGGTTCCATATGATGACATCTAGCAAGGTTTATGGGGTACACTTGTTATGGTGCATGTCTTGTAAAATACCTTTGTTGTGGTGCATGCCTTGCAAAGTACACTTGTTATTTTGCATGGAAGGCACAAGACAAGTGTCTTAATGCATGTAAAGAGCTGTCAAAATGGGCTACCCAACTCTAAACGGGTCGGCCCTGAGCTTTTCAGGGTTGGGCCAAGAAGACCTGTGTTATATGGGCTCAAGATTTACTATCAGAGCCCAGCCCTAGATGGGCTTCGGGCTACCCGACCCTAAATGAACTTTTTTATTTAAAATAATTAAAATAAAAACTCCATAATATATATATATATATATAGATATATATATATATATATATATATATATATATATATATATATATATATATATATATATATATATATATATATATAAGACAGAGCATATATAAAAACTTTGTTGTATTATTAGAATTGCGTGCTTACAAAAGAAAAGAAATTCCCTTTATATAGGGATACAAAGACTTACTATTTAAGCCGGTAAGAACTACCTATGATAGCCGGTTACAACAAACAAAGATGAATTATTAATGCCGGGTACACATTGGGCCCCATCGACACAATAATAATTCACAATAATACAAACTTTCTTACAAAATGCAGAAAATATTTTTTCGTTATTCGAAGATAAAATGCTTGCATGTGCCTTCTTCCAAGATAAGATTCTTTCTTATATTTACTTTTGTCTTTTGCATTGTTTTTCCCTAAAGATAAGATTCCTATCTTTTGAAATTATTTATTGTTTTTGAAATGGTAGACAAGATAAGATTCTCTCTTGTATTTTTCTCTTTGTCTTGAGATTCTTTATTATCTCTTTGCTTTGTTTTTTGCTTTTTGAGCCATAGATTGAATCATTGCATCCCAAAAATCTTCAGCAGTGGGGTCCTCTGCTCGGGCTTCTCCTGCTAAACAATCAAAGTTATTGGAATCCATTGATCCCATAGAAGAGCTAGTCTTCATAGATGAATTCTCATCTTTTGATGCTTTAGTTGGAAAAGTGGAGAAAAATTGGTTCTTCATATGATCCAAAGTTCTAACCATGATTTCTTCTTCCGATTCATTTGGATATTTTCTCTGGAAGAAGTTATTCAAATTTCCCATAGACATTTGTTGGGAGCTTTGCTCTTTGACTTTATTATTTTGATCTTCAGCTATAGCTGCTTGAATCAGAATAATTTTATTCTGGATTTCTTCAGAACTCATCTTGTTCCACCAATTATAGAAGAAATTTCTTTCTAAAATGGATATGTTGAATTTATCTTGAGATATGGTGACAGACCATCTCCATATCCAAGGAATCTGAAATTTGGTAAAGAACCAAAATGGACATTGTCTTGTGATTAAATTATCAGATAAAATATTTACAATAAGTGGACTTGTCGTCCTCGGTTTTTTGTGGGATGCGAACTGACTCTTCTTTTTATTTTTTGAATTGTGAAAATCAGAGAGTCGCCATTGACTTTTATTTTATCCAATTAAGGAAAGGTTTATAAAATAAACAGAAAAAGACCTTAAAGAGATTTTGGGTTCGGGGGGGGGGGGGGGGGGGGGGGGGGGGGTAGGTTATACAAAGGGAAGGTGTTAGCACCCCTTTGTATCCATGGTTATCCATGGGCTCTTAATTGCTTAGCTCACTTTTTTGAATCGTTTGTCTTGCTTTGAAACGCTTGTATGTGGTTTTAAATATTTTGTAGAGAGTTAACTTTGTAATGAACCTTGTGCGGATGTATACAAAGTGTTTATCTTTCGAAAGATATTTTGATGGTTTAAAAAAGATTTTTAACTTCGTAATGATCCTTGTTTGGATATATACAAAGTGTAGTCTTTTGAAAGTTTGTTTTGAAAAACAGTGATGTGGAAAAGCTTTTGTTATGTTTGATTGAGCAAGCAATTAGGAGGTATACCCTAAGTTTATAAGGTTCTATTTCTTTAGAAAACTTTCCTTGACTGGGTACAGAAGAAATTTGAATTGTATTTGAAATAGTAGAATTGATTTTGAAAAGAGTAACAGAGGGATTACCCTAAGAGGTGCAAGTGTGATTGTGTTTTATTTTCAGATATGTTATCTTTGAAATTAGTGATCTAGCGCTTCAGTTATTATTCTTGTCATACACGCAGTTTTATATGTACAGAAATTAAAGTGCGGGAATGTAAAATGCGGAAAGTAAATCTACGCTATTACATCGATTGTGCGAGAAATGTAAACTACGCTATTTACATGAATTTGACAACCTATACACTTATCTATGAATTTAAATTGCAATAAGATAAAGGGAAAATATTTTTGGATGGTTGATTTTAATTAAAATTAATGCATAATTAATTTAATTAAAAGGTTACGAATTAGAAATAAAATTTAAACCTAAAAAATTAAGTCTAAAATATGTTCAAATTGTTTGTTAATTAATTTTAAAATAAAATTAATTTTTTTTTTAGATTTTTGAGATTTGTTTTGGAGATTATTAAGTTAATTAACATATAATTATACAAATAATTATACACATAAATTAAACTTAAAGAGAAAAATATTCTAAATATGTACAAAATTAGTTTATAATATATAAACTTAATTTAATAAAAAGAAAATATTTTTTCTGATTTTTTGATAGGTTAAAAATTAATTAAAAGATAAATGTAACAATATTATCTAATTAATTAAACAAAATATTTTAATTATGAAGAAAAATAAAATATTTTTGTGTCAAACATTAATTAAACATTTTATCACCCTAAAAATATTTTTAATATAATTTTTTGATTTTTAAAACTATTTTAAATTAATTTTACAAGGAAAATCAAATAAAATAGAAAATATATTAAATATACGATCTGGTGTGGTTGATGGGAGGGTCTATGGTATGGATGCGTGTTCAGATGTGTTGGATGAGCTGGCAGGATTGATCATGTGACTGCTGAAGCAAGGAAGCATGGCTTATGATGAGCGCGCAAACACTGGATCCAAGGAATTTAAATTTGCTGACGCGCGTTTTCTGGCCAATTAGAGCCTGCCACGCTCCGTCTTCTTCCTCCCTTCCGTTCCTAAAGATTCTGCAACTGTGGCTAAAGCTTTTAGCTACGGTTTTTTGCGTAGCTGTAGACCTGCAAACAATCAAAACTTTACACAAGCAATATAAACTAATTAGGAGGCCATTGTTCAACTTAAAATTGTCCCCTGAGTTCAAATATGCCCTTAGTTTCTCCTAATTTTGCCTAAATCGAGTAATCCTAAAATGGAGCTCAAGAACCCTAGAATGGCAACTTCGTGTACAAGCATCCAAACCCCAATTAAACTTCCAGAAATGATCAGAACATCAAACTAAACTTAAATATGGGATTACATCTTATTGAATATGCATGTATGATTATATTTTTATAGGTTTTTGTTTGAACCAACCGTGAGCTATGGAGCTCGGTTTAAGGTGTTTTGGTTGATGGAAACTATTGGAATAGTTTCAGAATCACTTGAGGGTCGTGTTTGGACAATTATTTGCAACTGAATCTAACTCAAACTAAAAATTCGAATTTTCAATTTCTTTGAAATTTTCAAGTTGGTACAAGAGTGATACAAGCATAGGTTTGGTTCTGAATTCGTGTGTCTATTGTTGCTGAAGTGTCCTAAGCATTTTATAAGCAATAGAGGTGCTGAAATCTTAAGCTAACAAGCTTTTCTTCCATACTTGAGTGCCTTTGAATCTTTGAATATTTTATGAATAAAAGCTTTGAATTTCTTGGCCATGGCTTCAATTTTCTTCACCCCTCTTGCTATAGGTCTGCTGTACATCTCTATGCTGTAGAGTTTGGATTGAATTTGATGGCTCATGCTAAGGACAAAAACCTTGATCATTATCTTGAACCATTTCTTTTTTAATTTAACTTTAAATGGAATAAAATTAAATTAAAAAAGAAATAAAAATGTCATGGGCCTTATGTTGGTCGTGGGAGCCCTTTAACATCATTAGAAACATGTTTGGATCATGAATGCTTGGCCTCTTTTGGGAAAAAAACACTTTTGATCAATGTTGGTTTCATGCATTTTCCAAAAAAATAGCCAACTTCAACAAGGCATAAATCCCTCAATTTTGATCATATGAAGGAGTTCTCGTACTTTTTAGAAACCTCAAAATATCCTCTACAAGCTACTTTGGAAACTTTTTTGCATTTGGAAAAGTTATCTTGATGTTATAGGCTTTGACAAGAAACCACTTTTTGTTGACTTTGAAAATGACCGGTAATGTCTGAGCTCATATTTTCCAAATGGTAAATCCAATGACCATGGGACCAATTTCATTTGAAAGATATTTGAATTTCCTTCAAAATAAGCTTTGGTTAGAATTTTTAGGATGAACGAGGAAAGAGTTATGGCCGGTCAAAGTTCAGTTGACTTTTTAGGAGAAAACCCTAATTTTGAAACTTAGGGTTTTGTTGATTTCTGAACTTTTCTTGATGAATTATGATCCACCATTGATCAAATGATGAATCTTTTGACAAAATATGGATGTTGACAAAAAATTTCATTTTTGACTGTCTGTTGACTTTTCGGTCAAACTGGTCGTCTGTTGACTGTTTGAGCTGCTGATTGTGCGTCCGAGCGAATCGAAGTTTGAAAATTTGTCTGGTGGTACTTTGAGACATATGGAGATCCATGAAATCCATTTGAGGTCTCAAAAAACTTGTTCTCCTAAAAAAAACAAAAACCCTAGTTAGGGACTGTTTGTGTAGGAGACAGTTAAGCGTACCTGATTTTTGTGCAGTGTTGAGTCTCTGCTGATCATGTGATTATCAGAAGACTTCTAGAACAAAAATCTTGGAATTTTGAAATGTGAAAGATTGATTTGAATGATGATACAAAACACAGAGAATCGTGCTGTCAGCGGGTTTGACTGTTAACTGGCTGTCCAGGCATTAACGTAACAGTTGAAGTGAAAACTTAACAGTTAAAGTTAATTTTTTTTTCTTTTTGTTTTTGTTGTGTTAATGGTGAAAAATTATTTACATGATTTGTTAGAAAAACACAAACATAATAAATAATTAAAATATACTGTACGCGAACAAAATTACTGATAATAAAATTGAAAAAAAGATTTAATGCACAGAAGTAAGTATTTAACTAGCAATAAACACACATAATATTATCTCGATAATTAAACGACGGTATAACAAGTAGTATAATATTTAATACTGACAGTACAAATATTACATACAAATATAGCGAACAGTACGACAAATATAATGAACGGTACGTTATTTGAAAGCGAAAGATACGACAAACTTTAAGTATGACGATTAAAGACCCATGCTATAAACAACAGAAAATAGATGCACGGAAGTGTAAGCATCCCAGGTCCGCATTTTTCAGGACTATGCAGACAGAAAAAGGACATGATCACCACCAAAACAGTGATGACCATAAGAAAAAACGTATCCATCCACTTTGCCATTCTTGCCGGGGAAGAAGAGAAAATATCTATGAGATAGAAATCTGGGAGATGAGTGAAATTTGATGTGAGATTTTATGGAAAAAATGAGGGGTATTTATAGAGAGAAAAGAAGGATGGAGACGTTGGGGAATGAAGTGATACCGTACAAAAAAGGAAAGTTTGAATGATAGTAGGTTTTGAAAGAAAGTGTATGGTAGGGTTTGAAAAGAAAGATGTATGGAATAAAGTTAGGATTTGATTTGAAAGAAAGAGATTTGAAAACAATAATATAGTACAAAAATTAGTGGGAAACAAAAAACAATAATAATTTAATTGTTACTAGTACAGTCTGAATCCCCGGACTCTGTGCCTGCAAAATTTAATTCTGTACCAATTGCGTCAGTACTATTTATCTGTAAATAAATCTCAAATAAACAGCGTGTGTGAAGTGATAAACAGTACTTGGCGTTTGTGTAAGAATAAATTCAACAGCGAACCAAAATACCGTATAAGAATATTCTAAAAAACTGAGTATTCATAAAATCAGGATATTTATGAAATAAAATCCAAGATTATATGAAACTCCAAATTTTAGACAGAAGTCCGTTACCTTCTCTTTGAAAAAAGATGCGGGCAAATTTTGGGGTACAACAGTTGCCCCTATTCAGTCTTCTTAAACCTGAAGAGACCGATTGGAATATGAAGGTAGAAGATGATTGAATATTTAGATGCCCTGAAATTTGGACTTACCTCCACCGGAAGTAATGTTGGAACTTGCATTGAATGCGGCTTGAGAAATATCGTTGGCGGATCAAAATATTACCTGAGATGGGATTTCAGATGCCATCTAGTGAATGTGTTGATGGTTTGTTCATCAGAATGAATCCATTGATTATATCTTGATGAAGGATTTAAATCTCTGTGTTGACCGTTACGGAACCGTCCGAGGTTTCCGTTTTAAATCTTGGAGGTTGATCGTTACAGAACTGTCCAAAGTTTCCGCTTTAGATTTTGAATGTTGATCGTTATGGAACCGTCTGAGGTGTCCGTTTTTAGATCTTGAAGATTGATTGCCTTAAGGAACCGTCTGAGGTATCGACTTAGATCTGGAGGTAGATCATTAAGGAACCGTCCAAGGTATCGACTTAGATCTGTAGGTAGATCATTAAGGGACTGTCCAAGGTATCGACTTAGATCTGAAGGTAGATGATTAAGGAACCGTCCAAGGTATCGACTTAGATCTGAAGAATTTGAAGTTGTTTATTCGACTGTGGTATAGTCTGGAAGCGTCAGAATGAGTCACCATTAGACCGTATCTGCTTTGCTTGTTTAGGGTTGATAAGTTGTTTTGGAAAGAGAGATCTCTTCAGAATGAATCTTTGGTTTGATTATATCTGAGAGGAATGCTCGTCCGAACAGAACCCAGGAGAATACTGCATGTGATTGAGAATAACTTGCTGAGGATATTCGTCCACATGAAAAACCAAGTTAGTGACATGCAATGTCATGATGTATGTAATGTATATGTTGAGATTCTCAACCTGAATGAGAATCGTGCATGTTATGTATGCGTTTGTTATGAAACATTATATGCTATGTATGAATATGCATATGATGTATGATGTATGGACATGACTTATGCAGTTTAGAGCGTATCAAACTTCTGGTTGGGAAAATAAATCCCTGCTTGTTATTTTTGGAAACGATGACATTATGACCGTTGATGATCTTTACTATCTTGTTCGAGTATACTCAGCTGGGGAACTTCCTTACGGACCAGGATGCTCTGTTGAGGGATCTTTGATTACCGCTTGGGGATGAAGGTAACTTTGAAGGTTCTGATTTTGATGCACCCTGACTGGGAATAAGAAAGATGCGTAATCCTCCGATGCACTATTTGATCAAGCTTTGGTGTGGAGGATCACACCTTCTGGGGATAGTGATCTTGAACAACCCTGCTGGGGAATAAGGTTTCTTGAATCATTTTGTTGGAGAGAAAAATCTCATTGAGGATTCTGTTGAGAAACATATCTCTGTTGGGGAACTGTTTCTTCTGATGCCCGTACTCGGTGTCGGTGATGAAACATTTCGTCGGGGAATTAATTGAGCCTTGCTTATCTGGAGATAACTCCTTGAAGATTACTCTGTGGGGGATATTCCCATGTTGCTGGTTTCGGGATGATGTCCAGATGATTGGGACATTACCTGAATGCTATTCCTCTTTTTCTTATAAACATCAATCATATTCAAATGCATATGTTCATTCAAAATTATCATTGGGACATTTTACGCGTTCAAAACAGAAAAAGTGAAAACATTGACTTTGAGCATGAACTATATTGATTTTGAAAGAGAGCCATAATAGGCTAATTAGTACAAGGGGACAAAAAACTTTGAAAAGTGCTTATAAAGAAAAATAGCTATGTGAAAACAATCCAGTCAAGTTTCAATTCTGCTATTGCCAATCTGTCCTTGAGTATCTCATCCCTCACTTGTTGGAAGAAAATGTTTGGAGCGATTGGTGCCTTTGATGTGTTGAACCTTGAAGGTGAGTAGGTAGCCAAACGGGACATAGTCGTATGCTTTATTCCCTAACTTTTGCTTAGGCTGTCCTTTCAGGTTTCCAGCCTAACGGGATAATTATTATTATATTTTAGTCTCTAATTTTTGCCTGGATCGCCCTTTCAAGTTTTCAATCCACCGAGACGCTCATTTTTGCCTAAGTCGCCCTTTCAGGTTTTCAACTTAGCGAGCTTTTCTTTAAGCGAAGTATTTTTTGACTATGTCCGCATTTACAGGGTGTGGGAAATCCTCGCCATCCATAGTGGTAAGCAACATGGCTCCGCCGGAGAATACTTTCTTGATTACAAATGGTCCCTCATAAGTGGGAGTCCACTTGCCCCTGGGGTCACCCTGTGGTAAGATGATGCGTTTTACAACCAAATCACCGTTTTGATATGCCTGACTTCTGACTTTCTTGTTGAAGGCTTTGATCATACGTTTCTGGTACAACTGGCCATGACAAATAGCCGCAAGCCTCTTCTCATCAATCAAATTTATCTGGTCCAACCGAGTCTGAATCCAATCGTCTTCGTCTAGATCGGCTTCTTTCATAATCCTTAGGGAAGGAATCTGAATTTCAATCGGAAGAACTGCCTCCATACCATAGACTAAGGAAAATGGAGTTGCCCCTGTTGAAGTACGTGCTGATGTGCGATAACCATGAAGAGCAAAAGGTAACATCTCATGCCAGTCTTTGTAGGTTACTGTCATCTTTTATATGATCTTCTTGATGTTCTCGTTGGCAGCTTCCACGGCGCCATTCATCTTTGGTCGATATGGGGATGAATTATGATGTTTGATCTGGAACTGCGTGCAGAGTTCGATAATCATCCTGTTATTTAAATTTGTGCCATTGTCTGTGATGATCCTTTCAGGGATGCCATACCGACAAATGAGATTATGCTTGATAAACCGGGCCACAACATTCTTGGTGACAGAAGCAAACGAGGCTGCCTCTACCCATTTTGTGAAGTAGTCAATAGCGACCATGATAAAACGATGTCCGTTGGAGGCAGTAGGCTTGATTTCTCCAATCATATCAATAACCCACATTGCAAAAGGCCAAGGAGCTGTCAGAACGTTTAATGGGACTGGAGGTACATGTACTTTGTCGGCATATATCTGGCATTTGTGGCAAGTTCTGGAGTGATGATGGCAGTCTGTCTCCATGGTAGACCAGTAGTAACCTGCTCTCAGAATCTTTTTAGCCATTTTATGTCCACTTAAATGAGTACCAAAGGCACCATCGTGTATATCTTCCATAATCTGTTCCGCTTCCTTCTTGTTCACACAACGAAGCAGAGTCGAGTCATGGTTGCGTTTGTACAGGATTCCATTACTTAAAAAGAATTTGGCAGCAAATCTTCTTAAAAACTTTCTATCGTTAATGGATGCCCCTTCAGGGTACTCCTGGGCTTCGAGATATCTTTTTACTTCATGGAACCATGGTTTTTCTTCCACTCCTTCGGTATCAATCTCATTGCAATAGGCTGGTTCATCCTGTCTGTAAATGGTGATCATTGGCGCCTCATTATCCCACCTGACTCTGAACATAGATGACATGGTAGCTAAGGCATCAGCCAGTTGATTTTCTTCTCGCGGGATATGTTCAAAAGTGATTTCTTCAAAGTAAGGAATCAAACCCAGCACATATTCTTTATAAGGAATTAGATTCGGGTGCTTCGTGTCCCATTCCCCTTTAACTTGATAAAATACAAGGGCCAAGTCTCCGTAGACCTCTAGGAACTTGATTCTCAGATCGATTGCAGCTTTGAGACCCAGAATACATGCTTCATACTCGGCTATATTGTTAGTGCAGTTGAAACATAATCTGGCAGTGAATGGTGTATGTCCTCCTGTAGGATAAATGATCACAGCTCCGATGCTATTGCCAAGCGCATTAGAGGCTCCATAAAAAATCATAGTCCATCGGGACCCTGACTCGGGTCCTTCCTCCGGTCCGGGTTGTTTGTAGTCAGTAACTAGCATAATGTCTTCATCTGGGAAGTCAAAGTTCAATGCTTGATAATCATCCACTGCTTGATGAGCCAGATGATCAGCTACCACACTTCCTTTGATTGCCTTTTACGAAGTGTATTGGATGTCATACTCTGTTAAGATCATTTGCCATCTTGCTATTCTTCCAGAGAGATCAGGTTTTTCGAACACATATTTGATAGGATCCATTTTGGAGATCAGCAAAGTGGTATGGTTTAGCATATACTGTCTTAGTCGGCGAGCCGCCCATGCCAAGGCACAGCAAGTTTTCTCGAGCAGTGAGTATCTTGTTTCACAATCGGTAAACTTTTTGCTAAGATAGTAGATTGCATGCTCTTTTCGGCCAGACTCGTCATGTTTCCCCAGTACACACCCTATTGAATCTTCTAACACTATTAGGTACATTATCAGAGGTCTTCCTTCCACTGGTGGTAGTAAGATTGGCGGTTTTTGAAGATATTCTTTGATCTTGTCAAAAGCTAATTGGCATTTGTCGTTCCATATTTCTACTTGATCTTTCTTCAACAATTTGAAGATTGGCACACAAGTAGTAGTCATATGGGCAATAAATCTGGTGATGTAGTTCAGACGTCCCAAGAATCCTATGACTTGTTTCTCGGTACGGGGTATGGGCATTTCTTGAATGGCTTTGACCTTGGAAGGATCAACTTCAATACCCTTGCTGCTGACTATGAAACCCAAGAGTTTACCGGATCTTACTCCAAAGGTACACTTGTTCGGATTCAGTCGCAACCTGTACTTCCTGAGTCTGTCAAACAGCTTGTGCAGATGACCCAGATGTTCTTCTTCGGTGTTGGACTTTGCAATCATATCATCCACATAAACCTCTATTTCTTGATGAATCATATCATGGAACAGAGCTACCATTGCACGCTGATACGTTGCTCCTGCATTCTTTAAACCAAAGGGCATCACTTTGTAACAAAAGGTCCCCCAGGGTGTTGTGAAGGTTGTCTTTTCCATGTCTTCTGGCGCCATCTTGATTTGATTGTAACCGGAGAATCCGTCCATAAAGGAAAATATCTTGCATTGTGCAGTATTGTCAACCAGTACATCGATGTGAGGTAAAGGGAAATCATCTTTGGGGCTTGCCCGATTTAGATCTCTGTAATCTACACACATTCTGACTTTCCCATCTTTTTTAGGTACAGGCACGATGTTAGGTATCCATGGAGGATAACTCACAACTTTTAGAAAACCAGCATTGAATTGTTTCTCAACCTCGTTTTTAATCTTCTTGGACATGTCGGGCCTACTTCTTCGCAGCTTCTGCTTAATTGGAGTGCTACCTTCTTTGATTGGCAGGCGATGGACCACAATATTTGTGTCGAGACCAGGCATATCTTCATAGGACCAAGCGAATATCTCAACGTAGTCTTGTAACATTTGAATCAATCTTTGTTTGACACTGTCTTCTAAATCAGCCCGATCTTGACTTCTTTCTTTTCTTCGTCATTGTCGAGGTATCTTGTTTTTATAGACCATCCATCATTTGGATTTATCTTAATATCTTCTTCATCAACATACATGATTTTTTCAGTTACTGAATTTTCAAAATAATTCATTTGTTCTTGAGATGGGTTATTAACCGCAACTTCCTTGTAGGATGTATTTTTATTAGAGGAGGAAGCAATATCTTCCTTTTTTGATGAAGATGCAGGTAATTGCTGCATTTTCTCCCTTTGTAAACTGTAGTCCAATCCCCTATTAGGGGAATGTTTGATTCGGGTTGGGCTAACATATTGTTACCCCCTCTTCCACCACGACCATAACCGCGGCCTCTTCCCCTATATGGGGTCATCATTTTTTCCCTGCAAAAATTCACGAGTTAGGTAGTCAGCAAGTGAATTATTTTCACCTTTAATGTGTTGAATATCAAATTCAAACATAGATAATTGAGATTGCCAGCTAGCAAAAATTTGCTTAGCAACAAGATTTTTAACATCTTTTTCAATAATTGATTTAGCTGAGCTGCAATCAATTTTTAATAAGAATTTCTTATTAAGAAGATCATCTTGAGATTTTGAAATACATTTTATAATAGAAAGCATTTCTTTCTTGATAGTAGAATATTTATATTGAGTAGGATTCCAGTTTCCAGAAGTAAATCTGACCAAAACTTCTTTTGATGTATCATGTATAACTTGTTTAAGGATTCCTCCATAACCTAAGTCTGAAGCATCAGTTTCAACAATTTTGAAATACTTAGGATTAGCAAGAGATAAACAAGGCAAACATTTAACCTTATTTTTAATTCTTTGGACTGCCTGAGAATGTTCATTAGTCCAAGGGCCAGGATTTTTTCTAAGCCTAGCATGTAATATGGTAGTATCTTTAGCAAGATTTTCATAATAATCTGCTATGTAATTAAGACTACCAAGAAATCTTTGTAATTGTTTTTTATCTGTAATAATACTGGAGAATTTTGAAGCAAATTCAATACTTATTTGTATAGGAATTATTGTTACTTGGTCAATTTCATGACCTAAAAATCTAACTTTTGTTTGAAAAAGTTTCATTTTAGGAGCAGATATAACTAATCCATTATGTTTAATTAATACTTTAAATATTTTCAAATGTTTAACATGTTGATCTATAGTTTTAAAAAAAACTAAGACATCATCAATATAAACAATTATAAATTCTAGAAATATGTATTTAGTCCCTATAAAATTACCTAAAACGGAGTTTAGTCCCTATAAAAAAAATATTGACTTTTTGTCCCTATAAAATTACTTTTGCATTCAGTTTTAGTCCTTGTAGCAGGACCAAAAGTGAGTGCAAAAGTAATTTTATAGGGACTAAAAGTCAATATATTTTTTATAGGGACTATAAGCCAAAACTGAGATATTTATAGGGACCAAAAACATATTTAACCCTAAATTCTATATAAGGATTAAAAATATCATTCATAATATTTTGAAATTCAGAAGGGGCATTTTTAAGGCCAAAAGGAAGGACATTCCATTCATAATGTCCAAAAGGTACAGTAATGGCTGTTTTATACTTATCAAATTCATTAATCTGAATTTGCCAATAACCAGATTTCATATCAAACTTAAAGAAGATTAAAACATTGTTTAATCTATCTAAAAGGTCTTTTTTATTAGGAAGAGGATACTTAATCCATCTTAACACCTTATTAAGAGGCTTGTAATTAATTACAAGTCTAGGGGCCCCAAGTTCTTTTTCAGCAGCATTATTGACATAAAAAGCTGTGCAACTCCAAGGAGATTTGGATTTTCTTATTAATTTTTTCTCTAAAAGAGATTCTATCTCTTTTTTGCATAGTTCCAAATACTCGTGGTTCATTTGAGCTGGCCTAACTTTGGTGGGAATCTGACATTCATTAAAGTCATTAAGATAAGGTAATGAAATAACATGTTTCTTTCTATCCCAAAAAGCATTCGGTAAATCATTGCACACTTCATCTTTAAACTGTTTCTCAATCAAATTTATTTGTTATTTTATCTCATTTTTATTAAGTTGTTCATTAATATTTAATAAACTAACTTCCTCTTTAAGAAAACCTAATTGTTTTTCTTTATTTAAGAGAATACTTTTAACTTCATTAAGCATTTTAATATGAGGGTCAGTAATAAATTCAAAAGTGACAGTTTTACCATTAATCATGGTAGTGATGCCTTTAGTGTCAACATTAATTAAAGGCATAATGCTATTTGAAAAAGGAGTTCCAAGAATAACTCTATGAGTCATGTTTTTAACCAAGATGAAATGGATAGGTAAACAAATATCTTGTTTACAAACATATGTATTAGGTAATTTATAATAAACCGTTAATTTGTCACCACTAGCCTGAGCAAGGGTTTGAGTACTTTTGGTATGATACTTGGTAGGAACAATTCGTTCCTGTAGACAATTAAGATCAGCGCCACTATCAATAAGGGCAACTTCATTATCTAAAATAAACGTTCTATTAATAACTAAAGTTATTTTAACAAACCATTTTTAAGAAATTACTCTATCAATAAGAGTAAGAAACCTATCATTAGTAGAAGGACTGCTAGAAGAAGATATTTCTTCAACTTTAAGGTTACCTGTTTCAAGTAAGGAGACCCTCTGAGATAATTTTTGATTATCTTTCTTTATCTGAGTAATTTCAGATTTCGAAAGATTAATTTCTCTATGTAAATCAGTAAGGGAAACAGGAGTTTCACGAATATTGGATTGTTGAAATTTGGATAAAACCTCACTTAATTGGTAAGGGGCTTCAATAATAATAGGAGATTCTTTTTTAGAATTTTCTTGAATTAAAACTTCAAGCATTTTTCTTTTAAGCTTATTATCAGAGATAGACTCAATAGCCTTTATGGCTTCAATTGTTCTATAGTAAGAACATTATTCATGTCAACAATAGACTTCCGGTAATCAATTTGATTACATTGACAATTATTATTGTCAAAATTATCAGAGGAATAATCTGATGATGATTCATAGATCATGTCAATATCTTCATTAGAAGAATTAGTCTCTGAGTTAGACTTAAGTAAACAAACTTTCTCAAGTTAAGAGCGTAATTGTTCATCCTCAATTTCATTGAGAGCTTTTTTGGTCCAACATTGGTTTGCATACTGACCAGCTTTGCCACATTTGTGGCAAGATACATCTAGCATTTTAGCTTTTCTTTTGCCTTTATAATTAAAAGTCTTGTCTTTTGGTTTACTTTTATTAAAGTGACTCCTTTTCTTATTCTTCCTATAAGAATTTTTATAAATATCCTTATTATTTTCATGAGGTTTATTTCTGAATATTTTTCCTTTCTTTCTTTTATTCTCTGAAGATCTTCCAAGATCAAAGGCAAACTGGTCGCAGAATTCACCCATTTGGTGTTTTTCAGAAAGTTTATGTTTTTTAAGCTGATTTCTAAGCTTAATATCATTACATAAGGTTAATCCTTCATTAACACAAGTGCTAATAATTTGACCATAAGTAAGATCAGGGTAATTAATATTTATCCCATCATTTTTACTTCTTAAAGAATGTCTAACCTTTTCAGAAAAGAAATGGGGTAACCCATCAATAAATTTGGCTTTCCAGTGAATAAAATTAAGGGTTTTTAATTGGTAAACTCTAGACAAAGAGGTACCTTTATACCATCTAAAATGTGTAGGAGAAGGACATCTTAGATTCTAAAGTAGTGTTTGAAGTTTTTATCCAATAGGGATATTGGTTCCAACAAAATGTTGAAGGATAGAGAGACACAATGTATAAACCGCATCTTCTTCACCTGTGGTGGCAATACCACTTGATTCGATTCTAGGAGCTTCAAACTTAACTAATTTCTTATGGTGAAGAATATCTTTTTTCTGACTTTCAGGGAGATAATGATCCCACCAGCCTCTTAATTGACCAACAAATCCAGTTGATATGAAGGAGGCAATATCGTTGTCAGAATTTCCGTGCTGTTTACAAACAGTTGAATACATAATTATTCTATGTATTGTATCTACGATTTGCTTGTCATTTAATCCATCAATATTCAATTCATAAATGGCTTTTCCAGAATATGAGGAGAGGTACGCTTATAATAGTATTTTTCTAAGGGTTTAGAGCTATAAACAAGGTTTATCTCACTAGTATTTTGATTACTAATGTCTAAATCCGCAAACATATTTGATAAATCATTAATGTCTTCTTCATTGGAAGAGTCTTGATTAGACATAACAGTTAAATGTAAATCTTTAAGCTTTTTCTCAAGAATACGGACAAACTCATCACCATTGGTTTCCATTTTAAATCCTTCTATAGGAATAGGAGGTTGAATTATAGGAACATCTAATATATTAGATGTAGAAGCTTGCTCCTGAGGATTAGGCTTATTAATAAGGTCAATAATAATTTTTTGACGTGCTATTTGTTTGTTTAAAAGGTCTTTAATGGATAAAATTTCTTTTTCTAGAGAAATAAATTGTTCTCCTAGACAGACAAGGTAGGCATTAGTGTAATTGTTGGATCTAATTATGGAATTTAACTCCTTTAGAGTAATCTGATTTTGTTCAACCCTTTGTAATTGAAGGGTAAGGTAAGGTGTAGCTTCAGTATGAGAACCCAAACTTATTGTTTGTTCTGGGGGAAAAGGAGATTCCATTTTTTCTCCTTGGATGCTTTCCCAAGGCTTTTGTAGGACTAACAGTTCGTCTTGTTTCATGAGAACCAATTCTTCTTTTTGTTTACTTATAAAGTAACTAATGAACCATTTGACAAAGGGAATGAAATCTTGGTTCATAGACATTTGAGTATAGTACTCATCTTTAAAACTTGCTAACACAGGAGCCGAAAAAGTTTTAAAAAACCATTCTCTAATTTGGGTGTATCTTGCATGCTGAAACTCGTCATTGACAAGGTTTCTTAGATTACTACCTGGAGAATAATCTAACATTATAACGGGAAGTCCATATCTGAGGGAGTAGGTGATTCTACTCTAGGAGGATTTGGTTTTTGATATATACCATGGGGAATTTTGTTTTCGCTAAGTCTTATATTTTCAACGACTTCTATTTCTTCTCTTAATTGAGAAGTTGAGGGTTTAGCTAATTGACTAGGAGCAAAGTAAAATTCATTTATAGAGTTCACAGAATGTCTTCAGACATAGATCTAGGTATTATAATAATTCTTTTAGAGATAAAATTTATCTCTAGATCTCCTTCACTAGACTGGATTATTTGATCAACATCCTTATTAAGGATAGGTTCCGGTTCAATGGCCTGAGGGAGGTTCCAGGTTTATGGAAAATTAATTTCATCCCATTTAAGCAACCTATTAGTTGCAACATTAGAGGTTAGCAGATTAGTTTGAACTAAAGTAGTAGTTCTTGGAAATGATATTTGTTTAGCTTTAGGGTTTAAAGTGGTAAGAACTTTGTAATAAACCCTATAACATATAGCCATAATTTCACTACCAGGTTTGAAATTGTAACCATTAGTATGAATGGTTAATTGGAGAGCGTCTAATAAAGTTTTATCAGACATTCATAAGCTTATATTGGGAGAGACATCAAAAGAAACTGGTTCATGACACAGACTTGTCTCAATTAAAGTAGCTAAAGATTATTTAAAATCTTTACACCTATCGTCTCTGATATATCCCAGGATGCTAGTATTTAATCCTAGCAAAGTCAAAGGTTTAATAACAACTTGTATTAAACCAACATAGATATAATTATAATTTTTAAAAGGAAGTAAATCCTTCTTTGTTAAAAGTTTGATTGTCTGAGTACTTTCAGAAATTTGAATAGTTTGTTCTAAACTTTTTACAGCAAAATGAGATAATATATCTATTTTGTCAAATTTATAAATTTGATTTGAAGGTACTGATGGAATTGTCCATTTATTAAGTTTATCCATTTTTTTGGATATTCCATAAGTTCTTCATGTTTAATCAAATTATTTTGATGATTATCATCATCATAATCCATAAATATGGCAGGCTAAGGATGTTGTGGATGATTAGCTACCTTAGGTAAAACTAAAGTAGGTAAATACAACTCTTGCTCTCAGTACAAATATATCTAGGCAACAACTGATAAGTCATCTATACAAACAAAAACTTTGTTTAACTATCAACCCTAAGGGATAGAAGGATCTCTCCTAAATCAAAGGTGTCCAATGTTTTTTAGCAAAAATTTTCTCTTTTATTTTTTATTTTTAAAAAATCATCTTAACACTCCCTTCCCCGGGAAAAACGATGAATATAAGAAAACACTAAAAAACATCTTTAGTTTTGAAAAAACCCTTATAACTTGTTGCCATGATATAAATATACTAATATTAAGAGAAGAACCTACATACTTAGTTTCTTCTAAGTTATCTAACCTTCCACAACAAAAAATTTAGCCACTAATTATCATAGACAAATAGTTGGATTAAGAAATATACCTTAGTTTCGTAACCAGGTGATGATACCAGAAATGTATATATATATATATATATATATATATATATATATATATATATATATATATATATATATATATATATATATATATATATATAAACGGGTGTGATTTCGGGTGCAGGTTTCACACTATCCAAACCCACACCCGAAATATCGGGTGGCACCCAAACCCGAACTCAAACCCAGTCAACTTGGATTTTCACCCGTTGACTCGGGTTCGGGTGTGGGTGGGCCCCGCGGGTTTGGGTTTGCTTTCCATCCCTACCTAAAACTTTGGCCCGCCCCGCCAAAAAATAAGGGCGGGGCGGGCTAAGCCCGCGGGTACTTCACTTTTTAAGCCTAAAAATATAAAATTTATGTTAACGTGCATGCCCGCATAAAAAACGACGTGGGGAGGGGCGGTCACACTAGAGGGTGAGAGCCTAAAACCTTGACCTGTCTCGCAAAAGTGCGGACAAAACGGGCATGTCCAAAGGGCCGAGCCTGTTTGGCAACCTGTCACACGCTCGTGAAAAATGGATCAGAGTCGCCACTAACATATCTATCCCAAAAGGAAAAGAACGCCAGCAAACCTAAAACGAATAAGAGCAAGGTCTTTCGACCAGAGAAATAGGTAGCTCAAGTGGTAGCAGGAATTGCTATGAATATGTACTTAACCCCTAGGTACATGGTTCGTTTCCTGCGGGAGGCAAAAACAATATTTCCTGGGCAACCGATAAGCGGACCTAGGGGGATTATTGATTAAGCCGGTAACTGATAAGTGCCAAAATGTCGATGTTTTGAGTATGTAAATAGTGGCACTTATCGATACTTTTGTTAATACCGTTTGAATAATTCCCCGTTTTGTATATAAATACGTATACTTTGTGAATAATTGTATTTTCATATACTTTTATACCATTTGATAGTTTTTCCTTTGTTTTTATAGGTATTCATGCTTATTGGAGCCTTGAGGAATAAAGTGTCAAAGGCACGGCTTCGATTTCGCAGTTTTGGTGAAAGCCCGCTTAGCCACCATCAAGCGGACTTCCAAAGACTCAAAATAAGGATGAACAAAATCATCATTTTGGTTTCCATTCATTAATTATTGGATAGAGCATTGAACAAGCTTTCCAACGCTTCGAACCGGGCGCAATTCGGAGTTACGGTTCTCGAGTTATGGCGAAAACAAAATCTGGTTTTTAGCAGACTCCGCTAAACGGAGGGGCTCCGCTAAGCGGAGGGGGTCCGCTGAGCGGAGCTCCAGCGGAGCAAATCAGCGTCTGGATGCAATTTTGAGTCCGCTGAGCGGAGGGGGTCCGCTAAGCGGACCTGCTAAGACAGCAGCTCGTTAAAAGGGGCCAAAATCACATTTTTAGGTCATGGTTTGGGTATTTTTGAGTCCCAAAATCCATCAACTTCATTCTTAGAGTAGAATTGGCTTAGAAAACATCTTCGGAGGTTGCATTTGGATGATCGGGGGTGGATTGAGCGTCGAACAGAGCTGACAAACCGGGAGATTTTTGGTTCATTTCTCTTCTTCTTTGTGTATTTCTCTTTGGTTGGGTTTGTTTGTATATCTACTTGAATCTTATGTATATTTACCGATTATAATGTTATATTTAACTTGCTTTACGAATCTGTGTTGATGTTATCCTGGATTTTTGCTCTATGCTGGGGATTTGGGGTGCTTTAGGAATAAACTTCTTGAATCCTTATCTAGGATGATAATCTGTTGGTTCTGAACTCTAGAGATAGATTTAGAGCTAGCATTCACTGTGGGTATCTGTTCGTAATGCTTTTGTGTTTGAGCGACGCGCGAGAGATCGCCGACGCGAGAATACGGATGTTCTCGCGACTTCGCGTTAGAGATAACCTTAGTTGTGAGATGATCTCGTTTGTGCTCCAGAGATGGACGCTTATGTGAGAGATACGTGATGACATAGATGAGTATCGTAGGTTGAGTATAACGGGTTGGTAAGTGTATGTTTGTGAAGAGTGAATATATTTACATTCCTGATAAGTTATTTCTCTTCTAAGAATGTGTTTATTCTTTTACTGTCTATATATTTGTTTACTTTTTTTCTCATTCAATCCAAAGTTCGAAACCGTAGAAACTGTTGAATGGCATCTCTCCATCTCTGAGGACGATAAATCCGGGATCAATATTTCCAAATCTTTATTTTGTTGCTTGCCCTATACTGCATTCAACAGTAACATGCTCGGTTGGCCGACACGGTTGATGCGTGCAGCAGATATCGGGGTGTTACATTAAAAAAGGCGCCTTTTCATGTAACACCCTGGATTTCCGCTTACCCCGCGGGGTTTCCGGCCTACCAAGCATGTCACCAGCTTAATCAATAATCCCCCCTAGGTCCGCTTATCGGCTGCCCAGGAAATATTGTTTTTGCCTACGGGAGTCGGTTACGCAAGGGGAAGGTATTAGCACCCTTCACGCCCATCATACTCGATGGTATCCACCTATATTTATTGCTATCTAAAGGGTGTGTACTATTACTACTTACTAATGCAATGCATGATTAATCCTAATGTGTTTTAATAATTATTGTGCTCGCTAGAGTTGCCTCTATGCCTACGTATCCTCTTAAGAAGAATCAAAACGCCATAGTGCTGCTCAAGATTTTCTATGTTTTTTATTGTTTGTTGGTGTTTTTAGTGAACAGTTACATCGCACTCCGCTGCTCGACCGTTGGAGACTTAAGCTGGGAATGAAGCGGAAGTAACGTGCTCTTAATAGCAAAAGAAAAGTATGTCGAGTGTTTCGAGTGACTCCCTTAAACAAGCGAGGCTCGAGCGACTCTTGGTTGGTGTTTTTTATGATTGGGAACTTCCACTCAAGTGATTCCCTTAAACAAGAGAGACGAGAGCTTCCATTCCCTTTTTATTATTTTCAACCTTTATTAATGTTTTATTATGTTTTAATGATTTTTTCTTTATGCACAAAGGGAACCTATATCTCTAACTATCCTAGCATTATAATACGAATGACCCTAAGGTCAAGGATAAGGGAACCTATATCTCTAACTATCCTAGCATTATAATACGAATGGCCATAAGGTCAAGGATAAGGTAATCTCTACCTATTCTAACATGCATAGACTACAACCTAAGTTGTTCTATATGACTTATCTTAATGAAGATTGAAGTCACTGCCCTAAGGGAACATGGTAAGCATAAAGTAAGAGATAAGCAAAAAGCTAAAAGTAAGTGAATCCCATGGTAGGTGACTTAATGAAGTACCTAACCAAGTCTACTCCTTAGAGAGACTAAGTCACAATGAATCCCAAAGGAAAATAATCCACAAAAGGTGGAGGAAGAACAAACAATCGCCACCTCTTAAACTAATAACAATCAAAGTATGAAAGAAGAGGCAAAGCATGAGAATGAGGGAAGAAATCCCTAGGGCAGTAGCACAAAAAGGAATTGAGTTTCCTAAATCAAACACAAAAGCATCATGGCATCTCACAAAAATATTCACAAGAAGTCACCAAAGTATTGCATGAATCGTTACTTAACAATTAGCAAACCTATATCAATTAGCCAAAACAAAAAACAAATGAACACATGACGGAAGCTTGAGGTCAGTAGCATAACATTGCATTTATAGGTCTAAGAATTTATACCAATCCATATCAATTAATTAGTTGGAAGCAACACTAAATTCTAACAAAAACTAGACAAAACTAGGTCAAACTAGCTAAACAATTTCAAATTGTGAATGAAGTTAGAAAAATGTGAACGAATGATAGAAGTCAGTAATTAGTAACCTCTAAAAGGTGTCTAAACAATAATGAAATAAAATCAAAAGGTTTACACAAAATTACAAGTCAATTGCACAAGTTATGATACAATTGTTAACAAAAAAACAAAGGCATTTACATGTGAAAAGGAAAATTCAAGCAAAGTAAAGAGAAGTGATTTAAAATACCAACTTGAGGTCCTAAGGCCTCTAAGCATCCTCTATAACTAAAAAAGTTTTAAAAATATTGCACCAAGTCATCCTCACTTATGAGTAAGAACAACAAACATCGTCTATTGACGTACAAACATCGGGTGCTAAAGAAACTAATCTAAAAATCTTTTCAAAAATTAAAATCAGAACTTGGGTTTCAATATATGGCAACATATGTGTCTCTACTGAGTACACATAAAAAGAGTGACAAAATTCAATTTACAAGTCGCTCAATCAAATTCAATCGCACAAGGTATCCAAACCGAAACAATTGCAAACATACTTGAGAGAAAGGCTCAATTAAAATACTAAAACGATCTCTAAAATTGTAAAAAAAATATCAAAATTATCTAAACACCCTAAAGTATTTAAAACATAATTTTTCACATTTTTTATTTCAATGGAAACTGATTTATGAATCAAAAACTATAGGGAAAACAAATTTAAACAAAAATGTAACTCTGCCTAGCCAGGGGGTGTAAAAGTAGTAACGATATGAACTAAAACTCTGTTGTGATGCGCGTTGGGTATGATTCTTGGGGGTGTGGAAACGAAAATGGCTAAGCCCATGATCATGAAATATGCGTGGGTATCGGTAGATAGGGAGTGTGATCAGAAAAGTAGCATCAAGCTCACATGAACAAACGAATCCATGGCCCACAACGAATACTATATCTTTCTCCTCTTCCATTTCATTTAATTTTATTAATATTAACTTAATCAGCATGTGTGTTATGTACAATATGGTACATTGTTATAGTAGGCATAGCAAACTTGTATCAATTGGTCCATTTTTATTTAAGTCATATAGGACAAAGAAAAAGCTGGGGCCAATCACACACAAACAACGCTTCATTCAATCATTTGCAAAGATAAAAGTTCCAGAAAAAGGAAATTCAACAAATGGCAAGGTGCCACGTACCCTCCTCTGAATCAAACACAAAGAAGCTCAACGCCGGAACTCCCTTATTCCGATCATCTTCTCCGGCGGCTTCTGATAAGAAGCAGGCCACTAGGCCCATTAGAGAGAAGAAGCAATCTGTTTTACTAAAAGACTATTATTATTAGAGGAGGTGTTTTTTAGTAACTATGTTAAGAGTTTATGTTTATTTTATTATGTTGGCCCATGACCCATTAGGGTGTTAGAAAACCCTAACTATATATTGTAAGGCTCTTCTTCTTTAATGATAAGAAAATTTAGAAAAGTTATTTTTATGTGTTAATCTTCTTATGCAACTTTAGATCTTGGTAGCTTAGTGTAACCTAACATTGGTGCTTTCTTCTTTTGCCTCTCATTCCTCCCATGGCTCCCCCCAAACCACCCAACCCTTCTTTTAAAGATATAATAGAAGAAGCTATACAAATCTCCACCCAACATCTCAAAAATGCAATGCAAGAAACTCAAGAGCAAATGGATGTGAGATTTGGTCAAATCTCTTTGGAGCTCTCAACCCTTCAATCAAAGTTAGACAATGACAAATCCATTGAGGACTCAAGGTATGATGCTGCCATGGCTATACTTAATAAAACATCCCTTCAAAATGCACAACAATCAAACCCTACTAGCGCAGCTACTGTTCACGGGTCTGGTACAGCAACTGTTCCGGGTACAGTAAATTCCCCCAGCACTGTTACTGTTCACGGCACTGCTGCCGCCGCTACTGTTCACGGAACAGTATCCCCCTCAGGTATGGGTTATAACCCTAATGTTAATACTAGATTACCCCCATCTTTTTCTCATATTTAATCACCTACAAACACACCCACTAGACTTTCTGCCCACTTTTCTACCACACATTCTCAACCCACACCTATGAGACACACCAGCACCAACATCCCCCCTCCATTCCCATTTTACCCCCCAATCCCATCCATTCTTACACCCTCCCAACCATTCAGCATGCCCTTTACTCATTACCAATCTCCCAAATTCCTTTGGCCACACCGTTATCTGGGTCATATGTGATCGTCTGTCTAAGTTTGTTCATTTTATTGCTCTTTCTACTCATTTCACTGCAAAAGATTTGGCCCTGCGTTTCTCTGTGGATATAACACGTCTCCATGGTATCCCAAAGTCTATCATTTCTGATCGAGACTCACTTTTTCTCAGCAAATTCTGGAAACAGTTTTTTAAAGCACAAGGCACCACATTAAAGTATAGCACAGCTTACCATCCTGAGACGGATGGCCAAACAGAAGTTGTAAATCAGTCATTAGAAACGTACCTAAGGTGCTTCGTTGGTGATTACCCTCGCCACTGGTACAAGTTTTTACACCTTGCAGAGTTTTGGTTCAACACTTCTTTCCACACAGCTATTCAGATGACGCCCTTCAAAGCCCTATATGGTCGCGACCCTCCAAATCTTTCCTCCTATCTGTCAGATCCCAGCTTGGATGAATCGTTGGTCACCTCCTTACACAAAAGAAACAACATTTTGCAGGAGTTAAAGGAACATTTAAAAAAAAGTCGTACTCAGATGGAAAAACAAGCAAACAAGACAAGATCAGATTATGAGTTCAGAGAAGGTGATCTGGTTTTGCTTAAGCTCCAACCTTACCGTCAAAGTACTGTGTTGAAACGATCCTCTCAGAAGTTAGCAAAGCGTTTCTTTGGGCCATTTACGATTATCAAACGAGTCGGTAAAGTCGCTTATTTGCTGGATCTAACATCATCTTCGAGGATTCACCCGGTGGTCCATATCTCTCTCTTGCGTCCTTATTTCTCTCAGAACCTGCAAGTAACAGATCCAAAGTCAGTTCACGCATGTACCCCTCCATTCAATCCGAACGGACCACACAGGACAGAAACACTAACCGTGAAATCAGATGGGATCACCGCAACACCGAACCCTTTTATCCAACCGAGGGTACCTGCAAATTTCAATAATCAAAAAGTAAATCACTCCTTGTCCACGGTTAACAAAGACGAAAATAAGCAGCAGCTATGGGTGACAGATCCCACATTACCCATGGATCCGTGTTTGAAAGCAGCTTCCAACAAGGTTTCGATTTGGTCTTCTGAAACGATTGAAAATATTATGAGATGTGAAAACTTTTGGAAGCAAAATGAAGAACTTTTGAGAGAGAGTGAAGAGACTTGGAGAAAAGAGGAAGAAATGAAGGGTTCGGTTTCCGAACCAGCTTATGTACTTCCTACGCTTGCTGAGGGAGTTAGTAAATCAAGTGCTTCACGTGATTTAAGTTATGTGGATACAGCTGTTTCACCACTGCCCAAGAGTACTTTATCTATCTCTCCCACGTTACACAGAGCTCAAGACTCCTTTAACACGCCTCACAAGGCTCGAGGCGCCAACTGTCCCCATCAGAAGACCTTATCTCCTGCCCACGCATCTCAACCATCCGTTCCAGATTTCATTTTAGATTCTCACCAAGATGACCGTTTGACTCCATCTCCCACGCTTTTTCCTTCTTCAGCACAAGCTGGGCCCACCGACCCATTCCTTGCCAACTCCAACCCAATTGTTTTTGGGCCTCATACCACCTCTTCTATGAACCTTGAGGACAAGGTTCTTTGTGACCCCATGAGTATTGATAAGAAGCGGGCCACTAGGCCCATTAGAGAGAAGAAGCAATCTGTTATACTAAAAGACTATTATTATTAGAGGAGGTGTTTTTTAGTAACTATGTTAAGAGTTTATGTTTATTTTATTATGTTGGTCCATGGCCCATTAGGGTGTTAGAAAACCCTAACTATATATTGTAAGGCTCTTCTTCTTTAATGATAAGAAAATTCAAAAAAGTTATTTTTATGTGTTAATCTTCTTATGCAACTTTAGATCTTGGTAGCTTAGTGTAACCTAACAGCTTCACCGCGCCGGAGACTTTCAGTCCGCCCAGAAACAAAAACAAAAATCATAGTTCCACTCGAAAAATGCCACTGAGTCCAAATCCAACCTTAGTTTTCATTTTTGAGACCTCTATCTCCCTAACCGAAGGCAAACACAAAACCCTAGATTCTAAAACTTTATTAGAACGCAAAACTCAAGCATCAATAGGATCCTTACCACATATAGCATCTACATACACCATTCAAACTTCTAAACAACAAGCAATTCACACAAACTGAAATCGAATTCAAGAATCAAAAAACGTCATACAAATGCAATACATAATCACCACAAACATGTGAAGTTATTCGTCCAGCCTCCCGGTGAAGAGGAGCACATCCAGATGCATATGAACCTACCTCATGTTACTACAATGCCAAGAGGGATTTGAGAACTTACGAATCTTTAATGCAAATTTCAGAAAACTATACCAGCCACTTCCACTTGATGAAGGAGATGAAATATCTTTGAAGCTTTGGTCTACTGAGAAATAAACTCAGTTTTTGCTTGAACTCTTGGAGAAGTATTAGAAAACTCCACTGCGATATTCACCAAACTGCAACATTAGCAACAATTCTGAGTATTGATGCAATATAGAGAGAACCCCTTATGCGATTCGAAAGGCTCAGTTCATCGGGCAGAAGAGGTGATCTTGTATACATTTCTTGTGGATTCCATGGTGATCGACGAGGAACTCAGATCGGATTTAATTCTGACATGAAGGGAGATAGAGTTTGTTGCGGTGTTATTGAAGTTTTTGTGTGGTGGTTATGGAGGTGGTGATGAGGTTGTTAGAGTTGGTTGATGAAGATGAGAGAGGAGAGAATTTTCTTGAATATGTTATCGAGTTTGTTCGAGATGAGATGAAGAATGAATATGAGAGTGAATCGAGAGGAGAGAGAGGAGAAAGATGAGAGAGTTCTTTGAAGTTTTTGAAACTGGAAAAGAAAAAAAATGAAACGTGCCCGAGGAAATATTGGGAGGGTTTTTGGTTTATACATTAGAGGTGTATGGTGGTGTGATCTGTGATGTAGTTGCTGTAGTGTAACATTTCTTCTCACCCTTAATGAACAAGTATTGTATATGAGGTAAGTTTTGGTGAACTTTCTACGTTCAGTTCCGTGCATGGCTATTTTTGGTAATCTGCTGATGGTGAATATTACATACTACACGCGTGCACGCCGCAGGAGAAATACTTCTTTTGTGAGCCAAGAACAAATTGTCCATGGTGCTGACTTTGCATGATTATATCTTTGGCCATGGTTTACCGATTGATTCAATCTCATGATCGTTTTAAAGACAACATGTGATAGAAGCTCTTTGATGTTGGGAGTTCCTTGAGATGAGGTCATATGCACACCGAAATCGACCTCGAAGCTACCAAGTCGTAATTGAACGCGCATGTGGCAGCAGAACTGGATCCGTCGTGCTGATCTAACAACTCTGAGTAGGGGATTTTGTGATCATCTAACTTACCAACATGTGGCTCAAAGGGTTGTTTCTTGGATTCCTAGCAAGGTTCACTCAGTGGCGGATCCAGACATTTTGTATAATGGGGGCAAAAATTAATATAGTAAATTTTTTCTTTAATACATAAATAAGAGTTTAAAATATTGTAATTTAAAAATAAAAATTTTAAATTTGTAATTATGGTGTGATTTGTCACAATTTTTCTATTTATTAAAAATAAAATAAAAACTTAGAATAAAATTTAATAGATAAAAATGTTGATATAAACAATATGAAATAATTATATATTTGTTTAGTATTTGAAAAAGAGATAAAAGTATTATTCAAAAAAGTGAAGATGATAAAAAAAAATCTAAAAAAAGAAATAAAAGTTTAATAATGTTAAGATACTCTTTTAATATGCTCCTTTTGATTAGTTAAATTTTTATATAAAATCCATCAAAGTATTTGATTCCTGTAAATTAAGAGAAACTTTAATAAATTGTAATAAACAGAAAACATGTTGGATGGTATAATCCCATAATTTCTTAAGTAAATTGTGTATGTTAGGTAATGAAAAAAATAACAAGTATAAGATATTACCTTACAAATTATAAAGAAAGTAATAAAATTCTATAATGACATTGAATGAATTTTATAAAGTAAGAAAATTCAAGCAGGCAGCTAGATAAGATATGATTATTAGAACACAACAAATAATGTGATGCAATGAATAAAACATAAAAAATTGTGGGGGCAGGCTTCTCTAAACTTGCATGGACACGAACCTAAATCTATATATTTAGAAACAACCAATGAAAAGAGAGAGAATTTAAATTTATTTAAATTTTAATGGTGAATTCTTATCTACCCAACTCAAAAAGTTGAGTAAAATTACCTTCAATATAAAATGCCTTGGAAACAACAAAAAAATATACTATTTAATAATTAATTAAATAAGATAAAATTAAATGATGCAATGTGATTGGTGGAAGGTACACTACCCAACTTTTTGTGATGGGTAGAGAAGTTGTCCCCAATTTTAATTTCGTTTTTAATTGGCATCATGGGGTGGTTGAGATAAAAGAGGAGAGAGACAATTTAATTTTTAATTTTTAATTAATAAAAAAATGTGATTGGTTGTGTGTAAGTACAGGTGTTATGGCTGTGTCTATGTAAGTATTTTCCATAAAAGATATTGATTGAAACTCATTCAAAAACATATCAATATGACCTTGCTCAACTGCTTTGCCGCACGGGAATTTCTGCCCAGCCTTGGCTTATCATCAGTTTCAATTGCCCAACTTTGAGATCTGGTAACTTATTGACCCAACACCCAAATGTCACACTTTTGGTATCAATTGAAAGAAAAGATATGATAGGACAAGTCTTCAGTTGGTGATCTCTCAAATGGAACCATGATTCAATTTGCAAATTGGCCTTAAAGTCTTGCATCCATCATGACTCAAACTTTCTAGATTTTCTCTAAGTCATGAAACTTCATCAGTATTGAGTCACATAGTTTCCCTCCACATATCTTTTGATACAAAGTTCAAGTGAGGAAACTTCCAACTACACAATTGTAGATTGCCATGAGGTGAACATTTTTGTAGTTAGCTTCGACCTAAAATAATGTTCGTAACTATACCAAAAACGAGCTTAAAGTCAGCTATCTGGCTATGTCATGAACAACCAGCATTTCATTACGCACTCAGCAACATTTCCTGATGAAACATCGACTTCTCGGGCGTATAACTTTTGATCCATGCTTCTATTAAAGACGATTCCTTCTACAAACTTGTACATTGTAATGACATAAACAACTTTGTAATTGGGAAGAATTTGTATTGAAGAATACCTCGTCTCGAAAATTAGCTTGGGAGTCATGTGCTTGGCCCTTCTCAAAACTCTCAAAATTGTTCCAAGTATTGAAACTTTCTCAACCTTGAACCATAACTTTCTTTAATTTATTTCTTTTGATACAAGCATTTTTTTAAAGATAAGTCCTACTTCAAAAATGTAGTGTGCCATGAGTAGCATAATGTTGCTTCTGATCTTGTTTCTAAATGATATCTTAATCCACGTGAAATCAGAGTCTGAAGTCAACTGTACGACCAATCTCACATTCACTAGAAAAAATTCTAAGTCACAAACATTCCCTTTTTTAGAAATTTCTCAAATTAACTAACTTTCAAAATTGGCAATTTTGATAAAACCTTGATTTTATTTATTTTGAATGACTTTTTTTGTGTGACCAATTTTCATCTAAAATTCAACATTTGAGAGTTAATCCTGATTTTGACCAAAAAGTCAACTGTTTGATTTTTCCCATTTCAGATGAATTTCCCCGATTAATCAGTTCGCTATCCAATTTCCAATCAGTCTTCAACCAATAAAATCCCACTGAATATTTCCTCAAGACACCCATATTTTCCACTCAAATGTCATTTCTTGATTAAATATTTGACCAGAAAGTCCACTGAGTTGACTTTGGTCAAAACTTCAGTTGAGGAGGCCAGATAAATCGGAAGAGTGTTTCTTCCAATCAAAGCTTTGAATTGAAGATACTGGAACCCTGATCTCAAGAGAACTTCCATGGAGATGATGCCATACCCTTAGACCTCTAGTCCTTTCCTTCTTAACCAAGAATTTTCTCAATAGCAGCTCCTTTTTTTATCAATTTTCTTGGGCAATGCCAATGATATGAGTGGATGTATTAAATGAATGACCTATATGAAGTATGCACATGAATGTAATATGAAAGCCAATTGCAAATTTTGGGGTGCAACACAACCCCCTAAGAAAAATTAGTATAATACTATGAAAAAATGTTGATTATATTAATGTATAATATTTAAAAGAGAAAGATTGAATATAATAGAGATAAAATTTAGTGAAGTGAGAAAAATCAATATGTTATTTTGGAGTAAGATAATATAAATATTAATATATATTTTTTAAAATTTATAATTATGCGGGCCTATTGGCTACTCACGGCCCATATGCGTTAGCCCTAATGGGTAGCGGGCTTTTTCAAGGTTGGGCTAAAAAGGCCCTAAAAAATATGGGCTCTAATTTTAAGGCCCAAACCCTATGATTTTTCGGGCCTGGCGGGCCAGCCCATATGGGCTAGCCCATTTTGACAGCTATACATGTAAGATACCTTTAGCTTGCTTCTCCTATAAATAGGACCATAAGCAAAGCATTCAAATCACAACACAAAAGAGAAGAACAAGAAGCAAGAGAGAAAGAGAGCCTTGTCAAGAGAGAAAATTGTTCTTCATAGAGAGTTTCTTTGCGAGAGTGTTTCTTGTAAATTGAGAGATACATTGTAGTGAGTTCCACCTAAGGATGAAGTTGTTGTATTCCCATTATCATTATAGTGAAAGTTTAAGAGGCCTAAGGGTCCCGTGGTTTTTCCTTTCTCATATTGAGAAGGTTTTCCACGCTAAAACTTCCTTGTGTCTTTAAGTTTATATTTCACGTTTCTGCTAGTGCCTATTTTTGAATTCACGGAGGAGGAAAATTATGGAGGTTATTTCCCAACAGTGGTATCAGAGCTCTGTGTGAGCTCTGGGTAACTACGGTGTTGCATTCATAAGAAAATTCTTAATATGCTCTGTGGTTGCAACATTGTTTGATCTTCTAAATCAGAAAAGAAATATTCTTGTGGAATTAAATCGTAGTATTGTGAAAGCGTGTCTTGGTAAGTTCTGGTTAAGGAAAGACTTGATATTTAAGCGTGTCAATATTGACCCACCTCTCTTTCTTGAGAATTTCCTAGTTGCACTATTTACAAACAATGATAATTTTTCCAGTGTATGACACTATTTACAAAATTTATGATCCCCGAGTTTAGACTAATTGCTGCAGCAAATTTTGTTTAATAAATTTACTCGGGGAATGCTGTCCCAAACTCCTTTTATATTTTTGGTTGGAAAGTTGAAATTGAAAGTTGATTTATTGGAGTGGCATCAGGTTAAGTTACTGTCACTTGGAATTTCTGTGTTTTTAAGATTTTGAAATATATCTTATATACTCTGTTCTATTTCAAGAATAAAATGGCAATGAGTGTGTTTTCATATGATTATTCTTATTGGTAAAAAATATCTGAATCTGATGTCCTAATTGATCTTCATTCAATCACTACAATGCATGTATGATAAGATATTTGGTTTTATTCTTAATTCCAGGAGAGGTGTTGGTTATTGCTAGATTTTATATGTCATCCTTAGAAATAGAAATTATAAATTATAAATTATGTGTGGTACATGCCCCTTTTCTTATTGCACTTTTCGTCAGAGTGCTTTTGGTCCGTAATCATTTTCTTGCTAAATGAATGTATCATCATTAATATGGATTATGCATCTAGTTTTCTACTTTTCTCTTAAAATAAAACATGTTCAATTTGAAAAACTTGCGTGTTTAAACTTCGCTACTGTGAGCATTCAAACACAAGTAATACGACAAGTATAACTCAGAATAAAGGGACATATACACAATTATTCCTTTTTCATCGTTTAGGGCTCATTGAATTTGATTTGTATTTATTGTAAAAATCTTTTTGAAAAAAGAGCTTGGTTTTGATCAAGAGTTTATTTTGCATTAGTATTGATAAATTGGCTCAAGGATGAATCGATATGAAAAAATAACTTGATGTTGATCGAACGTTTGAATCTTATCTTATAAGATTGATTTTATCGTGCATTCATTTTATCTTGTTTAGCAATCAATAATATATGATCTAAGTGCACTAGATAAAAATCATGGATCAAACGCATACATCCACACAAGCATTCACACACCAAGATGAGCATCAATCAATTTAATCAACAACCTAATCAAAATTATTTCTAATATGATTGATTCTTAAAGAAATTTTTTTGGTCTTTTTGAAATGTCTTTGGTAAAAAACTTAAGCATACATCTAGATAAATTTTTTTTTTGTCTTTTGAAAATATAAGAGAAAAAAAAACCAAGTCATAAAATATTTTTGGTTTTAGTTATCTTATTTTTAATTAGAGAATAAAATGAACTAAAAAAAGACTAAATATTCTTTAATATTAATAAAACTCTAATCTCTTTTATTTTATTAAAATATTTTTGTTTTTTTAATAAGACCAAAGTAAATCAAATGAATAATAAAAAATAGAAAATAAAAAACATGAAATTGGGCCTTAGGGGAGGTGTGTCCCAAAAACAAAAACTAAACACAAGAGAGAGAAAACAAAAGGGAAAACCAGTTTGGGCTCAGGGAGATCCGGGTTAGGCCTGACCCGAATCTGACCCTCATGATAAAAAACAACACTAACCCGATTGCAACACAAAAAAGCCTAAATACTCTATCTCTCACCTTCGCCTCTCACGATCCTTTCTATCTTCTTCATCATTTTTGAACCTTTAATGTCTAAACCAAAAACAAAATTGAACCGTGATAATGAACTGGATTATATAAAATCAAACTCCCCTTACTCCCTACCCATAATCGAACCTAGCCCGACTTCACTATTTTTTTCACTATGATGCACTCGTTAGGGGTGTGCAAAATATCCGGATATAATGCCCAAATCCAAAACCGTATCCAAATCTATTTTAAATATCCAAATATAATGAAATGGTTTTTAACCAGATTATTTTTAAATGGTTGGTTATCCAACCATATTTTATTTTTGGATCCGGTTATAATCCGGTTATTATCCAAAAGCCCAAAATCATCTGGTTCCAGATTTAAACTATCAAATTCAATTGAATTTCAAACTTCAAAAGCGTGTTTTCACTGTTCATCTTCAACCTCAAGAACCATTTTCTTCTCAATTTCTTTACATTTTCAGGTAAACCCTTTTCCCCTAATCAGAACTCATCCTTTTTTCTTAATCAAAGCTTATCTTCTATCATTTTTTTTCACCACAACTTCAATGTTTCGCTCAAATTTGTGACAAACCCTAATCCCAAATTTCACTACAAATTTGCTCTATTGTAAGTAAATTCTTCTATCCACTTCATGGGTTATGTTGTTCTGTGTTGTTAATTGTTGGTGGTTTATTTAAATTCGCTGTACTGTAATATTGAAAAGTAGCATAGATTGAAACTTGGTTAAAAAAGTAGAAAACAATGAAAGTGCAAGTGTGTGTAATAATGAGAAACAATCAAAGGAGTGAGTAACATGAATTTGAGGAGAGGAATCTAATGTGATTTTATTGAACTTGGAACAAAAAGTGAGGTTACGTCATGCATTTTTCCTTGTATCTGATGAAAGTTGTCAATGTCTAACACTCTTCATGCAGTCCTTCTAGAATCACATCCATTTGTTTTTGAAAAGAAACTAGTCCACCTATGAAGATTAGAATATCAACAAGTCCTGTAATTTTGATTAAAACTCTGAGATGAGATTGATTTCTTTTCTTGGTAATGCAAAATTTGCAGCTGACTTGCTATGGCTTTAGTACAATCTGTGGGCACTGTAACCAGGACAGTCGAAGTTGATCCTGACCCTTTCAGGCCGTATAAGCCACAGTTCCCCTTCTAGTATCACAACCTGTTTCATTGAGAAACCCAGGAGGAGTGTTGGATTGACCACAAATATGTAAAGCAGTGTCTTTTTAGACAGTGAGAATATATCCTTACCATCCAACTTAGCGAAAACAGCAATAGATAGTGCACTACCTTAGCCTTGTAGGCCTGTCTTTTTTCTTTCTTGATTAAGATACTAAAGTTGTGACTGTCTTTCCTTATACTTTAGTTCATCCATTAGAGTTTTTCCCTCAAATCAAATCGTATAATAAATAGTAGACTGTTAATGCCAAGATGCTAAAATAGCGGTTTGCAAACCGCTACAGAACCGCGATTGTGCCGCTTTCGCGCAACCATGACACCACAGATAGAGGCAGCTATTCCCGCTATCGCGGATAGCACTTAGCAACCAACAGTGTCGCGATGAGGTCCGATTCCTCTATGCTATGCCGCTACAGCGCTCTATCGTCATCTTAGAAAAAAGTAAAATAGTTTGCATTTTCAACCAACTATAAAATCGCGGCACTGTGCGGTAACAACAGGTAGCAGTAGAAACTAGAAACTATAACCTGGGTAAACATAAACCGGATGAACTCAAGAATGCACGTTAACTAGTTAAGTAAACAAAGCATTCAAGAAAAAAACATAAAAGGAATTATGCTAAACTTGCACAAATGAAAAGAGTTTGACTTAATTTGATCTTTAGTTATAGGAATAGCAGCATATAGCTTACACAAAAGCGCTTATATGAACCAGATGCACCTTTCTAGGCAAATGTTAGTTAGTTTGCTAGCTATTAAAATTTATATGCTAAAAAAATGGAACAACATTTCTAGAAAGTCTTAAATAACACCTGAACCTATAATGAAAGGCCCAACCATCAACCAATTTGATCAGTATCTCCATCTGAACTATTGTGCTACAATAAACTCATTATCAAAGGCATATATATATATATATATATATATATATATATATATATATATATATATATATATATATATATAAAACAAATTAGGTTTATGTTTTATAACCTACAAATATATTACACAAAACATAAGTAAATGACTAATCAAAAGGCTTAGTATAATACTACATTATAGTTGGTTTGCTAGCTATTAAACTTATTATTGTGTGTTGTGTTTTATTTTGCAGTTTATATCAAAATGGATGGTGAATCTGAGCCAAGTCACCCAACAAATTTATTTGCTACTCCTTCACCAGTTGTCCAGAACACTACTACTATGTTACCACCCGAAACTAGAAATTGTAAAAATCGATCTGATGATTGGAATCACTTCAATCTAGATCCTAACTCGGAAAAAATAGCTATATGCAACTATTATGATAAAAAGCTCAAGTATAATGGAACGAGTTCGATGGAAGCACATTCTAAGGCTTGCAAGAGTAACCCAAATAATGATTTTAACAAGAGACAAAGAACACTCACACCCTCAATGAATGATGATGGCCATCCTACTTCTTCCCCTTCAGCTCCTAGGTTTGATCAAGAGAGATTGTGTAACACCCTTCTAAACCCCGCGGAAAATTAACAATAATCAGAGTAAAACATGAAAAAGGGTATTACAACTCCAATAAAATAAACAATTATTCATGTCATTCCATAAAAGGAACGATAAACCAAAATTATCCAGATAACATGTTAACACAACAGAATATTCTTAACGTCTGAATAATTAAACATCCAGAGTCAGAGACTCATAATTCAACCATAAAACAAATAGCCAAAAACAAGAGTTTATCAGGTAACTCTAAATAACGTCCCTAGTGTTACACGACCAGAGCATGACACAGACCAAACTAACTCAAACGGATTTACTCTGCGAGCTAATCCTCACCAAGCACAAAAGCTAGTCCTCAATCTGAAAAATAACAACAGTAAGGGTGAGTCTCATTCACATTTAACCAATGTTATAGGCTATAAATAATAAAATATCAATCACATATTATTCACCCAATTACAATATTGATCAAATCCACCACAACATAATTAATCACAACAATTACACAATCATCACATATTATAACATTGGACAATCTTCCATTCATGTTATAATAATACAAGTAGCCTAATGCAATGCAACTATATGCATGTGGTACCAAACATGGGATAACCCATCTCACCGGTCCACCACCATAAGGATTCGGCTACTTCCCTCACTAATTCCGCACAATGGGAATTAGCTACCGCTGTCCCACCACCATAAGGGATACAACTCACGACATATGATTATGAAATGCATGCATCACATAAAACATGCTAATCATCAACACCAATCAACTAAGTATCATAATCCTTAACCAACGCAACAATTAATAGCCACACACATAGTTATGCCATTTCTCAACCATAACAAACATATATTTTACATCAACAATATATGTATATCAATCACCAGTTACAACCACTGCATCATAACAGATAAAACATTTACCAATGTACCTGTACGCATAAACCATCACAACCAAATAAAATCGAGTGTTTTAAAATAAATCGAGTCACGACTAAAAACACCATTTTATCGTATAAATCATTTAATTAGCTTCGCCGTGCTCGAAACGGCACTAAAAACGGTCATACGGTTTGAAAGTTACACATCTTTAAAATTTTTCCAAGAAAACAACTATCACTACAGCACGCGGCGCCACACACAGTCCGCAGTGCGTAACGAATAGAAAGTACGCCTTCGCAGAGCAAACAAGGTTCGCGGCACATACTGAGTACATAAATTTTCCCTGTGCCTTCTGCCAAGCAGTTCGCGGCGCGAACCCCTGGACGCGGCGCGAACTCGCGATTTCCAGGAATCCGAATCGCCAGCCTACGATTTTGTCCTTATTTCACCGAATCATTACCAAACCGATTCCATTTTTACCAGATTTCACGTACAGTAAAACAACGCATATTATAACACACATCTAGCACACAATAAGCATCTATTAACATCATATCAGTATCTAACATCCAGAATTCACCAAATCGTGTAACTTTCATCAAATTATCCCAACCCCAACCTAACATCCTAAAACCTAAACATAACCCAATTGATACAAACAACATGCTCAATCTATCCTACTATATATAATCCCATAATAGAAGTTAAACGGAAGAGTCTCCCCTTACCTGAAGGTTGATTCTTCGTTCTTCCTCGCGTCGCACTTCCTTGCTTCTCTGCTCTTTCACGTTCAGACTTCACTTCTCCTTTGGTTCTATTTTCACAAATCCTTCTCTTTTTCTATTTTATGAAAATAAGTTTATTATTAGCAATGGGCTTCACAATTGACACCCCCTTCTACTAAAAGCGACACTGTCCCATTAGCCTCATTATTCCATTTTTCTCAATTAACTCAACTAATTCTAATATATAATCCAAAAATCAATTAAATTAAATAAAGAATTTTATGGGGTGTTACAGATTGCGGTATTTGCTCGTGAAATTGTTTATAGCTTGGGAGTTACCTTTATCAAAAGTGGAGCATCCATATTTCCATGAATTTGTAAGTGGCTTGAACTCAAAATTCAATCTTATATCACGTACTACACTTGCACGTGATACTTTGTTTCTATGGGATGTAGAAAAGGAAAAATTGAAAAACTTTCTAGCCCTTCATTGTCAAAGAGTTTGTCTCACTTCCGATACATGGACGTCTATTCAAAATCTCACATATATGTGTATCACTGCTCACTTCATTGACAATAAATGGACCTTGCAAAATAGGGTTCTAAGTTTTGTCCAAGTCACAGGCCACTCGACATATATTATAGAAAACACTATTGATGCGTGTTTGACTAATTGGGGACTTAATCAAATCTTAACTGTCACACTTGATAATGCAGCCTCAAATGATCTTGTAATTAAACATTTGACAAATAAGCTATTATCATGTAATCGTTTAGTATTGAATGGAGAGTACATACATATGATATGTTATGCTCATATACTAAACCTCATTGTTATGGAAGGGTTCAAAGATATTGACAAGTCAATTTTGAGGATCCGAGGTTCAGTCAAATAGCCAAGTCTTCTGCTCAAAGGTTTGCAAAATTCAAAGAATGTGTAAAACGCTCAAACACCGAGTACAAAGGTCTTGCGTGCCTTGATGTAGAAAAAAGGTGGAATTCAACTTATCTAATGTTAGACTCGGCTTTGAAACATCAAAAAGCTTTTGATGTACTTGAAATTCATGATCCCATGTACACTCAAGAGCTAGTTCAAAAGGGAAATGGTGTACCCACAAGCTTAGACTGGATTGAAGCACAATCGTTTCTTCCATTTTTGAAAATCTTTTATGATTGTACACTTCGGATATCAGGTTCCTCCTATGTGGCTTCTAATATGGATATGTTAAAGGTATTTGCTATAGGGGCAAAGATAAATAACATGTGTATTTGTGAAGATTCATTCATAAAGGGCATGGCTTTCAAGATGAAAAAAAGACAAGTATTGGGGAAAGCCTGAGAAGATAAATATGTTGTTGGTGATTTCTTCTGTCTTAGATCCTAGGTACAAATTAAAATTTATCACTTGGTTGATCAATCAAAATTTTGATTCATTAGAGGCAAAAAGTTAAGAGATTGGTTGGATACCCGCTTAAATGAACTATTCATGGAGTATAGTCATGTGAGGCATGGGTCCCAAAGTCACATTTGAATCGATTTGAATTAGGTGGTAAGGAAGACCTTTATAGTTACAATCGTTTTTTTATAGTGCACTGATTCTTCTTCTGCAGATCATAATGATTTGGAAAAGTATCTGGAAGAGTCTATAGAGAGTCAGTTTACCATTGACTTTGATATTTTAAAATGGTGGAGGGAAAATTCTAATCGCTTTCCAATCCTTGCAAAGATGGCAAAAGACTTGTTTGCCATACCTATCTCCACTGCAGCATCTGAGTCTACGTTTAGTCTTGGAGGACGAGTGATGGATGAATATCGCAGTTGCCTCACACCTCAAACAATGGAAGCCCTTGTTTGTAGTTACAGTTGCCTTAAAGCAGCACGTAAATCCTCAATCATTGATTCACTTTTAGTTGAGAATTACAAGGATTTTGAGAAATTAGAGGAAGTTAAAATAATCATACATGTTTTAAAATAAATAACCATTTATTAGATTATAACTTGATCAATTATAAGTTACAATTCTTGTTTCTTTTTTTTCTTTCAGAAATTGATTCTACAAAAGGAGGTAGTACTTTTCTGGATCCCGTTGTTTTCAATGAAGATTGATAACAGTACGAAATTCAATATGATTTAATGCTGAATGTTGTGGCAATTTGTTAGATATGGTTTTTGAGATAGTGGCATTTACTTGGTTCATTCCTTTGTTTGAGAAATCAAAATGAGGAATTTAATTAGCAACAAAGTATTTATGCTTTTGCATTATGTTTCTAGTGAATCAAGCAACTCAAGCATGTTAGTGTCTTAAAATATACTCACAATTTAGTTTTTATAACAACACTATTGATTTGGTAAAGTTGTACTTTAGTTTAGTTGTTAGGAATGTAATAATGTGCTTGGAGCAACCATAGATTATGATGTTGTTTTCTTTTGTTTTGAATTAGATTATGATGGACTGTGTTTTCTCTCTGACTTGGGAAATTTTTGGTAGAGAAAGGCTTGTGGCTGACGAGAGGCTGCAAAGATGCATCCACCTTCTCAAATTCATTTGTGTCAGGATACTTGGAATCATTACAAACTTCTCTTTTAGAATGCATCAACTTGGATGACTGCTTCTTTCAAAATTCCAAACATGGTTGAAGAGCTATTATTTTTATTGTTAGAGGAAAAATTCATTAACGTGATTCTGTAGATGATTGATTTAATTAGCTATGCATTGTTCATATTCATTTGCTATTAAGTTATCACCAGAGAGAGAAAGGTCATTGTTAATAGATTGCAGAAGTGCCTCAAATTTTGATATAGTGACCACTTTCACATTTCATAATATGTGTTGTAGAGAAAAGAAATTTTGATCTCTACATTGAGATTTCTTTTGTTAACATAATTGAAGTACAACAAGAGATTCTTAGCCAAAATATCGCCAAAGTATGTCATAATTGAAGATATCATGATTAATAGAACCGATTTTAAAATATGATTTTTTTTGTCGTAAAAATTAGGCCTTAAAAATCAATTTTAAAAAATAAGCGATTTATATCAAGTTTTTTAAAAAATCCAGATTTTAAAACAAAAAAAAAGATTTTTATCCAAATTATAAATAACTGGTTTAAAACTAGTTTTTTTTTAAAAAGAATTGGTTTAAAACTAGTTTTTTAAAATAACCGGTTTAAAACTGGATTTTTTTAAAAAACCGGTTGCGTAACCATAACCAAATTAATAACCGATTTCATAACCAGTTTTGATTGAATTGTGGTTATGGTTATAAATCCAAACCATTTAAATGGTTTAAAAATGGATATGGTTTGGTTTCTAAAAATAACCAACCATGCACACCCTTAGCACTCGTCAAAACTCTGTGATACCTTGTCCACCAAATAGTAAACCATGAAGCCTCCACACTTCAAACCGCAGAAAAACCATGAAGCCATGAAGGTGGGAGTCCACTTGCCCCTGGGATCACCTTGTGGTAGGATGATTCGTTTTATTACCAAATCACCAGTCTGGTATGCTTGTTGCTTGACTCTTTTGTTGAATGCCTTGATCATACGATTCTGATACAACTGCCCATGACAAATAGCCGCAAGCCTCTTCTCTTCAATTAGGTTTATCTGTTCTAGTCGAGTATGGATCCATTCATCTTCATCTAACTCTGCATCCTTCATGATTCTCAGAGACAGAATCTGAACTTCAATCGGTAATACTGCTTCCATGCCGTAGACTAGTGACAATGGTGTTTCCCCGGTTGAGGTACGTGCTGAGGTGCGGTAACCATGAAGGGAAAATGGTAACATCTCATGCCAATCTTTGTAAGTCACTGTCATCTTTTGTACAATCTTCTTTATGTTCTTGTTGGCGGCCTCTACCGCGCCATTCATCTTTGGTCTATAAGGAGAAGAATTGTGGTGCTTGATTTTGAACTGCGTGCAGAGTTCGGTAATCATCTTGTTGTTCAGGTTGGTACCATTGTCTGTGATAATCCTTTCGGGGATGCCATACCGACAAATAAGGTTATGCTTAATGAATCGGGCCACCACATTCTTAGTAACGGAAGCAAAAGAAGCAGCTTCTACTCATTTGGTGAAGTAATCAATAGCCACAAGGATGAAGCGGTGTCCATTGGAAGCGGTAGGTTTGATTTCCCCGATCATATCAATGCCCCACATTGCGAAAGGCCAAGGGGCAGTCAGAACATTCAGTGGAACTGGAGGTACGTGTACTTTGTCAGCATATATCTGGCACTTGTGACAAGTTCTGGAATGCTGATGGCAGTCAGTTTCCATAGTGGACCAATAGTAACCTACTTTCAGGATCTTTTTAGCCATAGTGTGTCCACTAGAGTGAGTTCCAAAGATACCGTCATGCATGTCTTCCATAATTTCTTCTGCTTCCTTCTTGTTCACACAACGAAGCAGAGTTGAATCATGATTGCGTTTGTAAAGGGTACCATTGCTCAGGAGGAATTTGGAAGCAAATCTTCTTAAGAACTTCTTGTCATTGATAGATGCCCCTTCAGGGTATTCCTGAGCTTCGAGGTATCTTTTTACTTCATGAAACCATGGTTTTTCTTCGACCTCGTCAGTAGCTATCTCGTAACAGTATGCCGGTTCATCATGCCTTTCAATGATAACTATAGGAGACTCGTTTTCCCATCTGACCTTGAACATGAATGACATAGTAGCTAATGCGTCTGCCAATTGATTCTCCTCTCGGGGAATGTATTCAAAAGTAATCTCTTCGAAGTAAGGAATCAAAGATAGCACTAAATCCTTGTAAGGCATGAGATTAGGATGCTTCGTGTCCCATTCTCCTTTGATCTGGCTAATTACTAGGGCTGAATGCCCATATACTTCCAAGAACTTGATTCTTAAGTCAATAGCAGCTCTGAGACCTAAGATACATGCTTCATACTCATCCATATTGTTGGTACAGTCGAAGCACAGTCTTGCTGTAAATGGAGTGTGTCCACCTGCTGGAGAGATAATTACAGCGCCGATACCATTACCAAGTGCATTCGAAGCTTCGTCAAAAACCATGGTCCATCGGGATCCTGGTTCAGGTCCTTCATCCGGACCAGGTTGTTCACAATCGGTAACAAGCATAACATCCTCATCTGGAAATTCAAAACTCATAGATTGATAGTCGTCTACAGCGTGCTGGGCCAAGTGGTCTGCCAACACACTTCCCTTGATTGCTTTCTGTGTCGTATACTGGATGTCATACTCTGTTAATACCATCTGCCATCTTGCTATTCGTCCGGAGAGAGCGGGTTTCTCAAACACATACTTGATAGGATCCATTCTAGAGATCAATAAAGTGGTATGGTTCAACATATACTGTCTCAGTCGGCGAGCAGCCCATGCCAAAGCACAACAAGTTTTCTCAAGCAGTGAGTATCTTGTTTCATAGTTGGTAAACTTTTTGCTAAGGTAGTATATTGCATGCTCTTTTCGACCAGACTCGTCATGTTGCCCCAGTACACACCCCATTGAATTATCCAACACTGTTAAGTACATAATTAGAGCTCTTCCTTCAACTGGTGGTATCATAATCGGAGGTTCTTGAAGGTACTTCTTGGTCTTGTCAAAAGCTTCTTGACATTGGTCATTCCATTTAAGTGCTTGATCTTTCCTCACTAACCTGAAGATTGGCTCACAAGTAGCGGTCAGATGAGAGATAAACCTGGAAATGTAATTTAGACGTCCCAAGAACCCTCTAACTTCTTTCTCATTTCATGGAGAAGGCATTTCTTGTATGGCTTTTACTTTTACAGGATCGACTTCAATACCTTTTCTGCTAACAACAAATTCTAGTAGCTTGCCGGACCTCACCCCAAAAGTACACTTGTTTGGGTTCAGTCTCAACTTGTATTTCTTCAACCTATCAAACAACTTCTGTAGGTGGACCAAATGTTCTTCTACAGTGTTGGATTTTGCAATCATATCATCAACATAGACCTCTATTTCTTTGTGAATCATATCATGGAACAGAGCTACCATTGCACGTTGATACGTTGCCCCTGTATTCTTCAACCCAAACGGCATGACTTTGTAACAAAAGGTGCCCCAAGTAGTAATGAAAGTTGTCTTTTCCATATCTTCGGGTGCCATCTTGATCTGGTTATAACCTGAGAAACCATCCATGAAAGAAAACACTTTGCATTGCGCAGTACTATCAACTAGGATATCAATATGTGGTAGAGGAAAATCATCTTTGGGACTCGCTCGATTCGAATCTCTGTAGTCTACGCACATTCTGACCTTTCCGACTTTCTTAGGTACCGGGACGATATTAGCAATACATGGTGGGTAGCTTACAACCTTCAGGAAACCGGCATTGAACTGTTTCTCAACCTCTTCCTTGATTTTCTGAGCCATGTCAGGCCTGCTTCTTCGTAACTTCTGTTTAACCGGTGGGCTGTTTTCTTTGATAGGCAGACGGTGAACCACAATATCAGTATCGAGCTCAGGCATATCTTCGTAAGACCAAGCAAATATCTCAACATTGTCTCGTAGCATCTGGATCAATCTCTGTTTGAAACCCTCTTCTAGCTCGGCCCCTATCTTGATTTATTTCTTTTCTTCGTCGGTACCTATATTCACAACCTCAATTGGCTCTTCATGCGGCTGTATAGTCTTTTCTTCTTGCTCTAGCAATCTAGCATGCTCTCTGGGTACTTCGCAATCTTCCTCACCTTCATCCTCAGCTTGGTAGATCGGATTTTCAAAGTCATATTTAGCAATAGCAGAGTCGTTATCAATGGGATCCAGAGTGGATATGGATCTGCAGTGCATTATGTGGGTGTGTGTAAGAACACATAGCTATAGAAGAGTAAAGAAAAATAAAAGCGAACACATAATTTGAATACGAAACGTCCAATGCTTTTATTGAATGAAAATATGCTTATGAAATGACAAGCCCTAACAACGGACCGTTGTGCCCCGGGCAAGACACACGACTTTAAAGTTTATTGTTTATTGAAGTACAGAAAGTAAAACTGGAAAACATAAATAAAAAACAAAACTAGAAATGGCAATTACTCCTGACTATAGGAGATAGAGACAATGTCTTCAGTCTTCCAGTTTGTCAGGTGTGGGAAAGATCCACTTGTCCAGGTTGTAATCATCTTCATCTTCCCCTATGGCATTGACTCCTTTGCTGATGAAACGATACTTCAAACCTTCTGGACGAGAGTGTTGTTCTCCATTCTGATCTTTAGCAGTGCAACCTAAACCCCATTTGTTGGATTTGTAAGGAATATCAGGGAGTTTCCCCCAGATAGTACAACCACCTTCTTCAACCACAACCCTAGCATCTTTCAGAGAAGCCATTGTAGGAGGAATTCTAGTAGCTTTAGGAACAGTGTGGGCAGGCTTAGTCTTAGGAACCACTTGAGGGACCAACTCGAACGCCTGACGGGGAGATTCAAAAGCTTCTCCAGTAAACTCACCATACCTGGTCTCATCTATGAAACTCACCATGTATTCCTCCTCACCATACACAGTGACGATCTTGCCTTTCGCCGGGTATTTCAGTTTTTGGTGCAGAGTTGAGGTCACAATATTTGCCCCATGTATCCAAGGGCGTCCAAGCAGATAGGAATAAGCAGGATGGATGTCCATCACATAGAACACAGTGTTGAAAGTCTGGGAACCTACTCTGATTGGGAGCTCCACTTCACCATATACCGTATTCATTGAACCATCGAAAGCTTTCACTATCACATCATTGGATTTCAGCACGATTCTTTCTGGGTTGAGTTTGTCCAATGCCATTTTGGGTAGAACATTCAGAGACGAACCATTGTCAACTAGTACATGGGCCATAGTGGTGCCCCCACATTCAATGGAGATGTGCAGAGCCTTGTTATGATTCTTTCCACTGGGACTTAGATCAGCATCAGAAAACCCAAGGTAATTGTCTATCGTCATACTTGCAATACAATTCTCAAGTTGAGTGACAGAAATCTCTTGTGGCACGTGGGAAGCCTCTAGAAACTTCATCATAGCTTTAGCGTGAGTCTTGGAACAACTTAGGAGTGACAACATAGAGATCTTGGAAGGAGTATGCCCCATCTGTTCAACAATGTTATAATCACTCTTGCGGATGATCTTCAAGAACTCATTTGCTTCTTTAGGAGATGGATTTTCAGTAACAGTCTTAACTAGTGTCTGGATGGGTTCATGCATCGGTCCTTTACCTCTGGTATCAGCATTTTGATTAGGAATAGGGGTACCAGTAGGTGCAGCAGTAATTGGAGAGATCTCTGGAGAAAACACTCTTCCGCTTCTTGTTACTTTACTAGTTCCGGCAATATTACCCACAACAGGATTAGTGTCTTCGACAGCCTTATCAGCTACAAGTTCTTGCTTAACTCCCTGAATATAGACCTCGGCACCATAGTTCCAAGGGATAGCCTTATCAGAAGAATATGGAAGTGGATCAGGCTTAATGATGATCACAGGAGCCACGCGGGGTTCAGCAGAAATCTTAAATGGAGCCTTAGCTGGGATTTTCAGTGGAGCTTTGGAAATCACTGATACGTCTTCAATCTTCAACCCACGAGAGAAACCTTCGCACAAATTCTCTATAGAAGGAATATTTTCAAACATGATAGTGTGATGATCCATCCAACCTTGGATTCCTCTTTTTAGATTCTCACAACCGTTGGGTTGGGATGCACAATAATAACAACCTGGGTCGCACCCCGGAAATAAACCGGCTTGCAGCAGCTTTCTCTTGATGTCTGGGAGAGGAGTTGACAGATCTCTCCCATCATAGACATGGACCGTGTCCATGATAGCATTAATAGTCTTATCGTGTTTTAGCATAGGAGCAGTGATGACATTAAGAGTCTCTGAAGCGTCGAACTCGATTTCACCAGCTTCTATCATGTCTTGGACTTTGTTTCTTAGGGCCCAACAATTGTCTGCATGGTGCCCAGGAGCATTGGAATGATAGGAACATGTAGCTTTAGGATCATAAGTTGGATTTGCAGTATTGACAATCTTTGGAGGATCCTTCGTGGTGATCAAGTTAGCCTTCAATAGATGCTGCAGGGCTTGAGACAAAGGCATATTGATCGGGGTAAACAGTCTTCTAGGTCTATCTGTTCTACGCTGATACCCCTGTCTGGGAGATTGCTGCGGTGTTGGTGTAGAGATTAGAACGGCCCCAACAGACTGGTTCTAATCATTCTTATTATGGCCCCTCTGACTGTGAACAACATTAGATTCATTCCTTCTATGGTATGGCTTCTTTGCAATACCAGAAGTGGCGCCTACTTGAATCTTCCCACTTCGAATTCCAATCTCGACACGTTCTCCAGTCAATATAAGTTCAGTGAAACCAGATGAGGAACTACCCAGCAAGTGACTTTAGAAAGGCCCAGTTAGTGTACCCATGAACATGTCCACCAATTCCCTATCAGTCAAGGAAGGTTGAACTCTTCCAGCTAGATCTCTCCACTTTTGAGCATATTCCTTAAAACTTTCCTTAGGTCCTATAGACATGCTTTGCAATTGCATGCGAGTTGGTGCAAGGTCAGCATTATATTGATATTGCTTGTAGAAAGCAGCGGCCATGTCTTCCCATGTGCGAATGCTGGCACTCTCCAGCTGATAGTACCATTCCAGTTGAGTCCCAGCCAGACTCTCTTGGAAGAAATGAATCCACAATCTCTTGTCTTCAGTATGAGGTTGGATCTTCCTCACATACGATCTCAGATGCATCTTGGGGCATGAGACTCCATCATATTTAGCAAAGGTTGGAGTCTTGAACTTTGGAGGAATAACGACTCCGGGGATGAGCCCCAGCTCCTCGAAATCCAGCCCAGGTACCTTCTGAATTTCCATATTTCTCAACCATTCCTCTAGTAGCCTGTACTTCTCATCAGGATAGTCTTCTTCATGGAAATAGTCTTCGTCATTATCATCTTGATTAGCAGAGCCTACGTTACTTCCAGCGTTGGTCTTGACACTAGCATCATCTCCTTCTTCATCGTCTTTGGGGATTTCAGCTTCTTCAGCCTTTTTGGGAGGGCCTTTGAATCTTCTTCCCAAGTTGAGCACACCTACCGGTTTCATGGTCTTCTTCTTGTTCTTAGTTAGAAGAGTTTTCAGTTCATCTTGCCCCTTGGACAAATTCAGGATCAAAACTTGGAACTCGGCATTCTGAGCCTGGAGATTCTTGACAGATTGTTCGAGATCCATTTCCTTACTGAAATAAACAGCGGAAAGATGAGAGACCTGTTTATAGAAACCTGTGATGTAATGTTTATGAATGATATGCGGATGCAAATGCAATGTTTTCAAGGAACTAAAAGGATTTTAACACATATTGAAACAAAAGAAAAAAACGTCATTATGAATTCATAAGGTCATAATCCATTGGTTACATCAAAGTGAAGATGCGGAAAAAAAAAGAAATAAATAATAAAAACATAAAAGTCTAAATTCCGGGACTTTTGTCTTCCTGACGACGCTTCCTTTTCAGAGTCCTGACTTCTTCCTTGTGTGCCTTGATCATTTCTTCTCTTTCTTGGACAAGCCTGGAGATCTCCTCTTCCCATGAGTTGATCTGATCTGGAGAAACAAAATCTTCAATCTTCCATTTGCGAGAAAAATAGTCAAGTAAAGTCTCCCGCTCTTTAGCATTTGCTATCAATACTTCTTTTTCAGCTTCAGCTTCTCGCAAACGTCTCTCAAAGTCATCCCTTTCTCTCTTCAATTGGTTGACAGTTGCTACAAGGTCTTCGTTTGGAGAAGGGACATATGGCTCAAACGCAACCGGAACAGCAGGAGGAGATATTCTTGGTACTATAGGCGTATCAGATGGGTATGGCATCCCAAATTTAACAACTCGGTCATAGATCCATTGGAAGTATGGGTCCAATGGAATGTAGTTTCTCCTCCCTATGTCTTTTGCACCAACTTTCTTTACTTTCGACCAGGCTTTAATGAAGAGATCTCTTTTCTTAGCTTCATCAGAATCATAGCTGAAATATTCTGCACTAATATATAAGGAACATGGCTTGTCTTTTAAAGCGAAACCAAACTGATGTCGAGCTAAAATGGGATTATATGTTATTCCTCCGCGAACACCAAGAAGAGGTATGTTGGGGAATTCTCCACAACAATCAAACAACAAAGTTCTCTCAAACTCCTTTTGGTACCAGATGACGTCGTCAAAAGAAAGCTTCATAATTCTCTGAGCCCAAGTTAAACCTTCTTCATTCCTTCTTACGGAGCGGGGTAAGTGCGAAATAAACCACTTATGCAATAGAGGAGCACATCCAAGAACACAACCTTTCCTTTTTGACGCTCGAAAATGAATGGAATGTAATAAGTCACCAAGTAGGGTAGGAACGGGATTCTTACTGAGGAATATCTTGATAGCAGCCATATCAATAATTTTATCATAATGGTGGAATAATACTTGCCCATAAATTAGCAAAGATAAAACACTCTCTAAAGCATCCATGCTTGAAGCTTTAGCAAAAATCTCCGCCTTTTCGTAGAGGATGTCAAGAGGTAATCCAGAGTATTCTTTCTTACTAATCCAAACCTTCTCAATCTCAGCTTTTGGTAGGTGTAGGGCAGCAACAATGTCTTCCCATTTAGGGTCTTCTTCTTTACCAGTATAAGGGATCCGATCAAGTACAGGAAGTCCCAGCAAGTATGAGAACTCCTCCAAGGATGGTACCAACTGAAAATCTCTATAAGTGAAGCAATGTAGCAGAGGATCATAGAACTGAATCATAGTATTGAGAAGAGTTTCATCCACATTAGTTGGCACCAAGCTTACAAGCATGTTGAGAGACTCACTGAACCTGAGAGAACCAGAAATGTTGTCACAGAAAACCTTCAATGGTGTAGGCACTTTCTTGAAATTAAGGAAGAATGGTTTACGAACTTTGATTTCCATTTTCAAAAAACCTACAAAACAGCATATGGTTAAGATCCTTCAATTCCTTGAAATGGGTTAGTCATGATATGCATGAATGATGCATGTATGCATGATGCACAAACACAAATAAGTCCACACAAATCACACAATTTCTTTAGGCTTGGCTTGCATGGAGTTTTGACCAGGTGAGATACCCTTCCCCAAAGGTACTTCTAAGGATAAGGATGATATCAGCAACGGGTTCTACCGAGTTACCCAGAATTGTCAGCCCTCCTAAAGCACCCTCGAACATGATACATACATACCATGCAATGATACTTTGAGAAAGAACCTATCTGAGCTGTAGTATCGGGTAGCGACTATGCTCTCAACATACATCAAGAGTAGTCGCCCCACTACGTTCCTAAAAGTCAAGATGGGTTAAAGGTAACTAAAGGTCCTTAAGCTCCGACTCACCCACGGATATCCGCACGAACCTCCCTCATACAAGAGAAGCATGCAAACACCCATAGAGGCCTAACTTAAGCGTGGACTCTCATATTAACCAATCCTCCACATACATGAAGGAGGTCTCCATGACTATGCCACTTCCTATCTTAGGTGTACTTGAATCCGAGTGTAGGATTTGTCCTTCATTTAATTCCCAAAACAACCCTGAAAAATAAAGAAAGCAAAGCAAACAATAGAAAACATTTAAGTGATCCTAAACTTTTAAGGTAACCCCTCTTTTATTCGAAAAATCCCCAGCAGAGTCGTCAGTTCTGTAATACGGTGAACTGACTTTAAAGAAAATGTCCCGGTAAGCAAGAGTCGCCACCAACTTTTATTTTATCCAATTTAAAGAAAGGCTAAAAGAACAGAAAAAGACCTTTTAAATAGATTTTGAGTTCGGGGGGTAATTTATACAAAGGGAAGGTTTAAGGCACCCTTTGTATCCATGGTTTTCCATGGGCTCTTAATTGCTTAGCTCATTTGTAAATAAGCGTAGCCTTTTTGAAGGTTTTTGATAAAAGGGTAAAATAGATTTAAACCAGAGCAAGCAATTAGGAGGTAATTACCCTTAAAATATTAAAAAAAAGGTTCTTTTAGCCTTTCAGGGCTATCCATACCATAAGAGGGTAGGAAGTCCTTTTATTGGAGGTTGAAGGGTCATCGAAGTTATCGTTCGCCATAAGACTGACCCTGCCATAAAGGGGGCAGGTAGTCTAAGGGAAGGATAAAATAATCATTTTAGGCAACCAATGAGGACACCTCAGCAATCGAAAGGGACTATCATATCATGTCGTAGGCAACTTCGAGGGACGAGATCATATAACCGGAGGCAACATCGAAGGGACTTATGATCTATAGTAATAATAATGAAATGAGAGCAACATTTGCTGAGGCATCCTCGTATCCGAGGGACTTGACTATTTTGTAATAAACAAGGCAACAAGGCAACAAATAACAAGGCAACAGGCAACAAGAGGGGTTACCCTTAAAGGTGTGTGGGTGCACAATCACGTGGTTGATTCAGATATATTATCTTATAATTAGTGATTCTAATTTTAATTCAAGGTTTTCACGCCCTATTATTACTAACCACGCAATTAAACAAATAATACAAAATCTAACTATTACAAGGCCTCGGGCGGGGGATTACATGGCCAAAAACCCATTGATAAGAAAAATAAAGGCAAGAAAGAACAATAATTAAATAATAGTAAGTTTCGGGTTACCACAAGGTTTGAGGTTTAATCGATCTGGTTAACCCTGAAAATTAGGCACGGAGAAGAGAAATGGTTAGTGCATTAAAGATCGACAACCCTGATTTACCGGGATAAATCAGGGTTAGAAACCATAAGATTAAATAATTTAAAAATCAATAATTTAACTAACACCAAAAATTAAAGAAAAGTCGAAAGTTCGATTTAATATATCAATTAAATAATTATTGGATTAAATCCTAATTATTTAATTGATTAAAAGTATTTACGAAAATAGAATTGAATTTTTTAAAATAAAACAATTATTAATAGAATTATAAAAAATCGAACTTTCGATAAAAAAAATAAAAAAAATAAACAATATAAAAAATATAACTTTGGTAAATAAATAAAAAGATGTTTAAAAATAAATATTTAATAAACAAAAAGAAAATAAATAAATAAAAAATACTATGTAATTAAAAATAAAAAATTAGAAAAAAACTTAGCTGGGATTCTGTGTGGCATGGCTGAGGGCGCATGATATGGTCTGCATGTCCAGATGCATTGGATCAGGTGTTGGGATGATCTGATGGCTGCTGATGATGAAGGAACATGGTAAGGCACACGTCTTAATCCACCGGATCCTCCAGGATTTGAACAAAATGCGCGCGCAAAGCTGGCCAATAGGGAGGCGACGAGTCATCGTCTTCTTCGTCCCTCCGCCGTCTTAGGTCTGCAACGACCTTTAGTGACAGACACCTCCATAGCTAGAGACCTGCAGTTTACGAATGCAAGCAAACAACGACAAAAATTCTTCGCGAGGCCACCCTTGAGTTCGTCTGGGCCTCACGAATTCATCTACGGCCTTAATTTTGCATGAAAGTCCCTGTACAGAGAAACCCTAAAACAAAAACCTAACATTCTATAATGGCACAATCTGATACAGGCGCGCAAACAAGCAATTAACCACCCAGGAACATTCAACACACCACAATAAACGATATTATGCATTCAAATTATGTTTAGGTTCCTACATACCGTGGCTTAATGGAGGCAAATCTGGGATTGTTGTTGTCGTGTAATGGTCCACACACCTTCAGTGAACACCAAGGAACATGTTGGAACCTTTGAATCTCCCTAAATCTCTCTCAAACTTCAAAACCGAATTGGAAATTTCTGGAGTTTTTATAAGCTTGGATGTGGTTCTTGAGGCAGAGAAATTGTCCCCTAATGGTCTGGCTTTGTTGTGTATTTATAAGTGAATGATTTAGGTCAACAATAACACATCAAATCTCCTTGAATCAATCATTGGCATATTGATTGAAAATTGATTTTTAAAGTTTCTAATTATGGCCAAATCTCAATCTTTTCCTCCCAATCTCCCCTTGCACGAAATATGCATCAAATAATGTGTATTTTGATTATTGATTATGATTAAAACTCTCTCTCTCAAATCAAATCTTTGAGTATTTCTTCAATTATATGATTTATATTGTATTTTTAATGAATTAAATTCAATAAAAAATCAAATATTAATCACAAATTCGTGGCATTCAGATTTGAGCTTCTAGATAGCTTGGGTAGCAAGATTGGACGATAAAAAGTTGGGCCTCTTTGCAAAGAAATCCATTTTGAGGCCTTTTACTTCACATTTTTTCCTTCAACATTAGCCAACTTTGACAAGGTATATCTCCTTCAATTTTTAAGGTATGGAGGAGTTCTAGGACTTTTTGGAAACCTCAAGATGTCTTCTACAATCCACTTTGGAAGATTTTTTCCATTTGGAGATTTTATATTGATGATATGGGCTTTGACAAAAACTGCTTTTGGTTGACTTTCAAAAAGGACCTATAATCTTTTGGTCCATACCTCTCAATTGAAGCATTTTTAGACTTGGCATGTAAGAGACAAAGTTGTAGGGAATTCTATTTCATTCAAAATGAGCTTTGGATGGGAAATTTCTGATGTTCCATGTGAAAGTTATGGCTGGTCAAAGTTCAGTTTACTTTAGGCCAAAAAACCATAATTTAGAAACTTTAGGTTTTGTTGATTTCTGAACTTTCCTTGATGAATCATGATCAATCTTTGATCAAATGATGAATGATACTTCAAAATAAGAATGTTGACAAAAAATTAGGAGTTTTGACTGTACTTTGACCACAGTTGACTTTTAGGTCAAACTAGTCGACTGTTGACTTTCTGAGCAATTGACTGGGCAATCCTTAGAAATCCTTAGAATTGAAGCTTGTACTTTGCCATAGAGATAGTTTGAAGCATCATAGGCCATATGAAATCCATTGGAGATTTTGATTCATTGATTTTCTTCAGAGAAATAAAAACCTTAGTTCATTGAGCCATTGTTTAGGAGGATGTGTCTTTGAGCCTTGAACTTTGGTATGAGCTTGAATAGGAGAAATGAGATGGGAAAATTTTGGAGTATGAAAGATAGTATTTGATGTACCTTTGTAAAAATTGGCAACAAAACTTTGAGATACTATAATCTTTGCAATCTAACTTTGTATATTTGTAGCACTTCGATATATATATATATATATATATATATATATATATATATATATATATATATATATATATATATATATATATATATATATATATATATATATATATATATATATATATATATATATATATATATATATATGTAGAATTTGTAAACCTTCTGGATATCTTGCAGCATTTGTGATGCTTGATATATTAAAGCCACAAAATTATTGTAGATAAATGCAATGAAAATGTTTAAGTACACATAAAGTCTCAAACTATTTCAAATGTTGTTCAAAAAGAAACATGGCATACAATGCCTTATGATATTCTTATGATATTTGGTGAAGAAATTGGAGAGAAAAGTTATTAAACTAGGTCTTAAAAATAGGTCACAAAAATAGGAAAGAAACTAAGCTTCCCTGAATCGTTTTTCATAATAAGTTTGTTAAATATGCAATTAGTAACATGCCATAAACCTTTAAACATGTAGTAAATAAAATATGAATGGATTGTGAAATAACATAAACCAAGTTGGTCTTACTTGAACCAAACCCTACTATGCAAATACATCAAAATCCAAGACTTACTAAATGCAATGATTGAATGGATGATGCCTAGAAATACAAAGTGGTAAACCCATGGTTGACCTAACCTTGACAAATGCATATGAAAACTAATAGAATGCATGTATATTGACGAAAGCTGTTAATAAAATGTCCTAATGCCATGACCCAAATGAATTCAACCAAATGCACGTGAATGCTAAATAGATGAAATATAAATTTCTAGACCTAATGATTTGAATAAAGGGGGTGGGGGGTGGGAATTGGGGTATGACACCCAAGTTCTATTTTTTGCATTTCTTTATCCTCCTTTGATATGATATTATGCCTTTTCCATGGTTTCTTCCATTGAAGCAGTCAGTTTTTGAGCCAAGGACTCATTGAAGTGTCCTTCCTTGAGTTTGTTATGGAAAGCTATAACGAACATCTCCTGAATTAGATTGGCTAGCTTGGTGGTTTCCTTGTTAAACCAGGCTAAATATTCCTGTAAGGGATCAATATGACCTTGTTGAACGCTGAACATGCTCATTGTGGAAACCTTCTGGTGTTTGTTAGCTTAGAACTGGTGGATCATATTTCTTGCTAGATCTTAGTAGCTCGATATCGAGAACCCCGGGAAACGCATATACCATTGGAGGGCCACCTGTTTCAACATTCCAGCCATCAATTTTCATTTTAGTGAGTTACTTACCCTAATGATAGCCATTTAAGTATTGATGGAGATTATGTGTTTGTGCTGGTCGCTCTTACCATAAAACGATACTAGGGATGATGGCTTGAAATTTCCGGGGACTGGAGCGTCACAAATTTTAGTAGTGAGGGGTCAAGGATCCACATGATCTACTTGTTCGATTACATCCAATCTTGTTTAATGGAAATACACCGACGGTGTAAAGCAGTTTTACATTGTCAGTGAAATCCAAACCGTTAAATTTTATAAAAATTTGACTTTTTCTTTAAATTAAATATAAAGTATTTATTTTTAAGGGTTGTGATGCACTACCTTTAAACTCTAAAAATATAATAAATCCAGTGTAGATGATGTAGAATCTTAGATAGATCTCTTTATGATAAAAAAAAACTCATCATTACATACAATAAATCTCCAACGGTCAGAAGTCAGAAAAACGTCAACTCCGTTACTCTCATAACGGTCACATTTACCATCTTCACTACACAACCCTTCACTCTCTTTCTGTCTCACCTCTCTCTGATCATCAATGGAACCCGCAAAAATCGATTGGAAGAATCTAGAATGGAACTTCGCTGTAGACGAACTCTACGAACACCTCAACGCACCCAAATACGTCGATTTCTTGTCCCTCAATCATAGCATCAACAACAACGATGATGAAGCTTGGTTTTGCAAACCTGGTTCGTTTCTTTTTCTCTTTCTTTCCAGTTGATTCTCAATTGGGTTTATTAAAGTTTCGATTTTTATTAATGGGTCTTACATTACTCATTTCTTGTTTTTGGTTTTTTTTGTTGTTGTTGTTGTTGTTGTTGTAGATTGCAATCACCCTAAAACACCTGAGGATTTTCTCAGATCACCAAGCCCTTTCAAGGTTTCAATTCTTGTCTTCGAAGTTTCTATTTTTGTTAGCTTGAGATAAGGGTTTCAATTTTTGCTGGTTTTCTTTTAAGATTACTTTCCCCCAAATTTTTCTGTAATTTTCTATGCACCTGTTCATTATTGTGAGCAACTTTGTAGATAATGGTCGCGATCTCGTAAAGGGTTTCGTGATTTCGGTTGGTAGAGGTGTTATGAGACACAAATTGCAGTCGCCACAGTGTGAATTAACCACATTATGTTTTTTTATCATAAAAATGATAATTAATGATATTGGTATTGACATCTTCGGCCACTGTTTTGTTGCATCCGTTTTCCCAGACCGAGTTTTAAAACATTTGTTCTGAGCTTCTACATGGTGTTTTCTAGTTAACTGTCTTAAAAATAAGCCTTTTTTTCGATACCATTTTGTTGCAGCCGTTTTTACCATTTTGTCTTAGAAATAAGCTCTTTTTTCGATATTATTTTGTTGCAGCCGTTTTTGCCATAACAGACCGATTTTTAGGTTCTGAGCTTCTATATGGTGTTCTTCTAGTTAACTGTATTAGAAATAAGCTCTTTTTCCGATACCGTTTTGTCGAAGCCGATTTTGCGGTAATAGGCCGTTTTTTACAACCTTGGTTCTGAGCTTTTATATGGTGTTGTTCTAGTTAACTGTCTTAGAAATAAGCTCTTTTTTTTTTTTTTTTTGAACTTCTGCTATCTTCTTTCACAATGGTTAGAATTAGAAATCCATTTTGTAAGAGTTTCTTTCTTATTAAAGATTATTGGGTTGTCTCTTTTTGTAGGTTACTTTCTAAGCTTGTGTTCATTGTTCTAAGCTCTAATATGATTTTATTATACTCAACTGTTAGGTTAATTCCTTCTTTGTTTTTTCTTATATGAAGGCTAGTAGAAGTCCATTTTATTTCTCAGAAAATTTTCCAAGTAGTGACAAAAGTAAAAGGTAATTGTATCTAAACCCTTTCCCTTTTCAATTGCGATTTGAGATTATGCTGAAAGATTGAGTCACTGATATTAGAGTTTGTGTATTTCTTTAGAGATATGAAACTCAAGAGAAGGGTGCCACCTATTTCATCATCTTCTCCTCAAGATGATAAATTCAGATTCAACATAGATAGCGAAAACCAAAACCCGAATTTGGTTACTCCTCAATTCAAGTCGACGAAGGCTTTGATCAAGTCAAGTGATGAGAAGAAGAAACCAGTTGATGAAACATTGCAGGAAAACAATGCGGCGGTGCCTTCATTGAAATCAACTCTTTCCGCGAAGAATTTGTTTTCGAGACGGCCTATTTTGAATCAAATTACAGAATTCTGCAATGAATTGAGGAGATTGGCGATAAGAGCTAGGGAGAGAGAAAATACTGAAAATACTGAAAATTTGAACCCTATAGAGATTAAAGAAGAGGTTGTTGTGCATCACGAGAAGACTCCGCCGGTTAAAGCTTTGGCAGAAAGGAAACCACTGCTTGAAATGGGTAAGGCTGAAAGATTGGAGGGGACGTGTGTTAAAGGAAAGTTAAACCGAAAGAAGTAAGTGTTCTCTCTCCTATAATGTCCGACACCGATACATGTAGTTACATTCAATTAATTACTAATGACGTCTTAGTGTCAAGTTGTGTCAATTGCCTTAGTGTCAAGTTGTGTCAATTGCCCCGTGTCCGTGTCCGTATCAGTGTTTGGGTTCAATAGGTGTCCACCGTAAGCTATCTGGTCCGAATTAGCTAACTTTTTACTCTTGTATTATGCAGAAGACCCGATGAGGCAGAAAACATGCCTATAACTCTTGACATGGAGAATGTAAGACACAATAGGGATAATATCTTACAACAGATTCGAACAAATCCTCCTTCTCCTCAGTGCTTCTCTGCAGGACTCACTAGACCTAACCCTTCAAAGGGTTCCAGATCCCGGCTGATGGTATGTTCAAACTCTACGATTAAACCATTCTTATTGACCGATGATGACTTACTATTCTTACTATTATTATCATGCCGCAAACTTGATGATGAAGCTTATCATGCAGGAGAGAGGAATACTTGAAGAAGTTGAGCAAAACAAGGATACCGCAAAGGACTCGTTAGCACAAAACAACAGCAAAAGTATTACAGTAAATGATGGAAGAGAAACCAAAGCCTTGGACATGTTTTGGTTCTTCAAGCCTTGCACAGCAATGTCAAGCTGAATTTCACTTGAAATTAATCTGGCTCAAAAGTGATTATAAATTTCATTCATTCTTTCATTTGTTGTACTATATAAAAATTTGAAACTATTGATTCAATACACTTGTACTGAACCTGAAATCTGTCAATAAATTGTTACATACATATTTGCATGTGACTTATTTGAGGAGTTGTTTTTGTTGAAAAAAAGCCAAATTGCAATTTGCAGGCAAACACTTGCTCCATCGAAACATCTTTGTTATTGAAGACTATCTTTACTTGCTTTCCATATATTCCAAATGCAAGTAAACCACACCATTCTTTATTTTTTGGAATGCGATCTTCCACTCCCAAATAAGGCTTCAAATTGCTTAAGGTGGGACATACGTTCTCTTTGAAATATTGTGGATACGCCGAGCCAACTGCAAAACATATACCAGCAAAAATAGGGCACTAATAAAAAGGCGAGATACACCTATACTGCACCCACCAACACATAGATGTGAATCTAGGCCAATGACACCTCTCCTCAATAAATTGTTTTTAGCAGCCTATTATGAACCATTCCCCATACTATGTTTACCTTGTAACTCTCTTTAACCCAATAATCTTCTTAAGCATAGTCTATGAATCTACATACAAGTTATGGACACTGGCGGAGCCAGGAATTTTAGGTAGTCTGGGCAAAAACTTTACACCATTGATTATTTATCTGTTTTAATTTTCACACCTTATTTTTACTAATTTTGTCCTAATTTTGCCCCTGAGTTTGTCTAAAAATCGACTATCAACCTTTTTCATTGTTTATAAGATTAAATATGTTTTTAGTCTCTATAAATATGACAATCTTCAATTTTAATTCATACAAAATTTTTCTTCAAATAATGGTTCTCGCAACGGAAGTTTACGTGTCACGCCACGTGTCACGTCACGTCAATTGAAGTCAATACTAAAGAAAAAAGAGACAGATTTGAGTAAAAACCAAACCAGAAACTTTGTTAATATTATATGCAAATAAGAATATTCTAATTTTCTATTCAAGCTAGTCATATTTTCCTGCATGTAACAAAAATGAAGGAATAGAAACTTTAGTCAGAGAAAAAAGCTGAATAAACAAAAATTTGAGTAAAAACTTTTTTTCATGATTACTTGTAATACATTAATGCTACGTTTGTTTTATATGCAGAGTTAGCAAGTAACTGATGATGATGAGGTTTAACTATTACTTGTGTTGTGTTGTTAATGTCATTTATGGGGGGAAGAAAGAAAGGAAAAACAAAGAAGAAATTAAGATGGTAATCTTTATGGAGAAGAATGAAGAAAAAAAGAATGGTAGCAACAACAAAGATGTTGTAAACCATCGAAAGACTTCCATGGCATGACAGTTTCAGAGGTGCAGGTTGAGTGAATATTTAAGGTAATGAATTCATGTGAGGATGTCTAAGATGTTGCAAACCTAAGTTATTGTAAGACTAATCAACAAAGTTTTAGTACTAGGTGTTCGTGAGGTTGAAGGCATGTACAATCATCCTCAAAAGTAGAGATCATGTAGTTCTGAATATTTCCCTTGAAAAATTGCTTGTGAAAAATTGTCATTTTTAAGTTATTTAAAGGGGGTTTAAAACCCCTGCAATCTGTATTCCTTTCTTTAGTTTTGACTTTAACTAACCTGGCGTAACACGTGGCGTGCCAGATAAGCCTCCGTTAGTGGAATCTAACGAGAGAGACCAAAAATAGAGACGGAAAATATTGTGAGGACCATTGTTTGACGAAAATTTTTGTAGGGACTAAAATTGAAAGTTGTCATATTTATAGGGACTAAAAACATATTTAACCCTTGTTTATATTGAAAAACCATCGATTTCACCTTATCTACATGTCAATGCTCTATATCACACCCAATTCTATTGTGTATAATTTTCCACCCCCATTTACCAAAAGGTCCTCGTTAAAAACTCTCAAACTTCATATAACCAAGTCTCCCTCATCGATAGGATTACAAATCCTATCCCATTTCACTTATTTTGTTTTCCTCTCATCCTCTCTCACACTCCAAAAGAAAATTTTAAACATAGATTTAAGTTTTGAGACAATATCTGACAGAGCTTTGAAAAAAGAAAGGAAATAAATTGGAATAGGTGAAAGTACTGAATTTAGCATTACTGCACGACCACTGATGAAAAGATGTTTATGTTTTAATTTGAATAGTCTAGATCTAACTGTATCATTCACTATTTGCCAAGACTTTTTTGATCTCGGATTTGCTACTATCGTGATTTCAAGGTAGCTGAATGAATTTTTTCCTACCTTGTAAATTAGAATATCAACAACTTCATTAAGCTAGCCTGACATCAACTGAAAAAACATCGAATTTGTCTTTAAAATCTTGGCGTTCCCCCACTTTTGACCTATGATTAGCGTGTTACCCACATATTGCAGATGCGAGCACCAGGAAGAAGGGCGAAAACAAATCCGTAATCCAAGAAATCTTACCTCGACCAAGCATTGAAATACTAGCCACGGTTGCAGAGGTGAATGCCATTGGGGATGCCACCTGCTGGATGACACCGGTATACCACTACTTGGCAAGAGAAATCTTACCCGACGACCCAAAGGAAGCCACAGTCTTCAGGAGAAGAGCTTGCTCCTATGTTTTGGTCGAAGGCCGGTTATATCGTCGGGGATTCTCCATCCTTCTCCTCAAATGTGTCGACGAAAGCAAAGTCCCCCACATCCTGCAGGAGATACACGAGGGAATAAATGCCCAACATCTAGGAGGAAGTTCACTTGCTCGAAAGGCACTGCGAGCAGAATACTACTAGCTTACGATGCAACAAGAAGCTAAGGAACACGTGAAGAAATGCGACAAATGCCAACGATTCGGGGACATGCACATAACACCCGCAACGAGCTTAAATCCTTATCATCGCCTTGGCCGTTCTCCTGGTGGGGCATGGACCTCCTCGAACCATTCATCACAGGCTCCAACAAGAACAAGTACCTAATCGTGGCCGTCAACTACTTTACCAAATGGATCATAGCGGAACCACTGGCCAAAATAACGGTGCATAACGTTCTCCGTTTCTATAAAAGAAACATACTCGCCCGGTTCGGAGTACCCCTGGCCATCATAACCGACAATGGGACCCAGCTCACCGACAAAAACTTCCAGGAATTCATCACAAGGCTAGGAACAAATAAGCACTTCGCTTCTGTCGAGCACCCCCAAACAAATGGACAAGCGGAGGCCGCCAACAAAGTCATTCTGAGAGGCCTTAAAAGAAGACTTGACGTGATCAAAAATAGGTGGGTCAAAGAGCTACACAACGTCCTCTGGGCCTACAGGACTACGCCCCATTCCAACACCGGGGAAACCCCCTTTCGGTTGACGTACGGGATCGAGGCTGTAATACCAATTGAAGTGTACGAGCCCACTAGACGAACCGAAGAGCCTCTAGACGAGGAGATGAACGACGAAGCCGTTAGGGAAGAACTCGACCTAGTCGAAGAATTCCGATCAGGCGCTACTCTTTGCGAGGCATCACTCAAACAGAGGATCGCCTTGAGATACAACATGAAGGTCATCAAATGAGAATTTGAAGTGGGCAGTCTAGTACTCAAGAGAAACCACAAAGGCTCTCGCGAGGGAAAGCTGACCGCTAACTAGGAAGGCCCCTATCGCGTCCGAGAAAAGACGAAAAACGGGGCATACTATTTGGAAAACTTACAGGGAGAAGAACTTGCTCGACCATGGAACGCTGAAAAGCTTAAACAATATTACAACTATGAGTCGAACACAGCCCCAACTGGAGCACTCGAAATCACAGGTCCGACCTAGGTACAAGCTTAGCACCTCATGTTGAAACAAAAATGACAGGGGCCCTCTCTATTAAACGAGCGGATCCTTGGTCCTTCGGGGGGCACGTACACCGAGCATCACCATTGTAACAGTACCCTGATGGTAGAATGCCTTGCTTGCGAAGGGACCGTTCACGCCGTGAGACCCGGGCCCCAAAACAACGAGGCCTGAGATTCACCCCAGTCGGGCACTTGACCCCGACAGTCACCCAAGTTCCCCACACTTGGCGACCGCATTACCAAACAGAGCAAAATCTCTACCCAAGAGTTGCGACTTAAAACATACTAAAAACCAATAACAGAAGCACAATCTTTACTTATTCATTCATCAAACAGATACAAAAAGCGTAAACACAAGAAAACTACATTAGACTTCTTGGTTGAGGCGCAGGAACTCCTCCGAATTGATATACTGGAGATAATCTTCGTCCCACTCAAATCGGAATCGGGCTCTTTAGCAACACCTTCCTTCTTAGAAGACTTCGACCAGGTCGTCATTGCATGACTCCCGTCCGACCGAGGGGAGGCTTCGGGAGGACCTCCCCTTTTCTTCTGATTTTAAGGAGGAGGAGCAGCCAATTTGGAAGCTTTTTAATGTAACACCCCGATATCCCCGATATCCGCTGCACGTATCAACCGTGTCGGCCAACCGAGCATGTTACCGGCTTAATCAATAATCCCCCCTAGGTCCGCTTATCGGCTGCCCAGGAAATATTGTTTTTGCCTTCTGCAGGAATCGAACCATGTATCTAGGGGTTAAGTACATATTCATAGCAATTCCTGCTACCACTTGAGCTAGTAGCTCAATTGGTAGCAGGAATTGCTATGAATATGTACTTAACCCCTAGGTACATGGTTCGATTCCTGCGGAAGGCAAAAACAATATTTCCTGGGCAGCCGATAAGCGGACCTAGGGGGGATTATTGATTAAGCCGTGCAGCGGATATCGGGGTGTTACATTAATATGGTCAAGTGGTAGCAGGAATTGCTATGAATATGTACTTAACCCCTAGGTACATGGTTCGATTCCTGCGGAAGGCAAAAACAATATTTCCTGGGCAGCCGATAAGCGGACCTAGAGGGGATTATTGATTAAGCCAGTAACATGCTCGGTTGGCCGACACGGTTGATAGCTCAAGTGGTAGCAGGAATTGCTATGAATATGTACTTAACCCCTAGGTACATGGTTCGATTCCTGCGGAAGGCAAAAACAATATTTCCTGGGCAGCCGATAAGCGGACCTAGAGGGGATTATTGATTAAGCAAGTAACATGCTCGGTTGGCCGACACGGTTGATGCGTGCAGCGGATATCGGGGTGTTACACCGTTCCTAACTGGGCGTCCCTGAGTATCCAGCATCAGAACACGATTAAACACCGAGTTTCGAGCGGATGTTGACTGCGGTCGGAGAAGGAAATAACGCGTCTTGAAGTTCTTAAGGGAGTCAAAAAAGGGCTTGAAGATCTCCTTGAAGGATAGAAAAACACTTAGAAAAGGGGGGGGGGGTTTGAATAAGTGTGACTTTAAAAACTTGTAAGATAAAAACAATGAACACAAATATTTTTATCCTGGTTCGTTGTTAACGAAACTACTTCAGTCAACCCCCTTAGAGTGATTTACCTCAATTGAGGATTTAATCCACTAATCCAACTGATTACAATGGTTATCCACTTAGAAAACTTCTAAGTCTTCTAGAGTATACAGATCACAACTTGATAACTCTAGGAAATCACCACTTAGAAAACTTCTAAGTCTTCTAGAGTCTACTGATAACAACTTGATTACTCTAGGAACCTTTTACAAACAATGTAAAATAATGTTTACAAGAGTAAGATTGCTTCTTATAAAGCTTTAATCACAACAATGATATTTCTCTTAAGTTCTAAGCTTAACACTCACTAAATATTACAAGAGTTTGTGAGGTTAAAGATGAAGTTCGTGAGCTTTGATTTTGACAGCGTTTTGGTATATTGCGCAAGTGTTCTCTTTGCTGCTTCTGATCAGAACTTCTATATATAGGCGTTGAGAGAAGATGACTGTTGGGTTGCATTTAATGCTTTTCGTGAATAGTACAACGCTGCATTTAATGTTTCACACTTTTGTCAACTACCTCGAGCCATGCTTTTGCTGCTTTTACTGACTTTGCCTTTTGTAGCTTCTAACGTTCCTTTTGCCATTCAGAGATTAGACTTAATAGCCTATCATCTTGTACTTGCTTCTGAACTCAGATTTGTAGATAACAACGTTTGAATTTCAGAGTCAACAGCTTGGTGCAGAGCATCTTCTTGTCTTCCGACTTTGAAGAGCTTGGGCGTGATACCGTTCAGAACTTCAGTGCTTCTGCTTCTGACTTCATGTTCTTCTGATGCTTCATAGTTCATGTTCTGATTCTGCTTGACCATCTTCTGATGTCTTGCCAGAGCATGTTCTGATGTAGCCATCCAGAACCTTTTGAGTTAGTGCTTATGAGCGTTGATTTGTGCATACTCTTTATGTATTTCCTGAAATGGAAAATGCAAAGGATCAGAGTACGACATTGTCTTATACACAATTCATATATAATGTTATCATCAAAACATAGAATATTGATCAGAACAAATCTTGTTCTAACACTTCTTTGATTGCTTCAGGGAAATCCATCCCCACTGGCCATGCTCCATCTTACGTTGCACGGTAAAACAGTAAAAGAGCAACGAGACAGTAGCTCCAATTTTGAGATGCTGGCACGTAAGCTCGAACGCCTAGAGAAAAGTGATTAAATTTGGATGAAGTTGACTCGGCGTGAGCTCAAGATGATTAAAAACGGAAATCAGGAAATCAGTAAAGGGCACCCGGAATCCCATCTCCCTGAAAAATATTTCTTACATAGGAATTAGATTGGGCGGATAGACATCGCACACCTGCTCGTCTTCGCCAGGAACCGACACGATCCAATCATTTGCATCCAAATTCCCCTCCGGATCGACGTGCCCACAACAATGGTATGCACGTCTGAACTAGGGATGACAACAGGTCGGATCGGGTGCGGGTTTCACACTACCCAAACCCACACCCAAAATATCGAGTGGCACCCGAACCCGAACCCAAAGACTGTTCGGGTGCTAAATTAACACCCACGTCCACACCCGTTGGGTTCGGGTTTTTTCATCCAAACCCGAACCCGCATGAAAATATATAAAATACAATTTTTCTACACCTTTCCATTATATATATATATATATAGAGAGAGAGAGAGAGAGAGGAGAGATCAAATTACACCCGAAGAGTTACACCACGAGTTACACTCGTTCAATAACTACATCTCGAATTAATATTTTTTAAATTTAACCGTTGGATTGAAACATAATATCATATAGATCATACCTATAAAGTTTGAGCTTAATCTATAATGATTTACTATGTCATTGAATTACATCAAAATTAACGTTATATGAAAGCTCGTTTTAACGTTAATCTTTGGATATCTTGATGATATAGTAAATCATTTCAGATTAAGCTCAAACTTTATAGGTATCATCTATATGATATTATGTTTTAATCGAACGGTTGAATTTAAAAAATATTAATTTGAAATGTGGTTATTGAATGAGTGTAACTCGTGGTGTAACTCTTCGGGTGTAATTTGATCCCTCCTCATATATATATATATATATATATATATATATATATATATATATATATATATATATATATATATATATATATATATATATATATATATATATATATGAGAAGGGATCATTTGACACCAAATCTTATCCGTTTATTATTATTAATCTAAAGATTAAGATACATTCACTTATAACAAACCCATGAGTTTCTTAAGGAATTATATCTTAAGCTTTGAATTGTTAAGAATAAAGGGGTAGGATTTGGTGTCAAAATTAATACTTTGACACCGGCGTCAAATGATCTCCTCCCTATATATATATATATAAATATAAACGGGTGTGATTTCAGGTTTTGGGTGCGGGTTTCACACTACCTAAACCCGCACCCAAAATATCGGGTGGCACCCGAACCCGAACCCAGTCAACTCGGGGTTTCACCCGTTGATTTGGGTTTGGGTGTGGGTGGGGCCCGTGGGTTTGAGTCTGCTTGTCATCCCTAGTCTGAACTATCTGTGGTGAAGTAACTCTCCGACTTCAAAATCTCGGCCATTGCTCAGTCATCCACGGTGGGTTTCTTCTGGACAGGAGGAGTAGCAGAGGTCGACGCCGAGCCAGAAGAGGGCACCAGAGTATCCCCTGATTCGGCCATAATCACCTGTAAATCAGAGGAGATAAGTGAATTCGACAATCAAATCAAATCCACCCTTCCATCGCTAATCAAGTTAAAGGGGGTGAAACTGATCCGAGGACAGGAAATCCACGGGCAGGCCCCTACTCGAAAAGCAAGTCACCATGAACAAATATGGGAAAATGGCTAAAAATCCAGATTGCGATTGAAGCCCACTAAACAGTAGGAAAATCTAGGAAATTTAATAAACTTAGATCTAAATCTAATAGCAATCTCAAAGCATGAAGCCAAAAGAGCCCTTAAACGAAAATGCAAGGGTCGACTTCCAACAACGGTGGGGAATAAGGGTTCACCACCGTGAACTACCAACACCGCCGGAAGAAGAATCCATAACTGCTACATAGATTAACCTAACCACATGCATCCCTAGACCTACACTTAAGAAATACAATAAAACGTAAGGGACAAGGAATAGATTTTACCTGGAGTAATTTGAAGGGAAGCTGATGCGAAAGCCTGGAACACGGACGACGGAGGAGATAGTGGAGGAAAGCCGCGAGAGATCAAGAGAGAGTGAGAGAGCATAAAAGTTCAAAACTGAAGAAGGTTAAAAGAATTTATAAGCATTTGAGAGCCTCACGTGACGCGCACGCTCAAAGGGACAGGGCCATCATTAAACCCTAAAACCCTAGCCCCTTGGCTAGTCATCATCACGCATTAAATTCCACGCAAGACTTGAGGCTGTCACTCGCACGTTACCTTTCCACCTAAACAACTGTTCCTCTCCTCGTCTAACGCTCCGTCCACTCACATGTCTCTTCTCCACCTAAACAACTTTTCCACTCCCCGTTAAACGCTTTAACCACTCGAGCACCGCCTCCCTGTCCGGCAGGAGGCCACATCACTCATCAGATCTTCCCACGTGCCCGTCGAAGGTTACCTTAAGCCGTTACTTCCATGCCCGAAAGAAACGACTTGGGGGGCTCTTGTTCTGGAATAGCCCAATTATCTCAATTGGTCCAGTCCACTCCTTGGCCCAATACGCATTGACCCAATACACTCTGCTGGCAAAGACACACCTCTTTTATCGGGCACGACTAACAACCAACCGAGCACACAGAGACCCCGTCCTCGGCAACGGCTAGTTCCCCCGAGCACGGATGGTCGGATCCTAGTCTATCCGTCTCCTATATTCTGGGCCGCAAATAACGCCCAAACCCACGAAAATAGGGGATCCATTCCTAAGAGACCATTATAAATAGCCCTCTACCTCTAGAGGGCAAGGTAATTCATTTCTCTCACCCAAAATCTTATACTTTCGGTGGTACCTCCTTTTTCCTCCACTTACTTTGGCATCAGAGTGTCTTGTAGGTACAACCCCCGTGTTTTCTCTCAACCATTACCGAAGATCAAGCTTACCATTGCTGTCCACCTGTTCAACCGGAAAGAACAATATGTTTCACCTAAAAATAAATATTGTATCCATCTAAATGTGAATAAAAACATTTCTTTTATAATTTAGGAAATTTACCCAATAAATTGGTTTAGGGAGTAACTTCTCTTAGGATTTATACATTTGAATTGTCCCTACATGTATTTCAATTAGTCTAAACATACGTTATTACCAATTATGAACTTTTCATGTCCTCATGAACTTTTCATATCCTCCTAGAGGAATTATTATTAAACTTAAAATAAAAATATTGAATAACTATAGCCAAGTGTCATATGAAGTAATAACAACTAATGAACCATGCTTAGTAGTTAAATTAAACCAATACACTCAATCAATGCATAAATATGTTGTCCAATAACATTACTCATCTTTTAGTAATTTTTCCTTTCTTATCATGAAAGGCTATAAAATCATGTAAATTTAATAAAAGAAATAATGAATTCTTATAATTTGTTAAGTTTTCTTATATAATATCTACACCAAGTATATGTTAAAGGGACAATTACAACACATTGTTGAACCTAAAAGATAATTAAAAAGGGTTTTTTTTACACCTCCATAAATATTAAATATTATTTAATTGATGGAAGAAGAAGATGAGCTTTATAAACTATAAAATCACAAAACCATTTATTACATGTAAAAGAGAGGAAACATGACTAGAATTGTTAAGTTTCTATGCATTATGGTTATCTTGTTTCCCATATTTCTTGATGCATCAGACTTTGAGCGTAAGCTAGCTTTTATCTTCTATCTTTTTCAAATTTTATTCATTACTTTGTAGTTTGTACATATGATTTGATCTCACTTTAGTTATATTATGTTTTCTCTTTTGTTATTTCAGCCAATATTAGATGCTCTAAAAATGATGATTGTCCCAAAGTTGTATGCTTATATCCTTTGAGACCAATATGTCAATTCACCAAGTGTAGATGTGTTAAATCGGCCCGTGGAATATCTCCTTTGGCCACATGATAATGTGTTACCTTGCCAAATTCAAAAGAAAGAATATTCTATGAGTAGTCATTTAATAATTTGAATTTCATTTTCTTTTTGTCAAGAACCATGATATAGATTTGTATTTGAATATGATGGTAATGGAATAAAATAAAGGAATGAAAAATAATATTTAAATTTTATTTTTTATTTTTTTTATTTTGAAGATATTGTTGTCATTTTTAATTTAGATGCATTATATTTTCTTTTCAAATGTGTTTTGGATTGGTGAAAGATTCGATAAGAGATAAGAGAAAGGTTCTATCATCAATGAAAGATAATTCAATCATGTTTTAAAGTCTCACACTTGGTTTTTTTTAAAAGATTTGTTTCTAGAATATAAAGTGAAAGTAAATTAAATTGAATGTAATATGATGAAAAATGATAAGGATGAGCTTGACCTTGGATCTCTTTTGTATCCTAAATTGATCTTATTATAAATAATTCCTATTATGTTTGCTTATTGATTCTATAGACTATTTATCCCTAATTCTTTAATGGTTAAACCTCTAGCCTTAACTTAATTACCTATGACTATTAATGAATTACAAATAAAACAAAGCATTTAATTATCAAGAACAATACAGTTTAAGGTGTTATTCATAAACCTAGGTGATAATTAGCAAGAATGTTCCTATTAAGTAATACTCGTTGAAATTCCTTTTTAACAGGTAATTGTATTTCAGTTTACAATTTATCAAATAATAAAGAACATTATAAATAGATAAGAAAAATCAAACAAAAGTAAAATACTTAATTTAGGTTACCAGGTTCATCAATGATAATTAGGGGTGTAATCGGATCGGTTTGGACTGGTTTTTGGTCAAAAAAAGGCCTGAACCGATAATATCTTCATCGGTTTGGTTTGGTTCGGTTTTTAACATTTTTCCAAAATGAAACCGAACCAAACAAACTGGTTTGGTTTGGTTTGGTTTGGTTTGGTTGATTGGTTTTCAATGTTTTTTCAAACATTATATTCATTAATGTATTCTCCACTATCATGTTTTTCAATGTATTTTATGCTATTATTTTTTAAAATAATAAATTTCATGTCATTTATTTCATGCTTTATTTTTCAAACAACTTACAAGTTGCTCTTAATTTATATGAAACAGTGACATGGTTTCATTGCATAATGATATAAAAATTCACTATAAAATATAAAGTTGACACTTGGCATCAAAATGTTGGAAATAGATTTGAAAGCTTAACAAATAGAACACGAAAAAAATATCAATTAACATGTTTTACCCCTCAAATACACATCAAAACTATTTTGTAACTAGACTAAAAGGAGTTTTGTTGAAGAAGAAGAAACCAAAAAGGTAAAAACAAATATGAAAATTAACAAAGAAAAATTGCACACGAAGAAGGAGACCATAATATATCATAATGACAATAGTGAGAGCAACATTTGAGGGGAGGTTAGAGAATTAGTTTAGTGAAAGCAAGTTTTCGTGACTTGTGATTTCTTTTTTATATGTTTTGGAGTTTGGTTCTAGATGTGTATTTTGCTAAAAGGAAGAAAGTGAAAACAAAGATGGAGAATGGTTGGAACGACACAAAATTTGAACTTAATGATGTGTGGAATAAAATATTTAGAGCGTAATTAGTTCAATTGGTTCGGTTCATCGGTTTGGCGGTTCCTAAAAACAAAAACCGATAACCGAACCAAACCACATTGGTTTTCATTGGTTCAGTTCGGTTTTAGAACCAAACCATAAACAATTGGTTTTATTTCGGTTTGGTTTGGTTTGGATTGTCGGTTTAATTGGTTTTTTCTGATCCGCTTACACCCCTAATGATAATTACTCATCCATAGTACTAAAGAGTTTAAGTATTCATAATCCTAACAAAATACATTAAAAAAATTATTAATGATACAATTGAATCAGTGACGAGGAAGCTTCAACCTAGAAATTCGTTGAAATATCTTTCCCATGGCTCTTAATGTGCTTGTTGCGCTTAAAAGAGCCTTTTTATCGTCAAATTCCAAGATATTTTGAGAAAATAAGGTTTTCCTAATAAATAATTTTAAATGGGAGTACAAATTCTCATTTGGACATCTGGACGCCTTTTGCTAGAAGCTTCTTTTTGCCTGCATATGCCTTGGTAGGCATTTGAATGCTCTCAAGACATGTAAATGCATTTGTACTAGATGGGGAATTTGAACGCTTTTAACATAGATTGTGCTTCATAGCTGAATGTTAGGAGAATGTTTGGATGTTTGTCCTTCAACCCCCATACACATATGCCAGCTTGCATATACGTATAACAAGAGATATATTTAAACTTTGACTTGTTTGTAAAAAATTTAGCTCTGGATGATAGCTTTCAATTTCTATCAGTCCCACCTTAATTGGAGTTATGACACTCTATATATGGTCAAAATAATGCACATACATCATGATGTAAAATATGTTGAAAATAGAATTTCTAATCTTCTAAAACTTAAATCTATTCCTTTTTGTCATTTTAAAGTTCTTGAGACCTACTAAATAGGTTTCCAAAACAGCACAATACTAGGAAAAATGTCATTAAATCCTTAAAAACTTGTACTTGCCAAAAAGTACAATGATGAAAACCTATTATTATGTAGGGCTAGCTCACATAAGATAGTGAAGAGCTTTGTATCTATTTTTCTCATTCAAGATTGGAGATACTTTCCCCATTCCGGGAATGAAATATATATAGAAGGCTCATAGGCCTAAGTTGAATGACCAAAAGGGTGGATACCCTATCTTTTTTGCCAACAACGTGGGAACGTGGTAAGACCGGGTTCTTCCCTAGATAGTGGAGGAATGGTATACCTCTTTGAATCATTCATATAGTCGGCTTGTGATGGGACAAATCATCATCCATATATGGTGAATGAATGGGTCACATAAGGCGGATCAAGCCCAAATGGGTGGCCTATCGCCACATTATTGGATGACTTCCTCCCCATATCAACCGACCTCTTGGCCCATTTGGGCGGCTTATTACAACGTATTGGAAGATTTCCCAAATTCAAGGTACTTGGCTTATATTGTATACGTATGTACCTTCCTTCCTAAGCTTTAGTAAAATTATAACAATACACAGTCCCTTAAGCACGAGGCCTAGAAAATGATGAAGTGATTTTAATCGATACTTTTAGGATTTCATATTTGTGTATAAACCAGGAAAGCTACCCAGTCAAAACTTGAAACGAGTCCCTCAAGAAAAGCTTGGAGCGAGTCTCTCAGGTAGAGCTTGGGAGAGTTCCTCAAGAAGAACTTGGGCCTAGTCTATTAAATGTCGCTCTCAATAGTACATACAACATTAAATACTCCTAATGATGTAATTTCCTTATGAAGATATAACGACTGGGGTAGTTTTGTTTCATTTTCAATAACACTTTCATATTCTTATATGTGAGAACAAGATGTTTGTCTTCTTGAGACTTATAATTCTTTCTTCTGCTCACCCATAAGTATACACCCTTTTTTCTTCTCTTCATACTTTTTCTTATCAACCAGGGTGATTATTAGGGAATTAGATAAGAGTGTAAGGTGATAAAGCCATCAAACGGTAGAGAGTGGGCTGAGATGTATTTTTGTTGTATGAAGAATATTGAGCAATCAGATGGATTAATCAATTATAGGCTTTTAGAAATGAGGTGTTTTGGAGTTATGAAAGTACTTATAGTTATGATAGCCATAATATGAGTGATAATGATAGTGAATCCAATTCCCTTCTGTTTTCTCAGGCACCACAAAGCTACTAACGTCGTCTACCTCTTCCAAGAAATCAGGGGTGGAAAAGTATTAATCAATTTACACAAAGTAAGGTAAGATGGATGACTTTTATGAATGTATGAATTTTTACAAAACATGGGATGAGGAAGACGTAATCTTGAAGTGTTACTCCTAGAAAGAGAGAGTGTGCACGACACTCCTTGAGGAGTAAGAGGGGGTTCTTATAATGTAAACCCTAATGATCCAGGACAAAGGGGTACTGATACCCCTTATTGAATTCGAGTTTTATATACATAACATAATCAAAATCACACCTAATCAGTCATATTTCGATGGATGGGCATTCATTAGGACATTTGAAGCACTATGTAGGAACTTGAAGGTCTCCCTTACGATGGGTCTATTTTTCTCCTTTGATGGTAATCTAACTACCATAAAGGGAGGATGGGTCACCATACGTAACCTACATCATAGGGTTCTTCTCACCACCCACTCAAACCAACATAAGAACTAGAAGGACATGTTCGTGAGAGTGAGGAGGAAGGATGATCGCTCCATGGTGATGTACGACGAGGATACTAAGGAATGTCCTCTTTCTACTGGATGGAGGACCCGAGTATGATAAATAGATTTAATAATTATTTCCTATTATTACCGAGAAGGAAGTCCTAGACTTCCTGGACGAGTTTTGGATAATGAGTCGCAGGGAGATGACAGAATTTGATAAGACGTAAGATGGAGACTACTTAGTTAAGTTTAGGAATTATTTAAGCTTTCTTTAATACTCATTTTTTTTTTACTAATTCTCCTTTTTTTAGTTTTCTTTCATTAACCATTGAACCCAAGAAATCCCTACACGCCTAAAAAAAGGCCGCTCATGGTAAGATATTATCAAACGATCATAAAAGTCATACTTCCGGGCTGTCAGGGAAAGGAATAAAGGGAAAGTAATTCATGGCTAACCAGATAGGGACTCCTTCTCCAAGTTTCCTTTCCAAACATGTGCCATGTCCACATACTAACATGAAGACATATCAACTTTTTATCGATTTGGAGGGGATGCCCAAGAAAGGGGGGCCTTCCATTGCTTCCAAGGTAAATTCTCTTTAGGATGATGGCTTCAATGCTATAGCCTACATGGACACATGCTTGAAATTTCTTGTTGACTTCCCCAACGAGCAACTTATGGTGAACACATGGAAGGAGTACTTAGATGATGAACACTTTGGAAATCCATACGCGGAGGGGATTCCTACTGGAGCGGGCAGTGTTAAATTCATATATTAATCTAACTAGAAAGTCGCCAAGTTGAAAGTCCAACTAGGAACTAAAAAATAATAGGTTACTAAGGCCAAGAACTCTCTAAAGTCTGTTAGTGAGGAACATGACAAGTTAAAGGAGTCTAATAAGGCTAAGGGAAATGAAGTTAAAAAGCTAGAAGAGAGGTTGACCCAAGGGATGATAAATTGTCCCCTTTAAATGATTCTGTCCAGGCAAGAGATTGCCAAAAGAAACAGGAAAAATCTCAGATGGTGTTTTTATATACCTACCTGGACCTCAATGCATTGGACCAACATATAGATGAGGAGAATGGGGTCCCTAAAGAGGTCACCCTAGAGCTAGAGGATAAGGCAAGCACTCAGACTCATGTCAAGGATAGATTTTCATTTACTACCATTCCATGATCTAAGAATTTGAGGCCTTCACCACTATCGTTAACCTTTAAATATTTCATCATTGAAAGCTCATTGGAGGTCTCTCAACTTTTTGGACTTCATCCAAAGTAATAGTACTTTACTTACCATAATGAAGGGCATTCATAAAGTTCTTATAATATATATGTAATGAGCTTAGCAAGATTTGCACCATGTCCTCATCATAAATATTTACCTTAGTAGTCTTTCAATCATTATTGGTCTTGTGAAATTATGTAAATTGCTCCATTATGGATCTGTGCTCTACCTCTCAGAATGAATATAATTGTTGTTTCAGACACAACATGTGAGCCAAAGATTTGGTCAAATACAATAATTCAAGTTTTTTCCACATCAAATCCGTAATCTTATCCCTAGAAATTTCCGTTAGAACTTTATCACTGAGTCACAAGATAATGACACTTATGGATTTATCAACAATCTTGTTAGATACACGGGCATGAATGCCTCTCCCTTCAATGCTTCAACAAAATTTTTTGAGTTAATATTATCTGTATATGCAATTTCTACAACACAATCATTGTCTTGTAAAACTTCTTGATCTCCCATTTAGAACCCATGGTTCTAACTTGTAATTTTAACCCATTTTTCCCACAACGGGTTCCATTTGTTGTAAAATTGAAAGGTTCAACCGCACTAAGATCTACTCGTTGTAAAATATGATAATACATGAACCACTCCAAGAACATAAGCAAATCCACAACAACCACACCAAAAAATTCTTGTTGAAAATTGATGTGTAGGATAGATAACAAAAGCAACCAAGTAAAATATCCTCAAGCAAAAAACTTAACCTATCAAACAATATATGCAAATCCACAACAAACAAGAGGAATATAAAGAAAAGTACACAAAAATGTTTATCCAGTTCGACTAAACCGATTTACCTTAGAGCAGAGAGAAGCTCTCCAATTCAGTATATTTCCAACAATTACTACAAGAGATTACAAATAAGTTACATTAAAATAGTCTGAGATTCCCAAGAATAAACCTTATCTTCTATCCAAGTAATTCATAATCTCTCAAAATCTCTCTCTATATGAATCACACAAATCCATGGTGTTTAGAAGGATTTCTTAATCCTCTTATACACCTCCAAATATTTCCTAAATTCCAAAACTTCCAAAGAACTTCTACCTTTTCCTTTTTAGCTAGGATTATAGCCGCTTCATTTATCTTTTTCTCTTGTCTTGAAAAGTTATAGGTAACAACATTTATAATATTGTGAAACCCCAATGGAAAAAATATCCAAAATAGACTAAAAACATAACTTATTAACAAAATCATTTGCGAACCAAATCAACCCGACCCGAGACTTGTCCAAACAACCACTATTGTCCGAACACCGACAACCTACCCAAATGCTCGACACCGACTCCTTAAATGTTTTATTATACATATATATATATATATATATATATATATATATATTGTATTCTTTAATGAGAAAATAATATATCAATAAAGAGGTTAAAACCACCAAATAACAAAAAGAATGATCAATGTCAGCAAAAGGAGTGCTAAATATATCACCCTAAGAAAAAAATAAAACAAAACAAAAGATACAATAGGAAAAATCAACAATAAAATTTAAAAAAATATAGCAACACTAGAGAAGCTAAAGACCCAAATGAACTCACATAATAGACACCTGAGCAGCTAAAGATCTTATCTAAGGATTCAAGTTAGATCTAAGATAGTCAAGACCACCGTTAATAGATCATAGGACATGAAAAGAGAACCCAAAACCATAAATTCTATCAACCTCATAATCAAGACAAATACTCGATCCACTATTGACTTAGGCAGAAGATAGAATTCTTAAGCCAGATAGAGAAAATGCATGACTCAATGCGTGCTATACTCTTAATCCATTTATAGACACAAAAATCTTCTCCTCCAATTCTTTAATATTTTTTAAGACACATTAAAGATAAGATCTTTGTGAACCCTCCAAATAGGCCTTACAACAACATTTCTAAAATATAGAAAAATCTCTCCTATACTTAATCATACCACCTAAAGAGAGAAAAAACTCAAACAAAAGCCTATGATCATTGTGAATAGTATCTTGGAAACCTAGTCATTGAAAGATCTTATACCAAATAGGCAAACTAAGTCAAAAGTGACAAAGAGATAGGAAATCGACTCAACAAAACCCTCGCACAAGGGACATAAGATTTTGGTAGAATTAACAGCACTACTACGAAAAACACATATAACAACAATTGCAAAAGACCTATGATAACGGTTGAACAACCATTGTTAGGTAGGGTGCGGTTGAAAGTGGGTTATTTATAATCACGGCCTATTGTCCGTAGTCGTTAAATGGATAGCACGCTACATACTACCACGATTGTATTAAACAATCGTTGTTGTATGTCTTTTAATAAAATAAAAAATGCAGCAGTAGAACAACGGCAAGAAGAACAACAAAAATAAGAAGTATAATTGATAAGTGCCAAAATGTACTTATTTTGTGTATGTAAATAGTGGCACTTATCGATACTTTTGTTAATACTGTTTGAATAATTCCCCGTTTTGTGTATAAATACGTATACTTTGTGAATAGTTGTTTTTTCATATACTTTTATATCATTCGATAGTTTTTCCTTTGTTTTTATAGGTATTCATGCTTATTGGAGCCTTGAGGAATAAAGTGTCAAAGACACGGCTTCGATTTCGCAATTTTGGTGAAAGCCCGCTTAGCCACCGTCAAGCGGACTTCCAAAGACTCAAAATAAGGATGACCAAAATTACCATTTTGGTTTCCATTCATTCATTTTTGGATAGATCATTGAATAAGCTTTCCAACGCTTCGAACCGGGCGCAATTCGGAGTTACGGTTCTCAACTTATGGCGAAAACAAGATTTCACTTTTGCTGTCAGTCCGCTGAGCGGAGGGGGTCCGCTGAGCGGAGCTCCAGCGGAGCAAATCAGAGTCTCGATGCAATTTTGAGTCCTCTGAGCGGAGGGGGTCCGCTAAGCGGACCTGCTAAGACAGCAGCTCGTTAAAAGGGGCCAAAATCACATTTTTAGGTCATGGGTTGGGTATTTTTGAGTCCCAACACCATCAACTTCATTCTTAGATCAAAATTAGCTTAGAAAACAACTTCCGAGGTTGGATAAGGATGACCGGGGGTGGATTGAGCGTCGAACGGAGCTGACAAACCGGGAGATTTTCGGTTCATTTCTCTTCTTCTTTGTGTATTTCTCTTTGGTTGGGATTTGTTTGTATATTTACTTGAAGCTTATGTATATTTATCGATTATAATGTTATGTTTAACTTGCTTTACAAATATGAGTTGATGTTGTTCTGGATTTTTGCTCTATGTTGGGGATTCGGGATGCTTTAGAGATAAACTTCTTGAATCCTTATCTAGGATGATTATGTGTTAGTTTCTGAACTCTAGAGATAGATTTAGAGCTAGCATTCACTGTGGGTATCTGTACTTAATGCTTTCGTGTTTGAGCAGCGCGCGAGAGATCGCCGACGCGAGAATACGGATGTTCTCGTGACTTCGCGTTAGAGATAACCTTAGTTGTGAGATGATCTCGTTTGTGCTCCAGAGATGGACGCTTATGTGAGAGATACGTGATAACATAGATGAGTATCGTAGGTTGAGTATGAGAGGTTGGTAAGTGTATGTTTGTGAAGAGTGGGTATATTTACATTCCTGATAAGTTATTTCTCTTCTAAGAATGTGTTTATTCTTTTCATGTCTATATCTTTGTTTACTTTTTGCTTATTCAATCCAATGTTCAAAGCCGTAGAAACTGTTGAAGGGCATCTCTCCATCACTGAGGACGATAAATCCGGATCAATATTTCCAAATCTTTTTTTTGTTGCTTGCCCTATACTGCATTTAACAAAATGGCGCCGTTGCCGGGGATGGTTGTGATTGCGTCACAATAGTTTTCGTGGTTTTGAGCTTTGTATATATCATATATATTGTGTAGTTTCACTTGTATATATATATATACTTACTTGTACATGTTTACTTGTTTATGTTCACCATATAGTTTTACTTGTATATGTTACATACAAGTATTCTTTTGTTGGTGAATGTTGGTGAAACATGTTGATCTCGGATTAGCTCTTTACTTACAAATCTTCACTTTTCAACTCGTGCATCAAACATTCACCAACTTTCTCTTTGTGTATGTTAATAGTTATATGTGTTTCATGTTTGTATATATGCGTTTGTTCATGTACATATTTGTATACTTGTGTTTTCCTTTATGTTCGTTTAATCATTGTATATATTTGTACTCGTAACGTTTGTTGAGTGGTTGGTTAGGACACTTTCTTTAGGCTTGTGCGGTGAGATGTCACCATGGCATGACAGCAGGAAGCTACTTTTCAAACACCAAAACAATAAAGGCGTCGAGCTAACGACGTAAAACAAGCGCTTGTTGGGAGGCACCCCAACGGTTGTAAATATTGTTTATATTTAGGATTAAGAAGTATTTAGGTGAAGTGGAGGAAAATTGGAACAACTGTTTCTGTTCTGGTTTTTCTGTCATCCGCTAAGCGAGCCTAGCTCCACTAAGCGATGACAGTAAAATTTTGTTTTTCTGCTCTGTACCAGCGGGGTTCCCATTCCACTTGGTTCACTCATTTTTCCCACTTTCACCAAGGCTATTTAGTAATAGATACTAGTTTTATTTTTCTAATTCTTTTATTGGTTGTTTGTTCTCGAATTTTGCCGGTAATTCAAAGATTTTTGAGGTGATTTTCCAAAGCTTGAGTGTTTCAACTTGCGGATGTATGGTAGGATATTGTTTTTGAAGTCGTATCATTCAAGGTATTCATTTATCGCTTTCTATAGCATAACATGTTTAGGAAACTTTTCATTTGTACAATTACCATATCATTCATTCCTTTGCATTACTTGCTTGTTGATTGAATCACTTTAGTTCCCAAACCATAAATGTGAGGAAGCTTTCCATTATTCACATATGCTGGAGGCCACAATCTTTGTTTTAACTGGATTTTATTATGCTTAATCTTTTGTTTATGTTGATTTTATGAAAGCATGAAAAGGTTCAAGGCATTTTGTTTCATTTTGAGCACAACCACCAAAACCAAATAGTTAAATTCACCTTGTGAGTGTGTGATCATTTGTTAACCCTTTTGAGCTTTTTGTCAATGTCCATGTTGTTTTTGCTAAATGCTTATCTTTGAGTATTTAGTTGTCATTTTTTCATGGATGATTGATTCTTTGTTTTCTTGAACCCTCAACCATGATTTTTGGTATGAATTTTTACCTTGCCTTAGAAAGTAGGGAGTATTCATATGATGGTGTGGTTGAATTCAAGTTAGGGAGAGAAATGGTTGTTACTTATATGGTTGTTGCTATGAGGTTGAAAAGAAAGAAAAAAAAGAAAAAAAAAGAGAGAAAAAGTTTTGAAAAAGAAAAGAGAAGTGAATAATTGTGCTAATAAGTATTGTGATTGGTTTGAGAAACTTGTGGTTAAGGAAGAAGTTTAATCGAGATTTTGTTGTTTGAATCTTTGGTGGATTGATCACTCCCTTAGATTTAGACAAGTTTTTGTTTCGATTAGCCTTAGGACATATCCCTTGTTTGTTAACCAAGCCACATTACAACCTTGAAAAGTCCTTGTGATTCTTGCATTTGTATCTTCAATGTGATTTTTGGATGAATGCATAATTTAATCTTTTGTTTGCAAGATTGTTGGATGAGTGTTAAAAGTCCTTCACCTTTGTGTGTTCTTCATCCATTGATGAAATTTTTGCTAGGTGTGATTCATGAGATAGCATGTATTGTTTTAGAATGTTTTGCATAATTTTTGTACTTAGGATTCGTTTCGTTTACATGTTATCGTTGTAGTATAGTGGTAAGTATTTACTTTGTTTATACCTTTTTGTGTTGAGCCATACATTTGTTTTTGGTTTTCAAAACTTGTTGATTCACAATTCTTTGGTTTATTACTTTTGTTTCTTTGATTTATTTGACATTGTTTGAGGACAAACAAAGTTTCAGGTTGGGGAGAGTTTGATAAGTGCCAAAATGTACTTATTTTATGTATGTAAATAGTGGCACTTATCGATACTTTTGTTAATACCGTTTGAATAATTCCCCGTTTTATGTATAAATACGTATACTTTGTGAATAGTTGTATTTTCATATACTTTTATATCATTTGATACTTTGTGTATTTCTCTTTGGTTGGGTTTTGTTTGTATATTTACTTGAATCTTATGTATATTTATCGATTATAATGTTATGTTTAACTTGCTTTACAAATATGAGTTGATGTTGTTCTGGATTTTTGCTCTATGCTGGGGATTCGGGATGCTTTAGAGATAAACTTCTTGAATCCTTATCTAGGATGATTATGTGTTAGTTTCTGAACTCTAGAGATAGATTTAGAGCTAGCATTCACCGTGGGTATCTGTACTTAATGCTTTCGTGTTTGAGCGGCGCGCGAGAGATCGCTGATGCGAGAATACGGATGTTCTCGTGACTTCGCGTTAGAGATAACCTTAGTTGTGAGATGATCTCGTTTGTGCTCCAGAGATGGACGCTTATGTGAGAGATACGTCATAACATAGATGAGTATCGTAGGTTGAGTATAAGAGGTTGGTAAGTGTATGTTTATGAAGAGTGGGTATATTTACATTCCTGATAAGTTATTTCTCTTCTAAGAATGTGTTTATTCTTTTCATGTCTATATCTTTGTTTACTTTTTGCTTATTCAATCCAAAGTTCAAAGCCGTAGAAACTGTTGAAGGGCATCTCTCCATCTCTGAGGATGATAAATCCGGATCAATATTTCCAAATCTTTTTTTTTTGTTGCTTGCCCTATACTGCATTCAACAATAACAACAACAACAACAATAACAACAACAACAATAACAACAACAAAAACAAGAACAACAAAAACAATAACAACAACAACAGTAACAACAATAATAATAAGAACAATAACAAAAAAAAGAAGAAGAACAACAACAAATAACATTGCTAACTTGAATCCATAATTTCCTTGTTTCATTTAAGTTAGAAAATAGATGATGGAGTTCTGAAACTTGTTAATGAAAGATATGATATTTTCAAGTTTTATTTATGGGAGAAATGATATTTTCCAGCTTGGTTTAATTGAGAAATAATGTTTCGTAAATGAAAGATGGCGTTTGGAGGTAGAATATGAAGTTCGTCTAAGTTGGAAGGTCGTCTAAGTTTTAGGTTTCACGCAAATCACTAATGGTAGTGTCTTGAGCGTTGATAATCACTAAATGGACGATCAAGATTCGTTTAAGGACGATGAAGAAACTCAATAAACACATTACATGCAATAGCAGTTGTATTAAACAACAGTTGTTGTATGTATTTTAATACAATATTAAAAATACAATAGTAGAACATCAACACTAGCGAGATTCGAACTCATGACCATGCGCTGCTTTTGACCATGGTTGAAAGTTCTAACTGTGGTGAAAAGTGGGCTTAAAAATGAAAATAAAAGGAAAGTGTCTAATTGAATAAATTCTATCATAGTAAATTCTTTGACCATGGTCAAATAAAATTCGATGGCATTACGAAAGATACTTTTTTTAGTACTGTAATCACTTCCTATTTGAATAATTTCTCCATTGAATAAAGTTTAGGATTTAGGGTATATGATTTAGGGTATAGGCTTAAGGGTTTGTCATACCCCAATTTTTGACCGTAAGATCACACATCATTTGCATATCAATCATCAATCAAGAAGTTTCGACTTAGAACTCTACTTGTGATGTTGTGCTCACTTCATCTGTAAGAGGAATCATCAAACGCCAATTTTTTTCTTGTATATGTTGTTTTACTAACCAAAATACCAAAAATATTGCCTTGTGCTTTTGTATGTTTGTGTTTTGTAGGTACCAAGTCAAAGTATCCACCAAAAAGGGCATTTTTCAACAATTTCACTGTGCAAATCGATTAGCATAAGGTGTAAATCGATTTACACAACTGTTTCTGCACAAGATTTGCTTCTACCATCAGTGCAAATCGATTTGCATATGACAGCAATCGATTTGCATAACTGTTTTTGCCCCAGATTTTGCCTTTTTCAGCAATGTAAATAGATTTGCATAAAGTGTAAATCGATTGCACCAGTGCGAATTTGGAAAAATGAAGGCAAATTTCAGCTTTTGGAAGTGTTGACATCATTTGCAAGCATGGGAAGCATGACTTAGCTCTTTTAGTTGATTGCCTACATCATTTGATCATAAATCCTCATGTGATTGCATCAAGACCATTGGATCTCTTTTTTGGCTCCAAAACCGTTTCCCAAGCCTAATTCTATTTTCCAATCCTAACTCCAAACCACAAAAATTCCCAAGCCTAAGTGCTATAAATTGAGGCATTCCCCTCTTCATTTTTCAAGCTTTGATAGCCAAGAAAACTCTTGCTCTTTCTCTCCTCACCTCTTCCAAACCCCTCACTCAAAGCTCTCTTCTTCTTCCATAAAAATTAGTGAGTCACATCGTGAACCTCACTAATTTAGAGCTAAACCTCCATCTAAACATCACTCTCTTCATCAATTGTGAGAGATCAAGGCTTGTGGTTGTGTGTTCTTGAAGAAGATTCAAAGTTTGTGAAAGATTTGGTAAAATTCTAGATCCTTTTCATAATCCAAGATGTGATCCATTGTTGTTTATGTTTGATGCACCTTTGGTGCTACATTGCTGAGTTTTGCTTGCTTACTTGATATATTTTCGTGCACAAATTGATCTAAGATCACAAGGTGTTTGGTTTTATGTTTAAACAAGTTTTCTTCTCTTGATTTGCTGTTTTTTTGAAAAACTGTGTTGTGCAAATCGATTTACATCTAGTGCAAATCGATTTACATAACTGAAAAACTGCGCAGATTTGAAAACAGAGTTATGCAAATCGATTTACACTCTATGCAAATTGATTTACACTTTATGCAAATTGATTTACATCTGAGCAGAATGTGTTTTTTTTGCCTTTTTTAACTTATTTTTGGTTCTAACTCATCTTCAACTCCATTCTTTTGATATTTTCTTTGAATCACAAGTTAGAGGCCTAATTTCTCTCTAATTTCAATGGACTTAGGGCGTTGATAGGATGAGAATCCAAATCCGCAAAATTAAGTGATTGAAATTATGGATGAAAGGAGCTTTTGAATGTGGTTCCATCTTTTACTTCTTTTTATTTTGACCGATGAAAGTCTTAATGCCTTGAGAATTCCTATGGATTCTTGGTAAAGACTAGATCGCTCCTTATTTTTCTTTTCGTGCAGTATTGCTTTCGGAGAGTGATCTACATATCGCTTCTCTCGCATGCATTAGCACATAAAGTTTTGACCGGCCTCGTTGTAGGGTGATTTCTACATAAATCACTTGGCGATCTTCTTAACATAGCGCAATATTTCGTGTCCCGAATAAAAAAGATCAAATATGGAAGAGAATTGTATGCGGTTGATTTAAGACTTATGGGGATTTATCGTGTAGTTGCTATGATTTTATCAAGCTTCTGATAAATATCCATTGAATTTAAATCCTAGAATATCCTTCACTCATCATCGATCTTTCTTACTAACTTTGATAACATACTTGACAAGTTTCAAGATGGTTATCTTTAACATCTAACAATTGACTTTAATTTCCGCAATTTATTATATTGCTCTTTATATTTTGCTTTATGCTTTACTTTATCATTTCATCATATTTACATTCCGCCATTTTCTCTTTGTCCATTTGGACGTATTGTTTATGTTTCCGCTATTTTCTTTTTGTCCACTTGGACCATAATTTACTTTTATGCTAAAACACTAATAATCAACAAAAATCTAAAAAACACATAAGGCTCTCTTTCAGACTATTGGTTACTATCCTGAGCATTTTGGAGATTCGGACTTATGGACTCAGTGCCTCTGGACCCTTATTCTGTTATTACTCCATGATTATTCTGTCTGTCTGGAATTGGATTGTTGTCTGTTAGTGTATGCAGGTATTTCCTTAAAAGTCCTTTATGGTTAATTCCAAGGCATTGAGATAAGGATTTTACCCGAAAACAGCCGTTACTTTGCCCGATTTTCGTCAGAATTTTAATGTGCTTAAATGCAAAGTGGTGCTAAAGACAATAAGTTCATCTGGATCCCAAGTGATAATGTGTTGGTTTAGTGTTGATATTCCAAAGGATGAGAAATCTGAAGGATAGAAAAACACTTAGAAAGGGGGGGTTTGAATAAGTGTGACTTTAAAACTTGAACGATAAAAATAAAATGCACAGTTATTTTTATCCTGGTTCGTTGTTAACTAAACTACTCCAGTCCACCCCCGCAGAGATGATTTACCTCAACTGAGGATTTAATCCACTAATCGCACGGATTACAATGGTTTTCCACTTAGTCAGCAACTAAGTCTTCCAGAGTCTTCTGATCACACACTGATCACTCCAGGAACAACTGCTTAGATACCCTCTAAGACTTTCTAGAGTATACTGATCCACACGATCACTCTAGTTACAACCTGCTTAGATAACCTCTAAGACTTCCTAGAGTATTCTGATCCACACGATCACTCTAGTTACTTACAACTTAATGTAATCAATTCTAAGAGTTTACAAATGCTTCTTAAAAGCTATAATCACAAACTGTGATATTTCTCTTATCGTTTAAGCTTAATCTCACTAAAATATTACAACAGCAATGTAGTGAGCTTTGATGAAGATGAAGTTTCTGAGCTTTTATTTGAACAGAGTTTCAGCAAGTTAATATGAGTTTTTGAATCGTGGTTATTAACTTTGCTTCTCATCAGAACTTCATATTTATAGGCGTTGAGAAGATGACCGTTGAGTGCATTTAATGCTTTGCGTGTTCCGTACAGCATCGCATTTAATGTTATACGCTTTTGTCAACTACCTCGAGCCTTGTTCACGCTGTGTCTACTGACGTTGCCTTTAATAGCTTTAACGTTCCTTTTGTCAGTCAGCGTAGCCTGCCACTTGTACTTCCTTCTGATCTGATGTTTGTGAATACAACGTTTGAATATCATCAGAGTCAAACAGCTTGGTGCATAGCATCTTCTGATCTTCTGACCTTGAAGTGCTTCTGTTGCGTGATACCATCTTCTGAGCTTCAGTGCTTCTGATCTCATGTTCTTCTGATGCTTCCATAGACCCATGTTCTGATTCTGCTTCGACCATCTTCTGATGTCTTGCCAGACCATGTTCTGATGTTGCATGCTGAACCCTTTGAGACACATCTTCTGAGCGCTGAATTATGCATACTCTTTATATATTTCCTGAAAAGGAAATTGCATTGGATTAGAGTATCATATTATCTTAAGCAAAATTCATATTATTGTTATCATCAAAACTAAGATAATTGATCAGAACAAATCTTGTTCTAACAATCTCCCCCTTTTTGATGATGACAAAAACATATATAAATGATATGAATTTGCGATCAGAAAGAGCAGACGGCAAAAGACAAATTACACAGCTATAGCATAAGCATATGAATATGTCTCCCCCTGAGATTAACAATCTCCCCCTGAGATAAATAATCTCCCCCTGAAATAAATACTCGAAGAACTTTAATAAAAGACTTCCCTGATTATTTCGGTAGAGACGATCACATAAGCTTCTGCCTTCAGAGAATTCATAGCTTCTGACTTCTGCTTCCATTGGACAGCTTCAGAACTAGAATTTCTTTAGATCCTTAGAACACTCACAGCTTCTGATTCCTGCTTCCATCTAGGACAGCTTCAGAACTTGAATTTCTTTGATCTTCAGAACATTCACAGCTTCTGATTTCTGCTTCCATTCAGGACAACTTCAGAACTTGAATTTCTTCGATCCTCAGAACATTCACAGCTTCTGATTTCTGCTTCCATTCAGGACAGCTTCAGAACTTGAGTTTTCTGGATCTTTTAGAACATTCACATCTTCTGATTTCTGCTTCCCTCGGATAACTTCAGAACTTTGAATGTCTACCAACATCACTTCATGCTAGATTTGTATCAGAACATTGTTGAATGTACCAGAGCATCATCAGAGCATCTCTACATCCTGAAATGTTACAGAACAAAAACTAAACGACAAAAGTCAGCATGAATGAGTCAGAACATAAAATGTATATTAAAATACATGATATGTATCAGAGCCATATATATATCAGAGCTATATAGGCTAAAATAATGTATCAGAGCAAATAGAATTTTGTCAAAGCAAATAGACAAATATTGGATCAAATTCTATTATCAGTGCTTCTGATTCATTCTTCTTTCTTGCTTCTGATATCTGAAGCTTGATAGCACTCAGCTTGCTTCAATTTCCAAGAGCTTATTCTTTTTACAGAATAACACTTCTTATGGTTTTGCTCCTTGTGTTTGCTTCTGAAGATTCTCTTCTTTATATCTGCACAACACTTAAAAACCATATAGAACTTGCAGTTCTCGTTAGTTAATGTGTGGGAGCTTTACCCAGCAACTGATAGATTAATCAAATCATTTATCATTTATCTTCTCCCCCTTTTTGTCATAACATCAAAAAGAATATTTTAAAGATTCAGATGTATAAAACGACAAATAAAATTACTGGAATGTAAAAGAACAAAGAAACTTTTTCATTGATAATCAACAGAAGGATTACAAAAGGTTCCTATGTTTAACAAGATGAGAAACATTCCTAGCAAATACATAAAAAGTCATCCAAAGAGGAAATGACTACAAAAATTAAAAACAAAACCCTAGCAAGACACATTCTGTGTCAACCCATCAAGAAGCCCGGTGGTCTTCTTGTCTCCCAGAGACCAAGGAGGAAGTGAGGGACAGTTCATAGAAGAGAACTGCTGCTGCAAATGGGGCTTTCCCTCAACATAGAAGTTAAGAATATCATCCTTAACCTCTTCCCATAACTCAAGAAAGTCTTCTGTCTTTGGATGAAAGTTGATAACAACATCAAAGAAGAGGTCTGACTTGAGAGGTATTAGAAGAGCCATCCCGAGATGTGCAGAGATCTGCCGCCTTTGGGTCATAGATCCAGACAAAGGGTTCAAGATGAACGCTAGATCTGAACTAGGTTTTTTAAAAAAAATGTTTGAGAAAAGAAAGAAAAACAGGAGAGAGAGAGAAAACTTGAAGAGGAATGCAAGGAGATAGGAAAACAAAAAACGTTTGAAGAGTATTTAAAAGAAAATAAAATTAAGCAACTGATGAATAGCATTTAATGTTGCGTGAAAAGAGGAGAGATAATAAAGACAAATGAGGTGACTAGCACAGTTACCTATGGTCGGCGTCCCTTCAACTGCACGCGCGCTTATCCACGAACAGTAATGATAGGTTTACTATCCCAAGATAAAACGATACAGCTGTTTTTGCTTTAAAAGAGGTTCTGAATCAACTTAGACAATGAAACGTTAGTAATAACCGAATCATATTTTCTAAAAGATTTCAATCAGAACTTCAAAAAAAAAATCACATTCATTTCAGAAGATACTCATACATAAGAACTTCTCATCTTCTCATTCTGGGCATAGATCCATACTGATGTTCTTCAGAATGAATTTAAACCTATCTTCAGCCAGGGGTTTTGTAAAGATATCAGCCCATTGATGGTCTGTATCCACAAAGTTTAAAGAAATAACACCCTTCTGAACATAGTCCCTTATGAAATGATGTTTAATCTCAATATGTTTAGCTTTTGAATGAAGAATAGGATTCTTAGATAAACATATAGCAGAAGTATTATCACAGAATATAGGAATGTTACTCTCATATATCTGATAGTCTTCTAACTGACTCTTCATCCAGAGCATCTGTGTACTGCAACCAGCAGCAGCGACATATTCTGCTTCTGTTGTTGAAAGAGCAATAGTTGCTTGCTTCTTGCTGTACCAGGAGATCAAATGACTTCCAAGAAATTGGCAATTTCCTGAAGTACTTTTTCTTTCAATTCTGTCTCCAGCATAGTCAGCATCGCAGAATCCTACTAAGTTGTATTCTTTAGATTTTCTGTAAACTAAGCCAACATTAGTAGTACCTTTCAGATACCTTAGAATTCTCTTAACAGCAGTTAAATGAGATTCTCTAGGATCTGATTGGAATCTAGCACACAAACAAACACTGAACAGAATGTCGGGTCTAGAAGCAGTCAAATATAGAAGAGATCCAATCATACCTCTGTATAACTTCTGATCTACCTTCTTACTTACCTCATCCTTACCTAAGATGCATGTTGGATGCATAGGCGTTTTGGCTTCTTTGCAGGCTAGAAGATTAAACTTCTTCAGAAGTTCCTTCACATACTTGGTTTGGTGAACATACGTTCCTTCTGATGTTTGATTTATTTGTATTCCAAGAAAGTACTTGAGTTCTCCCATCATGCTCATTTCAAACTCAGCCTGCATAGACTCAGCAAACTCCTTTCCAAGTGTAGCATTAGATGTTCCAAAAATAATATCATCTACATATATTTGACAAATTAAAATATCCCTTTTAAAGGTTTTACAAAAAAGAGTAGTGTCCACTTTTCCTCTAGTGAAACCATTGTCCAGAAGAAAAGAACTTAACCGTTCATACCAAGCTCTGGGAGCTTGTTTTAATCCATACAACGATTTCTTTAGTTTAAAAACATGATTAGGAGACATAGAGTCTTCAAAACCAGGAGGTTGATGGACATAAACTTCTTCATCTATATAACCGTTTAAGAAGGCACTCTTAACATCCATCTGATAGAGAGTGATGTTATGTTGAGTGGCAAATGAAATTAATAGACGAATAGATTCTAACCTGGCCACTGGTGCAAAGGTTTCTGTATAGTCAATCCCTTCTTGCTGACTATAACCCTGAGCCACCAGTCTGGCTTTGTTCCTTATCACTTCACCTTTCTCACTGAGCTTGTTTCTGAAGACCCATTTTGTACCGATTATATTGAATCCATCTGGTCTAGGAACAAGATCCCAAACATCATTCCTTGTAAACTGATTCAGTTCTTCTTGCATAGCAATTATCCAGTCTGGATCTTCTAGAGCATGATCAACAGAAGTTGGCTCGATCAAAGATACAAGACCTAATTGGCAGTCTGCATTGTTCTTAAGGAATGCTCTTGTTCTGATTGGATCATCCTTCTTTCCAAGAATGACATCTTCTGAATGACCAGAAGTGAGTCTGGATGATCTTCTGACAGGTGGTTCTTCAGAAATGCTTAGATTGTCCAGAGAAGCTGATACTTGATCTTCAGATTCTTTGCTTCTGAGAAGCTCTGCTTCTGATGCGTTGCTTCTTGGCTCAACAACTTCTGATATGTCAATATCATAATCTGCAAAATTATCAAACTGCTTTGGTTTTTCAGAACCAAGCTTATCATCAAACCTGATATTGATTGATTCTTCCACAATCAATGTTTCAGTATTGTATACTCTGTAGCCTTTTGAGCGTTCAGAATATCCAAGAAGGAAACATTTTTGAGCTTTGGAATCAAACTTACCAAGATGATCTTTAGTGTTCAGAATAAAACATACACATCCAAAAGGATGGAAATATGAAATGTTGGGCTTTTTATTCTTCCACAATTCCTAGGGAGTCTTATTTAGAATAGGTCTGATAGAGATTCTATTCTGAATATAGCATGCAGTGTTTATTGCTTCTGCCCAGAAATGCTTAGCCATATTGGTTTCATTGATCATGGTTCTGGCCATTTCTTGCAGAGTCCTATTCTTTCGTTCTACAACTCCATTTTGATGTGGAGTTCTAGGACAAGAGAAATCATGGGCAATACCATTCTCTTTGAAGAATTCTTCAAAGGATCTGTTCTCAAATTCACCACCATGATCACTTCTGACCTTTATGATTTTACACTCTTTTTCAGATTGAATCTGAATGCAGAAATCAAAGAACACTGAATGAGTCTCATCCTTGTGTTTCAAGAATTTTACCCACGTCCAGCGACTATAATCATCTACGATGACTAATCCATATTTCTTTCCTCTGACAGATGCTGTTTTGACTGGGCCAAACAGATCAATGTGTAGGAGTTCTAATGGCCTTGAGGTAGAAACAACATTCTTGGACTTGAATGCAGGTTTGGAGAACTTGCCCTTCTGACATGCTTCACAAAGGGCATCTGATTTGAATTTCAGATTAGGGAGTCCTCTGACAAGATCCAGTTTGTTAATCTGAGAAATCTTTCTCAAACTAGCATGACCTAATCTTCTGTGCCAGACCCACTGCTCTTCAGAAACAGACATAAGACAAGTCACCTTCTGACTCATAAGATCTTGCAGATCCGTCTTATAAATGTTATTCTTCCTCTTGCCTGTAAATAGGATTGAGCCATCCTTCTGATTTACAGCCTTGCAGTACTTTTGATTAAAGATTATATCATAACCATTGTCACTCAATTGACTGATAGATAAGAGGTTATGTGTTAATCCTTCTACAAGAAGTACATTAGAAATGGAAGGAGAATTACCAGACTTTATAGTTCCAGAGCCAATTATCTTGCCCTTCTGATCTCCTCCAAACTTGACTTCTCCTCCAGACTTAAGCACCAGGTCTTGGAACATAGACCTTCTTCCTGTCATGTGTCGTGAGCATCCAGAGTCCAGGTACCATGACATGTTGTGCTTTGTCCTTTTTGCAGCCAAGGATATCTGCAATAGGAATAATCTTATCCTTAGGTACCCACATTTTCTTGGGTCCTTTCTTGTTAGATTTTCTCAAGTTCTGATTGAACTTGGGTTTGACATTATAAGCAATAGGAGGAACAGCATGATAATTTTTAATGTGAGTTTCATGATATTTCCTAGGTTGTATCACATGCTTTTTGGTGTGTGTTATGTGAAAACTTTGAGCATGTGAAGTGTGCCTAATATCATGGGAGTGACCATACTTGAACTGATCATACAATGGCTTGTATGTGAGTTTCATTTCATCAACAGGTTCAAGTTTGTATGGGGTTTCACCCTCATAACCAATGCCAACTCTTTTGTTTCCAGACACGGCATATATCATAGAAGCTAGCTGACTTCTGCCAATACTTCTAGATAAGAACTTCCTGAAACTTAAATCATATTCTTTCAGAATATGGTTTAGACTAGGAGTGGATTTTTCTGAATCAGAAGGAGATCCAACATTATTGGATAATTTTAAAAGTTTTTCTTTTAATTCAGAATTCTCCAACTCAAGCTTCTTTGTTTCAAATTCAAATAGCTTTTTCAGCTTTTTGTATTTGATACAAATCTGAGACTTGGATTCCAGAAGTTCAGTTAACCCGGAAACTAACTCATCTCTAGTAAGTTCAGAAAATACCTCTTCAGAATCTGATTCTGATGTAGATTCTGATCCGTCATCTTCTGTCGCCATCAGCGCACAGTTAGCCTGCTCATCTTCAGAGTCTGAATCATCTTCTGACTCATCCCAGGTTGCCATAAGACCTTTCTTCTTATGAAACTTCTTCTTGGGATTTTCCTTCTGAAGATTTGGACATTCATTCTTGTAGTGTCCAGGCTCATTGCATTCATAGCACATGACCTTCTTTTTGTCAAATCTTCTGTCATCAGAAGATTCTCCATGTTCAAATTTCTTTGAACTTCTGAAGCCTCTGAACTTCCTTTGCTTGTTCTTCCAGAGTTGGTTTACCCTTCTGGAGATCATGGATAGTTCATCTTCTTCTTCAGATTCTGATTCTTCAGGATCTTCTTCTCTAGCCTGAAAAGCGTTAGTGCATTTCTTGATATTAGATTTTAATGCAATAGACTTACCTTTCTTTTGAGGCTCATTTGCGTCCAGCTCTATTTCATGACTTCTCAAGGCACTAATCAGCTCTTCCAGAGAAACTTCATTCAGATTCTTTGCAATCTTGAATGCGGTCACCATAGGACCCCATCTTCTGGGTAAGCTTCTGATGATCTTCTTTACATGATCAGCCTTGGTGTATCCTTTGTCAAGAACTCTCAATCCAGCAGTAAGAGTTTGAAATCTTGAAAACATCTTTTCAATGTCTTCATCATCCTCCATCTTGAAGGCTTCATACTTCTGGATTAAAGCAAGAGCTTTAGTCTCCTTGACTTGAGCATTTCCTTCATGAGTCATTTTCAAGGACTCATATATATCATAGGCCGTTTCCCTGTTTGATATTTTCTCATACTCAGCATGAGAAATAGCATTCAGCAAAACAGTTCTGCATTTATGATGATTCCTGAAAAGCTTCTTTTGATCATCACTCATTTCTTGCCTTGTCAGCTTTACGCCATTGGCATTTACTGGATGTTTGTAACCATCCATCAGAAGATCCCATAGATCACCTTCTAGACCAAGAAAGTAACTTTCCAGTTTATCTTTCCAGTATTCAAAGTTTTCACCATCAAATACCGGCGGTCTAGTATAACCATTGTTACCGTTGTGTTGCTCAGCAGAGCCAGATGTAGATGTAGATTTTTCAGTTCCATCAGCCATCTTTTACTGAAGCGTTTTTCTCTTCCTGAATCTTTTCTAAACACGGTTAAGTGCTTGCACCTTAGAACCGGCGCTCTGATGCCAATTGAAGGATAGAAAAACACTTCGAAAGGGGGGGTTTGAATAAGTGTGACTTTAAAACTTGAACGATAAAAATAAAATGCACAGTTATTTTTATCCTGGTTCGTTGTTAACTAAACTACTCCAGTCCACCCCCGCAGAGATGATTTACCTCAACTGAGGATTTAATCCACTAATCGCACGGATTACAATGGTTTTCCACTTAGTCAGCAACTAAGTCTTCCAGAGTCTTCTGATCACACACTGATCACTCCAGGAACAACTGCTTAGATACCCTCTAAGACTTTCTAGAGTATACTGATCCACACGATCACTCTAGTTACAACCTGCTTAGATAACCTCTAAGACTTCCTAGAGTATTCTGATCCACACGATCACTCTAGTTACTTACAACTTAATGTAATCAATTCTAAGAGTTTACAAATGCTTCTTAAAAGCTATAATCACAAACTGTGATATTTCTCTTATCGTTTAAGCTTAATCTCACTAAAATATTACAACAGCAATGTAGTGAGCTTTGATGAAGATGAAGTTTCTGAGCTTTTATTTGAACAGAGTTTCAGCAAGTTAATATGAGTTTTTGAATCGTGGTTATTAACTTTGCTTCTCATCAGAACTTCATATTTATAGGCGTTGAGAAGATGACCGTTGAGTGCATTTAATGCTTTGCGTGTTCCGTACAGCATCGCATTTAATGTTATACGCTTTTGTCAACTACCTCGAGCCTTGTTCACGCTGTGTCTACTGACGTTGCCTTTAATAGCTTTAACGTTCCTTTTGTCAGTCAGCGTAGCCTGCCACTTGTACTTCCTTCTGATCTGATGTTTGTGAATACAACGTTTGAATATCATCAGAGTCAAACAGCTTGGTGCATAGCATCTTCTGATCTTCTGACCTTGAAGTGCTTCTGTTGCGTGATACCATCTTCTGAGCTTCAGTGCTTCTGATCTCATGTTCTTCTGATGCTTCCATAGACCCATGTTCTGATTCTGCTTCGACCATCTTCTGATGTCTTGCCAGACCATGTTCTGATGTTGCATGCTGAACCCTTTGAGACACATCTTCTGAGCGCTGAATTATGCATACTCTTTATATATTTCCTGAAAAGGAAATTGCATTGGATTAGAGTATCATATTATCTTAAGCAAAATTCATATTATTGTTATCATCAAAACTAAGATAATTGATCAGAACAAATCTTGTTCTAACAAAATCTACCTTGACTCATAATGTCAAGTGTTGACTTCTTATTTCGGTGAGACCGTTCTTTTCCTTAGCTTTTATTTTATGCACTAGGTTAGCCTCTTCATCTCCTCCCCTTCTTAGATTTTCAAAATCTTCTCCCTTTTTACAAAACCTTCTTATGTTTGCAACCTTTTCAAAAACTCTCTTTAAAAATACCTTTTTCCCTTAGTGGCCTTTTTGTTCAAAAATTTTAGACACGACTAATGGTCGAAACGAGTGGCGATACTTTACGATTTTGAAATTGATTGATAAAATGAGATATTTTCCGCGTGAGAGAGCTAGTGGCATACTCGTCGATTTTATCCGAGTTGGAGCCCTTCTTTCATTAGCGATGAAAAGAACTCATTTGTTCTCATGCTCAAGATCAATGGCTGAGTATTTCTCTCCGACGATGATAAATTGTCTATTCGTTTTTAAAACGTTTTCCCTTTTAAGCGGAACTACATTAGCTCTAACTTCTCCATTGCACCGAGGAGGTATGTAGGCACAAAGCTTAATGCTTTTTTGAGCTTATTTTAAAAAATAAAACAAACCCTTTTTAGCACACACACACGGATTTTCAAAAAGGTTCCTGTGGGATACCACATATATGAGGGGTGCTTAAAACCTTCCCCTTGTATAAGCAACACCCGTACCTAAGATATCTTCTTTTTGTTTTAAAAACCAACTTTGGGTTTTTTCATTCTTTTCCCTTTTCCTTTGGAAACAATAAAGCGCGGTGGCGATTTAAACGAAATATTGAGTCGAGTCTATCTCATGGCTTCGATCTCAGATTTTCCCCGCTACAGAAAAAATGGCGACTTCACTGGGGATCCAGTTTTAAGTGTGTTAAGCCTATTTTTGTTTATCTGTGTGTTTTATTTGTATATATTATTGTGTGTTTTGTTTGTTTTTTTTCTTTTTTTTTTCTTTTTGGTGCTCGATGGTTCCTCTGTGATGAGATAAAGTTCTAACCCGGACTTTTGTGAGTAACTTGAGATAGGAGGTGGTAAGACCAACAGTTGCATGTTAGAGGCAATCCTTAACATGAGCATCATATGGTGGAACCCTAATCAGTGGAGGCCTCATGGAAGGTAGTAGATGTTGTTACAAACTATCGTAAGAACGCAATTACTTTCAATAGTGAGTGTCCGTAGAAGCTGAATGGACTAGAACCCTTTTAACCCATCTAAGCCTTTTTAGGATGTAGCGCAGAAAAAAGTTTGAGTACCAATTTGAGCTTGTTGTCATGCGATGCTACGCTCATACGAGGTCTTTTTAGGCATATTATTGGCGCCCATGAGCAATTGCGCGTGCCGGTAGTATTCGATAGAAGATTGAAAACTCTGGGAACCTTTGTAGAACCCGTTCGGCAGGTACAAAATTCCCTAGTACATACCTTTGTGGGTGGTTCTAAACTTTGACTCCATGCTCGTGACGTCAAACCTTTGAACCCTGTTTGTGCGACCATGTGTCATCTTGATTGTGATTGATGCATAAACCATGCATCCATGCATTCATTTGATTTCCAAGGAACTCATAGGTCTTTCTTTGTAAACATCATAAGTTTCATCAAACTCAATGGATCTTGGGTGTTGATGGGGTGAAAACTCTAATCCACCAAAATGGATGATTGATCTTGATGAAAACTTGATCAAAGCTTTGATCCAATATAGGATTTACCACCTTCATGTTTTGATGTTTACAAATTAATAACTTGAATTCCTTGAAAACCAAATGAATAAAAAACAAAAAAACAGCAATTGCATCATTTGCATACATACATCCAGGTTGTCCAGAAAACTTATCCTTGTCTGTCTCCATCTTCAGAGTTGTTGTCTACTGTCAAGCTGATTCCTCCACACAAGTACGGAACTAGAGCCAACGTCAGATTGAGAATGGAATACCAAGAGCAACACAATGCAGAGGTCAGAGTGGAAATTGACGAATTGAAGTCAGGCATGACAATGCTAACTGAAATGCTTCAAGTTTTGATTGCTAGAGGAGAACCGCCTCATAAAACTGTCATTGTTGAAGTCTCAAGTGCTGATGTTGACCCTCAACCTACTCAACAACCACCTTCTACATGGCCTGAGTTTGGTTTGCCACCTGGTTACACTCCTCCCTATGAGAAGACTCCCGGTATTGGTCAGTCTTCACAACTTGTGATTGGTCAGTCTCCAAATCAAGTTTTTCATGCTCCTGTCTTCACTGAATCTCAGCCAATCATGCACACTATTGCTCAGCCTACTTATGTGAATCCTCTATTTGAATATCAAGCTGCCCGTTCCCAGAATGGAAGTCAAGGAGATGCTGGAGATATTGAAGATGTCAAAGAGCAGTATCAAATTTTAGAAAAGAGACTTAGAGCCATGGAAGGCAATGACTACTTTGGGGTTGCTGCTGAAAACATGTGTTTGGTTTCTGATGTTGTCATGCCTGCAAAGTTCAAGACTCCTGAGTTTGAGAAATATAAAGGGAACCCTTACCCAAGAAGCCATTTGACCATGTACTACCGCAAGATGGCCGCTTATACCAAGAACGAAAAACTTCTCATTCATTGCTTTCGGGATAGTTTGAGTGGAGCTTCGCTGAAATGGTATATGGGACTTGAGAGTAATCACATTCATTGCTTCCAAGATCTGACTGATGCTTTCATGAAACAATATAAGTATAATTTGGACATGGCACCTGATCGTTGACAACTGCAAAGCATGTCTCACAAAGAGAAAAAACCTTTCAAGGAGTACGCTCAACGCTGGAGAGAGCTAACTTCTCAAGTGGAGCCACCTATAGCTGAAAAGGAACTGACTGGCATGTTTATGGACACTCTCTCACCTTTCTTTTGGGAGAAGATGATTGGTAGTGCATCTTCAAACTTCACAGACTTGGTTACCATTGGCCAGAGACTTGAAGAAGGAATCAAGAATGGGAAAGTTACTCATGTTGCTGAATCTTCTGATGGATCGAAGAAACCCTATGGAAACTTCCACAAGAAGAAGGAGAATGAGACTAATGTTGTGTCAGATGACAGAAGGGGATCTCGTCGTAGACCTCAAAATGACGATCAATCTTATGTAGCCGTTGATTCTCCTGTGCAAGTTCAAGTTCCCCAACCTCAGGCTGCTAACCGGAATCATGACCGTGGTAGGACAACTTATGATTCTATTCCCATGACTTACACTGAACTATATCCTGCGTTGGTCCAGAAAGGTTTGATCACAACAATACCCATGCCTCCTCCTCGAAACCCTCCTTCAAAAGGGTTTCGGCCTGATCTTCATTGTGAGTTTCATCAGGGTGGTGCTGGCCATGATTTAGAACACTGCTATTCTTTGAAAGCCATAGTGCATGAGTTGGTGAGATCAAAGATGCCCTCTTTCAAGGATATAGGTCCTAATGTTGTCACTAATCCTTTACCAGATCAGAGTGGCTGAAGACAGGTCAAAGCCCGATTTTCCTAAAGCCAAGTGTTTCAGACGGGATAGCTCATCCTTGTTGCTGATTAGTCACTGGGCCTTTGTTTCTTTATTGTTTGCATTTCCTTTATTGTATTGTTTACTTTAAAACTTTGTTTATTCCTAAATGTTAATTTTAATCAAATGAGCATTGCATATTTTGAATTCATTCACATCCACCGTGTTTATGTTTATTCCTTCTTTTACAAAAAAAAATCTTCTATTTGCTTTCTCTATTAAACTTGTGTTTTATGCAAAGATTGGAGGGAGGATGATGACAACGAAATACCCAAGTTGTTGAACTGTATGCTTTCAAATAAAACTTTGTTGATGATGTACAAGCATTGTTTCAATTCCCAAACACTGGAGAAATAAGGAAGTTAATCCCTTGTCAACCCCTCTGAGCCTTCGAAGTTGGTGTTTCTTTCTGTACGAAAAAACCCGCATTTTAAACCTGGGGCAGAGTAGTTCTCAGTTAATTTGGCTGTGCATTCTATTTTAAGAGAATCATTCAGTACACCTTTCAACAAAGGTTTCAATCACAAGCTGTCCTCTGCATACATCAAAGAAGTGTTGGAGATGTCAATCAAAAGCCAATGATGGTTCATCAATCATTAAGCAAGGCAGTCACTATCTTTCAAAAAAAAATGTATCAAAAAAATAGAATCAAAGAAAAGCCTGCTAAGTCAAAACCAAAAATGACTTAGGCAAAAAAAAAGGGGGCATCCCGCTGACTGTAAGTTCAAAAATAAACAATTCAGGCAAAAGTTAGGGATATATACAAAGAAAAGATGAAAAAAGATAAGTCATTAAATTCCTGAACAACACAATGTTGTGACTACCAAAAGGAAGAAGTGACTGCCATCTCAAAAGTCCTCTTTGCTTATGAACTATCATCATTATCAAAGGTGCAAATCCAGAAGTCTCTTGGAACCTGAATGCATAAGCTGATGTAACTAAGTTGTAGGACCGGAGATCATCACGAAGGGGGTGGGTACAATCAAATTTTGAACCTTATATCCTTTGTTTCTGAAACGTGAACCAGGCCACGTTATAACCTTTAAAAGACCTAATTGAAGTAGGGTTTGTTTGAAACCATACTACAACAAGGTTGCGTAAGCTGACTCCCATGAGATTTGCCAATCATTTGTTTTGATATCATATCTTTGCTTTATCTTTCACTTTGAATGTCTTGACCTTTATGTTTTGACCAATGATTCCATTTGCTTTACCTCAATTACATCATTCCAAAATGATTTTGATTTCAAAAATATTCTTTGAGCATTGCATTAAAATTACCATTCTTGAATGAACATTTTATTTGCAAGTAAGCACTCATTTTTCAGAAAGTTCAAACAGTCGAGAAACTTGATCAGTTATCCTATCAGGGGCACGTTACTTCAAGATCCCGTTGTTCAGATATTCAGTTCAAGATTTGTTGATCAGAATATCATTTCAAGACTTATACTGGGGAAAGCCATCCCAACATGCATTTCAAAAACTGAAGCCATGATCAGTTCATCCCGAGTACAGTTCAGCAGAAGCCATGATCAGTTATCTTACAACAATTGGTCAATTATGGGCAATCTTCTTCAGTAATCCCCCAAGCAGTTTTATCAATCCTTCTCATAGGATCACCAGTCTGATACAGTTACCAATGTGACAAGAGACGTGTCTAAGCATCTTCTTCATAAGCAGAATTGGCAGATCTCCCGTGTTGAGGAATCAAAGTTCCTATCGTGCCTCACAAAAGAGTCTACCTCAGTTGTCACAAACAATTGCATTGCATTGATCATATATCATGCATAGAAAAATTAAACATCATGCATAGAAAGATCTAACATCATGCATCAAAACAAAATTCATACTCATTTACATTCTTCCGAGGTCTTGTTGTTATCAACATCTTACCTTGAGATCAAAGTCCAACTCACTTGGCACCTACCAAAAACAAATACTTGTTTGTCTTCTCCATCTAGATCTATTCCTAGATGTCCCTTTCTACTTTCAGCGCCATTCCTGGAAGATGTTTCTCACTTTATCTGGTGCCATTTCTAGATATCGTGATTACTTCATTCAATGCTATTCTCGGATGTTGTGATCTTCACTTTATTCACTGCTATTCTTGAATATCGTGATCCTTTTATTCAGCGCCATTCCTGAATATCATTTTCTCACTTCATTCAATGCTATTCTTGGAAGTTGTGATCTTCACTTTATTCACTGCTATTCATGAATATCGTGATCCTTTTATTCAGTGCCATTCCTGAATATCATTTTCTCACTTTATTCAATGCTATTCTCGGATGTTGTGATCTTCACTTTATTCACTGCTATTCTTGAATATCGTGATCCTTTATCTGGTGTAGCAACCTGCCCTAAAAATTTAGCTTTTAGAGTCGCCACCTATTCTGAAGGGCGAATAGGAAACCCTACGCAGTATAGAGATCAGGGTAAGATACTATATTCAGGTCGAGGGAAGGTGTTAGGCACCCTCAACCCTTTCCTATTGGCTTTGAATCTAAGGTAAAGGTTTATGGCTAAAATGTTGAGGTTTATAGGTAAGGAAGTGAATAAGGGGAAAATTGAGATTTTAGGGAAGGGGACTCGCCTTGTTGCCAAGTGCCTACGTACCTCCTTATGGTGGATCAGAGTCTACGTAGTTCGGGCTCAGGGTTGTACGCCTTAGAATTAGAATTGAAGGTGTTTGAAATTGTTTGTGCTTTGAAAAGCGTTTTTGAATTGTCTAATTGATAAGGATGAAGATCCATAGTTTGGTACCAGTAGTTTGAAAAGGTTTGAGAAGTGTTTTAGGATTTGGGCGTACAACCCTGATTTAATTTCGCACTATTAACCGCAACGATCAATAGATTCGATCGCCATAGTTAACAAATTAGTAGTTGTATCGTTACCAATTTTAATCAATTGATTTGATCATTACTAATAACGAATTAAAATATTTTTTAATGATCAATTTGTATCGTTACACCTCGTAATCGATTAATCCGATTAAAAAGAATACCGAATTAGAATAAGAAAAATAGAAAGATTAATCATCGCGACTAATAAGATAGTCGAAACCATTTAATCGAATAGAAATTAATTATATTTTAATTAAATAACATTTTAATTAATATTCATTATTGACCATAGCGATTAATTAATTTAATCGGAACGAACAACAAATTAGAATTTTTAATATAAATATTACATGTTAATTTATTTATAAAAATAAATATTATCATATAAATAAATATATTAAAAAAAGGATTAATTAAAAAACATATAATTAATTAAAATTTACTAGGTTTTTGAGGCTATGATTCAGTGTGGTTGTTATTGGAGTGTATGGTGTACCTCCTCAATCTGAAGGCGTTAGATTCGGATCATAGAAGATCAACGGTGAGGAACTGAGAGTGCATGATGATCCCAGGGGGGGCGCAACACAGTATTTGGGAATTGATCTTAACAAACAAATTGAGAAAATAGCAAGAAAATACGCATGACCTGGGGATCGAACCCAGGTCTCTTAGGTTCCAAGTACATGCTTCAACCGTCTCTGCTGAATGTTCAAACTGTAAGACTAGCGCAATAAAAATAATAAATATATAAAACAAACCTGAATCAATTGCATAATCAAACTCAGACAGTGGTGGGCCCTTGATGCTTCATGCGCAGCCAATAGGAATGGAGAAGCGTGCGTGGACTCGTTGACTCGCGAATCAGATGGAGAGAGAAACCTGTTTGCTTTGACCCTCCAATCAAACCGCCTGGACGCGCCACGCAAGCAACGACCTCCCCTGCAAATATCTCCCGCCGCCGGAACAGTGAAGGAGTCACCTTCTCCGGCCACACGAACCATGCGCCTTGACGGAAACGGGCCTTGCGCAAAGGGAAACAACCCAGATCGGGTAAACCACGTGCTGCGAGTTCGGCGGTGATGTTATTTTTGCCGTACGATGCCTGCAAGTATGAGAACGCAAGTGTTGCAATTCGGAGCTTCAACAATGGCGTTTTGCTATTCTTGCGCCAAAGCTCGCGATTTATACGTTAAACCTGCTCTAATGTCACATATTAAGAGTAATATACGAATGAAATTAAACCATGACACCTGGTTTTAGAAATCCAAGAATGGAAAAGAGAGGCAAAACGGAGATGATGAATGGGGAGGTTCCGGCCCCTTACAGACTTGCATAGGGATTGGGATCGACTCCTGGTCCTCTCAGAGACGTGATGCAAGGCTTATAATCCTCTGAAACTAGCCATAGGCGAAAAGTCTTTATTGCCCTAGTTCTCCTTGATATTTGCAAGCTTTGAAAAACCCTATTTATTTGTCCCTCCCCCTCTTAGTAAACCCTTTAGAATATATATGTGGATAAAATTAGGTCAAACATGGGCTTGGATTCTTTATTTTTTATCCCTTGGAATTTTGCATGAATATGCATGAGTTTTCTTTCTTTTAATTTGGCTAAAACCCTCCCCTTTACCCATGAACGAAAATTGGTCCTCTTTATGGTGTTTTTTGAACCTTTGTATGATTAAAAGAAAGTCCATATGATTTAATCCATTTCTTTTGAGATTTTTCTAAGTTTATTTCATATTTAAATGAATAAAAATCCAAATAAATAGTAAATAACAATATGAAAAGGTGGGTATGGATTTAGAGGTCTCATACAAAGTCATGACCATGCTTGAAGTGAAAATCTTAGACCCATTAGTCAAGAAATTCAAAATTCTTCATTTAGGGTTTTACATATTTCTCGAAAATCGACCAACTTGTGCGCATTGTATCTCCCTCATTTTTAATCATATGGAGGCGTTCTTATACTTTTTAGGAAGCTCAAAGAGTCCTATAAATGACCTTTTTGGTTTCATCTAAATTGAAGCTTCCATGCTCGAGTTATGGGCTTTGACCTAAAAGGTGTTTTTGTTGACCTTTTGGAGGGACCTGTAATCTCTTTGACCATATCTCCCAAATGGTGAATTTCTTGAACTTGGGCCCAACATCAAAGTTGTAGAGGATGAAATTTCCTTGAGAATAGGCTTTGAGTGTGGAATTTCTGATACTCCATGTAGAAGTTATGGCCAGTCAAAGTTGAGTTGACTTTTCCTATGAAAAACCCTAATTTGAACCTTTGCATTTGTTCATCTCTGAGTTTTTATTAATGGATCATGATCAACCTTTGATCAAATGATGGATATGGCCTCACATACTTGATTTTGACCAAAAGTCTTGAAGTTTGACTGTATTTTGACTATAGTTGACTTTTGGGTCAACACAGTCGATTATTGGTCATCTGAGCCATTGAGCAGGAAATCCTTGGGATTGAAGCTTGATAATTGACATGGAGACACTTTGATACATGTGAGATACCCTGAGATCCATTTGAGGCCTTAGAAATTCAAAATCCTTTGATAAAGTGCAAACCCTAGCTTTGAGAGACCCTCGATTAGGAGAGTGTTGTTTTGAACAGTCCCTTGAACTTTGAGCCATTGAAGATGCATAGAGGAGGGCAAAATTTGAGGTATGACAGCTGCCCCTGTTCAATCTTCTTAAACCTGAAGAGTCGGATAGGCACGTCTGCCTATCGTGATCTAAAGGTAGAAGATGATTGAACACTGAGAATGCCCCGAAATTTGCATTTGTCGAGAAGAAGTTTTTGTGGGAGATGGGCTTATAGATGCCACCCGAGGTAAAGACCACCTTTCAGTACGTGAAGCAAATGTTTTTTTTTTGGAACCAGGTGCTTTGATTGTAGCACGACCTAAAAAGGCAACCTGAAATTTATGCAATGTCGTAATGCATGTGATGTATGATGCAATGAGCTTCTCAAAATAAATGAGAGTGATGTATGTATATGCACTATGCATGAATGAGGTATGTTAATTGAATGATGCATGATTGTTAGTTGTGTTAGTTGAAGTATGTTAGAAGCTTTGGAAAAGAAAAATAAAACCTTGTTTGTTGTTGATGAAATTTTGAAGAAGATCACTGCCGAGGGACTAACGTGATAAACCCAATTGAAGAACTATTTGAGAAATAGGGAAAATAAATCCCTATTTGCAAGGAGACATAGCTTTATATCACTGTCAGGGGACTAACGTGATATTACATAACTTATTGCTGCTCGGGGACTAACGTAATAAGTGATGATTTTGAATTGAAACTGAAATTGAAATGAGTCTCGGTTACTAACGTACCAAAGAACTCGGTGCCATATCACTATCGTGATAAGACGTAACGCAAAAGTCACTGACGTACCAAAGAACTTGGTGCCATATCACTGACGTGATAAGACGTAACGCGGTGGTTACGATTTGGATTGAAGTGGAAGGTGCCATTATCACTGCCAAGGGACTAACATGATAAGACGTAACGCGAGGGTTACGATTTGGTTTGAAATTGCCATTATCACTGCCGTGATAAGACGTAACGCGAGGGTCACGATTTAGTTTGAAATTTCCATTATCACTGCCGTGATAAGACGTAACGCGAGGGTTACGATTTAGTTTGAAATTGCCATTATCACTGCCGTGATAAGACGTAACGCGAGGGTTACGATTTAGTTTGAAATTGCCATTATCACTGCCGTGATAAGACGTAACGCGAAGGTTACGATTTAGTTTGAAATTGCCATTATCACTGCCGTGATAAGACGTAACGCGAGGGTTACGATTTAGTTTGAAATTGCCATTATCACTGTCGTGATAAGACGTAACGCGAAGGTTACGATTTAGTTTGAAATTGCCATTATCACTGCCGTGATAAGACATAACGCGAGGGTTACGATTTAGTTTGAAATTGCCATTATCACTGCCGTGATAAGACGTAACGCGAAGGTTACGATTTAGTTTGAAATTGCCATTATCACTGCCGTGATAAGACGTAACGCGAAGGTTACGATTTAGTTTGAAATTGCCATTATCACTGCCGTGATAAGACGTAACGCGAGGGTTACGATTTAGTTTGAAATTGCCATTATCACTGCCGTGATAATACGTAACGCGAAGGTTACGATTTGGATTGAAATTGAAATTGAACATAGAGTTTGAAATAGGACTGAGATATGATTGGAATAGGATTTGGAAAATAGGAGTTGGGAAATTAGTTTGGAGTTGGAATGGGATTTGAAATTTGGATTTTGAGGTAACGGGCAGTCGGGAACTGGCTACTAGGTGGGAACTGGACTTTGTAAGGATTTGGATTTGCAAATGAAAATTGGGCCTTTATAGTACATGAATGTACCAGATGATATGCATGGTTGGATGTTGGAGTGAAGCGACATGATTAATGATTTATGATGACTTGGATGTTTTGATATATGGGATAATGCTTATGCTCATGCTTATGTTGATTGATGTAATGAGTGGAACGAAATAATGTCTTCTATAAGACTTCCTGAAAAAAGTTTTCCGGAATGGATACGAACATTTGTCTTGAAGGTCTACCTAAAGAGGTTCTTGGAAAGGATCATGGATGTCTTAGAAAATACTAATTAGGAAGGTTCGTAGAATGTCTTAGAGAAGACTACCTGAAGAGATTCCTGAAAAGGATGCCAAATTGTTTTGAAAAAAAAATACCTGTAAAGGTACTTAGAACAAGAATGTCTCGAAGAAGACTACCTGAAAAGGTGCTTAGAAGAAGATTGTCTTGTAGAAGACTACTTGAAAAGATGCTTAGAAGAAGATTGTCTTGAAGAAGACTACCTGAGAAGGTGCTTAGAAGAAGATTGGCTTAAAGAAGACCACCTCAAAAGGTACTTAGAAAAGGAATGTATTGAAGAAAACTACCTAAAAAGGTATTTATAAAAAGAATGTCTTGGAGAAGACTACCCTAAAAAAGGTTCTTGGAAGTGATGATGATTATCTTAAAGAAGACTACCTAAAAAGTTTCCTAGAAAGGGTGATGAACGCCTTAGAAAAGACTACTTGAAAAGGTTCCTGGAAAGGATCGTAGGATTTGTCTTAAAGAAGACTGTCTTAATGCATGATTTAGATGTATTTGCATGATGCTTCAATGATAGGTTGTTGATAACCGAAGCGTATACGAAATGTTGTGAGGTTGTTGGATGCTAGCGCGATTTCCCACTACCTGCTTTTGAACTTTGACGATCGTAGTTAGGAGAAAGATTGATTCGAAGTTGTAAAGTGTGAAGACGCCTTTTCCTTTTATTTTGCGTCTTATGGATTTGATATCCATTACCCCAGTATTTTTGTGGAAAATAGGATGCTTATGAGGGAAGTGCCCCAGGAAATAGCCTTGTCATATGCTTCGACGTTTAGATTGAAGGGTGTGCCCCTGACTTGCCAGATATGGAGGGTTATCCATGGTTTTCTATCCGTTTTAAATTTATCCCATGCTTGACATGCCCCTGATTGAGATTGCTTCGAGATGTGACCCAAGTCAATTGAACCTTAGGAAGAATGCCCCTAGTTAATAGGATGTTTGATTGTATGCCCCTGTTTAGGAAAACCCTCTGGACGTGGTTTCCCCTTCAAGAGTCTTTATCAGAAATGATCGCCTTTGTGCTAAGTGTATATTCGTGGATGGCGTTGTACCCTTTGAGAAGTAACTCTAATGTGATGCACATGCAAGTTTTGAAATTGAAGGAGTGGATGATTAGAAATGAATGCTTGAAGAAGCGCAATGGTTAGAAGTAGTTTTAACAAACTTTAGGAGTCAGTATAACAAATCCTACTTAATATGCTTTCGTAGTTGACCTTGCCTGAATTAGGACTTTTGAATGTTGTAACTTGGCTTGGTTCATGGTTTAAGAAACAATGGATATAAGGCTCAGAATTTATATACCCACCCATTTCTCCTTGATGTTCTCCAAGTCCTAAAAATTCGCCTAATCCAATGGACGTGCTTTGTTTGTAAGAGAATCGTTTCAGTTTTAATGTTGAGCAGAAGCCTTAGTAGGGATCCAAGCACCGATGAAAAATGTTGTAAAGACCCAAGCATTGATGTGAATCTTTGATGGTTTAGCAGTCACAAGACTATCCTTTGTATTTCGCTTTTATCCCTTATTTTTGCATGAATCAATTCCTTTGAATGTGATCCATCGGGATGCCCTAATTTTGCCTAAGTCATTTTCCTAAGATTTTTCATTTTGACTTAGCGGGCGTTTTTCTTTTGAATGCTCTTTTGATATTTGATCCTTGTATGTTGAATATTAAATATTGTGACTGCCATGTTTGTTTTTGATTTGTAAGCTTCGAATTTGATACTTCCTCGATCTTGAATGATGTATTGAGGAAGAAGATGTTGTGAATGTTATCTCCATTGCTTCCTCAATCTTGGATGAATGCGAGGAAGAAGATGTACTTGAACCTTTGCTTTGCTCGAACCTTGTGCTTGAAATGATTGATTCTCTTGACAACCAAAATACACCGTTGAATTAGTCGAAATCTACCCTGCCCCTGGTTAAAATCAAGGTTTAATTGAAAAAGTAGAAACAAACTCCAACTCCTGGCTCGAGGGGGGTAACGAGGGATTAACATCCTTATTTCTCCACTGTTTGGGGATTGAAACGATGCCTGTACATCCTCGGCTTGGTCTTACCTTGAAAGCATATGTTTAGTTGGACTTAGTTATTTGTGTTCGTCATTCTCCCTCAAGTTTGTTAATGATTTGAAAGATAATTTGAAATGGAAAGTCGTAGTAATGCAAGAGCGGAGCGAAAGAATTGATTTCAAAACATGCATGATCATTTTATTGAATTACTATTCGACAGGTACAACATTATACATCAAATAACACTTTGTGATCGTAGAAATTACAACTTGAAATGGTAAAACCTATTAATCCTAAGGGCAATCTCCTTTGTGAATCCGTCGACTTTGTTTTACTCCTTAGTCCATTGACTTGTAGAAGTGAAGGGTAATCTCGAATTCTCCTTGGGCATGTCAAACCTGTTGGGAATAAATCATTAGCGGTGGGTTTTCGTCGTATCGGAACTTCATGAGTTTCCTTTGACTGGACCTCTTTTGATTTTCATCAGGATAGTATCACACCATTCGTAACCTCCAGAGTTTGTAGATTGATAGAGAGAACGCCTATGACCCTTTTGCCCCTTGGCGTGGAGTTAACACACGTCACCTTTCTCCATCGTATTTATGCATCTTTGTTTTAGGATTTTGCCCCAGTTGGACTAATCCTTGCCTCCAGGTTATCGTAGAGCATCCTTGTAAGTTTGATATGTTCTAAGATGAACCCCTTTATGACTAGATACATCTTGAGTGTATCTATGAGGGAACTCTTTGTTGAACTCATCCTTGCTCGATGACAACCTTTATTGTTTTTATAATCCTGTTATGACAAGGCATGGACATGCGGCTGGCATGGCGAAAGGCATCCCTTTTTTACTTAGTAAGACTAAGATCCTTCTCAATAATTTATCCTCCTTTCTCCATAGTCTATGATCCTTTTCTTTGGGAATTTTGGGAAACCGGCTAGCGTGGTAAGTATGGATGCGGGTGAAGATGGAAATGCAAATGTGTATGTATGACTGCATGAAAATGCAAATGCATGCGTATGCAAAAGACTCTTTTATTTTTTTTGTATATTATGAATCCTTATATGTAATGCAATGCGGACATGCAACAAATATAATCCTAAGGATAACCTATGCGGATTTAGGGATGACATTAGACTCTAATGAAACATTTGCGAGCTAGATACTATGACACGTTAATGGGAATAGATTAGGAAGTGCGTGGGAAGTAGCAGCTGGTGACCGTTCAAGACGGTCACCAAGTCTCATGACCTTCGAGAGGTCGTTCGGCGTGTACTTACGAAACTGTCCCTCGTGGGAAGGCTCTCTATGTGGAACGCATCCTATCTAAGGACGATATCGGGTGAAGAGAAATCCCTACAGGCTTGGGATGAAAAATGTATAAACGGAAATCCAAACCCTACTAGTTAGGGGTATACGGGGATAAGCACGGGATGACCGTTCTAGACAGTCACTAGATCTCATGGCCATCGAGAGTCCAATCGACATGCGTTAATGAAGATGTCCTTCGTGGGAAGGACACGTGGTTGTAAAAATACAAAGATGTAAAAGGAAAATCCCTACATGCTAGGGAGTGCGTAGGAGTAAGCACGGGGTGACCGTTCGAGACAGTCACTAGATCTCATGGCCATCGAGAGGCCAATCGACGTATGCTAACAAAGGTGTCCTTCGTACGAAGGACACGATTTTAAGAATAGGATCCCTATAGGCTAGGGAATACGTAGGGGTACCTGCAAAATTGAAACGCATAGATACTCGAAGTATATAAATTGCAAACAAATAATAAGCACATAAGCACAAAAGTCCTAGGTTCATAGGTCCGACGTAGCGGCTCTTGGGAGCCAACCTTTTTATAGGGGGTTCTAGAAGGTCTCATGGGGTCGTTCGTAGCCTCCGAGACTTTTTGTCTCTTCGGATTTTAGAACAACTCATTTTATCCATGAGGTTCGAATTTTTGGGGTAGGTTCTCGGAGAGATCAGCCAAGTATCCAGTCCTGCCCTCAACAAAGTCAAGCCTCGTTTTGGACATTTCCGAATACTCAACCCACTCCGAGTGGAGTTATCAATGAGATTCGTAGGAGATTCGTACTCCCCTATTGATCTCAAAGTTAACTCCCACACTTAGGGTTTAACACAACATAAAAACAGCAATGCATATAATAATTAAACAATTTTAAGGCAAATAAATAAACATTTTAAAAAACAAAAACAAATAAATAAATAAAAAAAATAAATTAATATTTATTAAAAGATGAACCTCCCCCAAACCCTAGAAATGGCAAGTTTGCCAAACCCTAAAAAAAACTTGCCAAACCTAAACCTTGCCAAAACCTATAGGAGCATAGTATTACTATTAAGTTAGTCCCCAGCAGAGTCGCCAGCTGTAGCAACCTGCCCTAAAAATTTAGCTTTTAGAGTCACCACCTATTCTGAAGGGCGAATAGGAAACCCTACGCAGTATAGAGATCAGGGTAAGATACTATATTCAGGTCGAGGGAAGGTGTTAGGCACCCTCAACCCTTTCCTATTGGCTTTGAATCTAAGGTAAAGGTTTATGGCTAAAATGTTGAGGTTTATAGGTAAGGAAGTGAATAAGGGGAAAATTGAGATTTTAGGGAAGGGGACTCGCCTTGTTGCCAAGTGCCTACGTACCTCCTTATGGAGGATCAGAGTCTACGTAGTTCGGGCTCAGGGTTGTACGCCTTAGAATTAGAATTGAAGGTGTTTGAAATTGTTTGTGCTTTGAAAAGCGTTTTTGAATTGTCTAATTGATAAGGATGAAGATCCATAGTTTGGTACCAGTAGTTTGAAAAGGTTTGAGAAGTGTTTTAGGATTTGGGCGTACAACCCTGATTTAATTTCGCACTATTAACCGCAACGATCAATAGATTCGATCGCCATAGTTAACAGATTAGTAGTTGTATCGTTACCAATTTTAATCAATTGATTTGATTATTACTAATAACGAATTAAAATATTTTTTAATGATCAATTTGTATCGTTACACCTCGTAATCGATTAATCCGATTAAAAAGAATACCGAATTAGAATAAGAAAAATAGAAAGATTAATCATCGCGACTAATAAGATAGTCGAAACCATTTAATCGAATAGAAATTAATTATATTTTAATTAAATAACATTTTAATTAATATTCATTATTGACCATAGCGATTAATTAATTTAATCGGAACGAACAACAAATTAGAATTTTTAATATAAATATTACATGTTAATTTATTTATAAAAATAAATATTATCATATAAATAAATATATTAAAAAAAGGATTAATTAAAAAACATATAATTAATTAAAATTTACTAGGTTTTTGAGGCTATGATTCAGTGTGGCTGTTATTGGAGTGTATGGTGTACCTCCTCAATCTGAAGGCGTTAGATTCGGATCATAGAAGATCAACGGTGAGGAACCGAGAGTGCATGATGATCCCAGGGGGGGCGCAACACAGTATTTGGGAATTGATCTTAACAAACAAATTGAGAAAATAGCAAGAAAATACGCATGACCTGGGGATCGAACCCAGGTCTCTTAGGTTCCAAGTACATGCTTCAACCGTCTCTGCTGAATGTTCAAGCTGTAAGACTAGCGCAATAAAAATAATAAATATATAAAACAAACCTGAATCAATTGCATAATCAAACTCAGACAGTGGTGGGCCCTTGATGCTTCATGCGCAGCCAATAGGAATGGAGAAGCGTGCGTGGACTCGTTGACTCGCGAATCAGATGGAGAGAGAAACCTGTTTGCTTTGACCCTCCAATCAAACCGCCTGGACGCGCCACGCAAGCAACGACCTCCCCTGCAAATATCTCCCGCCGCCGGAACAGTGAAGGAGTCACCTTCTCCGGCCACACGAACCACGCGCCTTGACGGAAACAGGCCTTGCGCGAAGGGAAAACAACCCAGATCGGGTAAACCACGTGCTGCGAGTTCGGTGGTGATGTTATTTTTGCCGTACGATGCCTGCAAGTATGAGAACGCAAGTGTTGCAATTCGGAGCTTCAACAATGGCGTTTTGCTATTCTTGCGCCAAAGCTCGCGATTTATACGTTAAACCTGCTCTAATGTCACATATTAAGAGTAATATACGAATGAAATTAAACCATGACACCTGGTTTTAGAAATCCAAGAATGGCAAAGAGAGGCAAAACGGAGATGATGAATGGGGAGGTTCCGGCCGCTTACAAACTTGCATAGGGATTGGGATCGACTCCTGGTCCTCTCAGAGACGTGATGCAAGGCTTATAATCCTCTGAAACTAGCCATAGGCGAAAAATCTTTATTGCCCTAGTTCTCCTTGATATTTGCAAGCTTTGAAAAACCCTATTTATTTGTCCCTCCCCCTCTTAGTAAACCCTTTAGAATATATATGTGGATAAAATTAGGTCAAACATGGGCTTGGATTCTTTATTTTTTATCCCTTGGAATTTTGCATGAATATGCATGAGTTTTCTTTCTTTTAATTTGGCTAAAACCCTCCCCTTTACCCATGAACGAAAATTGGTCCTCTTTATGGTGTTTTTTGAACCTTTGTATGATTAAAAGAAAGTCCATATGATTTAATCCATTTCTTTTGAGATTTTTCTAAGTTTATTTCATATTTAAATGAATAAAAATCCAAATAAATAGTAAATAACAATATAAAAAGGTGGGTATGGATTTAGAGGTCTCATACAAAGTCATGACCATGCTTGAAGTGAAAATCTTAGACCCATTAGTCAAGAAATTCAAAATTCTTCATTTAGGGTTTTACATGTTTCTCGAAAATCGACCAACTTGTGCGCATTGTATCTCCCTCATTTTTAATCATATGGAGGCATTCTTATACTTTTTAGGAAGCTCAAAGAGTCCTATAAATGACCTTTTTGGTTTCATCTCAATTGAAGCTTCCATGCTTGAGTTATGGGCTTTGACCTAAAAGGTGTTTTTGTTGACCTTTTGGAGGGACCTGTAATATCTTTGACCATATCTCCCAAATGGTGAATTTCTTGATCTTGGGCCCAACATCAAAGTTGTAGAGGATGAAATTTCCTTGAGAATAGGCTTTGAGTGAGGAATTTCTGATACTCCATGTAGAAGTTATGGCCAGTCAAAGTTGAGTTGACTTTTCCTATGAAAAACCCTAATTTGAACCTTTGCATTTGTTCATCTCTGAGTTTTTATTAATGGATCATGATCAACCTTTGATCAAATGATGGATATGGCCTCACATACTTGATTTTGACCAAAAGTCTTGAAGTTTGACTGTATTTTGACTATAGTTGACTTTTGGGTCAACACAGTCGATTATTGGTCATCTGAGCCATTGAGCAGGAAATCCTTGGGATTGAAGCTTGATAATTGACATGGAGACACTTTGATACATGTGAGATACCCTGAGATCCATTTGAGGCCTTAGAAATTCAAAATCATTTGATAAAGTGCAAACCCTAGCTTTGAGAGACCCTCGATTAGGAGAGTGTTGTTTTGAACAGTCCCTTGAACTTTGAGCAATTGAAGATGCATAGAGGAGGGCAAAATTTGAGGTATGACATCTGGTGCCATTCCTGGATATCATTTTCTCACTTCATTCAATGCTATTCTTGGATGTCGTGATCTTCACTTTATTCACTGCTATTCTTGAATATCGTGATCCTTTCTATCCAGTGCCATTCTTGGATGTCCTTTCCGAATTCAGTCATGTTTTACTCTTGGGAGCTTATGTTTACTGTCTCTTTCTCCCGTGAAGTCCAGTTTTAACACATACCTTTTACCCCAGTGGAATCCTTTCTTATCACCCCAGTGGTGTTATATTTCCCTCAATTTCATAATCATACTTGATGCATCCATTAGCATCACATCATACCTTAGGTTCAAAAATTGTGTGTTTTATATTTAAGTCTCTTCAATTACGTCGAGATGAGGATTTTAACCCTCACATCTCCGGATAGAAGAAACTTAAATAGGGGCATCTGTCATACCCCAATTTTTGACCCTAAGATCACACATCATTTGCATATCAATCATCAATCAAGAAGTTTCGACTTAGAACTCTACTTGTGATGTTGTGCTCACTTCATCTGTAAGAGGAATCATCAAACGCCAATGTTTTTCTTGTATATGTTGTTTTACTAACCAAAATACCAAACATATTGCCTTGTACTTTTGTATGTTTGTGTTTTGTAGGTACCAAGTCAAAGTATCCACCAAAAAGGGCATTTTTCAACAATTTCATTGTGCAAATTGTTTTGCATAAGGTGTAAATCAATTTACACAACTTTTTCTGCACAAGATTTGCTTCTGCCATCAGTGCAAATCGATTTGCATAAGACAGCAATCGATTTGCATAACTGTTTTTTCCCCAGATTTTGCCTTTTTCAGCAATGTAAATAGATTTGCATAAAGTGTAAATCGATTGCACCAGTGCGAATTTGGAAAAATGAAGGCAAATTTCATCTTTTGGAAGTGTTGACATCATTTGCAAGCATGGGAAGCATGACTTAGCTCTTTTAATTGATTGCCTACATCATTTGATCATAAACCCTCACGTGATTGCATCAAGACCATTGGATCTCTTTTTTGGCTCCAAAACCATTTCCCAAGCCTAATTCTATTTTCCAATCCTAACTCCAAACCACAAAAATTCCCAATCCTAAGTGCTATAAATTGAGGCATTCCCCTCTTCATTTTTCAAGCTTTGATATCCAAGAAAACTCTTGCTCTTTCTCTCCTCACCTCTTCCAAACCCCTCACTCAAAGCTCTCTTCTTCTTCCATAAAAATTAGTGAGTCACATCTTGAACCTCACTAATTTAGAGCTAAACCTACATCTAAACATCACTCTCTTCATCAATTGTGAGAGATCAAGGCTTGTGGTTGTGTGTTCTTGAAGAAGATTTAAAGTTTGTGAAAGATTTGGTAAAATTCTAGATCCTTTCCATAATCCAAGATGTGATCCATTGTTGTTTATGTTTGATGCACCTTTGGTGCTACATTGCTGAGTTTTGCTTGCTTACTTGATATATTTTCGTGCACAAATTGATCTAAGATCACATGGTGTTTGGTTTTATGTTCAAACAAGTTTTCTTCTCTTAATTTGCTGTTTTTTTTTTTGAAAAACTGTGTTGTGTAAATCGATTTACATAACTGAAAAACTGCGCAGATTTGACACACAGAGTTATGCAAATCGATTTACACTCTGTGCAATTCGATTTACATCTGAGCAGAATGTGTTTTTTTTGCCTTTTTTAACTTGTTTTTGGTTCTAACTCATCTTCTACTCCATTCTTTTGATATTTTATTTGAATCACAAGTTAGAGGCCTAATTTCTCTCTAATTTCAATGGACTTAGGGCGTCGATAGGATGAGAATCCAAATTCGCAAAATTAAGTGATTGAAATTATGGATGAAAGGAGCTTTTGAATGTGGTTCCATCTTTTACTTCTTTTTATTTTGATCGATGAAAGTCTTAATGCCTTGAGAATTCCTATGGATTCTTGGTAAAGACTAGATCACTCCTTATTTTTCTTTTCGTGCGGTATTGCTTTCGGAGAGTGATCTACATATCGCTTCTCTCGCATGCATTAGCACATAAAGTTTTGACCGACCTCGTTGTAGGGTGATTTCTACATAAATCACTTGGCGATCTACTTAACATAGCGCAATATTTTGTGTCCCGAATAAAAAAGATCAAATATGGAAGAGAATTATATGCGGTTGATTTAAGACTTATGGAGATTTATCGTGTAGTTGCTATGATTTTATCAAGCTTCTGATAAATGTCCATTGAATTTAAATCCGAGAACATCCTTCACTCACCATCGATCTTTCTTACTAACTTTGATAACATACTTGACAAGTTTCAAGACGGTTATCTTTAACATCTAACAATTGACTTTAATTTCCGCAATTTATTATATTGCTCTTTATATTTTTCTTTATGCTTTACTTTATCATTTCATCATATTTACATTCCGCCATTTTCTCTTTGTCCATTTGGACGTATTGTTTATGTTTCCGCTATTTTCTTTTTGTCCACTTGGACCATACATTTACTTTTATGCTAAAACACTAATAATCAACAAAAATCTAAAAAACACATAAGGCTCTCTTTCGGATTATTGGTTACTATCCTGAGCATTTTGGAGATTCACACTTATGGACTCAGTGCCTCTGGACCCTTATTCTGTTATTACTCCGTGATTGTTCTGTCTGTCTGGAATTGGATTGTTGTCTGTTTGTGTATGCAGGTATTTCCTTAAAAGTCCTTGATGGTTAATTCCAAGGCATTGAGATAAGGATTTTACCCGAAAACAGCCGTTACTTTGCCCGATTTTCGTCAGAATTTTAATGTGCTTAAATGCAAAGTGGTGCTAAAGACAATAAGTTCATCTGGATCCCAAGTGATAATGTGTTGGTTTAGTGTTGATATTCCAAAGGATGAGAAATCTACCTTGACTCATAATGTCAAGTGTTGACTTCTTATTTCGGTTAGACCGTTCTTTTCCTTAGCTTTTATTTTATGCACTAGGTTAGCCTCTTCATCTCCTCCCCTTCTTAGATTTTCAAAATCTTCTCCCTTTTTACAAAACCTTCTTATGTTTGCAACCTTTTCAAAAACTCTCTTTAAAAATACCTTTTTCCCTTAGTGGCCTTTTTCTTCAAAAAGTTTAGACACGACTAATGGTCGAAACGAGTGGCGATACCCCACGATTTTGAAATTGATTGATAAAATGAGATATTTTCCGCGTGAGAGAGCTAGTGGCATACTCGTCGATTTTATCCGAGTTGGAGCCCTTCTTTCTTTAGCGATGCAAGGAACTCATTTGTTCTCATGCTCAAGATCAATGGCTGAGTATTTCTCTCCGACGATGATAACTTTTCTATTCGTTTTTAAAACGTTTTCCCTTTTAAGAGGAACTACATTAGCTCTGACTTCTCCATTGCACCGAGGAGGTATGTAGGCACAAAGCTTAATGCTTTGCCGAGCTTATTTTAAAAAATAAAACAAACCCTTTTTAGCACACACACACGGATTTTCAAAAAGGTTCCTGTGGGATACCACAGATATGAAGGGTGCTTAAAACCTTCCCCTTGTATAAGCAACACCCGTACCTAAGATCTCTTCTTTTTGTTTTAAAAACAAACTTTGGGTTTTTTCGTTCTTTTCCCTTTTCCTTTGGAAACAATAAAGCGCGATGGCGATTTAAACGAAATATTGAGTCGAGTCAATCTCATGGCTTCGATCTCAGATTTTCCCCGCTACAGGGTTTTATATAGAATTAACAATCACTCCCCGTTTGAATAAATTCTCCATAGAATGAAGTCTATCTTGTAGAAGTTGGCAAGAAAAGACCATAAACTTAAAAGGGTCCCAACTAACTCACGTTAGGGGAGTGTCGAACTTCAACCAAATTAGAGCTCAAAGAAGGGATAAGGAGGTATAACTGAAGACAATAATCAAAATCAATAGAGAAAAACCATTTATTTTATGATTCCACTTCCAATTATCTCTATCTAGTGTGAGAAGAGCTATGAAGCACATAGAAAAGATTATCAACCACAACAGAGAAAAAAAAAGTTCTTTTCCACCTAAGGTCCCAAACAAATTTATAATCTTTCTTATAGTCAACCCACCCACCAACCTACTATGTTGAATAGAAATAAAGTAAAGACCATAACACTTGTTCTCAAAGGACATAGATCCTACTAAAGAATCCTTTCAAAAAGAAGTCTAAAGGTTCCATCCGACTTTCATGAAAATATCCTCAACAAACTAATCTATAATATAAGAAAATAACATGTTCTAGAAAATACTCAATTTCCTTTTTGTTATCTTAATCTAAATTAATATTTTAGGGGCAAAAAATGTCTTTTGTTGACTTTTTCCAACTCATTTTTCACTTTTTCACTTTCTAACTCACTTTTCACATTTCACTTTTCACTTTTTCACTTTTAACTTTTCACTTTTTATTACTTTATTATTATTATTTATAATAAATTATTAATTAAAATATTTCAATAAATTATTTTTTAATAAAAAAACTTATTATGATCATTTTAAATGATTATCAATTTACATTTAAAATAGTATTTAATTTTTAAAAATTAACTTTAATAACTAAATATTAATAACGAAGAAATATAATTTGAAATAATTTTTATTTTAAGATAAAATACTTTTAAAGAAAATTATAATAATTTTAGTTAAAAAAATATTTCAATTAAAATGAATTTAAAAATATACTTGAAAATGTGTGTTATTGGATAAAATACAAAAGTGTGTGTCAGTTATCATTAACTTTAATTTATATGATTCAAAATATTATTATATTAATATATGTCATTAATGATCTAAATATTATTATATATGAAAAATGATATTTATGATCCAAAAAAAAAAATTATTCAAAAAATGTATACAACTATACGGAAAAAAAACTATTATTGATCTAAATATTTCTATATATGAAAATTTACAATTGATTCAGATATTTTGTAAATGATACCTAAACATAAATAATATTTATATACGAGAAAATTCTATTAATGATATAAATATTTTTATATATGAAAAATTGTGTTTATGATCCAAAAAAATTGTATTCAAAAAAGGTATATGAGAAAAGTACTATTATTGATCTAAATATTTTTATATACGAAAATTTACAATTCTTTAAGATATTTTTGTAAATGATACCTAAACATAAATAATATTTGTATATGGAAAAAATCTATTAATGATCTAAATATTTTTATATATGAAAAATTGTATTTGTGACCCAAAATTTTTTGATTAAATAATGGTATACGGGAAAAAATCTATTATTAATTTAAATATTTTTATATACGAAAATTTACTATTGATCCATATATTTTTCTAAATGATACTTAAACGTAAATAATATTTGTATACGGAAAAAAAGTTTTATTATTGATCTAAATAATTTTATATTCAAAAAATGCTATTTATGATCCAAAAATTTTGATTCAAATTTTGATTTTAATTTAAAATAAATATATATTTAAACAAATGAGCGTACTAAACCAGAACCCGTGCGTATGCACGGGTTTGTTACTAGTTTGAGAGGTAAGATACACATGGGTTCAGGGGCGGATCTATGTTGTGGGATTTGGGGGCTCTTGCCCCCACAAGCATAATAACCATGAATACTAAATTATGTATATTAATTTAGTGTTTAATTAATGATTTTGTCAATTTCAAAATAAAAACTTGCTCCTACTAATTAAAACAACACAATCTGCTACTTATATGTTTTAATTATACTTTACCTAAGGTTATTTTAAAAAAAAAGTCTTTTAGTATGAGTTTTAAAACAAATACATTAGATTATCTATTTTATATTATTTTTATAAATATAGTTGAAAAGGTTAGGTGTCAAATATTTTATTAATTTTATATTGTTTAATAACTCATAAGTTTAAAAAAAATATTTATGAACTTTTTATTGAATGGAAAAATTGATTAACATTGTAGTTAACATTATTAAAAAATATATTATTGAAATTTTATTAAAAAAATTCTATTAACATCATAAATAATAATAAAATATTCTGCTATTATCCTAAAATTAAGAATATCCGAATATTTTTTTTTCAAAAAATTCCATTATCAATTAAGAGAGTGAAAGTTTCTTCAATAAAAAGTACAATGGATTTCAATTTTTAACTTTGTTTATTTTAACAAAATCTGTGATTAATTGAATTACAAATATAAAAATAAATTCATAGGAAAGAAGATGTTATGTTTACTTTTTTTTAAACATTTTTTTTTGAAAATTAATAGAACTTTGATTAATTTCAAAAATGATTAATTACAAGCGATCTAACAAGATCTAGCAACCAACAATTCGTGGAAGACTAGGAAAAAACAAATGCAAAATCACAAGTAAAGAACCTATAATCCTCCCATCATTAGGATAGCAATATACTTCCTAACCTTCTTGTTATTCCATCCTCTATAAATAAGCGTGTCTATAATTTTCTGTCCTATTTTTGTGTTACCCACATTTTTACCAAAGCTCTTGTTATTCCTCATATTCCATATCTCATATATAGTTTCCGTGATTGCCATTTTTAGAACAGCAGCTTTTGCACTCTTTCCTCTTGTGTGTTGGATAATCCAATGCCTCTCATTGTGCCACTCTCCAGGAATGTGACAAATTTGAATCCACTCCAAGACTTCCAACCATATCTCCCTTGTACTAGTACATTCAAAGAATAAGTGATTTAGTGATTCCATTCCCGAACAAAAACAACAACTCACATTATCAATCATCCCAAACCGGTGTAAACGATCTTTCGTAGCTAATTTTTCATGGCATGCTAACCACAAAATAAAACAAGCTCGGGGACGCGCAATGTTTTTATATAGTAGATTCCTCCACTCAACTTTTAACTCACAGTCTTGCACCACCTTGTAAACTTTACCCATATTGAATTTCTCCCATCTCAAAATGTCTTCCCAATCTACTATATTGACGTTGTAAACTTTACCCATATTGACGTTGCATAAGTATAGCCTTCATAATCCAAGTATGGTTATTTTTAACGTCAAGCTCCATCAGATTTTTGGTTTTCATATAGTATGCTTGTATCCAACGTACCCAAAGAGAATCTGCCTTACCGCTTAAATTCCACAGCAGTCTAATCAGGTTGGTTTCATTCCAAACCACTATGTCGATAACGTCGAGACCACCATGACTCTTTTGTTTACATATCTTCTTCCACGCAACAGGAAACTTCCGACTACCTTCAAACCCACCTTTCCATAATAAAATACGGCAGATAGATTCAATCTTGTGAAGCACACTTTTGGGGAAAGGAAAACATTGCAGCCAGTAATTAGTTAGCGCAAATGTTACACTTTTGATAAGTTGTAATCTGCCTGCGTACAACAACATTCGAGCTGTCCAGTGCTTGATTTTCCCCACAATACGGTCAATCAGCAACATGTAATGATGTGTATCTAGTTTCTTTCCAGTCACAGGCACACCTAGGTACTTGAACGGCAGTTGACCCTCCGGGAACCCAGTCGCTCTGAGAATATCTTGTTTCATTTCTTTTTCAACGCCAGCGCAGTATAATCTACATTTCAGCGGGTTAACCACTAGGCCAGTTGCCTTGGAAAACTTGTTGAAAGCTCTCATCATCATCTTCACGTTGAACCGATAGGATACAGTAGTCACAACTGTCATTATCCATTTAGTGAATTTTCGAGGGAAACCCACTTCATTCAAAATCTTATCCAGCGCATTCCAATCTACCGTATCGTATGCTTTTTAGATATCCATTTGCATCAAGCATCTTGGAGTACCCCCTTCCTTCCATAGCCTTTGATCAATTCATAGGTGAGGAGGATGTCATTGTGTATATTCTGACCCTTCACCAACGCGGCCTGATTTTGACCGACAATAGAAGCCAAAACCTTGTTCATTCTATTTGCTAATATTTTGGATATGATTTTGTAAATAGTACTACAACATGCAATAGGTCTGTAGTCTTTGATTGCTCTCACATCATAATGTTTGGGTAGCAACGTCACAATGGAACAATTTGTAGCCTTATAAATTCTATCTTTGACAAAGAAATCTTGAATAGCTTTGATTACATCAGTTCTGATTATAGGCCATGTTTTCTTGAAAAAATATGCCCCATATCCGTCAATACCGGGAGATTTGTCGTTGTCAATACTTTTAAGAGCTGCAATTATCTCCTTTTCCGTAACAGCCACAATAAGCATTTCCCTCTGCTCGGTATTCAGTTGGGCACCCTCACGCATTGCTCTAGTATCAATCCCTTCCAGTTCATTGGAACCACGCCCCATTAATGTTTTATAGAAATCCAGTACTTCATGTTCCAGCTCTGGTTGGGTATTCAGATAGGAACCATCAGCTTTTGGTATATTTTTCATACATTTATGTTGTTGTCTAGCCTTTATGGTTGCGTGGAAATACTTGTTGTTTCCATCACTTAAACGAAGCCATTCAATTTTTGATCTCTGTCTCAGCATGTTCACCTCCATATCCTGCCAACGAATTAGCTCTATAGAACAGTTACGGACTCTATCAATTATATTAACATTCATCCTGTCAGTGATTAATTCCGCCTGTGCATGATCCAGATTATCTCTAGCTTGTGCAATGTTTTTAGAGATATCAGTTAGAGGTCTGCCAAATTTCCTAAGGATCGATTGGAGTCTTAAGAGTTTTTTCCATACAACAACCATCAGTTTGCCATTCAAGGGGACATTCCAGCTGGTGCTCACAGTTTCGTAGAATCGGTCCAGTTCAGCTGTGCAGTTGATAAACTTGAAACGGTGTTTGAACTGCATCTGTTCGTGAGTATTAATTACAACCATAGAGTGGTCTGAGATACTCGAATTCATATTCGTTACTGTAACATTTAGATTTTGCTCCATCCAGTCACCATTCGCTAGTACTCTATCTATCCTAGAGTAGATAGGATTTTCCTTTTGTTTATTCGTCCTCGTGAAATAATCTCCTTGACTTTCCACTTCATACAACTCAGCATTATTCATCATTTCATTTAGATCAATGTATTCTTTTTCAGTCACCTCATTACCTCCTATTCTATCTTCAACTTTAACCACATTGTTAAAGTCTCCAACAATCATCCATGCCCCTTGCTGTTTGGAGTACAGTTTCAGAATGTCTTGCCATAACTTCTTCCGCAGGTGTAAATGGTTATGGGCATATACTGCAGTCAACCAATACAAAAACTTCCCATTAGTATCCAATACCTTGCAGTGAATCATCTGATCAGTTTTCTTCACATATTCTATGGTAATTCTGTTGTCATCCCAGTATATCCATAATCTCCCATTCTCATGCTTCTCATAATTGTCAATATAATTGCCTCGAAGTCGCAACTTACTTCTAATCATATTAGCGTTGTGTTTCTTCACTCTTATCAGCATTGATAATATAATATAATTCATTCACAAAATAAAATATAGATAAAAAACATTTGTAATTTATCAAATTATTTTATGAACATTTAATTTTATCTTTAAAAATTTTCTTGCCATCAACTACAAAATGTTCTAGATCCGTCACTGCACGGGTTTGTTACTAGTTTGAGAGATAGGATTTTATATGTGACACTAAAATTATGCAGAGAGAGTTGTTTTTAAAATCGTTTTTTTCCAATTAAAAAAATAAAACTTATGATTGCTAGTAGTGGCTAATCTATGAGAGGGAACAATCACATACAATAACAAAATATAAGAAAACATGGTTGTTTCATGATAAATAAAACCTATATTATTTAAGATATATTTTAAATATAAGTATAACCATATAAAATATAGGTGGTGATGGCTAGCACCGACAAATGAATCATAAAGTCTATGGTAGACCAAAAAATTTAAATTCTTTTTCACTCATCCACACAACATGTATCATGTATACACAACATATCCTCCCCACAATCAATTCAATTATGACATCTATCTTAACTTTATGTCAAAATATGGGCAATATAAGAAAAACATGGAGCAATTTTGTGGTTGAAAATGATGGATGAAATGCTTCGTTTTCTTTAATGATTTGTCCAAGTCTTCACTACACACCTACTACACACCTGACTCAATCAAATCATCCCATTCTTACTTTCATCATTTAAAACTTTATCATAAAGATGAATTTTTTGCCTCAACAATTAAATACTTAAAAAAAATGTGAAATTTTATCAAATTGATCGAGTTTTCTTAAGCTGTAAATTTTTTATTAAATATTATATATTCAATAAAACATAAATAGCAGACAAACCAACAATAAATTTAAATGTTGTGTCGCTATTTGTTTAAGATAATGTTGAAAAAAAATAAAATCAAATGAAAGAACAAGATGATTGAGATGATTAGATATTTACTCAATCAGTAAATGAACTAGTGATGACTTTGCCTCGTTAGAAAGTTGAACTTTGAATGATTAATTGATGAAATCCTAAAAATCAAAAGATATAATTAAAAAAATTAAAGAAAACCGTAGCCTAAATTAATAATCATGAATTTGAGGATGAATAGAATTTACTCACTTGATAAATTCCCACAAAAATGATTTTTTTATTTGTGGGAATTAATTTCCCAATGATAAAAAAATTTAAAATTGACTAGATTGAACAACAACAACAACAACAACAACAACAACAACAATAATAATAATAATAATAATAATAATAATAATAATAATAATAATAATAATAATAATAATAAAAAATTGAAAATAATTTCATGCGCACATTTGAGAAACTCCGCATATACTTTTCTTGGCGTTTCGACCATGCATCATCGGATTTGATTTTTGCAAGCCGATTATTCAAATTGATGGAACCTGGTTGTATGGGAAATACAAAGGAACATTGCTGATGGCGGTCGCGCAAGATGGAAACAGCAATATTTTTCCAATAGCCTTTGCTCTGGTAGAAGGAGAAATAGCTGCTGCTTGGAGTTTCTTTCTAAAGAATCTCCGAGCTAGAGTTGCTCCACAATCTAATCTTTGTTTGATTTCGGACAGACACGCTTCTATTGACAGCGCATACGACAATCCGGCAAATGGTTGGCACGACCCCCCATCTAAGCATGTCTACTGTATTAGGCATATCACACAAAATTTCATGCGAGAGATCAAAGATAAATTTTTGAAGAACCATTTGGTGAACGCGGGGTATGCCTTAAACCAACTTGGATTTCAATACTACCGCAGTGAAATACGTTGTCAAATCCAGATGCGGGGAGGTGGATTTACAGCATTGACAGAGCGAGATGGACTAGGTCATATGACGATAGGGCTAGGTGGGGCCACATGACTACAAATCTTGTGGAATCAATGAACGGGGTTTTCAAAAGCATACGAAACATACCTGTAACTGCTTTGGTTAGTGCAACATATTTTCGAATGGCAACTTTGTTCGCCAAAAGAGGTAAGCGGTGGAATTTAGTGTTACAAACAGAACAGGTATACAACGATGTCTGCATGAAATATGTACAACAAGAATCTACAAAGGGGAACACTCATCGATTTATAGAGTTCGACCGTCATGGCCACACCTTCAGTGTCAAAGAACCAATTGACCACAACCAGGGGCTGCCACGACAACAATATCGTGTCTCAATCCCAGATTGTTGGTGCGACTGTGGCCAATTTCAAGCCTATCGCATGCCTTGCTCCCATGTTATTGTAGCATGTTCACATACTCACTTTGATGCATTATCATTAGTATCAGAAATTTACAAGGTATCAACGTTGCTCAACGTATACGACAATTACTTTTCGGTGGTAGCGATGGAGGCATATTGGCCTGTGTACAAGGGGGGAACAGTTTGGCACAATGATTTAATGCGTCGGAATAAAAGCGTTCGACCAAACAACAAGCGTATTAAAATCGAAATTGGACGCCACTGAAAAAATGCAGAGGAAGTGTAGTATATGTCGTGACGTATGACATAATAAGAACAAATGTCCCAATCGTGGATCTAGCTCCACAACATAGTTTTTAGGTTCGATGATATTTGTAATTTATTTTATCAATGAAATGGACTTTTTTTTTCATTAATCAGATGAGTTACAACACGCATGACAACCAACATAAACTACGACTATAAATAAAATTTTACCTAAAGGCAACATTTGAAAAGACAACACAATGACTAAAACAATAACACAACAAACAATTAAAATTTAAGAAATTACAGTGTTTAAAACAATGTCATCTATTCCATCCATTATTTGTTCAGTATCAAGGTCGGTTTTCACATCAACCCACCAACGTATCATCTCTCCGGTCATAAACGACACCCTTGTTCTAAGCCTCTGGATCCTTTTGATTTCTTCCCCGGGACTGTACTCCCCTTCTAACTGTGACATCAGAGTTCGCTTCAGGTTGTTTAAGGTACGGATGTTCCAAAACATAACCGACATAGGGGGTTTGACCGGAGAAAAAAATAACATGGCCATAAAATCTTTTGTATTCCGGTTCCGGCACAGGACGGCTGGATGATGTTCGTTGCCATGACTCCGACCTTATGCGAGACATGATCAATAATGTGAAGTGAAAATGGAAAAATTTGAGGAGAAAATAATGATTCTTGATTGCATAATGGGCTGCTATATATAGGCAAAAATTTGCACACAATTAAGTGTTGTCGCCACCCAAGGAGGCGGTCGGGACCACTTCATGCAGGTAAAAACAATTAAATTAAAAAAATAAAAAAATATATGGGAGGTGTTGTCGCCAGGGGGTGGCGACAACACTCAGTTTTTGTACATAGTCGTCAGGCCCATTGGCGACATCAATGGAAAATAGGTGTTGTCGCCACCCCTTGGCAACAACGTGTTTTTTTTAAAAGTGGCTATTTGTGTAATTATTTTGAAATATTTGTTAATTCTGATTTTTTTTAAAAGTGGTTATTAAAAAAAATCCCGCATATACAATTGAGTTGATCATATAATGGTAATGTTAGAAACGTAGCTAGAGTAGAAAGGTAGAGAGAGAAGAGAGAGAAAGTAGATCTATATTCATAACAGAATTGTGAATTAGTTACAACAATGAATCAGGCTGAGTTATATATCTCAAGCCTCACTGTGCTGACTCAGCACAGTGTTGTTACAGTACTACCCTCTCTATGACACGTGTTTACTCTAACAACACGTGTATACTCTAATAGCTCCCCTAGAAACCCAGGTCACCCCTGACCTAGAGTTGTCTTATCAAGAACCTGTAACTTGCTTCTGAGTTGTACCAATTTGAGAGTGGAGAGGGGCTTGGTAAGTAAATCAGCATACTGGTCAAATCCCGGAATATGTTTCACAACCAAGTTTTTGCTCAACACTTTTTCCCTTAAGAAAAATATGTCTAGTTCCATATGCTTGGTCCTAGCATGTAGAATAAGATTGTGGGACAGGGATACTGTTCTAAGGTTGTCACAGAGCAGAACAGGTGTAGTAAAGGGCATTTTTAGCTCAGTAAGAAGTGATTGTATCCACAAAACTTCTGCAGCTGAATTGGCAAGACTCTGGTATTCAGCTTCCGTGCTAGATCGTGCTACCAGGGTCTGCTTCTTGGACCACCAAGAAATAAGATTAGGCCCAAGGAAAATACAGGAACCTGAGGTAGATTTTCGGTCATCAGGATCCGCACCCCATTCAGCATCAGAAAAGGATGTAATGGCCTGGAGATGTAGCCCATGGTGAAGAGATCCTTTAAGGTACCTGAGAATCCTTTTAACAGCAGCCCAGTGGCTTTCAAGTGGATTAGACAGAAATCGGCAGGCTTTGTTGACTGCACAGCTGATCTCAGGCCTAGTAATGGTAGCATACTGCAGTGCCCCTACAATAGACCTATAGAAGGTAGGGTCCTGCAGCAGATCAGTGCCATGTTTAGTTAGCTTAAGACTTGAAATCATAGGGGTAGGTACACCATTAGCCTCACTAAGATTAGCTTTCATTAGTAGATCTTTGAGATATTTAGTTTGAGCTAAAAACAAAGATCCATCCTTCAAATGAGACACTTCAATACCCAGAAAATACTCCAATGTTCCTACTTGTTTAAGGGCAAACTGAGAGTGCCGTTTATTGACCAGCTCTTGGATATGAACAGCAGAATTACCTGTGACAATAATATCGTCCACATATAATAGCATAATAATAGTATATGAATATGTGACAAGAGTAAAAAGAGATGGATCACACCTGCTAGAAGAAAAACCAAACCCCTTTACGGCTGAAGTCAGTTTCTCAAACCAGGCTCTAGTGGCCTGTTTAAGTCCATAGATGGCCTTATTCAGTATGCATACCAAGGAGGCATCACTAGTGGATTCAAAACCAGGAGGTTGTTGCATATATACTTCCTCCTCAAGTGTGCCATTGAGAAAGGCATTGTTCACATCCAATTGTGTGATATGCCACCTCTTGGAGATAGCTACGGTGAGGACTATTCTGATTGTTACAGGCTTGACAATAGGTGAGAATGTCTCAGTAAAATCAAAGCCCTGTTGCTGATGGAAACCCTTGGCAACCAATCTAGCTTTATACTTGTTAAGAGTTCCATCCGGATTTTGCTTTACCTTGAACACCCACTTGTTCCCTATGGCCTTCCTAGTAGGAGGAAAAGTTGTTAAGGTCCAGGTGTTATTGTTCATGAGAGCTTGATATTCAGCAATCATGGCAGTTTTCCAATGGGGATCTTTGAGGGCAGCTTTATAGGAAGAAGGCTCCAATTCAGTGAAAAGAAGGGTGGGGTGCTGCCTGGGATGCACTATGCCATTTTCCTCCTGGTAATCATGGGATGAACATTGGTAGGATGGAGAGGGGGCAAGGGAGAGGAGTCAGCTGACATGTCAGAAGCAGAGCCAGGTGCCAAAGAGGAATTAAGAGAAGAGCTGGAGCTGACATCAGTATTGTTGCTGCCCTGAGACACTGAAATGGGACTGGAAGGTGAGGCTGGTTCAGGACTGACAGAGGCTGAAGGATGCAGTCTGTTGGAACCGTGATGTGTGTGAGAATAGCTTCAATTTGATCACGATGCAAAATCGCATCATCAATTGACTCCAACACATCCACAATTCGTTGAATACGAGCAAGATACTCCGTAACGGTTTTCTCCCCTTTCGTAATCGACTTGAGCTCCGATCGTAGTTGTCGTGATTTTGCGTTTGTGTGCGCAAACATGTATTTGTGAATATCATCCCAAACTTGGTGAGAATGCACACAACGCACTATGCGAGGAAGAACAAAGTCAGAAAGTGTAGTAAGGAGCCACGTGAACAAGAGCGAATCCTGTTTCTCCCAAGTAACGTAAGCATGATTTTCTTCATCGTTTGCACGATCCGCTTCAGAGAGATAACGTTGAGGAATGGAAGGATTCACCAGAAGACGATGGAGTTTGTGAGTTCAGATAATTCCTTCAACCTGTTGCTTCCACGATCGGAAGTTTTTCTCATCGAGTTTCAGAGTGATTTGTTGCGCAAAGGTTTTGAACGCATTATTCGCATTGAACGGCGCCGTCACTGGCGTTACACCGGACGAGGTCTCAGAATCGCCATCGGAAGCCATGGCCGAAGATCGAGCTTAAACTCTGATACCATGTTAGAATTGTAGCTAGAGTAGAAAGGTAGAGAGAGAAGAGAGAGAAAGTAGATCTATATTCATAACAGAATTGTGAATTAGTTACAACAATGAATCAGGCTGAGTTATTTATCTCAAGCCTCACTGTGCTGACTCAGCACAGTGTTGTTACAATAATACCCTCTCTATGACACGTGTTTACTCTAACAACACGTGTATACTCTAATAGGTAATTCGATGTGAATGAAACTATACAATTTTGATGATTTGATGTAGAAATTTCAACGACCACAAAAATGGAGAGTCCTATCAAAGAAATTAAGGGCTACCAAACTTTAATTTGAGAGGTTTTCAATCAATTTTTTTTACCAATATACCACATTATTGAAAATAATACACCAAAATGTTACACTTAAAAAAAAAAGCCATTTTTTTACATAGGTTCATCCATTCATTGGTTGAATAAATACTAAATTTTTTCCCCTTCACATATTCGTCCATGCATTGGAGGAATGCTTGAAAAATTGCAGAGAACTTGTTAAGTCGGTTAAAAAGGATACCTGATTTAACAAGTGTAAATTTTAGGTTCTTCACTTGTTAAGTCAGATATCATGTTTAACTGTCTTAACAAGTTTTCTGTAATTTTTAAAGCGTTTGTTCATCAGAACTTGTTAAGTCTGTTATCTTGCTTAACCGACTTAACAAGTTTTATGCAATTTTTCAAGCGTTCGTCCAATGGATGGACGAACGTATGAAGGAAAACTTTTTTAGTATTGATTCAACCAATGAATGGACGAATCTATGAAAGTAAGTGGCATTTTGAAATTTAATTTTGAAAGTGTGGCATTTTGAAATTTATTTTTGAAAGTATGGCATGTTAGTAAGAAACTCTCAATCAAATAGACTATAATGACATAAAAAATAATATATATATATATATATATATATATATATATATATATATATATATATATATAATATTAATAGAAATGAGAAGATCTCAAATAGAGTACAAAGAGAAACAATTGGTACAAGGAGTATTCAAAAAAAAAAAACAAGAGAACAAAACTCCTAGAAATGCTCCGTCTGAGAATTAGCACACCAAAGGAGACAAGCTAGAACTCAAGCACGCTAGACTACCAACACCAAATCAATAATCGTTAAGGAAAAAGAAAAGAAACAAAACACTCTCAACCTGACTGATATCTTAATTTGCTAATAGTTAATTTGAAGGATATGGTTCTAAAGTCAGTCTGTGAAGGTACACGAGTTCCTTATGATTTTCCCAAAAATCATGTCCAATCTAAAAAAAATACTTCTCTCCTGTACTTTTTTCATGTTTGTTGTAGAATCAGAAAACACAATCTCATTTTGAGTTTTCCAAATGGTCCACACCACAACATGCTAGACCATCGAACTTCCCTGTATTTCACCCTACCTTTCAAGGAAGAAAACCTCTCGAAAAGAATAATGGTTATTTAGAAAGGACTATCTGTCACCCTAACCAACTAAAAATCTCATACTAGATCGTACTAGCTAAGTCACATATAACTACTAGGTAAGAAGTCATCTAAATAAAATCGTCACAAAAAGAACACAAAGTAAGACCTGGATCATCATTCACCTTCCTCTTGAATAAATCATTTCTATAAGGGAACTTATCCAAGAGAAGCTTCAATGCCCAACTACCCTAAAGTTGAGGAAGATGCAAATTACCAAGAATATAGGGATTTGTATAGGCCAAAAGAGAATGGAAAACAGAGGAAACCGAGAAAGAACCATCCTTGACAAACTTCCAAAGCCACTTTTTCTTTTCTAGAGAAAAATCATGGGCTTGGATAACCGATAGGATATCAACAATAATTGGTTTCTCATGAATGAAGAAAGACATCCTCCATCTAAAGCCAAAAACAAGAGACTTATGTTCCCACCTACTAACTTCCCCTACACCCCCTCAGGATAATCAATGATTTTAAACAACCAAGGAAACCTATCCTTAAGGAGGAGTATTAACCCAAGGCCAAGCCAAAAAGATGCCTGAAGTGAAAATTCTAGTAACTCACACACAATGTCGTACTGGATGTTATGACATCCACAATCACACGGAATAATACTTTAAAATAGAAAAGCATAAAAACAGTAAAGAACACAAAAAAGTGTTCACCCAGTTCGGTATACAACAATACCTACTTTGGGGGCTACCAAGCCAGGGAGGGAATCCAATATAAGCAGTATTAATTCAGAGCTAAACTCCCCCGTTTACAACTCCTCACTTAAGACCTACCCAATGCAATTCCAATCTAATCCTAGACCTAAGTGTCTCCACTCACTCCCCCTCAATCACAATAGTGATTACATATAGACATTAATCAAAAGAGAGAAGAAACACTTCAAAAACACACCTTGATCTGCTTAAAAGCTTCAATCAAGAGACACACACTCGTGCTTAAAAGCTTCGAGTGACAAAGTACAAAAACAACCTATTCCAATACAATCATCAATAGACAATTGATTGGAGTACAAGAGACTAAAACACATAGACACAGAACTACGGTTCTTCACAATTAACAAATCTCTCTGCCTTCCAAATTAGGATTGCAATCTTCCTATATACAGCTCTTGGGCCTTGGGCTTTCCAAGAAACAAATTAGAGTTAACTAAGTTAACCTAATTTACACGTCATCAGACTATTACAGAATGTGTTGTTAATGAAATCTTCTAGGAGAAATATTCAGCACAGAATAAAATGTTTCCTAAATTGTAGATTGAGAGAAATCAGGAAATATAATAATAAAACATAACAGCTCCTGCTGTCAAACATGGATGTCATGACATCGATCATGACATTCAAAACCTGTATTAGCTTAAACATATGCAGCCTGCATAACACCATATAAAGCATGTCATGACATTGGTTAAGACATTAAACACCCAGGTATGTTTTACCACAAATGCAACCAACATGAAAACACCTACAATCTTCCCCTCTGGTAAATTTTTGGCTAAAACAACCCTTCACACCATGTCAGAGAAACACTTGCAGGAGAAAACACAACCACATATAATCAGAGCTAATACAGTACAACATACCACACAAACAACATACACTACTTCTATCATCAGTATGCATACATCAACCACAACTACTGCTACTTCTACGGCAATCATCGAAGCACATAACATGGCTATACTACCACTACAACCATACCACATGAGCAGCTGTCAAGTATAACAGAAATAAACTTCTATACTACACACAATCAAATCAAACAAATCAATATAAAATAAGCATCATAATTGTTGATTACACATACTTGTTCTTCTGGGGTGACATTACTACTCCCCTATTTGGCCACAAAAGTTGCCAAAGAAACCGTAATATGCAAATAAGTACAGACCAGAATCAAACATCACCACCACCAGCTGTCTTTATTCTTCAGATTTAGACCCACCAGAGTTGTCTGCATCACTTTCTTCATCTTCTTCATCTGAACCATCAGCTGGACTGGTATTTCCTTCTTCAACTTCTTCTTTAGAGTCTCCTCCGTCTTCCTGTTCATCTTGTGCTTCTTTCCCTGCAGCGCCTACAAAATCCTCATTACCATCCTTCTCTAGAGTGCTGATCATCTTCTCAAGAGATTTCTTCCTTGCCTCTAGCTCTTTGCATGTCTCTTTCATCATTGCTATGAATTCAGCCTTACTGGCTGATGATCAACTCTTGGATGTCTCAGCCGATGTCATGACAATGTTTGGGACATGCGTTCCCTGAGACAGTTTATAATGGAAAGACAGAGCACTTTCCTTTTTGCAAATAGAATCACTTTCAACCAAGATGCCAGGGTGCTGGTTTAAGATGATGTCACATATGAGAGAAGGAAATGCTATAGGGCCTTTTACACTGTAGCTACCAGTATGCTTCATGGTCTGCTAAAAATTGTAGGTACCATAGTCAAACTTTGCTTTTGTACCAATAGCATAGATAAATCTTCCAAGAACAGTTGGGACAGTAGACTTGTGATTTGTTGGCACCCAATTAGCAACCCCAATCTTATGTAGCATTGCATACTTCATACTTAGTTTACTAGCAGACAATTTTCCTTTCAAGGGCCAGCTCCTGACTTGGTTTGCAGTGATAACTTGGCATACCTTGTTATCAGAGACTTCAAGCTCAGGTTGAGCTTCATCAAACCTTCCCAATAGTTTGTTGGTCACAGTGGAAGAAAAGTTAACATATTTTCCTCTCACAAACACTTTTCTGAATTCCTTGGATCTTTTGTCAGCACATTCTTAAGAGAGGTTTACTATGAACTCTTTCACCAACATTTCATAGCATTTACTCAGATGGACAACAGATTTTATTAGGCCAGCAGCCTCAATCAAGTCCATTATGTCCTTACAGTTACGAGCATTTTGAGCCAATTCTCTCTCAAGGGCCAGTCTCTTTTGATGCTCAAATTTCCACCTGTTTGCACTTGCAGCAAAGTGGAAGGATACATTGTCAATGGGAACTTCAGGTACACTAGTAGCAAGCTTGCTAGTTGTGGGCTTCTTCTTTAATGGAATGTCATGGACATTCACTTCAACATCAGACTCGAATTCTTTAACAGCTCTTGCCTTCCTCTTCTTTGGAACAACCTTGCTCCAAGATTTTGAGGGACCAATACCAAAACTTTTAGCCACAACTCTGCTCTTTATAGGTCCTACAGTGGTACTCTTCTTCTTGATAGAGTCTTTGGAAGGGCTTTTAACATCAGCTTTCTTCGCAAGAGACTTCTGCATCACAGCTTTTCCCTTTCTCCTAGTCATGAGCCTTTCGGCTACACTAGGGTTCACAGTAGAAACCAAATCATTGTCAGAGTACTCATCTACATCCACAACATTTGTACCTGTTCCAGCATCTGCCCTTGGACTATCATCAGCTCCAAAATTTTCGATGTCATTGACATCCTCAGTGACATTGGTTTTATCAGCATCTTCTTGAATCTCTTCATTGTTATCTTCTATAGTCATGTGAATGTCACTACCAGCAACGTGAACATCGTCATCATTACGTTTGCTCTTGGGAGGATCAGGAATCACAATTTGTAAAGGGACAGATATCCCAGATACCTGATGATTTTCATCCAAAATCCATTTGACAATCTTGGCTATGAAGTTATGAACATATCTTGCTCCTTCTTTAGTAAGTTCCTCACGAAGGTTGGATGATGAGGGATTGGAGCCCTTAGTACGAATACTTTCCTCAGGTCTTCTTACATGCGATGTTCTTGGCTTTATAATCGTTAAATCATCAGCGCTAATCATCCTTAAAGGAGATACATTGAGAGCCCGATTAGGGTTAGTCGACTCATTAGGCGTTGTAGAGTCAGATTTAGGAGACACTTTCTTTTAGGAGGAAGCATTTGGTTGTTGAGACATCTTGAGATTCTTCAGAGGGCTTCTTGTGACACGATTGTGAGATGCGTCGGAGCGGTTCAAATTCAGAAAGGTATTGATGAGACCAATAGAGTAGGTTGCCGTCTTTTGTAAGAAAATAGGAGTAGGAGGGAACTTGACACAACAACTAAATATGGGAAGTTTCAAATAATGGATATTTAAAAAGCCCATAGTGTATTCCCCTAATAGGATTAATTGCTATAATTATGTTTGGCGGAAAATACCTAATACACCCTTCACTTTTTCATAGTGATTTTCATCTATGGTCTTGGTAGCACCATCAGCAATAGAGAGATCAGTAGTCACACGCTTTTTGATGATCTGAAGTTTTATAGTGTTGCCAACTGATGTTACAGCATTTTTTCTGACATTGCAGCTAGAAGAGCTTTTTGATTCATTGCTCACACTTGACTCATTAGAAAATTTTGATGTCAAGACATCTGTTGTGACATCTTCACATGCTCCTGAGATGGTTGGCTTAGTTTCTTTCAGAACATCCATTTTCCTGGTTGCTTGTTTGTTAGATCTTGTGTCTTCTAATTTTCTTTCCGGATTAGCAATATCTTCCATTAGACTTACTCTTTCTTATAGTAGGAATATATTAATAGTCCTATACTCCCGTACTTTTGCACACAGTTTCTCATTCTTTAGACATGTCTCAGTAAAACCAGCAGCCAGTTCACTGATGGTGAGGTCTCCAACATATGATTCTTCATCAGATTCATCAGCTTCTTAACACTCAACCTTGATTTCTTCTCTGATCATGGAGTAGGCAGAGGGGTAGTTTGAGGTGTTAGGCTCCCATAGGTAGCAATTATCCTTAGACCTAAATCCCTTCATGACTTCTTCATTTTCTCCATTTGTGACAATACATTCTTCTTTAGCGAATCTGACATTGAACCCTGTTAGAACAAGATTGAGAATCTATGTTCCGAATCCGGTTTTGATGATAACGAACATATATTTTGTGAATAACAATTTTGTTAATAATGGTTTCATTTAGTGTGCATAAATTATGCTTATATAGGTTGCATCAGAATCATAGTAACTGAATCATACATGAAAGAAGATTAAATAAAGCCGAGATATTAGATGTTCTGAATCAATAATTTGTCAAGCAAGCATAAGACCACAAATCAGGAACAAGAGAAGCAATAATAAGGAACAAGACCATTCAGAAGAACAAGCAATATCAAGGTCTATATACAAAAGTCTCAATTAGAAAGTACATCAGAAGCTACAAGGAAATAAACAAGAAAGATCAACCGCAAGAAACTGTGCAAGCATCAGAAGATCATACAAGTATGAAAATCAGAAGTTCTGAAGACTATGATACAGTGACACATAACATACAAACAATCAGCATAAGTCACGTACAAGCTAATAAAGAAACTACAGCTCAGCATACAGAATTGAATAAAATACAAAGAGCTCAAAATCAAAGGGAGAGTCATTAGAAACATCATCACATGCAAAACAGTTGCAACATTTAAAAGGAACAACTCCCAAGGCTTAAAGAAGAAGCAACCCACATGCAACGCATTAAAAAGACAAGCTTATCCAAAGAAGCACACCATCAACTATAATCATCATGTTGAGGATAAGGTTCTGCCAAGAATAACACATGTCACAAAATGCTCAATCCAGACGAAGCATTCAAGATAACATTCAAATAAGTCTCAACGGCTAGATTCCAACGGTAACATACCAAGCTCTATATATAGATCAAAGCTTTAGACTTGAAGGTATGCATTATGGTATGTGTCTGGGTATGTATCTAAAGAGTGCATCCAGAATGAGCATCAAAGTATGTATCTAGGATACATATACAGAAAGCAAAAAAATGAGAGATCTTGAGAGAAAATTAGTAAAAGAAGCTGAGCATGAAAAGCAGATAAGAATCTTCAAGAAACCATGCATTAGAAGTTCCACAAGAGGCAACACATACTTAGTAAGTGATAATCCACTATGTTGTGATACACTAACCATATGCCTAATATAAGCAAAGAAGAAATCTCTGCTGTTAAGCAGTATTCTCCACTGGAGTTATTAGAAGTTCACTGATACTTAGTCAATGCATAAATTGTTCACATTGAATGACTTGAGAAACTGAATACATTGAGTTGTTGCTCAAAAAAGTGTTTCATGTTTGCTTATGATCATTAAATTTGTTATCAGCTATAACAAGCTGCATGATCAGTAGTCAAGAAGAAGATGAAGATCTATTCACGAGAAGCAATCAAGATGAGAGCTGATGCTCGATATATGCTTAAGTAGATAAGTAGAAGATGGTCTTACAAGAAGGAATTAATTTCAAAGAGATGAAACTCTAATCTCCTTACTCAGATAAGAGAAGAACAGACCACAAGAAGCAATCAACATACAGCTACTGCTCTAAATCTTCTTGGGAGAAAGAAGAATTGCAGATCAAATCAGAAGCAATCAATAATAGAGTTATTGCTCTAAATCAGCTTAAGAAGATTTGAAGATGAAGATCATGACAAGAAGCCTTCAACACAAGAGCGTTATCTCATAATATGCTTATTAGAATATGAAGAAGATCTCATTCGGACGTTCAAGAATATAAGACTACAAGATTCTGTATTACTCTTGTAATTAATTGTAAAACACATAGAGTTGTTGCTCGAAGTGTGTTATATCTTAAGAAACTTCTGATAGATTGTTTAGGCTCCAGAAGTGACTTCAAGTCAGTGAGTTGTAAACATATGTATTGAGAATAGAAGACAATCAGCTTAATTAAGAAGCGCACCTTAATCTCCAGAAGATAGATGAACGTTATATCCTGCTGGGATCCCTGAACGGTTCATCATCTAAGGTTAGTCACAGTAGTTTGCTGTGCGGGGTTAGTCACAACAGGATGGTCGTGCGGAAAGTCAAGGGATGTTATATTTCGTGGAGATCACTGAACAGTCCTTTGCAGTTAGTCATGAGCAGTTGGCTTGTTCAGGGTTCCTGAGTCAATGGACGTTATATCTCGCGGAGATCACTGAACAGGTCATTGTCCAGATGGTTAGTCACAACAGTTGGCTGTGCAGGATGGTTAGTCACGACAGAGGTTCGTGCAGTTGTAATCATGATTTGGTTATAGTGGATTAAGACCTCTGTTGAGAGGAAAATCACCTGAAGAAGGTGGACTGGAGGTAGCCTTAGTTAGAAGGTGAACCAGGATAAAAATGAATGTGTCTTTTACTTTCTGATCATGTCATTTTAACTAAGAACTTCCAAGCTTTAATATGCAGAACTGTACTAAACTCGTCAGAAGTTCTGATATGCCTTAGAAGTTAAAATGAACATCATATTGGTTATGTAGTTCTACACTTCATGCTTCCGCAACATCAAAGCATAATCCAACAGATGTCTAAGCCGAAGAAAGAAAAGAAAGAGAAATTTTATTTGATAAAGAACACAATTCAACCCCCCCTTTCTTGTGTTTTTCTCCACCTTCAAACCCTTCATCACACAGTTGGCTGATACTTATAAGATTTGTAGCCAGTCCTTGTACAAGCAAGACATTATTCAGATTAGGAACACCAGGACATCCTGACTTGCCAACACCTTTGACTTCTCTTATTTCTCCATCACCAATAGTCACATAACTGGTTCCATCAAGTTTGATGTCTACTAATAAGTTATTTCTCCCAGTCATATGATTTGAGCAACCACTGTCAAGATACCAGTCTTCCTTGGCAGGCATTCTTAGAGAAGTGTGTGCTACTAGAGCAACATTCTTAGCCACCCACTGTTGCTTCCTGTTAAGAGTATCATGTTTAGGTTTGGCTTGATGTGTTTGGTTTGGACATCCAACTAGTCTGAAACATAATGGCTTTATGTGACCAAATCTTCCACAGTGGTGACACCTCCATCTTTGGAATTTCTTCTTTGTATGGCTCCTTCTTCGGTTTCCTTGATGTTGTGACATTGGTGCTGACATCTGGTTTGTTAAGTAAGCTTCAGGTTTTGATCTCCTGATTCCAGAAGTGAATTCCGCTTTAGCCACAAATCCTACCCAAGAGTGTTAGTTCCATTATTGAGCATTCTGAAGGATTTAGTTCTTTGATCAAGATTGTAGTTCAACATGCTCATTTCATTACTGAGAGAGTCTATGGTTGCAAGATGTTTATTTTTCTCAATTTCTAGCTCTTTTATGATTATCTTTTGCTTCTCCACTTGTTTGCAGACTTCAGCATTCTTGATACACAACTTCTTGTATGAGGCAGCAAGCTCATCAAAGGTTAGCTCATCATCACTGGAATCATCATCAGATGCATAGACACTTGTTAGAACTGTGACATGTTTTGCAGTTTCCTCTTCGGACTCATTGTCAGAGTCTTCATCAGACCAAGTGACAGACAACCCTTTCTTTTGCTCTTTGAGGTAGGTAGGACATTCATCTCTAATGTGTCCATATCCTTCACATCCATGACACTGAACCCCTTTACCTTGATTGGGCTTTTCTTCAGCTTTGAATCTTCTGCTAGAATCACATGTCTTGCAGATGTCATTGGAAGTGTTCTTGACATTGGGTCTGGACTTCTGATCAACCCTTTTAATGAACCTATTGAATTGTTTTCCAAGCATGGCTATGGCTTTTGATAAATTTTCATCACTTCCACCATTGCTTTCTCTTGAAATATATTCAGTGTTGGAAACAAAAGATATGCTCTTGCTCTTCTTTTCAACAGAATCACAAATACTCATCTCAAAGGTTTGTAGATAACCAATAAGTTCATCTAGCTTCATGTTGTTGATGTACTGAGCTTCTTCTATAGTAGTCACCTTCATAGAAAATATCTTAGGCAGTGATCTGAGGATCTTTTTTACCAGCTTTTCTTCACACATTTTTTCTCCTAAGGCTCTTGAGGTATTTGCAATCTCAAGGATATTCATGTAGAACTCATGAATGGTCTCATCCTCTTTCATCTTGAGATTTTCAAACTTGGTGGTAAGCATTTGAAGTTTAGACATGTTCACCTTGGATGTGCATTTACGAGTTATTTTAAGAATATCACAAACTTCTTTAGTCAGATCACAGTGCTGCACAAGTATGAATATGATCTTGTCAATTCCATTGAACAAGGCATTTAGTGCCTTGAAATTTCCCAAAGCCAGATCTTCCTCAGTTTTGCTCCATTGTTCTTCAGGAATTAGAATAGTGGTTCCATCTTCCATTACCTTCTCAGGATGTTTCCATCCGTTTTCAACAGCTCTCCACGCCTTGCTGTCCATAAACTTTATGACAGCTACCATACAAGGTTTCTAGTAGTCATAGTTAGAACCATCCAGAATGGGTGGTCTATTCCCAAACACTAACAATTCCTTCTCCATAGTACCAGAATTTTGTTGTCCCTAGATCTCACCCAGATGTAAACAGGCAGGGTGCCTGCTCTGATGCCAATTGAAAATTCTAGTAACTCACACGTGATGTCGTAATGGATGTTATGACATCCACAATCACACAGAATAATACTTTAAAACAAAAAAGCATAAAAAAATAAAGAACAAAGCCAAATTTTCAGCCAATTTGGTATACAATAATACATACTCTGGAGGCAACCAATATAAGTAGTATTAATTCAGAGGTAAACTCCTCACTTAAGACCTACCCAATGCAATTCCAATCCAATCCTAGACCTGAGTATCTCCACTCACTCCCCCTCAATCACAGCAGTGATTACAAATAGACATTAATCAAAAGAGAGAAGACACACTTCAAAAACACACCTTGATCTGCTTAAAAGCTTCAATCAAGAGACACCCACTCATGTTTAAAAGCTTTGAGTGACAAAGTACAAAAACAAACTATTCCAATACAATCATCAAAAGACAATTGCTTGGAGTAAAAGAGACTAAAACACACAGACACAAAACTACGGTTCTTTACAATTAACAAATCTCTCTGCCTTCCAAATTAGGATTGCAGTCTTCATATATGCAGCTCTTGGGCCTCGGGCTTTCCAAGAAACAAATTAGGGTTAACCAAGTTAACCTAATTTACACGTCATCAGGCTGTTACACAATGTGTTGTTAAAGAAATCTTCTAGGAGAAATATTCAGCACACAATAAAATATTTCCTAAATTGTAGATTGAGAGAAATCAGGAAACATAATAATAAAACATAACAGCTCCTGCTGTCAAACATGGATGTCATGACATCGGTTATGACATTCAAAACCTGTATTAGTTTAAACATATGCAGCATGCATAGCACCATGTAAAGCATGTCATGACATTGGTCAAGACATTAAACACCCAAGTATGTTTTACCACAAATGCATCCAACATGAAAACACCTACATGAAGCCCAATCCAACTTTCCTAAAGATACCATCCATAAACTAGTCAGATGGATTTTCCTTCTTAAACCCCATCATGGATACTTCTTTCCACTAACATGAGGAATTTCGAAAGCCTGAGTCTCTGCTACCCCTAAAAGAGGTAACATTAGTAACCCTATATTTGGAACAAAGAATATATCTTCACAAGCGCGATTCACCTAAAATAAGGTGTCACATTGATTTAGCCAAAAAAGCTAAGTTGATCAGACGGAGATCCCTAACCCCAAGCCACCTATGCTATTAGGCTTGCACGCATCATTCATACTAAACCATGAGACTCACTTTCCCTCCCAAACTAACATATATATGCTTCCAAGAATTAAGCCTCTTAAAAATCAAATTAACAAGTGGATCTTAAGTAGCTTCATGATTGAGGCCTTCTTTTCAAATACCTGAGATCCACTTGAAAAGAAGGCCTCAATTTTGTAGTGAAAGAAGTCACTAGCGGAAATAAAAAAGCATGATCTATATTAACTCCTATCAAAATGATTTTAAAGAAATTTACTGTGAGGCCGGAAGCAAGCTCAAAGTCTTTAAGGATAACTATGATAGTCCAAAGGTTCTCAATGGATGGATTTTCTAAGATAAGAGTGCCATCCATGTATTGCAAATGAGAGACCACCAAATTTGAGGTGAATATCATAAATCAATGTGAAGACCCAACTCAATGACCTTACTAGTCAAGCCACTCAATCCTCCAGTCTCTAGCAGAAAAAGAAAAGGAGCTAGGAGGTGTCCTTGCTTTTAACCCCTTATATATTGTTCTCTGTTTTTGTTTGAACTCTTGATAAGATTGTTTACATTTAGAGTTAATGGTATTTTTGTTTTCTGATCATTTGAGCAAGTTTTATTTTTTCTGTAAATTCTTTTTCTGATTGCACTTTTATATTATAGTTTTGCGATTCTACAAAATGAGAACATGTGATAGAGAATAAAAATAAAACTCGTTCTAAATGACAAAAGATAAAAACAAAACTACCTAAAATAGCGAGGGGGCAATATTACACACAAACTAAATGATTTTAAATTTAAAGGTTAAAATTGCAAAAAAATAAAAAATAAAATTTTAAAAAAATTGCTCAAATAGCATAGACAAAATAACCATTAACTCAAATATTTAACTCTCATTTTTTTTACATATGTAATATTTACTACTCATGTTAAAATATAATTAATTAATTTAAATAAATAAATAATTTAATTTATAATTAAAATTATGTTTAATTCATATATAAAATTAATTAAGATCTTCTATGCGATGGAATTTTATCAAATGTTCAATTAAAATAACTAGAACTAAGGATAAAAATAGGCTGGACTGAGATAAGATTTGTCAAACTTAAGTCTGACATACTAAAAAACTTCAATGTTTATGTTTGACCTTAGTTTGTCAAATATATATTTTAAATTTGTGTTTGACCTTTTCGAATGCTTGATTCGTATATTAGCCATTTAAAAAGCATATTTTATTTGAACATGTGTAAATAAACAATTTAACTAATGTTTAAATTGACAAACAAATTAAAAGAATAACAAAAGTTCATTTTGTTTTGAAATGTAGAGATAAAAAGTCCAACTTCTCTCTACTTTCTCTTTTTGTTTTTTTGGTTTAATCCTTGGTTTATTGTTGAAGATGGATTAGAACATGGCGAAAAAGAGAGGGTTCAGACATATTGGTCCTTGGTGGGACCCCTAAGATCTTCTCTCCTAAATCTATGGATTTTATAGAATATATATCCGTGGACACTTTTTTCAAACCTGAGATTATTGGCGCTATAGGTAAAAGTCCTTTTACCAAGGCTAAAAAGATTAAAAGCATTTATGATTTGAATGGGACTTTGTCTATGAAGAGAATTAAGCCAGAGAAGAAATCTATGAAGGAATTCATCCTTGGACGGAGCAAACCAAGCAGTTTCCATGATTATTGGATCGTTTAATATTAGAGGGCGCGGTGGATTGGTTAAAAGGAAGCGCATTAGCAAGATTATTAATCAAGATAACGTTGATGTTTTTCTTATTCAGGAATCAAAAGTTGCTGTTGTGGATTATGTATTAGTTAAGAGTCTTTAGGGAAAGGAGAATATAGCTTGGTATTATTCTAGTGTGGTTGGATATTTTAAGGGATTGATTACTATGTCGAAAGAGAGATATTGCAAGATGATCTGTAGCTCCAAAGGAGAGGGTTTTCTCGGGGTGAAGATGAAACAGAGAGACAAAGTCATTTCTATGGTCAATATTTATTCCCTTTGCACGACCACTTTGAAAAGAGTGTTGAGGAAATCTTTGTTAACTTGATGTCAAGATACAAAGATAGGGAGTAGATTTGGCAATGGATTTCAATGCGGTTGTTTGCACTAAGGAGTGGAAGGGGAGATCGGTCTTGAGAGGGAATCTGGAAATGATGGATTTCACGGATTTTATCATTGATAGCCAACTTGTGGATGTTCCGTGCAATTGTAAGTCTTTTTCTTGGTTTAATAGGGACGGAAGAGCCATAAGTAGATTGCATCAGTTTCTTCTTGCGAATTCTTTGGTGGATAGCTGGCAGGTAGTGGGGAAAAAGAATAGGGATAGATATATATCTGACCACTTCCTGATTTGGTTGGTTTGTATTAACTCTGATTGGGGTCCTAAACCTTTTAGAGTTAATAATAATTGGTTCGATAACAAGAACTTTCTCCCGTTTGTTGAAAAGGATTGGAGGGAGTTGAAAGTGTGTGGAAGAGCCGACTTTGTTATCAAGGAAAAATTTGGCTTCTTAAAGTTAGCTTACGAAGATGGAACTTAGAGGTGTTTGGCAAGAGAGAGTTGGATATAAAGGATGGTGTGAGAGAGATTAACGAGGAAGACAGGATTTTGGGGGTTTGTAGGGATGAGCTTGAGGATGATGTTGTGGCTACAAGGAGTGTTGCTCAAGGAGTGTTTGGTTGAATTTGAGGATTAAGGAGAACATGCTTCCCCAAAAATCTAGGTTAAAGTGGGATAGTGACGGAGACTCTAACAGTAGGTTTATTCATTGCGTCATGAAGGAAAGAAGGCATAGAAATTTCATTGGTTCCCTTATCTAGCAAAATGTTTTGGTGGAATCGATGGGAGGTGTTAAGGAGGAGGTTTAGAGACACTTCCTGAAAAAGTTTGTGGAGGGACCTAATTAGGTTTTTCAATGATTTTCATGGAGGTAATGGTGTTTTTTCAAAAGCGATAACTTCATCCTTTTTTACTCTTATCTTGAAGAAATTCAATCCTTTGGGTCTAGATAATTATAGACCTATTTGCTTGGTCGGTTGCTTGTATAGGCTCTTACTAAGCTCCTCACGGCTAGGTTGAAGAAGGAATTGGCCAAGTTAGTCTCTCCTTGTCAAAGTGCTTTCGTTTCGGGTAGGAAATTATTGGATGGAATCCTTGTGGCTAATGAGGTGGTGAATTTTGCCTCAAAGGAGAAGAAGAGTTGTTTGATGTTTAAGGTTGACTTCAAAAAAGCATACGATAATGAGAGTTGGAAATACCTCAAGTATGTCATGGTTAGAATGGGATTTGGGGAAAGATGGTTAAGGTGGATGAATGCTACAATGTTCTCTAATTACATGTCCATTTTTGTGAATGGAAGCCCAATGAAAGAGTTTTAGGTTGGAAGGGGGTTGAGACAAGGAGATCCAATATCTCTTTTCTTGTTCGTTCTTGTGGCGGAAGGGTTAATCGGTTTGGTTAGGAAAGCTAAGGAGTTGGGTGAGTTTTCTTGTTTCAATTTAAAGGTATGTGTGAGGTTGATATCCTTCAATTCGCAGACAATACTTTGTTGGTAGGAGATCACGGGTGGAATCACATTTGGGCTCTCAAACGGTTCTTATAGGTTTTGAGGTTGTTTCAGGGCTAGGGGTTAATTATCACAAGAGCCAGTTGATTGGCATTAACATTCACATTCATCTTCTTAATGCGACGACAAATTTATTATCATGCAAGGTCAAGGTAGTGCCTTTAAGTTTCTTGGTATCCATATTGGTTCCAATCCGTGTCGTATATGTTCTTGGTGGCTGCTGATTGATAAATTGAAGGCGCGACTTTCTTGTTGGAAATGTAGATTTCTCAACCTGGGAGGTAGAATTACTCTTTAGAAATATGTCCTCAGTAGCCTTTCAATTTTTCAGTTATCTTTCTATGGAGCTTTGATTTTTATTTTCAAGGAAATTGACAAGATTCAAAGAAATTTCCTTTGGGGAGGGTTGGAAGATAAAGGAGTATTGGTGGGAGAAAGTTTGTTTGCTGGTCGAAAAGGGAGGATTAGGATTGAAGAAAATAGAGGAATTCAATATACCATTATTATTGAAATGGAATTGGAGGGTTTTGAAAGAAGGGGAACCTTTGTGATTCAACATCCTTAGAGCGAGATACGAAGATTTAAATTATCATTTTCTTTTGGGTGTTAGCGTATCGAGGGAGTTTCTAAATCATCTTGGTGGAAGGATTTGGTATCATTGGAGAAGAGTAAAAATGTTGATATTTTCGATAGAAGCTGATGTTTCAATTTGGACAGTGGGTCTGCTATTCTATTCTGGTATGTAGTTTGGGTCCAAAATCGAGCGCTGAAGGATTTGTTTCTTGCTTTGTTCGTCCTAAGCACCTATAAAAGGGCCACTATTTTGGAAATTGGCGGCATAATTTTGGATCAGTGGTTTTGGGGAGATTTTGGAGTGAAGGGTCTCTTGTTTGCTGTTCAATTCGCAGATCTGCAGGCTCTGTGTGCATTTTTGGAACAGTCTATTCCTATTTGTGCCTCAGTGGTTTCGGTTGACTGGCAGCCAAACAAGATGGAGGGGTACACTGTTAGAAGCGGGTACAAATTACAGATATTTTCCTAGGTTGCCGAGCCATCTGTCTAGCTTTTCGATCAAGTTTTTCTTTTTTTATGGAAATCTTTTACGCCTTTTCGGATTAAGGCTTTTGGTTGGAGGTGTTTTTCTGAATAGGGTCTCTACGAAGGATCAATTGTTTCGTCGGGGTATTCTTTCTTACCCTTCTGATCCCAATTACGTTTTTTAAACGGTTGTTGAGGAAAGTTTAATTCATCTGTTGTTATTCTGTGATATCTCGGGTTCGGTGGTGAAGATATTGTCAGATTGGGTTGAGATGCCTATTAGTTCTTATGATTCCATTAGGGGGAGTTTCTTACTTTTGCTCGATTTTTTTAAGTCAAAGAAGGTGAAACATGGTAAAGAAAGTTTGGTTTGGTTGACGGTGTGTTGGTCGTTGCGGAGGGCAAGGAATGCTAGCATATTTAACAATGAAGGTTATATTGTGTCGGATATTGTTTGGAACATTAAGATTTAGGCGTGGAAGTGGTCTTTTATTGGCGAAATTTCTTTCTCCAAATATAATTTTTATGAATTTTGCATAGATCTTTTGTATTATTTAGTTTAAGTTTCATTTGAATTGGAATTTCTCCTTTTTTCCGAGTTCTATCTCGGCTTTTGTAATTGGATTAAAGTACCCTTAATACTCTTTACTTCATCCTTGCTTAAAAAAATTAAAAGAATAATGCGGTTGCATTTCTTTTTTCTTTTTAGTTGCCTTAATAAATTTTATGATACTATTTATTTTTGAAAACTAAAGAAAACAATACATACCATTCATCATAAAAAGTTTTCAACTTATTTTTGTAAAATTTTCAAATTAATTAATGTTATTTTTGTTGTATTTCAATTTAAAGTATATAACTAATAATAAATTTGTTTATATTTATTTAAATATACAATTTTGATAAATTTTAAAAAACATTTTTAAAATTTGTGGCATAATCTTTTTAATTAAATAAAATTGAGTGTCTGCACATAACTTTTTATTTAAGTGAAAACATATAAATATACAATATTATACCATATAACTATGCAGAAAGATTAGAGGCAGAAATATTAATTCAAACATCTCACTTGTTTATCTTTAAACGCATAAATTTCAGACACTAACAAAATAAAAATATACATAAAAAAAAAGTTAAAAATTAAATTTAATTAGATTACCAAATAGAAAGGAACATAAATTGTATCACAAAAAACATCACATTCCTTCAATAATATGACTTTTGCTTTCTTTAACATCACTTTACTCCACAATAACAGCTAGTACAATTCACAATAGTAAGGAAGAAGAAAATTAAATAATAAAAAAAAAGAAACATTATTGATCTTAATCAAACAAAACCATTATTCTTGAATCTACCTTGTGTTGCAAAGGAAACAATCCAAGATCCTAGACCAACCTACTCTTAACTGAGGATTCAACCTGTTGCTATATAATCTTGATTCTCTCTTAAATTCTTCCATAGCTTCCACAAAGGTGTTTAAGTTTCTTAATGGTGGAATATAGAGAAGTAAAGGAACAGCAGAGGAAGCTAATGTCAACAAGAAGTGAATCATGTTTTTTTCTTCCAAGAGAGAGGAGTTATGTGAAAAGAGTAGTTTTGAATACTTTTATTGTTTTTTTTTTTTTTTTTTGGTAAGTTCTACACAAATATGTAAAGGTTAAAGAAGATTGGTTATGATGAGTTTGAATGAGTATCAATGAATAATAGCAAGAGAATATATAGAGATATTCTAGAAAAATGTTCAAAGGTTTTCTTTATTTTATTTTGATAATATAAAGTTTAAGTAATTTGGATTCTAAAGTTCACCAAAATAAAAGTATATCTCAAAAAATCATTAAAAGTATTCACAATTATTCATGACAACTTAGGAGAATATAATTATAGTTTTTTGAAATATAAATAATGAATATTTAAATGTTTGCATATATTTAATTAAAAATTAAATTTTTTAAAAAATTTATTAGTTTATAATTATTAATAATTTATTTATATTATGACATAAATATTACGGTCACATACTTACACATTCTAATTAAATTACCTTACCCACGTAAAAACTAAAATTAATATATTATTTATTAAATATTTTTTGTTTATATTTATTTAAAAATATTAATATAAAACTATAAGTTAAGTTGGAGTAGGTGAAGTAACTGAATATTTATTAGTTGGTATAGGGTGTCCTATGTAAACAAATTATTAATACTTTAAAAAATATTTCAAAAAAACATATAAGTTAAGCCTAAAAAACTATATAGATAGGTTATTTAGTTATTTGTTTTTTTAAGAGATGTGAGTTTTGTAGTTAAAAAGTCAAAAGTATAAATCGAAACATATCAGTTTTGTCTCTAAACACATAAACCAATTGTTTATTTTGTTATTATTAGAAAAATATTAATAGAGTACATTAGTTTTTTTATGGATAAGCATTTAATAATACGAATATTTATTTAAAAAATTTGTCTGATAAAAATTCGCACATGCCATCGACTCGTCACAATCATTAACTGTAATTCTAGCAATCAATCCACAATTAGTACCAGCCAATCAACGTCCCTTCATCAGCTATTGTTACTCATCAATAAACCAATCAAGTTATTATTACTCCTGTTGAGAGTTAGGAGAGAAGGAGAAGGGAGAATTTCAAAAATTGAATTTTATTTTTAAATATATAAATTTATTAATATTTTTTTAAAAAAAGATTTTGTTTAGAATTATAAAATAATGTTTATAATTAATATATTTTTATTTTTTGAAATGCTATAACAACAAAAATTATATTTGAACATTTTGTTTAAGCTCTCCAAAACTCTCCTTTAATATAAATTTTGGGTTCTCCAAATTAGGTGACTTTTGATATTATGAAGAAAATCAAACCTTCTAAAACGGGTGCAGTTACCGTGCATAGATAAAAATCTATGCACCATGCATAGATTATTATGGACCATTGGATCAAATTCTAGACATCAATTGTTATTACTCAATACTCAATACTCACCACTCAATACTCAATACTCAATACTAGATTAAAAACATGATCCAATGACTTATGTAGGCTTATGCATGCATGGTGCATAAGTAAATCCTTATGCATATTAGCCAAAGCCCTTCTAAAATCCTTCAAACTAAAATCTTTCTATTCTTTTCCCCAAATCCCTCATATTTTTCAAAACCCTCATCTCCCTTCCCCTCCAAACTCTCAAACATAGCATATGGAAAGACACTAAATCAAGTTTTTGCATATCCTAATGTAGTCATGTATTCTCATGATAAGTTATACATATTCTAGTCAACACTTAAAATTATCATCTGTCACTTTGCATGTGTTTTATATCTTTAAACAACGACGTGAAATCAGTCATATTTCTTAACTGGTGATCTCTTATAGGGTTAACCAATACGATAACGTTAAATTTCGACAATTTGTGTGAATGTAAAACTAAAATATATTTTTAGAGTTTTAGTATTTATGTTATGAAGAATGCAAGGCCCAACAGAATTAAAAGAAAGTCCATTAAGTTGAAAGATTTTATTTAATGCAAGGAGGTGTCATTAATATAATTATTAGTGGAGAATGTAGTATTGTTTTTATGTTGCTGGCCCATGGCCCAATTAGTTTAGTAAACCATACTATATATATGATGTAAGTTTCTCATTATGGAGTAAGAAGAAGAGTTGTTTTATCTTATTATCTTTTTATGCATTCCTAGATCTAAAGTTAACCTAGCATAGTCTAACATTGGTGCTTTAATCAACATTCCTCAACCCTTCCATGGCTCCACCTAAACCTCCAAACCCTTATTCTAAAGAGATTATAGAGGAAGCTATCCAAATCTCTTCATTACACCTTAACAATGCTATGGCTGAAACTCAAGAACAAATAGATGTGAGATTTGCTCAACTTTCAGCATCTATAGCTCAGCAAGTAGGGGAGATTCATACAAGAATGAATTCTGAAAAAGAGGATGAAGCTTCAAAGTTTGAAGCTATCCTGGCTGCCATCCAAAAGGCAGGATTGCAAGGGGACAAACTACCTAGGGTGATTGGTGCTGCTGCACAATCTGCATCACCTTCAGGTATTGCACAACATTCCTCTACAATTTCATTTGGTTCTCCCCCATTCACACATACTCTCACACCAGCACACTCACCTCTTAGAACATCCACCAGCCACCAAAATTCCACCCCCCATCCAGCCGTCGTGGTGACGTCAGCACCCCACATAGTGACGTCAGCATCCCCATCAACCCCTTTTAACACATATCCCCCTTTATCACAATCGCACTCAGCTTTTATTCCCAATCCCCAATTTATCCCAACACCTACCCATACAATCCCTTACCACCAGCTGTCCCAAGCACCACCCTTACCTACTTTTAGATCCCCTAAGTTGGAACTTCCACTATTCGATGGATCTGAACCATTAGAGTGGTTATTTCAAGCGGAACAGTATTTTAGTTTTTACAACCTTCCACCAGAAAATCGTTTAGCTCTTGTCTCATTTTATATGAAAGGGGATGCTTTAGGTTGGTTTAAATGGATGCACCAGAATTATTTGCTTAGTGATTGGTATTCATTTACAAGAGCATTGGAGCTCCGATTTGGCCCATCTACTTATGAAAACCATCAAGCTGCTCTGTTTAAATTAAAGCAAAATGGTTCTGTTATGGAGTATCAAACGAAATTTGAACAATTGGGTAACAAAGTTATGGGGTTACCACCGGATGCAATTTTAAATTGTTTTATTTCTGGATTACAACCAGAAATTCAAAATGAACTTGCTGTGCACAAGCCTACTTCAATTTCTCAAGCTATTGGGCTTGCTAAATTAATTGAGTCTAAACTTAAAAACACAAGACCAAAATTTTCCAAACCCTTTTCTATTACCTATCCCAAACCAAACCCCATTAATTCTCAATCTCAGCCCACAAAACCTTTACCCCAATAGACCTAAACCAGCTTGTTGCACCCCAAGACAGCCCAAACTACTTTTCCTATTCGCAAACTTACCCAGGCCCAATTACAAGAGAGACGAGCACAAGGGCTCTGTTTTAACTGTGATGAGAAATTTGTTACAGGTCATAAGTGTTCCACTAGCAGATTTTTCCTTTTATTGGCTGATGAGGAAAATAATGATGATCATATTGAGATTGTGGATGAGGATGACTCTCATAATGAATAGGCGTTGGTTGACACTTATTTTCAACTCTCCCCACAAGCACTAACAGGACAGTTTTGTCCTCAAACACTCAAATTTCAAGGGTTGATTGGGGGTCTCCAAGTGATGGTTTTAATAGACACGGGCAGCACCCACAAAATCATGCAACCGAGAATAGCCCACCATCTGAATCTCAACACTACTCCAATCACTCAATTCTCGGTGATGGTGGGAAATGACTCACATTTACAATGTGAGGGAATTTGTCACAATGTTCATATACAGTTACAAAACAAACCTTTTACACTCCCTTTTTACTTGTTACCAATTGAGGGAGCAGACCTAGTCTTGGGAATGGCTTGGCTTAGAACTTTGGGACCCATTAAAGTTGATTTCTCAGTCCTTTCACTTACCTTCCAGCATCAGAATGAAACCATTACACTCACCGGCACCACACAATTCTTACCCTCCCAAACCACTTTTCATCAATTGCGCCACCTTATCCACACTGATGCCATTGCTTTTTTCACGTAATGCTAATGGAACCTATTGATACACTGACCCAAAACCAGAATCTCGACCTCACTAGTACCCACACAACCCTTCCATCAGAAATTACAACTTTACTCACACAATTTCAAACAATGTTTCACCCTCCAAAAGGCCTTCCACCCCCAAGACCACATGATCACCATATTAACTTATTCCCAAACACCTCCCCCATCAATGTTAATCCTTACCGCTACCCACACTAAAAAAAAGATGCCATGACAGTTTTAATACAACAAATGCTGCAAGATGGAATTATCACTCCTAGCACTAGCCCTTTTTCTTCTCCCGTGTTAGTGTTAGCTGAATATTTCGTTTTGTAGTGTTTGTCCTTCGAAGAAGAAGAAAATCGAAGGAAAGATGGTTACTGATGGCCATCCCTTAAGAATAAAAGAATGGCTACTGATGGTCATGCTTCGAGAATAAAGGTTTCTAAGTTCGATATGAAGATAGTGAATACTGAAAGCTAGTGAAAATATGTGTCTTCGGGGACTTAGACAAAATTTATAAATATTTAAGTATTACTACTTAGCATGTTTTCGTAGTGTTTTTAATACACTGCCACACGTCGAAGACGGACTCAGGCGGGAAGATTTGAAATTCGAAGACGGTTTCGTAACTGTCCAAGTAACAGATGGCATCGCTGGAAGTTCTTATGAGAAACGTGGCAGCAGATTAGTGTAGGACCGTTAAGGTCGAAACTAGTATAAATAGGAGTCTTAATGTTAAGATTCTGTGTGTTCATTTTGTACAAATCACTCACATATTTACTCAAGTATCAAGCGTTAAGAGAAAGAGTTCGTTGAGAAAATGTACGTATGACACCACCATTCTAATACATGTGTATTATCTTTCATTTTCGAATATATTCCATAATTACTGCCTTTCGTTTACTTCTTGCTATTTATATTTTTGTATCTTTACTTTAATGTCATTTATTTTCGAATTACTTTCATGTTATTTACTTTCAAAGTCTTTAACGTTTCTGCATTTTAAGATTCCTTACGTTTTAACAGTCCTTTTAATTTCATATGTTATGTTACTTGTCTTTTCGTTGAAGTCACACCTACATATAACAAAGTGATTATCAAGACTATTTGTTCTTTAATCGAACAACGCTTATTGAAGAAGACGAATCATGAATATGGTTCGAATGAACATTGATAACAATCTTTTTGACTATGTGTCCTAGGATCAATCTAGTCGATCCTGCGAGTAACCAAATCATATTTATTATTGTTTGGAAGACTAGCGGTTGTTTACCGGAAATCACCGTAAACAAATTGGCACGCCCAGTGGGACAGTGTCAAGCGGATTGTTTTAATCAATTGCTTTATTTTTGTCTAGACAATATCAAGATCTTGTATGAACCTTAGGAACGGTAAATTAAAGAACAGTGCACAACCGATTCCCAAACGAAGGTACAACAAGAAAATGGCTGCTACGGCCAGTGCAGGGGGTGATCGAGATCCCCCACAAGGTTCAGGATCAGGAGCGGCAAATTCGACTTCCACTCAAGGAACACGGGATGCAACGGGTCCAAATGGATCGAGACCTGCAGATAATTCCCAGGCTATGCCTGAAAATAATACAGGACCCTCAGGGACTGTTCCAGTTTCAGTGTCGACAACCGCACCCTCATCCACGAGCGTAGAGGACGTACTGTTTTCCTCGACAAATGCTGCAAACAATTTGTTTGGTCAAGGCACGAATTCTGCTTTCGAATGGAGACCAAATAGTACATATGGAATTCCATACCCATATGGAACAGGCGTACGAGGGGCAGGACCTATAAATGCCTCAACAAACAATGCGACATTTTCACCGAATGTTAGTTCAGTAGGTCGAAGTACACGCAACACCAGTTTTTCTACCCAGGTGCCCCACTTTACCACAAATAACCAAGCAGCATTTCGACAAGAAATGGATGCAAGCAACCATGATATGGTGGGGGTTTTGGCCAGAGAATTGACTTCAGTTTTAAGCCCACTAATGGCAAATGTTACTACTACAAATAGAGAAAACATGGAGATTTTCCAAAAGATATCATCTCAAATGAATCGAATGGCAGAGTTCATGGGAGTAACACCACCTAAAAGGAAAGACAAACAGCTTTCGAATCAAGAAGAGAGGCCCATTTTGGAACGTGTACAAGATATAGTCCCGCCATCTAGGACAACTACTAGGGATGTAGGCCCCTCACGAAGAACAGAGACGTTCGAAAGAACTCCAGTAATTAACTTAGAGGATTCAAATCAAAGAACCGTCCCCGTTCGACAGGAAACGGAGGAAGAGCGACCCAGATTGAGGATTGTGGGTAGGGACGAACACCCAGATGAGGTTGTCCAAAGAGTCAGAAGAGAAAATCTGGCTACAGAAAATAACTTAACTGCCATGATAGAAAGGGTTATGGCTAATAATGGCCTTAGTACTGGACTTAGACGTCCAAATTATACATCCCCTATATCAGATTATATCATGCAGGCAGAATTGCCCAGAGGCATTAAGGTACCTAAATTTACGAAATTTTCAGGCGAAACTAATGAGTCAACGGTGGAACATATTGCTAGATATTTAACAGAAGCAGGAGACTTAGCGGGAAACGAGGATTTAAGGATCAAATATTTCCCTAGTTCGCTGACAAAGAATGCCTTCATTTGGTTTACTACTTTGCCACCAAATTCGATAGATGCGTGGGCATACTTAGAAAGGCTGTTCCATGAGCAATTTTACATGGGCCAAACTAAGATAAGTTTGAAAGAATTGGCCAGTGTTAAGAGGAAATTTACAGAAACAATCGATGACTACTTGAATAGATTCCGTCTATTGAAATCAAGGTGTTTTACAACAGTCCCAGAGCATGAACTTGTTGAGATGGCTGCGGGTGGTTTAGATTATTCAATAAGAAAGAAACTAGATACCCAATACCTTAGGGACATGGCCCAATTAGCAGACAGGGTTCGACAGGTCGAACGCCTGAAGGCAGAAAAGGTTAGGGCGAATAAAAGTTATAAGAAGGAAAGAGTGGCGTACGTCGAAGCCGAGGACGCTGATGATGAGTCTTTCAATGACTCACATAGCCCTGAAGAAGTCGAAATAGACTTAGCTGAATTGAAAGAAGCGCCACCTTACGCATGCAAATTGCTAAATCCGGCAAATGGAAAAAACCCAGTAGAAAACGATAAGAATGATAGGTTCCCTAAGAAAACTTATACATTCGACATTACCAAGTGTGATGAAATATTTGATTTATTGGTAAAAGATGGCCAAATGATACTACCTCCAAATTCCAAAATTCCTCCGTTGGAACAACGGAAGAAAAGAGGTTTTTGTAAATATCATGGTTTTTTAGGCCATAAAACTTCTCAATGTTTTCTTTTCAGGGATCTAATTCAAAATGCTCTCAATGATGGAAGGTTGAAGTTTGCTGACAAGACCAAGAGTCATATGAGGGTCGATACCAATCCCCTTAACATTGCTGACGCTAGCCTCTGTGAGGTAGAAGATATCAACATGGTAGAAGTATCTGAAGTCAAAGTTGTGGAAACTGGAACAATGTTCAATGGAAAGCAGGCTACTGAAAGCCTAAATGATGACATAGTCTTCAATACTGATGTTGAAGAATCTTCCAAGACACAGATAACCGAAGCATCGAAGGAAGAAAACAGTGAGGTCACTGAAGACCTCAGGATGAAACTCCAGAAAATCCAGATCTCTGAAGTTCCTCCAGCAGTGGTTAACATGGTCAGCGCCAGACGCCCAATGTCTGAATTTGGCGAACTAGAGACATGTCTGACAAGGCAAAATGGGGGCATCGAGGTTCCTCCAAAAACCAAAAGCCTCAAAGAATATCTCTGGAATTGCCACGAAAGAAATGGTGGTAAGCAATGGATGTGTCTAAGGTGTTCGATCATGCTGAATCGAAGAGTCGAAGCCAACTTCGAAAGGGCTCGACGCGAAAGATGGGAACACCCAGGAAGAGAGCCAAATCCCCTACTACAACTGTACCCAAGGACGGAGGAAAGCTTGGTAGGATTTTTGGTCAGATGCCACAAAGGAAACACTGAAGTTTCTCTGTGCCCAAGATGTGGGGCAGTCTATGATGAAAGGCTCGCACGATCATTCGAACGTGTGTACTGCCATATGAGTAGAGAAACTCAGGGGTTGCGTCCTAACCTGTACGGTTTCGACATATGGACTCCCACAAAGAGGCCTGATAGCCCACACCCCAGAGCTCGAAGGGTAACTTTCAAAATCCCTGCAGATGCACCCAGGGATAGGTGGGTGCAAGCTGATGCAAGAACAAACAAATGGCGAAGTTGGGACCAAGGTGGTAGAAGTGCAATGGCATATAGGAAACAATTTCAAAGACCAAATCGAGAGGCGTATCGATTGGAGAATTATAAGGGAAAAAATCCTATGTCTCGGTCCCAGTGGAGAAGGCATCAGAGAATAAAAGAGGCTCAGAAGGAATACAGGCCAAGAGAAACTGGAGAATCTAGTAGCAACCAAGTCCCATACCAGGGGGCAAAGTCAAACAAACCTCCGGTGGAACGCAGATTATTCGAAGCTGAAAAACTCTTGGATGAAGAAGAAAAGATGCGTTCAAGTTCCTGGAAAGAAGAGGATAGAATGACAAATGATTTTGATTATGATGGAGTGTCATCTATAAACTTGAATTGCAATGTTGTATCCGTACTTCCTCACGAGTTTAACCAGGAAACTGAAGTAGAAGATTGTGAAGAGGCTGATATCGAAGAAATGGCAAAACACAGACCTGTGTGTTACTATGTGCTGAATAATGGTGCAGTAGAATAACAGAACGCTTTCTTCGAAAGGCCTGATGAGGGTATGCGAAATCATTTGAAGCCACTCTATATCAGGGCCAAGATTGAGAACGTTGGCATTAATAAAGTCCTAGTTGATGGGGGAGCAGCAGTGAACCTAATGCCTCAATACATGCTAAAAAGAATTGGTATGTTCGATACGGATATAAGGACACATAACATGGTCTTATCTAACTATGAAGGCAAAATAGGACAAACACTGGGAGTTGTTCAAGTCAATTTGACAGTAGGCTCAGTTACCAGGCCAACCATGTTCATGGTTATACCAGCAAAAGCAAACTACAACCTTTTGCTTGGTCGGGAATGGATTCATGGGGTAGCAGCTGTGCCCTCAACAATGCATCAGAGGGTGACAATTTGGAGAGAAGATGGTATAGTGGAGAATATCGAAGGTGATCAGAGTTACTACATGGATGAAGTCAACCAGGTGAATAAAACCAACTTCGATAGGAACCTGGCAAACATAGGCCCTTGTCATGCTGCAGAAGAGATATATGCCCCAAATAAAAATGCATTGTACTATTTAACTTTACATCCAAATGGATTCCAATGGGATAGAGAGATCATGAATGGTCCACCAGATACAGCACCATTGGAGAATTATCCAACAGTACGGCCAACAGGCTGGGACGATGACATTAATCATGTCTGAGTCTTCGTTCTTCGAAAAGATTTCGGCCTATGTGGCCGAGAACAAAAAGAAGGCGGCTCTCGGAGCCGAACTATCAAATACAAAGAGAGATGCAGTTCTAACCAAAGAAGGAATAACAGAATTGGAGATACGTACGAGTTTCGAACTCCCTGAAGACACGGCTCCAGACGAAGAGATCATAAGAGAAGAACCAAACCAAAGGTTGGATGCAATATACGACGAGGAACCTTTGGGATTCGAAAAAGACCCAATGGTGTCGAACATAAAGATGTTGGCCCAAGATCCACTTGAAGAAGTAAATCTTGGAGACAATGATAAAAAAAGAATAACATATATCAGCGCGAAACTAGAACCAGAATTGAAAGCAACGGTCATCAAAATGCTGAAAGAAAACAGAGATTGTTTTGCTTGGGGCTATGATGAGATGCCTGGTCTAGGAAGGGATTTAGTCGAACTAAAGTTACCAATAAAAGAAGGGAAGAAGCCCATAAAGCAAACTCCCAGAAGATTCGCGCCAGAGATTCACTCGAAGATTAAAGCAGAGGTCGAAAGACTCTTACGTTGCAAATTTATCCAAACTACAAGCTACTCCAAAAGACGAGTATCCCATGCCTGTAGCAGAAATGCTAGTAGACTCAGCCGCAGGTTTTGAGTATTTGAGCATGTTGGATGGATATTCGGGATACAATCAAATCTTTATAGCAGAAGATGATGTATCCAAAACAGCATTTTGTTGCCCAGGGGCAATAGGCACTTACGAATGGTTTGTGATGCCTTTTGGTTTGAAAAACGCTGGGGCAACTTATCAAAGAGCAATGAATTCTATATTTCATGACTTTATAGAAACATTCATGCAAGTGTATATAGATGACATTGTGGTAAAATCTACCTCGGGTATGAGTCATCTCGATCATCTGAGCCAATCATTCGAAAGAATGAGGAAATATGGCTTGAAGATGAACCCCCTCAAATGTGCTTTCTTTGTGCAGGCAGGTGATTTCTTGGGCTTCGTAGTCCACAAAAAAGGGATAGAAATTAACCAGAACAAGACAAAAGCCATTAGGGAAACCAAGTCTCCATCTACGAAGAAAGAACTAAAATCATAATTGGGTAAGATAAATTTCTTAAGGAGATTTATCTCTAATTTGAGTGGACGCACGCAAGCTTTCTCACCTCTACTACGGCTTAAGCAAGGAAAATTCGAATGGCGTGCTGAACATCAAGAAGCTTTCGATCAGATAAAGCAATACTTGACTTGTCCACCAATTCTGTCTCCCCCAAATGGGAAGAAGCACATGCGCCTATACATTTCAGCGTCAGATAAAACAATAGGCAGCATGCTGACCCAAGAAGATGAGAATGGCATCGAAAGAGCCATTTATTACTTAAGTAGAGTACTCAATGATGCAGAGACTAGATATACTGATATAGAAAAGCTCTGCCTTTGTTTGTATTTCTCCTGTATCAAACTTAAGTATTATATAAAGTCAGTTGATGTTTACGTTTCATCTCATTGTGATGTTATTAAACATATGTTATCTAAGCCAATACTACATAGTCGAATTGGCAAGTGGGCTTTGGCCCTTACTGAATATTCATTAATATTTCAGCCTCTCAAGGCAATGAAAGGTCAAATTGTGTCAGACTTCATTGTCGACCATGCGGTGGTTGAGAATCATCAGCATTATGTGGACTTAAAACCTTGGAAGTTATACTTCGATGGTTCAACGCATAGAGAGGGTACTGGAGTTGGAATGTTGATAATTTCTCCTGACGGAATTCCAACAAAGCTGAAGTATAAAATCGAAGGTCCATTATGTTCCAACAATGAAGCTGAATATGAAGCATTAATTGCTGGACTTGAAGCTTTGTTAGAATTGGGGGCAACCAGAGTCGAAATTAAAGGAGACTCCGAATTAGTCATCAAACAATTGACAAAGGAGTATAAGTGTATCAAAGAGAATTTGATCATGTATTTTGTCATTGCAAATAGGCTACTCAAGAAATTCGAATATGTGGAATTAAAACACGTATCAAGGGTAAATAACCAGGAAGCAAACGACTTGGCACAATTAGCTTCAGGATACAAAGTATCAAAAGAAAAGTTGGAGGAGTTGATTGAAGTAAGAGGAAGAGCAATGTTTACTAAACTTTCGCCAAGTGATCTAGAGAACTCACAATTGGGTTATGCCAACAAAGAACAATTCGAAGTACTAAATATAGACTCGTTGGCAGACACAGTGTCATACCCCAAAATTTGCCCATGTTATTTTTCACACATAAAATCAGAACAAAAGACAAAGCTCCAAAACACACTCTCCTATACAAAAGCTCTGAACTAGGGTTTGATTAATTCGATGGAAAATCATTGAATCAATGGCTCAAGGTGGTTCCATAGGGTCACCAACATCCCAAAGAATCTCCCTGTAAAGTTTCAAGTCAAACAGAGCAAATTTAGTCCCTCAAATCCTGATTAGGTCAACAGTCGACTCTCAAAGGCAAAACAGTCATTTCAAGTCAATATACAGTCAAAACTCAAGATATTTGGTCAACAACATCCTCATAACCCTAAAATCATCATTTGATCAAGGTTTGATCATGATGATACAAGGAAAGATCAGAAAAGTCAAAAGTCAAAAGTTACTATTTTGGGCATGAACTGAAAAAAGTCAACCAAACTTTGAAAATTCACCAAATATTCATACTTCATCAGAAAAATTCCCACCAAAGCTCATTTTAAAGGGAATTCATTCCTCTATCCAATAGTACAAGAATCAAAGCTCATAGGTCAATGGTTTAAGAGATATGGCTTTATACATTATAGGTCCTTTTCAAAAGTCAACAAAAAGACACTTTCTTCAAAAGGTCATAAAATGAGAATGGAAAAGGATTTTGATATGAGACCAAAGACATTGGTTGGAGGACTCTCCAAGGTTTCTAAAATGTCTTAGAACACTTCCATACCTAAAAAATTGAGGGAGATAGGCCTCGTCAAAGTTGAGCTATTTTGGAAGAGAAAAATGTGAAGAAACTTGATTATTTTGCAAATGGGCCCAAATTATTTTGCTTCAATCTTGGTCCCCAAGCATTCAAGAGCCCAAAATCTCTTTGCCACGAAAATATGTGATTAATTTGATTTATTTTGATTTTTTATTCTAATTAAAAAGAATTAAAATCAAATAAATTACTAGAAAATCAAATATTTTATCAAGGATGTGATTTGGACCTATTTTGATCAGCAAATATTCTCCAAAACAAATCAAATTTCGTGCACTATTGGATTGAAGAAGATTGAATCAATATTGGCCATAATTGGAAAATTTCAAAATCATATTTTCAATCAAATCTTCCAAACAAGTAATCAAAGATTCAAAAGGATTTGTTCTTATTTTGTTAACCTAAACTATTCCACTATATATACATGATCATTCCAGACCCCTAGGGTTACAAAGATTCTGCCTCAAGAACTACTAATCCCGAGTTCAAAAATTCACAAAAAAGGTCAAACTTCAAATTGGTGGTGTAAGACAATTCAAGGCGTGCAATTGAATCCAACACGTTCTCAGAGTATCACTGAAGCTATTTGGACCAGAATCGAGGCTTGACACTCGCAGGAACAACACCAAATCATCACGGTTTGATATTTATTTCCTTACTTTGATTGTACCGATTCATGCATTGTTTTCATAAATTAAATACATATTTATGTTTGTAATGATGCAATAATCGATTCTGGATGTTTAATTGTGATTCTGCGCTCGTATACACCGTTAGCCATTGTTAGGGTTTAGGAGGTCTTGATTGGGGATTTCCGTTTTAGGCAAAATCAGAACAAATTGCAGGCACCATAAGATTCAGGAGACCAGGACGATAATGTCCATCAGGTCGCGAAAAATTTTTGCTTTATTTTTGCCATATTCGTAAACGCAGGTTCTATGGCAACGGAAGAAAAAACCGTAGGTGAAAGTCTGGACTTTTGGCAACAGATGGAGGTTGAAGACGACTAGGTGGCAACGCGTGATTGGTGGCCTTCAAATGAATTAGGCGCGCAAAAGGATTTGGGATGATGGGAGATCCGGTGTTCTTCAGGGTTACGTGTACCATGCGCCTCTGCATCATAGACCCTCAGATCTCGCTGTCATCACATCCTACGCTTCAGAGGCTGCGCATCTACCATGGACCTTCACGTGTGCGCAACAGGGGATAAAAGCTAAGATTTTCTTAATTTTTTTTATTTTTAATTATATAATTTGTTTTTATTATATATATATATCATTCTAAATATTTTCTTCTTCTTATTAATTATAAATTACCTATTTATTTTTATTTCTAAAACTTTTTTATATAATAATATTATTTATTTATGCATTCTTTTTAATTACATATTTTATTTAATATTTATTTATTTAATTATCTTAATTATTTATATTAATTTATATTTAATTACTTATTTACTTGTATACATATCTTTAAAAAATCATAGTTATTGCATTTTAATTCCAAAAATTGTATAAAAATTATTTTTACTCTCGATTTAATTTTTTTTGATCCCGATTTAATTAATTAGGTCGCAAGACCAATAATTAATTAAATCATCTATTTTCTTTTATTTAATTTCGTACCCTAATCAGGGTTCACGAAGATCATGCCCTACACTGAATGTTTTCTTTTCTGTGCTTTTTCAGGGTTAGCAACATGATTTCTCCCGATCACGCGCCTTCAAGAAAACCCGAAGTTAAGTAATTTTATTTAGTTTAATTTAAATTATATTTGATTTATCTTTTAAATTAGGGTTTGTGTCGCCTTCATCTTTTTTTTTCTCTGCCTTGTTTCTTTCAGGGTTAACCCCGAAGTTTCCCGCCAACCATATCAGATCAAATCCGAAGCTAAGTGTCTATTTACTTTATTTATTTTTAAATTTCATTATTCTTTATTTTTAGGGTTATAATGCTTGCCTCTGAACCGATAATGCACTCACCCTATTTCTGTTTGCCATTTTTCCGCCTTTTCAGGTTTGCCAAATGTCAAAGCCTCGCATAGTCGGTAACCCTAAATTTTGCCCTTCGTTTTTATTTTATTATTACTTGTGTCAAACCCCATTGGGGATCCGCTGGTTTCATTGTCCCCTTCCCTTTTATTGCTTTATATTACTGCGTGGTTAGTAAAATAGGGAGTGCAACCCTAAATTAATTAGAATAACTAAACACAAGATAATATAATCTGAATTGAATCACATGATTGGTGCACACACGCACGCTTTTGGGTAACCCTCTCTGTTGCCTGTTGCCTGTTGCCTGTTGCCTGTTGCCTGTTGCCTTCGTTTTTTTTGCAGAATAAGCCACGTCCCTCGAATACGAGGATACCTCAGCCATGTTGCCTCGATAAAAAGGTCATGACCCTAAATGATGCTGCCTTCGATACACAAATGACCTCGACCCTCGGAAGTTGCCTACGGAAAAAGGCTGAGGTATCTTCTGGCTGCCTACGAAATGGCTTATTCTGATCCTTGCCTCAGACTACCTGCCCTTCTATGGCATGGGACAGTTTTATGGCAAAGGATGCTTCGATGACCCTTCAACCTCCAAACGAAAGGCTTCCTGCCCTCTTATGGCAAGGATAGACCCTTTCATTCTGAAAGGCAAAAAGAGACCTATTATCTGAGTTTAAGGTAATTGCCCCTAATTGCCTTGCAATGCTCAATTTCCATATTCTTTTTCACAATTCTTCAAAAACTGGCTACGCTCATTTACGAGCTAAAGTCCACTTTTTTCTTTCATCTACTTTTTCTAAAGACAAACGAGCAAGCAAAGCAATTAAGAGCCCATGGAAAACCATGGATGCAAAGGGTGCCTTACACCTTCCCTTTGCATAAATTACCCCCCGAACTCAGATTTTCTTTAAAAGGTTTTTTTCTGTTTCTTTTTGCCTTTCTGATTTAGTTTGGATAAAATAAAAGTCGGTGGCGACTCTTGCTTACCGCGACATTTCGATCGATAAAAAGTCAGTTCACCGTATTACAGAACTGGCGACTCTGCTGGGGATTAATTTTCGATAAAAGAGGGGTTACCTTAAAGTTTAGGATTCATTTAAATGTTTTCTATTGTTTGCTTTGTTTGATTTAATTTTGCAGGGCTGTTTTGGGTATTCTGTTGTGTGAAAGATCCTAACCCGGATCTGAGTACCTTAGGTATATGGCATGAGATCAAGGAGACTGCACAGCGTATACTGATGTGGTTGATCTGATGGCCATCGTTAGTGTGACACATTGGTTTGTCCTGGTGTTCCTCGGGATCCGACCTGAGGAAATGCTTGGCTGCCGCGTGGTGTCATTAAGCACTAATTTGCCCTTAGAACCTTAGTCGAACTTGACTTTGGCCTATTAGAAAGTAGCGAGATGGCCGGCTTTGGTTCCGACTGAAGTTGGTTGATACTCGAAGCTACACTCATATGGACTGGACTTTCAGGACCTTTTCGGTTGGCGATTCGATTGCCGAACTGAGATAAGCGCCTTCGAGAAAGGTCAATGATATGAGCTCCTTAGAACCTGATCTGTATATAGGACAGGTTTGAACCGACTAAACTTCAGTGGGGAGGGTACGCACCTCTGGACTACATGCAAGCCTAACCTTAAGGCAAAATTGTGTGACTTGTTTGTGTTTGTTATTTACTTGACATCATGACATCATAAACATCATAAGCATCATAACATCATGACTAACCATTCGAGGACCAAGGAATTCATCTTTGTTCTGTTTTGTAGGTCATGGAGACTAGAAACACCATTCGAGTTAACTTTGTGAGGATACCTTCCGAACTGAAAGAATTGGTATTAGAGATTCCTGGAGGTTCCCGATTCTCTGAAAGACATGGTCTCTTGCCCAGTTTAGTTACTTCAGGTTTTGATGAAGAAATGATGAGTGTACTATTTCAATTCTTCGATCCTGAGCATCATTGTTTTACTTTCCCGGATTATCAGCTGGTGCCTACTATGGAAGAATTTGCTGACATACTTGGACTCCCCATCCGAGATCAGATTCCGTTCACTGGTTTGGAAGAAATTCCAAAATTAGAAGTTATCGCTCCCGCTTTACATCTTAAGAAGTCTGATATTGATGGTCATTGGGAAACCAGAAGTGGAGTCAAAGGATTCCTCGCTAAGTTCTTATTCGGAAAAGCTCGCATGTTTTTGAAGTCCATGAGTTATCAAGCCTTCGAAGACATATTAGCTTTACTCATTTATGGTTTGGTATTATTCCCTAATCCTGATCAGTTCATTGATGTGCACGCCATAAAGATATTTCTGACACGCAATCCAGTTCCTACCTTGCTTGGAGATATCCTACACTCTCTTCACACTCGTACTATGAAGAAGCGAGGGACTCTTATGTGTTGCATACCTTTGTTATCTAAGTGGTTTATTTCGCACTTGCCTCGCTCAGTAATGAGGAACGACCAAAGGTTGAAGTGGCACAAGAGAATAATGTCACTTTCACATTCTGATATCCGTTGGTTGTCTTTATCCAAGGAGAGTTTCACCATGATCGACCGTTGTGGACAATATCCTAATGTGCCTTTACTTGGCATACGAGGGGGTATCACTTATAATCCTTGCTTGGCTTTACGACAATTTGGTTACGCTCGAAGAGATGGTCCTCACCACATGCTTATACAAGGGATTGTGTTTGATTATGAAGATGATACTCAGAGTCACCGCCGGAAGTTCATACGAGCTTGGGATATGGTAAATAGAGTTGATAACAAAGGCTTGGGACAAAGAAACTCCATTCCTTTGGGGCCTTATCTTAGATGGGTGCGCACTCGTGCTCAACGTCTCATCATGCCTTATCCGTATGTCTTACCTGTGATAGTGGAGCCTGATTGCGAGGAAAAAGTTCCTCAAGTTATTGCTCATCCAGACATGCCAACTGACATCGAAGAATTAAAGAGATCTTGGATTCAATTAAAGGAAGAAAGAGACACTTTCGAAGCTCAGTTTCGTGCTAAAGAAAAGAAAGTATTAGAGCTCACAAGGCTACTTCAAGCGGAGCAAGGCATCAACAACTTCATCGGTTCAAAAAGGAAGCGTCCATGGGAGACTTGAAGACTTTTATTTTTATTATTATTTTATTCCTAGTTTATATTTTCATTATTGTAAAAGATACAAATAAGACAAATTGCAGAATTCTTTCCCTTAAGTATTATTAATAAAATTTCTTTTGTTTTGTTTTAAACAAATTTGAATTCCAAGGTCCCCGAAACATTGCATATGCATAAATCATATCATTCATAAACATCGCATCACAGGTTTCGTAAAATAAATGCCTCATCTTTGTGCTGTTTATTTCAGTAACAAAGATGGATCTCGAACAATCTGTCAAAGCTCTCCAAACTCAGAATGCTGAATTTCAAGCTCTGATTCTGAACCTGGCCAATGGGCAAAACGAGCTGAAAGCCCTTCTGACTAAGAAGGACAGGAAGACCAAGAAACCCAAAGGAGTGATCAATATGGGTAGAAGGTTCAAAGGTCGTCCCAAGAAAGCAGAGGATGCTGAGATTCCCAAGAATGAGGAAGATGAAGAGAGAGATGATATCAGTATCAAGAACAATCAGGGAAGCCATGTAGGTTCTGATGGGGAAGAAGAAGAAGAAGAAGAGTATCCTGAGGACGAGGATGAATCTGACGAGAGGTATAGGCAGTTAGAAGAGCGTCTGAGAAGCATGGAAATTCAGAAGGTACCTGGGTTGGATTTTGAAGAACTGGGACTCGTTCCTGGAGTCGTTATTCCGCAGAAATTCAAGACGCCCGCTTTTGCTAAGTATGATGGAATATCTTGTCCTAAGATGCATCTGAGGTCTTATGTGAGAAAGATTCAGCCTCACACTGCTGATAAGAGGCTCTGGATCCATTTCTTTCAAGAAAGTCTATCTGGAACTCAACTCGAATGGTATTATAAGCTGGAAAGTGCTAGTATCCGCACTTGGGAAGATTTGGTTGTGGCTTTCTACAAGCAATACCAATATAACTCTGACCTTGCACCGACTCGCATGCAACTTCAAAGCATGTCCATGGGTCCTAAAGAAAGTTTCAAGGAGTACGCTCAAAAATGGAGAGATTTGGCTGGAAGAGTCCAACCCTCTTTGAATGATAGGGAGTTGGTAGACATGTTCATGGGCACGCTAACTGGGCCGTTCTATAGTCATCTGCTGGGTAGTTCTTCTTCTGGGTTTACTGAACTCATTTTAACTGGAGAACGTGTGGAAAATGGTATTCGAAGTGGGAAGATTCAAGTAGGTTCTGCCTCTGGTACTACAAGGAAGCCGTATCAAGGAAGAAATGAGTCTAATGCTATCCATAGTCAAAAGAGCCGTGGGAAGGAGGATCAGAATCAATCTGTTGGTGCCGTCCTTATCTCCGCACCAATATCTCAACAAGCTCCTAGACAAGATTACCAACGCAAGAATGATAAACCAAGGAGAAAATATACCCCGATCAACATGCCTTTGTCTCAAGTCCTACAACATCTACTGAAGGCAAAACTGATCACACTGAGAGACCCTCCGAAGTTTACCAACACTGCTAGTCCAACTTATGATCCTAAGGCTACATGTGCTTACCATTCCAACGCCCCTGGACACAATGAGAATAATTGCTGGGCCTTGAAAAACAAAGTCCAAGACTTGCTAGAGGCTGGAGAAATTGAGTTTGACACGCCTGAGACTCCTAATGTCATCACTGCTCCGATGCCAAAACATGACCACGCTGTTAATGCCATCATGGATACCATCCATGTCTATGATGTGAGAGATCTTTCGACTCCTCTCCCCGATATCAAGAGAAAGTTGTTGCGAGCTGGTTTATTTCCAGGTTGTGACCCTGACTGTTATTACTGTGCACTCATACCCGAGGGTTGTGAGAACCTGAAAAGAGGCATCCAAGGCTGGATGGATCGTGGCACTATCAGATTTGAGAAGACTCCCACTGTTGAAGAGTTGTGTGAGGGTTTCTCCCGTGGTTTGAAGCTCGAAGATGTAGCTGTGATCTCTAAAGTACCACTAAAGATCCCTACCAAGGCTCCTTTCAGGATTGCTGCCGAACCCCGTGTGGCTCCGATTGTTATCACCCAACCTGGTCCAATACCATATTCTTCCGACAAGGCTATCCCTTGGAGTTATGGCGCTGAGGTTTTTGTTCAAGGAGTCAAGCAAGAGCTTGAATATGATAAAGTTTCTGAAGATGTCAACCCTGGTATAGGAAACATTGCTGGAACTAGTAAGGTGACGAGAAGTGGAAGGGTGTTTTCTCCAGAGATCTCCCCAAATGTTACTTCGCCTACCGTTACTATCACCCCGAATACTGACGCACATGGTAAAGGACTGCTGCCTGAACCTGAAACTGTCACTAGAAGTGCGCCTTCCGAAGAAACAAATGAGTTCCTGAAATACATCCGCAAGAGTGATTATGATATTGTTGAACAAATGGGGCATACTCCTTCCAAAATCTCTATGCTGTCGCTCCTAAGTTGTTCAAAGACCCATGCCAAGGCTATGATGAAATTTCTAGAGGCTGCCCATGTGCCACAAGAGATTTCTGTCACTCAACTCGAGAACTGTATTGCGAACTTGACAACTGATAACTACCTTGGGTTTTCTGATGCTGATTTAAGTCCTAGTGGAAGGAATCATAACAAGGCACTGCATATCTCCATCGAATGTGGTGGTACTACCCTGGCTCATGTACTAGTTGATGATGGCTCGTCTCTGAATGTGTTACCCAAGGTGGTATTGGACAGACTCAAGGTCGATGGAATTGAGCTGAAATCTAGTAATGTGATAGTCAAGGCTTATGATGGCACTATGAGTACTGTGTATGGCGAAGTAGAGCTCCCCATCAGAGTAGGCGCCCAAACTTTTAGTACTGTGTTCTATGTGATGGATATTCGCCCCGCCTATTCCTGTCTACTTGGGCGTCCCTGGATACATAAAGCAAATGCCGTGACTTCAACTCTCCATCAGAAGTTGAGATACCCAATGGAAGGCAAGATTGTCACTGTGCATGGTGAAGATGAATATTTGGTAAGTTTCGTGGATGAGACCAAGTATCTTGAGTTCACTGGAGAGGCATTTGAATCACCCCGCATAGCACATGAATGGAAGCTTGAACCAGTTCCAGAAACTAAATATGTCTATACTCCTCCTAAAATTCCTGGAGATGTTCCTACGATGGCTTCCCTGAAAGACGCTAGGGCTGTGGTAGAAGAAGGTGGCTGCACCATCTGGGGGCAATTACCTGACATTCCATATAAATCCAACAAATGGGGTTTAGGCTGCACTGCTAAGGATCAGAAGGGAACACCACCTCCTCGTACAGAAGACTTGAAACATCACTTCGTCAGCAAGGGAGTTAATGCCATTGAAGAAGACGAAGATAATCACAACCTGGACAAATGGATCTCCCCTACATCAGACAAAGGGCTGAACAACTGGAAGACCGAGGACATTGTTTCTATCTCCTATAGTCAGGAGTAATTGCCGTTCTTAGTTTATTTCCTGCTTTTCTTTTATTTCCAGTTTTTAATTCTTGTATTTCAATAAAGACAATAAAACGCTAAAGCCATGTGTCCCGCCCGAGGCACAATGGTCCATTTGTTAGGGCTTGTCATTTCATAAGCATATTTTCATTCAATAAAGCATTGGACGTTTCGTATTCAAATTGTGTGTTTGCTTTTATTTTTTCTTTTATTATTTCTTTTATTTACCTTTTATAGCTATGCGTTCTCACACACACCCACATAATGCACTGCAGATCCGCATCCACGCTGGATCCTGTTGATAACGATTCTGCTATTGCTAAATATGACTTTGAAAATCCGATCTATCAAGCTGAGGATGAAGGTGAGGAAGGTTGTGAAGTGCCTAGAGAACTTGCCCGTTTATTAGAGCAAGAAGAAAAGACTATACAACCGCACGAAGAGCCAATTGAAATTGTGAACATAGGTACCGGTGAAGAAAGGAAAGAAATCAAGATAGGGGCTGAATTAGAGGATGCTGTCAAGCAAAGGTTGATTCAGATGTTACGAGACAATGTTGAGATCTTCGCTTGGTCATACGAAGACATGCCTGGGCTCGATACTGATATTGTGGTTCATCGTTTACCTATCAAAGAGAATAGTCCTCCAGTTAAACAGAAGTTACGAAGAAGCAGACCAGACATGGCTCAGAAAATCAAAGAAGAGGTCGAAAAACAATTCAATGCTGGGTTCCTGAAAGTAGTGAGTTATCCGCCATGGATCGCCAATATAGTGCCCGTACCGAAGAAAGATGGAAAAGTCAGAATGTGTGTAGACTATAGAGATTTGAATCGAGCAAGTCCTAAAGATGATTTCCCATTACCACATATTGACATCCTGGTTGATAGTACTGCACAATGCAAGGTTTTTTCTTTTATGGATGGTTTCTCAGGTTACAATCAGATTAAGATGGCACCCGAAGACATGGAAAAGACGACTTTCACTACGCCTTGGGGCACTTTCTGTTACAAAGTCATGCCATTTGGGTTGAAGAATGCTGGGGCAACCTACCAACGTGCAATGGTAGCCTTATTCCACGACATGATCCACAAAGAAATAGAGGTCTATGTTGATGATATGATTGCAAAGTCCAATACTGAAGAAGAACATCTGGTCCATTTACAGAAGTTGTTTGATAGGTTGAAGAAGTACAAGTTGAGATTGAATCCAAACAAGTGCACCTTTGGCGTAAGGTCTGGTAAGCTGCTGGGTTTTGTTGTTAGTAGCAAAGGTATCGAAGTTGATCCTGCAAAAGTGAAAGCCATACAAGAAATGCCCGCTCCACGAAACGAGAAAGAAGTTAGAGGATTCCTGGGTCGACTCAATTACATTGCTAGATTTATCTCCCATCTGACCGCTACTTGTGAGCCAATCTTCAAATTACTGAAGAAAGATCAAGTAGTGAAATGGAACGACCAATGTCAAGAAGCCTTTGACAAAATAAAGAATTACCTGCAGGAACCTCCGATCATGATACCACCTGTTGAAGGAAGACCTCTAATCATGTACTTAACAGTATTAGAGAATTCGATGGGGTGCGTACTGGGGCAACATGACGAGTCTGGTCGAAAAGAGCATGCAATATACTACCTTAGCAAAAAGTTTACCGACTGTGAAACAAGATACTCACTGCTCGAGAAAACTTGCTGTGCTTTGGCTTGGGCTGCTCGCCGATTAAGACAGTATATGTTGAACCATACCACCTTGTTGATTTCCCGAATGGATCCCATCAAGTATGTGTTCGAGAAACCTGCTCTCTCTGGACGAATAGCAAGATGGCAAATGATACTAACAGAGTATGACATCCAATACACAACACGGAAGGCAATCAAAGGTAGTGTGGTAGCAGATCATTTGGCACAACAAGCGGTAGATGACTACCAATCGATGAATTTCGAATTTCCAGATGAAGATGTGATGCTTGTTACTGGCTATAAGCAACCTGGCCCGGATGAAGGACCTGAACCAGGATCCCGATGGACTATGGTTTTCGATGGAGCTTCGAATGCACTTGGTAATGGCATTGGCGCTATAATTGTCTCTCCTGCTGGTGGACACACCCCATTCACCGCAAGATTATGTTTCGACTGCACCAACAATATGGCTGAGTATGAAGCGTGTATCTTGGGGCTCAGAGCTGCTATCGATTTAAGGATCAAATTCCTGGAAGTGTATGGGGATTCGGCACTAGTAATCAGCCAAATCAGAGGGGAATGGGATACAAAGCATCCTAATCTCATACCCTATAAGGAGTTCGTACTGTCCTTAATTCCATATTTTGAAGAGATTACTTTCGAACATATTCCCCGAGAAGAGAATCAGCTGGCCGATGCGTTAGCTACTATGTCATCTATGTTCAAAGTCAATTGGGATAATGAGGCTCCTATAGTTATCATTGAAAGACATGACGAACCCGCATATTGTTATGAGATAGTTGACGACGAGGCTGAAGAGAAGCCATGGTTTTACGAAGTAAAAAGGTACCTCGAGACTCAGGAATACCCTGAAGGGGCATCCATTAATGACAAGAAGTTCTTAAGAAGATTCGCATCCAAATTCTTTCTGAGCAATGGGACTTTATACAAGCGCAACCATGATTCAACCCTGCTTCGTTGCGTAAACAAGAAAGAAGCTGAAAAGATCATGGAAGACATGCATGATGGTACTTTTGGGACCCACTCTAGTGGACATACTATGGCCAAGAAGATTCTAAGAGCAGGTTACTACTGGTCTACTATGGAAACTGACTGTCACCACCATTCAAGAACTTGTCACAAGTGCCAGATATACGCCGACAAAGTACATGTGCCTCCTGTTCCTCTGAACGTACTAACTGCTCCTTGGCCTTTTGCAATGTGGGGCATTGATATGATTGGAGAAATTAAGCCTACTGCTTCCAATGGACATCGTTTCATTCTGGTAGCCATCGACTATTTCACTAAATGGGTAGAAGCTGCTTCATTTGCCTCCGTAACCAAGAATGTGGTGGCTCGATTCATTAAACACAATCTCATCTGTCGGTATGGCATTCCCGAAAGAATCATCACTGATAATGGTACCAATCTGAACAACAAGATGATTACTGAGCTCTGCACACAATTCAACATCAAACATCACAATTCTTCGCCTTATAGACCAAAAATGAATGGCGCTGTGGAGGCCGCCAACAAAAATATTAAGAAGATTGTGCAGAAAATGACTGTAACTTACAAGGATTGGCATGAAATGTTACCATTTGCTCTTCATGGTTACCGTACCTCCGCACGTACATCAACTGGGGCAACCCCGTTCTCATTAGTCTATGGTATGGAAGCGGTATTACCAATTGAAGTTCAGATACCGTCATTAAGGATCATGAAAGAAGCAGAGCTAGACGAAGATGAATGGATCCAGACTCGACTAGATCAAATAAACTTGATTGACGAAAAGAGGCTCGCGGCTGTTTGCCATGGACAACTGTATCAGAAACGTATGATCAAGGCATTTAACAAGAGAGTCAAACAACAAGTTTATCGAGTTGGTGACTTGGTCATAAAGAGAATAATTCTACCACAAGGTGATCCTAGGGGCAAGTGGACTCCCACCTATGAAGGACCATTCGTTATCAAGAAAATCTTCTCTGGAGGAGCAATGATACTCACTACTATGGATGGAGAGGACTTCCCGCAACCTGTGAACGCAGACATAGTCAAAAAATACTACGCATAAATATGACCCGCTAGGTCGACGCGCCTAGGCAAAAGTAAGGGCATCCCGGCAAACCAAAAGGGTTTGGGCAAAAATTAGGGATATATATATAAAAAATATGTACACCCGTCAAGTTGAAAACCCGAAAGGGCGACTTGGGCAAAAAAGGGTATCCTGCTAGACTGAAAACCTGAAAGGGCGGTCTAGGCAAAAGTTAAGGATTAAGCGTACGACTATGTCTCGTTTCTATCATTCATCAATCAGATACATCTACAACAACAAGTTCAAAGGGTTCAGATCAACTCAATCACTTTTCTCCGACAAGCATGGGATGAGATGCCCGAAGACATAATAGCAATAGCAGAGTGGAAACTCAATAGGATTATTTTTACATAGCTATGTTCCTTTTGTTTTTCTATCTTTTCAAAAACACACAATATGTTTCATCTTGCCTATTTATGGCTTTTCTCAATACAATTTACTTCTTTCTTTCAAATTTCTTCTTCTTTTCGAATACGCAAACGTCCAATGATAATTTTGAATGAACATATGCATATGAACATGATTATCATCCACTTTCTTTTTCCAATAGAAATAGGTAGTAATAGTCTGTTAGTAGGAAAGGCAAAGAGACAATGTCCGAGGTAATCAAAAGTCCTCCCGTAAATCAATTGACATATCCCCACAGAGCAATCACTAAGAAGATATCTTCCCACAATAAAGGCATGGCTCCCCAACACGGTTTACATCCCTATTTTTCTCTGTATCCCAATCAGGGAATATCAAGTTACTGATCATCCCCCAAGCAGAAATCATAAATCCCCAGCTGAGCACCTTTCAAGACGAAATCAAACATCAAGATTAAACATCTGAAGATTTATTTTCTCGACAACATAAATCATAATCGCATACCATATGACACAAACATATTCATACATCGCATACATCGCTGCATAACAAATCCATAACATGCAAAGTTTCTCATTTATTTTGAGATACTCATAACATAAAACACATGCATCATGACATAAGAAAACTAACCTCTACTTTTCAGGGTATTACTATTTGCAAAAGAGTTAAGTCGACACCTTTGACGGTTCCTTAACAATCTATTCTCAAGTATTAAGTCGACACCTTTGACGGTTCCTTAATACATCAAGAGTTAAGTCGACACCTTTGACGGTTCCTTAATACATCAAGAGTTAAGTCGACGCCTTTGACGGTTCCTTAACAACACAATTCAAAGTTAAGTCGACGCCTTTGACGGTTCCTTAACAACACAATTCAGATATAAGTCGACACCTTTGACGGTTCCTTATACAATCTATCTGCATATCTGAGTCGATACCTTTGACGGTGCCTCAATGATATGCTTCAAAGTTAAGTCGACACCTTTGACGGTTCCTTAACAACACACCTCAGATATAAGTCGACACCTTTGACGGTTCCTTATACAACCTACCAGCATATTTGAGTCGATACCTTTGACGGTGCCTCAACAATATGCTTCAAAATTGAGTCGATACCTTTGACGGTTCCTCAATATTCAAAAAAAAGGGAAGACAACAAAAGCAGAAATTTTGCAACAATCCATACTCCAACAACTATCCGATGGCATCTACAAGCCCATCCCCGACAAAAATCCCTGCTTCAAATAGGGCAAATTTCTTGGTATTCTAGTGTTCAATCATCTTCCACCTTCAGATACCGACTGGCATACAGACCACTCTACATCTTCAGGTTTAAGATAATTGAACAGGGGCAGCTGTCATACCCCAATATTTGCCCATGTTATTTTTCACACATAAAATCAGAACAAAAGACAAAGCTCCAAAACACACTCTCCTATACAAAAGCTCTGAACTAGGGTTTGATTAATTCGATGGAAAATCATTGAATCAATGGCTCAAGGTGGTTCCATAGGGTCACCAACATCCCAAAGAATCTCCCTGTAAAGTTTCAAGTCAAACAGAGCAAATTTAGTCCCTCAAATCCTGATTAGGTCAACAGTCGACTCTCAAAGGCAAAACAGTCATTTCAAGTCAATATACAGTCAAAACTCAAGATATTTGGTCAACAACATCCTCATAACCCTAAAATCATCATTTGATCAAGGTTTGATCATGATGATACAAGGAAAGATCAGAAAAGTCAAAAGTCAAAAGTTACTATTTTGGGCATGAACTGAAAAAAGTCAACCAAACTTTGAAAATTCACCAAATATTCATACTTCATCAGAAAAATTCCCACCAAAGCTCATTTTAAAGGGAATTCATTCCTCTATCCAATAGTACAAGAATCAAAGCTCATAGGTCAATGGTTTAAGAGATATGGCTTTATACATTATAGGTCCTTTTCAAAAGTCAACAAAAAGACACTTTCTTCAAAAGGTCATAAAATGAGAATGGAAAAGGATTTTGATATGAGACCAAAGACATTGGTTGGAGGACTCTCCAAGGTTTCTAAAATGTCTTAGAACACTTCCATACCTAAAAAATTGAGGGAGATAGGCCTCGTCAAAGTTGAGCTATTTTGGAAGAGAAAAATGTGAAGAAACTTGATTATTTTGCAAATGGGCCCAAATTATTTTGCTTCAATCTTGGTCCCCAAGCATTCAAGAGCCCAAAATCTCTTTGCCACGAAAATATGTGATTAATTTGATTTATTTTGATTTTTTATTCTAATTAAAAAGAATTAAAATCAAATAAATTACTAGAAAATCAAATATTTTATCAAGGATGTGATTTGGACCTATTTTGATCAGCAAATATTCTCCAAAACAAATCAAATTTCGTGCACTATTGGATTGGAGAAGATTGAATCAATATTGGCCATAATTGGAAAATTTCAAAATCATATTTTCAATCAAATCTTCCAAACAAGTAATCAAAGATTCAAAAGGATTTGTTCTTATTTTGTTAACCTAAACTATTCCACTATATATACATGATCATTCCAGACCCCTAGGGTTACAAAGATTCTGCCTCAAGAACTACTAATCCCGAGTTCAAAAATTCACAAAAAAGGTCAAACTTCAAATTGGTGGTGTAAGACAATTCAAGGCGTGCAATTGAATCCAACACGTTCTCAGAGTATCACTGAAGCTATTTGGACCAGAATCGAGGCTTGACACTCGCAGGAACAACACCAAATCATCACGGTTTGATATTTATTTCCTTACTTTGATTGTACCGATTCATGCATTGTTTTCATAAATTAAATACATATTTATGTTTGTAATGATGCAATAATCGATTCTGGATGTTTAATTGTGATTCTGCGCTCGTATACACCGTTAGCCATTGTTAGGGTTTAGGAGGTCTTGATTGGGGATTTCCGTTTTAGGCAAAATCAGAACAAATTGCAGGCACCATAAGATTCAGGAGACCAGGACGATAATGTCCATCAGGTCGCGAAAAATTTTTGCTTTGTTTTTGCCATATTCGTAAACGCAGGTTCTATGGCAACGGAAGAAAAAACCGTAGGTGAAAGTCTGGACTTTTGGCAACAGATGGAGGTTGAAGACGACTAGGTGGCAACGCGTGATTGGTGGCCTTCAAATGAATTAGGCGCGCAAAAGGATTTGGGATGATGGGAGATCCGGTGTTCTTCAGGGTTACGTGTACCATGCGCCTCTGCATCATAGACCCTCAGATCTCGCTGTCATCACATCCTACGCTTCAGAGGCTGCGCATCTACCATGGACCTTCACGTGTGCGCAACAGGGGATAAAAGCTAAGATTTTCTTAATTTTTTTTATTTTTAATTATATAATTTGTTTTTATTATATATATATATCATTCTAAATATTTTCTTCTTCTTATTAATTATAAATTACCTATTTATTTTTATTTCTAAAACTTTTTTATATAATAATATTATTTATTTATGCATTCTTTTTAATTACATATTTTATTTAATATTTATTTATTTAATTATCTTAATTATTTATATTAATTTATATTTAATTACTTATTTACTTGTATACATATCTTTAAAAAATCATAGTTATTGCATTTTAATTCCAAAAATTGTATAAAAATTATTTTTACTCTCGATTTAATTTTTTTTGATCCCGATTTAATTAATTAGGTCGCAAGACCAATAATTAATTAAATCATCTATTTTCTTTTATTTAATTTCGTACCCTAATCAGGGTTCACGAAGATCATGCCCTACACTGAATGTTTTCTTTTCTGTGCTTTTTCAGGGTTAGCAACATGATTTCTCCCGATCACGCGCCTTCAAGAAAACCCGAAGTTAAGTAATTTTATTTAGTTTAATTTAAATTATATTTGATTTATCTTTTAAATTAGGGTTTGTGTCGCCTTCATCTTTTTTTTTCTCTGCCTTGTTTCTTTCAGGGTTAACCCCGAAGTTTCCCGCCAACCATATCAGATCAAATCCGAAGCTAAGTGTCTATTTACTTTATTTATTTTTAAATTTCATTATTCTTTATTTTTAGGGTTATAATGCTTGCCTCTGAACCGATAATGCACTCACCCTATTTCTGTTTGCCATTTTTCCGCCTTTTCAGGTTTGCCAAATGTCAAAGCCTCGCATAGTCGGTAACCCTAAATTTTGCCCTTCGTTTTTATTTTATTATTACTTGTGTCAAACCCCATTGGGGATCCGCTGGTTTCATTGTCCCCTTCCCTTTTATTGCTTTATATTACTGCGTGGTTAGTAAAATAGGGAGTGCAACCCTAAATTAATTAGAATAACTAAACACAAGATAATATAATCTGAATTGAATCACATGATTGGTGCACACACGCACGCTTTTGGGTAACCCTCTCTGTTGCCTGTTGCCTGTTGCCTGTTGCCTTCGTTTTTTTTGCAGAATAAGCCACGTCCCTCGAATACGAGGATACCTCAGCCATGTTGCCTCGATAAAAAGGTCATGACCCTAAATGATGCTGCCTTCGATACACAAATGACCTCGACCCTCGGAAGTTGCCTACGGAAAAAGGCTGAGGTATCTTCTGGCTGCCTACGAAATGGCTTATTCTGATCCTTGCCTCAGACTACCTGCCCTTCTATGGCATGGGACAGTTTTATGGCAAAGGATGCTTCGATGACCCTTCAACCTCCAAACGAAAGGCTTCCTGCCCTCTTATGGCAAGGATAGACCCTTTCATTCTGAAAGGCAAAAAGAGACCTATTATCTGAGTTTAAGGTAATTGCCCCTAATTGCCTTGCAATGCTCAATTTCCATATTCTTTTTCACAATTCTTCAAAAACTGGCTACGCTCATTTACGAGCTAAAGTCCACTTTTTTCTTTCATCTACTTTTTCTAAAGACAAACGAGCAAGCAAAGCAATTAAGAGCCCATGGAAAACCATGGATGCAAAGGGTGCCTTACACCTTCCCTTTGCATAAATTACCCCCCGAACTCAGATTTTCTTTAAAAGGTTTTTTTCTGTTTCTTTTTGCCTTTCTGATTTAGTTTGGATAAAATAAAAGTCGGTGGCGACTCTTGCTTACCGCGACATTTCGATCGATAAAAAGTCAGTTCACCGTATTACACACAGATTGGAGGAGTCCAATTATTAACTATCTGAAAAATCCTTCGACGGATACAGACAGGAAAATCAAGTATAGAGCCTTGTCATATTTTCTGATGGGAAATGAATTGTTCAAGAAAACTCCTGAAGGGGTATTGTTGAAATGATTGGGTGAAGCAGAAGCATATTTGGCTCTGTCAAACGTACATAGTGGGGCATGTGGTGCACATCAAGCAGGGCACAAAATGAAATGGCTCTTGTTTCGTTATGGGATGTATTGGCCTTCGATGTTAAAAGATTGCATAGAATTTGCGAAAGGGTGCCAAGAGTGCCAAGAACATGCAGGTATCCAACACGCTCCAGCAAACAAATTAAGTACGATAGTAAAACCATGGCCTTTCAGGGGATGGGCATTAGATTTGATTGGGGAAATTCACCCCAAGTCATCTAAAGGTCAAAGGTACATTTTGGTAGGAATAGACTATTTCACAAAATGGGTCGAAGCAATACCACTGGCAAATGTGGATCAAGAGGCTGTGATTGAGTTTATTCAGAAACATATTATATATAGGTTTGGAATCCCAGAAAGTATAACAACCGATCAGGGATCAGTTTTTACTGGACGAAAAATGCAAGACTTTGCCAGAGAAATAGGTTTCAAGTTATTTACTTCTACACCTTATTATGCTCAAGCAAATGGACAGGTTGAAGCAGCAAACAAAGTAATAATTGGCCTTATTAAGAAACATGTGGGAAAGAAACCCAAGAATTGGCATAAGACTTTAGATCAAGCACTTTGGGCTTGTCGAACATCTCCAAAAGAAGCTACAAATACAACTCCTTTCCAGTTAACGTTTGGACATGATGCAGTACTCCCAATTGAGATATGTTTGCAATCGGTAAGAATACAAAGACAAGCAGACATTCCTCCTAACATATACTGGGAGTTAATGATGAATGAGTTAGTAGATTTGGACGAAGATAGACTTCGAGCACTGGAAATGATAAAAAGGCAAAAGGAAAGAGTGTCCAAAGCATATAATAAAAGGGTGAAAGGTAAAACTTCTGTTAATAATGACTTAGTTTGGAAAGTTATTTTACCTATAGATCGAAAGAATCAGGCACTTGGTAAATGGTCCCCACATTGGGAAGGACCCTTTCGAATCTTAAAAGTATTCTCGAATAATGCTTACGAAATTGAAGAGTTAGCAGAAGATCGTAGGATCTTAAGAGTAAACGGGAAATACTTGAAGAGATATAAACCAAGTATGTACGAAGTAAAGATTGCAAAAACATAGATACTCAGGGTACTACGAAAAGCCAAAATGGTCAGGCATGTGTCAAAACATATACGTCACATTGATCAAAATGGCTTAACAATCCGAATAAATTGTTAAATGGAAGGAAAAGAGTCTAAGGAGACACCAAAATATTTTTTCATTTAAAGCATAGAAGTACATGCATTACAGAAAGATCCAAAGAACAGGATCTGAGATTACAAAAGAAAAGAAGGCATAAAAATCCTAAGGTAAGAACTTGCTAGTTAATCCTTTGGTCTAAACCTTCCAAAGACAGCACAGGCGAGGGTTCAGCTTCGAACATATCCCTGGCTCCAGAGTCACGCATCCTCCTCACTACACCTTTCTTAAGGAAAATGTAACTGAGGAGTCTCCCGTAAGGAAGACAGGTCACACTCTCTCGACGGTCAACACCGATAGAGACAGCTTTAACAAGTCCTTTGCAGATCATCAAAGGAATGTTAATTTTCCTCCCTCGAAGACCACAGAGGATAAACTCCAAGTCTTCAACCATGATGTTGTTTTCGTCGATCCTCCGAGGTTGGAAGTTCCCCACGAGCATCTGGTGCCAGATCCTGATGACTTTGGCACTGAAGCGATCATTGTCCATAAGAGTTCTCAACATGAGATGAGTAGTCATGCCGAAACTATTATCATCAAAAGTTGCCCCAGAGTTATTGCATCTTATTAGATTGGCAATAGTAGTGGGAGTGATGCTAAGGTGAGCATGTCGAATTGCTGAATCAATGGTGGTCCTACCTTCAGGATCTATGCGTAAAGACGCATTCATCCAGAACTCTGCCACCATGTTGGGGTAGATAGCACCCTCCAGGACTTCTTCAAAGTAGAAGTCTAGTTCTTGGTTGACAAATAGGGTTTCGATGTTGATAAAATTACAAACAAGTTCATCTTCAGAGAATCTGAACTCGCCTCTGATGAGGGCTTTGATGTCATTAAAGGAAAGAGTTTCAGCCATTGCAAGGTAAGAAAGGTTTTTGAAGGAAAAAGTTGTGTGTTTTCTTTTTTTCTGTGTCTTGGTTTGGAGAGAAAGCGCATGAATGAAGAAATGAAGGCAATATTAGACCCTTTATATAGACGGGGAATACTGAAGGGTGGTTTTAAAATGTTAATGAGTGATTGGACTGCGGTTGGTTTTCCAAAGAGAGAAGTTATGGCTTCCGCCGTTTCCCGCCCTTGGAAGTTGAGAAGTAATCATGAAACTGATGCACGCACGTCTTAATTTGATGTTTTGGAGAAAGTGACGTCACTTTTTAATAATGATTATGGCTAGAGGAGTGGAAACGTCAAGTCTAGAAGCAAGGATGCTGCGAAGGATGTTCAGGGTTTACATGTTGCATTAAATAAAAGCACTGTAGAAAATCTAAAAATATATTTTGGCAGAAATTGGAAGATTTGCTAAAGTAATGTTGGCAAACATTATAGATATAAATGGGAGTCAAGCATACAAATATTATATGTCTACAGTAGTTTCGATTACAAAACAAAGGTGCAACAAGTAACAAGATTGAAAACATCTAGTTAAAATCCTCAGGGAGATCCTTTTTGATCTTCAAGTATTGAGTCTCCCACGAAGACATACGAAGCTCAATTAGTGCCCGTTGTTTCTTCAATCTTTCGATCTCTGGCACTAATTTCTGTGCAGTCTCGAAATGTTTAATTCCCGACTGCACCACTTCGAGCAAATATTGTTGGTTGGATTTTTGGATGGCTGCCTGACAATGTTCAGCTTCCTTTATCTTGTCCTCGAGTGCCTTTATCTCTTGTTTCCAGGAGTTGATGTTCTTCTCATAATCATCAAAGGCCTTCTGATTTTCTGAATGTTTAAGCTTGAGGGCCTCACCTTGTTTCGTTGCGTCCACAGCAGAATTCCATGAAGAGTCATGAGAGGCCATTGTCTCAGATAACTCTTTTTCGATATTTTGCTTTCGAAGAATGTTGGCCTGGAGTTGGTCAAGTAGAGAGCCCAACAAAACAATTACCTCTGAAACTTCTGTGGAGACTTGAAGTAAATCTACTTTCTTTAGAAGTTGATTTAAGTTGTGACTCTTAATAGGTTCCCGGTTGAGAACATCCACAAGATTGACCCCAAAGAATCTCTCTTTTATTTGTCGGAGGAGGCCAGGAATATCCTCCTTGTCACTAGATTCTACAGTTACAGCTGGAGAGACGTCAAGTTCCGAAGGCGAAGAAGTATTCACATTCATGATAGCCTTTAAGAAACTGAGAGGATCAGTTTGCTTAAGTTGTTCCAGCTCCGAAGGAGTAGGCTTCGCAGGGGCAAGCGTCGAAGTTGTCTCAGGAATGGTTTTTGTATCAAGAGTCGAAGTTCCTTGAGGATCTTGTTTTTCTGGTTGAGAAGTCTCTTCCATAGCATCTTTCTCTGACGCAGTATCTTCGTTGTCATGTGATTGTGGGTTCACATTGTCGCTGCCCGAGAATGGATGATCTTCTTCCAAATTTTTGTCTTGATGAGTAGGTGGAGATTCGTCAGTAGATTGGCTTTCTTCGATTGGTTCATTAGGCAATATGGTGGCGATTGGCCTAACATCTTCGAAGACTGGTGAGAGAACATGAGTTTTGTTTTGAGAAGTATCTGTATTAAACGGAGCAAAGTTAGTCATAAAGATAAACCTTTGAGGGGTTTAGTTGACGAAAGTTAAAGTTTGACAATTACTGTAAAGTTTGTCAACATTAATGGTAAGGCCATGATCTTTAAAACCTGAAGTGGCAGTGCCAGCATCATCCTGCAATAACAAGGTAAAACGTCAGTGCAATTATTTAGTTAAAATCACAAGATAATATGTGGAGAGAAACCCAAATACCTTGGTTGGGATATTGTCTGGACTTGAATTATGACTTTCCACAACGAAAGAATTACTAGCAGTTTTCAAAGGAGACTCTTCAGAGGACGCCTTATCGCCAGGAGAAGCAGCTTTAGAAGGACTTATCCTTTTCCCTTTTCTTGAAGGGGTAACAGCTTTGTGTTTCTTCTTGTGTCCTTGTCTAGTTTGAGGAGGGGATTTATCTTCGCCATCTGAGGCAGCTGTCGAAGAAGCTTTCCGCTTCGAACCTGTTGGGGGTTTCGAGCTCTGGAAAATACAAGATAAGAAAGATGAATACTACTCACAGATTGTACAAGATTAAGCGTATGAGATGAGTAGGTACCGTGGGTTTCTTGTCAGTGACGATGGAATCACTCTCACTTGGTTTGTTGCTCTTAGATGTCCCAGAATCTTTTTGGGCAGAAGCTTCCTTAATCTTCCTCCTTCGTGCAACAGCTGTAGTTGAAACTGAAATCAGTATATCAGCAAAGAAAAGAAAAGTCAGTCGAAAAGATTGTCTTAATCCAAACCTTCAGGTATTGGAGTCAGGACACGAACATGTTTAAGATCTATATGAAGATGTCCTTTGAAAGTATCCAAGGTATGCTTAGTCGGAACCACTCGTTCAACGCATTTTTTGGTACTCTCTTGAAGAATTTTGAGAGCATTCCCACACACGAACCAGTCTGGGAAAGGGGGACTTAGAGCCACACCAAAATCAACACTTGGTAGTGGAGGGAATTTTGGAGGATTAAGTTTGAAAGCCACTTCATAGCGTAGTTCTGGTCGAACATACGAGGGCAATTTCAACTTATCCAGTTTGGCGGAAAACTTTTCGCGTAAAGTGACTGCAGCCTCACGAACGGTCCGACTAAGATCATCAGGCCTATAGATAGTTTCAAAGAATTTTTGAAAAGCTTGGATTTCTTTAATATGAGTTGAAGTACCTTTTTGAAAATTCTCCTGCACATCAGTAAAAGCTGCAGTTAGTTCCTGAGCAAGGCTATCAGCATCAAAGATTTGAGAGCTATAATACTCCGTCCACCATTGATGAAAATCTGGTGTAGAGTAAAAAGCAGGTTCGAAAGGAACAGGAGAAAGATTGGTGATGCCAACGTATTTGTTGATTTTTGTTTCACATTCTTCTTCAGTCAAATACAAAGTATGGAAACACATATGGCTCCTTTTCTCATATAAGCACTTGGGTTTTATTTGAGCTAACCCAAACTGTCTCGAGACCAAATTTGGTTGATAGCACATGAGGATACATTGACCTTTTGACGGTCGAAGGCGATGGGAAAATAACCTTGGAGTCAGAAAGGATTCCCAAATTTCCATAGATTCAGTTTGTTGATCCTGAGATGTTGGTGGAAATTTTCGAGTAAACCATTCGGGACCTATTGTTTTGTGTACAAATGGGGCCATAGAAGGATCGAACTGGTCACGCCGGGCAAACATCATTGAATACGCCAGAAAGTGTTCACGAAGCTTTCCCATTTCTTCTTTTGGAGTTAGGTAAGCTAACCTGGTCCCCTCTATAGTTCGATTTCTGATTTTGCTATCCTCCTCATTGACGTCTCCTCGAAAGGGAAGATGAGTTTCGAATGTAGCATTAAGCCACAGTTGCAATAGCCAAAAAGGACCAGCGTAAAGTAAACTACCAGATTTGAAATTCTTGGTAAGGTTTGCAGCTTCGCTGAGGTTTTCATAAAGAGACCCTAAAAGCAGTTTGCTGAGGTTGAGCTTTTTTCCAGCATGCAACTGATTAGCCATGCAAAGGTACCTCTTTGCAACTTGTATAGATCTTGAGCAGAAGGCACATCGTGAAATCCATAGTGCTAGGAAGGCAATATGCTCTTCATCAGATACTGTCGTTTCAGTGGTGATATGGTGCTTCTGGGTGAATGCAATATAAGTGACTTGCGAGTCATTAAAACCAATAGTATCATTATCCATTTCATTGGGATCGAAGGTTTCCCCAGTTGGTCGAAGTCCCGTAATCGCAGCCACATCGAAAAGAGTAGGGGTAACCATTCCACATGGGAGATGGAAAGTGTTGTGAGAAGCATCCCAAAAGTGAACCGCTGCTACTAACATGGGTTGGTTGTATTCTAAACCTGTTTTTGACAGTTGAATCAAATCGTATATTCCTAACGATTTCCAGAAGGATTCTTTCTGTTTCTCTACTTTTTCTAACCAGGCATAGTACAAATCAGGATCTTTGGCTAAAGGAATTGACCTGAACACTTTTACAGAGTTGGTCATATAGTTTAACCTAATTTTCGTTAAAGCTAAAGGGGTTGCAGTTGAAGTTTCTTCAATGTTAGCAGATTTGCCTAAGGGAGAACAGCCATCTTCATCTATCTTAATTTTGCTAACTAATGGTCTAGTCTTGTAATAAGCAGGGAAGAATTTATTCAGAGATGGGATATTTTCACTTGGTAATGGACCCATAAAAGCGAGAGATTTTCCAGAAAGTTCAAAGGGAATGATTACCTGGGAAGCGTAAATAGCGCGTATTTCTTCGGTGTTAGGGCTTTGAACGTGCTCTTGTTCCCCAGACCGTGTTGTTGATTGGAGCTTCAGAGCAGGTTGAAGAACATTTGAAGATGAAGCCATAGAGAAATTTTTGATTAAGAGAGCAAGATTTTTGAAAAGATTGAAGATGTTTAGTTTCTATTGAAGAAGATGAAGAAATAGGAATGAAAAGTTGTATAGAAGCGCAAGGCCAAGTATTTAAAGGTTTAACAGAAACCCTTTTTGAATCTTTTGGGTAAAACCCAAAGAACACGTGGCGGCTGGTGATTTAATCTAACGGCGGTCGAATAAGTTAGCTTTACTCCTAGTATGTAGGAGTAATGATCAAGAAGTAAGGTTAAAACGTGGGAATGTAAGTTATGAGAAGACATCTTTGAAAATGACAAGACGTTTCAGAAACAGTGTCATCAGTGATTATGACGTTAGTCAGCAGTCTTGGAACTCTCAAGGATCGTAAGAAACGAAATCTTATAATGACAAGAAACGCCTATTTCTGTTGATTCTCGAAACAGGCATTTATTGGGGGCAATTTGTTAGCTGAAGATTTCGTTTTGTAGTGTTTGTCCTTCGAAGAAGAAGAAAATCGAAGGAAAGATGGTTACTGATGGCCATCCCTTAAGAATAAAAGAATGGCTACTGATGGTCATGCTTCGAGAATAAAGGTTTCTAAGTTCGATATGAAGATAGTGAATACTGAAAGCTAGTGAAAATATGTGTCTTCGGGGACTTAGACAAAATTTATAAATATTTAAGTATTACTACTTAGCATGTTTTCGTAGTGTTTTTAATACACTGCCACGCGTCGAAGACGGACTCAGGCGGGAAGATTTGAAATTCGAAGACGGTTTCGTAACTGTCCAAGTAACAGATGGCATCGCTGGAAGTTCTTATGAGAAACGTGGCAGCAGATTAGTGTAGGACCGTTAAGGTCGAAACTAGTATAAATAGGAGTCTTAATGTTAAGATTTTGTGTGTTCATTTTGTACAAATCACTCACATATTTACTCAAGTATCAAGCGTTAAGAGAAAGAGTTCGTTGAGAAAATGTACGTATGACACCACCATTCTAATACATGTGTATTATCTTTCATTTTCGAATATATTCCAGAATTACTGCCTTTCGTTTACTTCTTGCTATTTATATTTCTGTATCTTTACTTTAATGTCATTTATTTTCGAATTACTTTCATGTTATTTACTTTCAAAGTCTTTAACGTTTCTACATTTTAAGATTCCTTACGTTTTAACAGTCCTTTTAATTTCATATGTTATGTTACTTGTCTTTTCGTTGAAGTCACACCTACATATAACAAAGTGATTATCAAGACTATTTGTTCTTTAATCGAACAACACTTATTGAAGAAGACGAATCATGAATATGGTTCGAATGAACATTGATAACAATCTTTCTGACTATGTGTCCTAGGATCAATCTAGTCGATCCTGCGAGTAACCAAATCATATTTATTATAGTTTGGAAGACTAGCGGTTGTTTACCGGAAATCACCGTAAACAGTTACTTGTTAAAAAAAAAGATGGTACATGGCGTTTTTGTGTGGATTATAGAGCCTTAAATGCAGTAACAGTTAAAGACTGTTATCCTATCCCCACAATAGACGAGTTGCTTGATGAGCTAGGCTCATCCTCTATTTTCACTAAGTTAGATTTATGCTCCGGTTACCACCAAATCAAGGTTGCATCGAGAGATACGCATAAAACAGCTTTTCACACTTTTGACGGTCACTATGAATTCTTAGTTATGCCATTTGGTTTAACTAATGGTCCTTCTACCTTCCAGTCAGCTACGAACGATTTATTGCGGCCTTACCTAAGGAAATTTGTGTTGGTTTTTTTTATGATATTTTAATTTATAGTGCCAATTTTACTGATCACCTAACCCACTTGCAACTAGTGTTTGAACTCTTACAGGAACATTCTTTCTTTGTAAAGTTATCTAAGTGTGTGTTTGCAGCTAAACAGATTGATTACCTTGGTCATGTGATTTCGGAGAGTGGTGTTGCACCCGACACAGAAAAAGTAAAAGCAATTATAGACTGGCCACAACCACGTTCCCTCTCGACGCTCTGCGAATTTTTAGGCCTTACCGGATTTTATCGCCGCTTTGTGAAATATTACGCCACTCTCGCCGCTCCCCTCACTGATTTGTTACGTTCCACTATTTTTATTTGGAGTACAGAGGCCGAGCAAGCCTTTACAGAATTAAAGCGCAGAATGACTAACATGCCGGTTCTTGCACTTCCAGATTTTACAAAAAGTTTTATTATTGAAACCGACGCTTCTGCAGTTGCTATTGGTACTGTGTTGTCCCAAGGCGGGCACCCGATCGCATTCTTTAGTAAGAAATTGTGCCCCAGGATGCAAGCAGCTTCTGTTTACGTGCGTGAGATGTCGGCCATCACAGAATTTGTTAAGAAATGGCGTGAGTATTTGATTGGGCAGAAATTTCAAATATACACGGATCAGAAAAGCCTAAGGGATTTATTGCTGCAAAGAATCCAAACTACAGAACAACAAAAATGGACCGCAAAATTACAAGGTTTTGATTTTGAAATCTTTTACAAACCTGGGAAATCAAATCTTGTTGCAGATGCTTTGAGTCGGAAGTTCACAGCTCAGGAACCCGTCTTGTTGGCCTTATCTTCACCGACCCCAAATTTGTTCCGCACCTTACAACAATTTTACCAAACCGATACAGCTGGTCAGAATTTAGTTAAAGAACACACACAACACAAGAACTGCAAATTTCGTATGACACGGGGGTTACTCTACTATAAGGATCGAGTCTTTATACATGAAATACAACAGTTACGCACTAGTCTGATGCAAGCACACCATCACACACCAGAGGCAGGCCATTCTGGTGTTGTAGCAACCTTAGCAAGACTCCGATCTTCTTTCTGCTGGCCCAGAATTTACCTAGATGTGAAAGAGATGGTCAAACACTGCTCAACTTGCCAGTTTAACAAATATGAAACACAAAGAAAGAAAAGTTTACTACAACCATTACCAGTTCCGAACAAAGTTTGGGAAAAGTTAACTATGGATTTCATAACAAACTTACCCAATTCTTTTGGCGATACGGTGGTATGGGTCATCTGCGACCACTTAACCAAGTTTGTCCATTTTATTCCACTCCCAACACACTTTACAGCAAAGGATCTAGCAGCACGTTTCACTGTGGAAATTTTTCGCATCCATGGAATACCTAAGTCCATCGTTTCAGATCGTGACCCTATTTTCTTGAGCAAGTTCTGGAAGCACTTCTTCAAACTGCAAGGTACAAACCTGAAATACAGCACAACTTATCACCCAGAGACAGATGGTCAGACAGAGGTTGTTAATCGTTCGTTAGAAACTTACTTGCGTTGTTTGGCGGGAGATCACCCTCGGCAGTGGCACAAATTCTTACATCTGGCAGAATACTGGTATAACACTTCGTTCCATTCAGCAACCATGATGACTCCTTTTAAAGCGTTGTATGGCCGCGACCCACCTAACCTCATCGACTATGTCACGGTTTCAACAACTGAACCATTGTTAGATCTGACTCTGAAACATCAACAACAAATCATCATGGAACTCAAACAACATCTAGCAAGAAGCGGAGTGGCTATGGAGAAACAGGCAAATATAAAACGGCGAGACGTTACCTTTCAGGAAGGAGATTTTGTTTTGCTGAAGCTACAACCATACCGGTAAAACACCATGTTCCGTCGTTCGTCGCAGAAACTTTCACAGCGGTTCTTTGGCCCTTTTCGGGTTATCAAGCGAGTGGGTACCGTAAACTACCTCTTGGATCCGCCGTCTTCTTCACGGATTCACCCGGTGATCCACATCACCATGCTGAAAGAGTATCATGGCTCTCAACCACCAACAAAACTCATTCCTATACCGTTCCCTGATGTGGTCGTGTTCCCAGATAACGATCCGAATCTCCATGATCCTCCTATAACCATGCAACAAGACAACAATATCAGTTCACAAAACATAAACAAAGCAAGATCTAGTGCGAAACAACCATCCTCAAAAAACTTGTTACCTGGTAGTTCGGAGAAATCTCCGGAAAAAAACGGCGTAGAGGAAACTTTGACGTAGAGGAATAGGCTGAAGGAAAAGGAGAAGACCGAGAATTTTTTAGAGAGGAGAGAAAGAAGTGAAGGGAAACACAGCATAGCAGAAAGAAGTGAAGGGTTGCATGTACTTAAGACTTATGTTTCTAAGTCACGTGAAGCACATACTAGTAACTTCAAGTGTAACGTTAACTTACAAAGTTCAAGTCCCATTTTTCAAGACCCAGCTGTCCACTCTGCCCAAGGCTCACGCGTACCTTCCACCGCCCAATCAGATTCAATTTCGTAGATTTCTCCTTATCTCCCCAAGATTCCCGTGATCTTGCCATCCTCGTTTCACGTGCCAGAGACTTGGTCCAATAAAGCTGTATCCCATTATACTCAAAGTAAAGCAAAACCATGTGCTCTTTCGGTTTCTCCAACGGCAGTGTCCCCACCGAGTGGGCTGATTCCACGTGGCTCCAATACCGGCCCATTCCAGCTTTCTGCTCCACCCAAACCTCTCTTGAACCTTGAGGACAAGGTTCCTTTTGGGCCCAATAGCAATGTTATGAAGAATGCAAGGCCCAACAGAATTAAAAGAAGGTCCATTAAGTTGAAAGATTTTATTTAATGCAAGGAGGTGTCATTAATATAATTATTAGAGAAGAATGTAGTATTGTTTTTATGTTGCTGGCCCATGGCCCAATTAGTTTATTAAACCCTACTATATATATGCTGTAAGTTTCTCATTATGGAGTAAGAAAAAAAGTTGTTTTATCTTATTATCTTTTTATGCATTCCTAGATCTAAAGTTAACCTAGCATAGTCTAACAATTTAACATATGAAAATATTTGATTAGTTATGAAAAGTATTTCTCAATATCAATTAAAAACTACAAAACAAGTTATAAATAGTTAGGTTATAACAATCACTAAGAACGAAGATAATCATCAATATTAATGAATAACAAGAAAATATATATCGTCGTGATTAACATGAGCATTTGGACAATTACATATAAGCTTAACAAAATAGAATTTCGCTACTTACTCATAGTAGCTATACAGTGATAATCAAGAAAGAGTGGAATAACATCAAGATGATTTCTCTGATCAGATGAAGCTTCTACCTTCGATCTTCAATACCTCCCTTGGAGTTTCTCCCTCTCAATTCTATTTATTCTATCTCTGTTATTTTTTTTTTGTGAAATATGGAATTAATGAATAATTTGTGAACAGACCGTGACCTCTATTTATTATGTTCTAGTAAGGCTTTTTCGCCAACGAGGTCTTTAGCTCGCCGAGCAAACACGCCTTTCTTGACTAGAAATTTTGTCCAGCTCATCCTAGTAGACTTGACTGCCTTATTTCTCCCAACAAGCTTATATTTTTCCCCGCGAGCAAAATCTTTCTTCACCTTGAAGTAACTTAGTCGTGTGGTATTTGAACTTTGTTGTTTTGCCCAACGAGTTTGATACTTTGACCAACAAAAACACATTGATCCTCTATGAAGTAACTTAGTCCATAAGTCATTTGAACCACCTATGTTCAACCATCGAGCATGTATCTTCCCCCAACATGAATGTTTGAGAAAAAATGCTTTTGCTCACCGTCTTGTCATTGCAACATTAATTTTTTCGTATCTTCTCCCAATCATGTCACTAAAGATAAATTCATCCGCAACATTAATTCGATGAAGCATTTGAAAGCCTTTGGTCCTGATGGGTTTAAGTGCATATTTTTCAAAGAATACTAGTACATTATGAGTGGTGGATCTTATAACCATCACAAAGAAACCTTTAAACAAATATTTTATTAGAGAAAAGGAGAAGACGATAACAAAGCATAAACCAAGGGGAGAGAGACGAAAAAGGCATAACATCTAACTGGGGCTTATCCAAAATGGGGTCCTAAAAGAGACATAAAAACAATTATGTCACTTCTTTTTTGAATCTTTCTTACCTATTCAATCCAATCCTCTCCAATTCGAAGGACCAATTAAACACTCCTCATATTCCTACTCTTAACACAAGCATGGAAGAAATGTGTATAAGCAGCCCCTTCTTTCAACCACCTACTATGAGGTCTCTAAAATAAAAGAGAATCCTTAATCCTAAGCAAAGAACATAAATAAGAAATACCCTATTAAAAAAACATTTCACCTCGGATGAAAAATGCATCTAACCTCGGCTAAATAAGTGAGGTAATGAAGAACTTCTTGAAATGATGCCACTTTACCCCTCGGTTTTTAAAACACCGAGGGAAAAAGTTATTTGCACGTGGGTTCAAATCCTAACATTTTCCTTTTATTATTTACAAAACTATCGCATCATACCTCTTAGTTTAAGCATAAAATCGAGGGGTAATATAAA